>NC_143056.1:88862500-90062500 GCF_052426305.1 Pelodiscus sinensis | reverse complement strand
GATTTTGGTGCATAATGGAACCCTTTTCTTTTTCACTCAGATTGGAATTATAGCTTGCACATTTTAATGCAGAGTAACAATTTGGGACATTTATTTGCTCAAAGTGAGGCAGCCTCATCTAGGGGAAAGAGCATTGGCCTGAGAGTTGGGACATCGGGGTTTTACTCCTGGCTCTGACACAGTCTTGTTTTGTGATTGTGGATGTACAATTTCATTTCTCCTTGATTCCCCATCTGTAACATGGCAGTAACTGTACTCACCTATGAAGTTAGGGTACATCTACACAGCAAAGTTATTTCAAAATAACAGCCCTTATTTCGAAATAACTTTACTAGCGTCTACACAGCCAAACTGCTATTTCAAAATTAATTTGAAATAGCAGAGCACTTATTTTGAATTTGGTAAACTTCATTCCACGAGGAATAATGCCAAATTCAAAATAGATATTTCGAAATAAGGGCTGTGTAGACACTTATATCGAAATAGGGGGCCTCCAGCCTTCCCAGGGTACCCTGGTGGCCACTCCAACCTCAACCAGGAACACTCCTCTCCCTCCCTGCTCCCCAGAGCCCTTAAAGGGGTTGACTCTGTCCACAGTGCCTCTGCCAGTTCCAAGTCTGTCAGCCCAGAGCCAGCAGTCACTACCTCTGACCCAGTGGCCCCAAAACATGAGCCAACAAACCACTGGCAGCCAGCCCTTCACTGCTCCCCAGGAGTGTCTGCCAGCTACCAGGAGACTGCCTGGGGCCCAGAGAAGGTGGGCGCCTTCCTGGTCCAGGGCTGAGTGAGGGCAATCAGAGTACACAGGGACAAAATGCTTTGTTGTCCCTCATTGAGGTAGGCAAGCAAGCAGGGAAAGCTGATAACCAGCTGTCCGGGCGGGTCCCTTTAAGCATAGGCCTCAGATAGCCTCAGGCAGAAGCCACACAAAGTAACTCCTGACCTGATGCCCTGCAGGACCTGGTTCCGGCCGGCCTTAAATGCGATTCAGTGTCCACTCAGTGTGGGCGCACTATTTTGAAATAGCAAAATGCTATTTCGAAATGCATTTTGTATGTAGACGCATTATTTCAAGATAACTTATTTTGGATTAACTATTTCGAAATAAGATATTTTGAAATAATGCTGTAGTGTAGGCATACCCTTAGTGAATGAAAAGGGCTGTGTCAGTGCTTCATTATGAGCCAGACTCTGGTACTCTTGACATCAGTAGCACGATATCCTTTCACTTTGACAGAAAGAAGATTTGCTCTGTAAGCAGTGTTCCTGTTCATTACCATTGGAATGAAAATCCACTGAAGCAATTTGGGACTTGAATAGGAGTTCTCCATTAGCAGGAGCCAATGGACTTCTTAAATGCACTGTGCAGAAAGCAACAATTACGAAAGTTCACAACTGTGAGTATTATATAAAAATTAAAATATTTAGCTGTGTAACCCTTGAATAATCCCTAAGGACAGTTACGGTGCCACTAACCATTTGCTGAAAATGTCTGTGAATGACAGATACTTTTCATAACTAGCATTACAGTGTATTTTCTTGTTTTGGTTTTGACGCTCCCAGAGCAATGCTACACTAGAAGGGCTGAACTGCCAACTGGGAATCTTCAACCGAAAATCTATTAAAGGGTGATAAATCATTGGAGGCCCAGCATGTGATTAAAAGCTGTGGCCACCAGCAGTGACCCATGAGGATACAGGTATCAGTGACAGAGAGCAGAAGGAGGTGTTTGGCATTCCTGTTCAGAGGCCTAACTAGGGCACAGAGGTTTGTTTATGTTTCTGTTCCACTGACTCCTGTGAAATGCCCTCTGTCTGAACAAGGAACACACATTGAGTTAGGGAAAGCATCTCTGGTATTTCTTGAAACTTCAAGACACTGATACTTCAAGGTAATTTGTGAGGTGAATTACATGGGTTTAAAGAGTAGGCAGTGCACGTTTGGTCAATTCGGAGCCCTATGCATCATTTGACAGCATTACATAACTTTAAGTATGTTTAGCACAAATGGATAGAAATGCTGCAAGTCAACCCTGAAATATCCGAAATATTCCTCACATAAGTAACATTAGCTCTGGCTGGGCTGCATATGGAGGTCCTTTTGGGTATTCTACTCAGTTCTGGGCATTAATGGGAGTTTGCCTGAGTAAGAACCGATGAAAACCTGAGTAAGATCTCTAGGAAGGGGCTCGTTATGATTTATTATGGAGTGAGTTTCCTCTCCTCTCCTCTGCCCCCTCCCCCAGTGTGGTTGGTGGCTGCACAGCACACAGAGAGAAATATACTGTTTCTATGGTTATCATTTTGTTTGTTAGTTATTTATACAGCCTAAACAATGTGTTTGTAATTGTCTATCAATTGCATCAGATATGGTCCCTGGGGCAGAGATCTTGCAAGCTGAATAGACAATGTAAAAAAAGGGGGGATAGAAGACAAGAATCAAGGTTAGTAAGAGATTTAAACTTTTCTAAGTATGTAAGTGGTTCTTACTGCTGTAGTATCTGAGGGTATGTCTACACTACAGTGCTAAGCTACAGAACTAAGCTAATTCGAACTAGTGCATCTAGACCTAAAAGCTAGTTCGAATTAGCATTTTGCTAATTCGAACTAGCAGGTCCACATTGAGTGGACCCTGAAGCGAGGTTAAGGATGGCCGGAAGCAGTGCTGGCAGGGCATCAGATTAGGACTTAGAGCGTGGAGCTGCTGTCTCAGGCTAGCCGAGGGCTGTGCTTAAAGGGACCCGAACCCCATCCCAGACAGACAGTTCTCAGGGGTTCCCCGCTTGCAAAGCAGTCCTGGCTTGGAGTGCCCTGAGTGCCCACATTCGGCACATCACAGCACTTGGCCATCAGCCCGGCTGCACTTGCCGCAGACTGCCATGGGGGGGGGGGGGGTCAATCGAGGGGCTGCAGGAGAGCTTCCACCCCGAGGAGCTTCCAGAGCCACCCCAGTCCTCCCCATCGGGGGCTCGTACCCCATTCCTCCCTCACCTCCTTCCACTTACCCCTCCCTAGCCCCCCTTCCTGATGTACAAAATAAAGGACACGCGTGGTCAAAAATAGAAACTCTCTTTATTGAACAAAACTTGGGGAGACCGGGAAAAGGAGGTGGGAGAGGGGAAGAAAGAGGGTGGGAGAGGGGAGGGGAACTAAAATGATCAGGGGTTTGGAACAGGTCCCATATGAAGAGAGGCTAAAGAGACTGGGACTTTTCAGCTTAGAAAAGAGGAGACTGGGGGGGGAGGGATATGATAGAGGTCTATAAAAGCATGAGTGGTGTGGAGAGGGTGCATAAAGAAAAGTTCTTCATTAGTTCCCATAATAGAAGGACTAGAGGACACCAAATGAAATGAATGGGTAGCAGGCTTCAAACTAACAACAGAAAGTTCTTCTTCACAAAGCAAATAGTCAAGCTGTGGAACTCCTTGCTACAGGAGGCTGTGAAGTCTAGAACTATAACAGAGTTTAAAGAGAAGTGAAATAAAGTCATGGAGGTTGGGTCCATGGAGTGCTATTAGCCAGGGGGTAGAAATGGTGTCCCTGGCCTCTGTTTGTGGAAGGCTGGAGATGGATGGCACGAGACAAATTGGTCATTGTCTTCGGTCCATACCCTCCAGGGTACCTAGTGTTGGCTGCTGTCGGCAGACAGGCTACTGGGCTAAATGGACCTTTGGTCTGACCCAGTATGGCCGTTCTTATGTTTTTATGTTCTAAGCTCAGGGCTCAGGGTCGGGGGTCTCACTGGACCACCTTGATTTTCATGCAAACCTGCTCCTGGGTGGCCAGGCTGGCAGCTATCCTGCCCTAGACGGCCACTTTCCTGTGCCTATTGCGGAGGTCATGGACGTTGGAGACTTCCCCCCAAACCTGGATGAGGTCCACGATGTCCGTACTAGACCAGGCGGGCGCTCGCCTCTTGCGGCCCCAGGCAGGCTCCTGGGAGCCGTCAGCCTGGTCCTGGGAAGAGGTGGAGGGCTGGGTGGCAGCGGGTGGCTGGGTCATGCCATGCCAAGTGCAGGGTCTGCTGGCTGGGCGCTGGCAGGCTTGCAACTGGCACAAGCACTGTAACCAGACCGTGCCCCACTAAGGGCTCCAGGGCTGGGAGGGGGGCAAAAGAGTTTCCCTGGTTTGGCCCAGAGTGGCCACCAGGGCAACATGGGAAGGGCTAGCCTCCAACTAGTTCGAATTAAGTGGCTACACAGCCCTTAATTCGAACTACTTAATTCGAACTAGGCGTTAGTCCTCGTAGAATGAGGTTTACCTAGTTCGAATTAAGTGCTCCGCTAGTTCGAATTAAGTTCGAACTAGCGGTTTGCATGTGTAGCGCCTATCAAAGTTAATTGGAACTAACATCTGTTAGTTCGAATTAACTTTGTAGTGTAGACATACCCTGAGTGCTTATGCTTGGTGGGTGATAGACATGCTTTGTAACGAGAGATCTCGATAAGGAAGGTCCAGAGGATGTGGAGAACCAGAGGAATTTATTTTAGTGGTAGGGGCACCATAACATTTCTTCTTGTATGTAAATTGTGTTATGAAACTCCATTAGAGTATAGAAACACCCACCTTTCTCATGAGCACTTATTCCAGCGGTGAACAATGCATCTTCTTTTGCTAAAGAATAACACTGGAATTGTTATAGTGGATCAGACCTGCGCTCCCTCTGGTCCAGTGTCCTGTCTCCTAGATTGGCCAGCACAAGATGCTGCAGAGGAAGATGCAAGAAACCTCATTGAAAATTGATGTGGGGTTATCCGCCCCCCCCCAAAAATAATTGTTTGAGATTGGCTTATGCCTTAGATCATGAGGATATATCTTCCTTCCTTCCTTCCTTTTTTATTAGGATAAGCTGTTATAACTGGATGGGCCTCATTCATCATATAAATCCAAACTACTGGGAAGACTAAATGTATCCGCTCATCTGAAAACTGTTTTCACAACAATAGGCATAGTCACCCTGTGCAAAAGCTGTCAGGGTGACTGTTACAATGCATGTGGCTGCAAATCATAAACAGGGTAGAAACAGACAAACCTTAAAAAGATGAGACATAAAATGAAGCAATTGAGAAGAATTTGGTATAAACGGCTGATATGAAGCTTTGTCTAACTGGCAGTGTTATGGACACAGATGTGTTTTTCCAAATGTCAGGATTTCCTATGACATACTGCTTCCGGCCAGGGGATTGTAAAGGAGGTTTCCATGACCATTTTTACCTGATTTGTCTAGCCTCTTTCAAGTCATATAACACTGCCTTTCTGGGGTTTCTGTATTAAAACATCACCATATAAATGTTTTCTTAATCCAAAATAAGTCTCTTCCCCTACTTCATAGTTTATTCAGCTCCTTACTGAGGATCTACAATTCTTTCTAAAAATCCAGACTCTGATGCCTGGAGTTTTCTCAAGCCTCTTCCCTTGTAAGGCTGTTGTTTTTCTCCCTTACTGCAGATCACTACAGCCAGACTCTCTTTCTAGCAGGTTAGGGAGAGCTTCTGGTCCCGCCCCTACCTATAACTGAAGTTTGCTCCAACTAGATCTTTGCATCTAGCTGGTATGAAGAGCTCTTTGCCCAGTCCTCTTTCTGACCCTGGGCTCTTTTGGATTGCCTTCAGGAGTCTCCATCAGCTCACTCTCTTTCCCAGTGACCCATGAATAAGTGCATCACATTCCAGATATCAGCTCTCCAGAGCCTTCTGAGCACAGGAACTCTGCAGGCCCTGCTCCATATTCTGGGCTTCTCTGGAGAGACCTCATGTGATAGTCTGGGCCTCAAGGATGTGCCAACTGAGACACTGAAGATACCGAGCCACCTTCTCTGCCAGCCTGGGCCCACTTTTTCCCTGTCTTGTGAGCCAGGCTCTTAAGACTCCACTACCATACACATCGTTAGGGCTACCCTAAGCTGCAACTACAGACATTGAAACCAGCTCTGGGAGGGCTCAGCTAAGTGACTTACTACAGCACCCAGATGTTCACTCTCCCTTGGGGTACAAACACAAAGTTATATGAAGTTCACCTTCTTCCTCAATGTGATGGAAGTTATGCACAGTCACTTCCCTTCCCCCAGTTAGAAATGACATACATTGGGTTATATTGAAAACGAGAGATAATTTCATTAACTACGAAAATGGTGGATAAAGAGGGGGCAAACAGTACAAAGCAGATTACTAAGAAAACAATATGAAGCACACTATGTAAGATAGATTCACTAAAGAGACAGGTTACAAATAATAATTTCTCACCATAGATATTGTTTCAGGTAGAGTCCTTCAAAGGCCAGAGGTGTCTTGTCTAGCCTGGATCCTGCAGTTCTTCCTGCCCTCCCCTTCCATTACAATCCTTTCTAAGTGTTCTAAGTATCGCTTTGGGGTGGGAGACAGAGGACAAACAAGCTGTGGACCAAGTTTTTTTTTTCTTTCTCTCCTTGCTTTGTATAGAATTTCCATAAGGCGGCAATCCTGTGTGAGTGTGTGTGTGCGTGCGTGCGTGTGCGTGCACCCCTCCGTCCGTCCCCACTTCCCGAGGAACAGTTCAGCAATCCAAGATGCAGGTTAGAATATGGTGACCTGGTCACTTGACTCTGCAGCGTCTCAGCATCCATGAATGAGTAGCAGGAAGGTCACGCCTATTCACAGTCCATTGTCCTAGCTGATGGGCTATCAATCGTGTCTGTTTTTTTCATTGTAATCCCTGAAGTGTCAGCAGTGGGAATGACCCAAGGCAGCGAATATGAAATATAGGTATACAGGTCAATATTTCTAATTTCCAATACAAAAATGATACATGCAAATAAATGGGATAATCATAAATCACAACCTTTCCAAAAAAACCTTATGTAAGCCATCTTACATAAATTATATCTCAGTTATGTCATGTTCTTAACATAAGCATGTTTCCTAAAGAATATGCAATATAATACTACATCTCCACTAAATTCTTCCTAGCCCCTGATCTTCCACAGAAGTCTGTCTTCTCCAAGAAACCAATGTCCCTGTAACAAGAACTTCTGTCCCCAGACTGCCATCACGTAATGCCTAATTGAATCAGCAACCCAAGCCAAAACCTGTTACCTGGGACCTGATGACAAAACATAGCTGGGGTTGCCAGAGCTGGTTCCACCAGCTTTTTGCTGGCTATGACGTCACCTCCCAATAGATGCCAATGCTACAGGTCCCTGGCAGTCTTTTAATTGGGGAAGCACAAGCTGCCTCTCTCTCATTGTAGCAGTGCAGGGATGAATCTTCCCCAATGCGGGGGTTCCTCACGCACTTCTGTAAAAGTAGTAAACTTGTCACAGTCATTTTACAAATGGGAAATTCTGTCACAGACTAATCAAATGACTTGTTTTGACACTGGAAGTGTGTGGTAGAGCCAGGAACTAAACATAGATCTCTTGAGTCCCTGTCTAGTGTCCAAACCATGGGACACGTGTACATTATTTGTACAGGATGTATATTATTTACACACTTCCTCGAGAGCTTAGGCAAATAATTCTTAACAAATAGTTTAATTCATTTCTCTTCTTTGGGAGGTTTTGATTTATCTTGCAACAGCTTTGGATTTTCTCAAATTTATTCGCAATTCAGAAATATTTGTGGAATGAATGAGGAGTTCTTGTTTATAGTTATTTAACAGTTATATATCCTAAAGTATTGGGACATGCCTCCAGGGGGATAAGAAGGAATAGATGGGGGAGGCACAGACAGATGTTTCACTAGTTCTCAAGCCTCCCAACTTTCATTTTTTTAAAAATTGTCTCTAGATATTATGGTTGAACAGAAAATTTTCAAAACATGAAGTGAGTGTAAGCAATGTAGAAATGTCTGCCTTCATTTACAAAGAGCCTGAGACAATAACTTTGAGGTAAGGTTGTCTGAATTATTTCAAGTGTTATTAATTCATATATCGATGATGGCTGAACATATCTATTTCACTGCTCATCAAAAAATGTAAGAAAGGAGAAGTATCATCATATGACGATCTATACCTGCATTTCCTGATTATGGGGAGTGAATAACAAGCAGTGGGATCGGAATGAAGGATGTATGCACTAGGAGGAGTAGGCCCTTAACTACTCCTGGCCAGGCTAACCTGGGCCTTGATTGGTTTAATTTTCCTGAATGGGGATCTCACCTTTCAGAAGTTTGGGATATGCTGACCTGTAGATTGGTCTTGAGCAGCTCAAACTGAGTAGGAAACATTTGATGTATGAGCTATGTATGAGACACCCAACTCATGTGTTATGTTTCCGTTCATGGAAGGTAACCCGTTGAGTCTGGTATGAATAATCAAGATTAAAATTTGAAAATTGCTTATAGAAAGGTTTTGTAGAATTTTAAAAATGTGAAACCAGTAATTGTGTTTAGCCTTATTTTTTTTGCTCTCATTCTTCCCTCTGTTTGTCATACTACCTTGTGATGTGTGTCACCTTAGACTGTAAACTCTTTGAGGCAGGGACTTTGTCTGGTGAGCTGTTATGTTATTTTCTTTATAAGTCCCACCTTCCACCACCACGAGCTTACCTTAAAAGTGGAAAATAATACATTGTGGGTACTTTTCATTTCCCTTCTGGTTTTTGATCCTTTAGGCTTCTTCTTTTCCCGTTTTTCCTCTGCAAATATGAGGAGCGTGTCTTCTGAGCATCTTAAATAAAAAAGGGAAGTTGACATTCTCACTTAAGCACTTGACTTCAGGAGCTGGAGCTTTAAGGGGAAATAATAAAATGTCATGAGACTCATGTTAAAATTATGAGAACTGGTAAAATTACAGTCACATCCATGTGGGTAGCTCTTCAGACTATGCAAAGCCCTGGGGATGTCAGTGAGATTTTGCATAAGCAAAGCAGTCCACGCACATGTCCTAGGCGAGAGACTAATTCTGTAATCCTTACTCTTGTGAGTAGGGCTTCCCCACCTGAGTAGACCTATCAGATGAGTAAGGATTGCTCACAAGAGCAAGGGCTTGTTTTCATTGCAGCTATGATATGAAAACTGTTCGAATTGTATGGCAGTGCTTTACATTTGACACACACTGGAGCCCAGGATGCTGCTGGGAAATACAGGATGTATGTGGCCTTTTCAAAGTGTCTTTTCTCCCTTGTCTGTTTGAGGGACAGCCATGCGGTTGATCGTAAAGCATCCTTTTGGTTTTCTGCACTGCTTCTAGAAAAGCAAGACACCTCTGCTCTGTGCAAACTGGCAATGCTGCTGTGAAAGCCACTTTATTGCAGCTACAACAGGTCAGAGCAGTAGCTTGGAAGTGCATTGAGGTCACTGTGCGGGCAGGAGAGACCTTTTAAAATTACATTTTATTTGGCTTGCAATCAAACAGAAGTAGAAGACAAAACAGGAAATGGTATCTTCAGGCATGACATGAAATAGTATTGCTGTCACCTTGAATAAGAAAATCTGACATTTTAAAAAGTGACTGCATATTTAAATAGCCTGTAGGGTCAAACTCTGCTTCCTACAGCCCTTTGATAACTGTTCTGATAACAACACATGAGCTATAAATATCCTAAATCAATAACTCTGTAATGCTGCTGAAGGCAAGCATGTTCACATATCACAGCAGATGGGAAGAAAGCAGATAATATTTGTCTTGCCTTTCAAATTGATTTCCTGTTTTTAGTGAGGCAGTGTGTCCATATGTTAATCAGATTGCTAAGAAAGATAGCAGAGTTCAGGTCAACAGCCCTCCACTTGACATTTTGAAAAGAAAGCCCTAGGTGTCCATAAAGTATCTATAGGAAAAGCAGTTCTACAAATGGTCACAATGCAAGGGCTGAGGGTCCTTAGCTCCTAATGGCTACTATCCTGGGAGATGCTCAGCACCTCTAGATCCCACTGAATCAATAAGAACATTGTTCAGGGAACACTCAGCATATTGCAGAATTAGGCCCATGTGTCCTGTTCAGTTCAGGCTATTTCCAAGTGATGGCTCCTTTCATCAGTCTTTTTTCCATAAGAAATACTTGCTATGATAAAGCAGTCAGGAACCATAATGCTTGGCCTAGTTACCTAGTACAAGAACCTGAATAGAAGAGAATAGTCCCAAATGCAATTTAGAGCTGTATGTTTTCATTCCTGTCAGAAGATCTGAATTAATTTTAACTGCAGGAATGCTCTAGGGAATCCTCATTCCGCGGAATGTGTACTGATGTTCAGAGGCACCACACAAGAGTATTGAGAGGAGAGCATTGCATACACAACCCTTCCTTTAGTTACTCTAATTCAAAGGGTATTCTGAATAGACAAACAAACTAGCAAAACTCTTTTATTGATGACAAAAGCTAAATCCGTGACTTTTTCGTTTGAGCTGGTCTAGCTAACTTTGTTTCGAGTCAATCCCCCTATCCTCCCCACAACTAACTAATTAACTAGCTAACTAACTAATTTCAACAACTCTTCAAATATTTTAAAAAAACCCTGAAATGTTTTGTTTTAACATTTTCTGACAGAAACATTTTGATTAGTTTATTAAAATAAAAAAATCATGAATAATGATCAGAATGAAAAGGAATTCTGTTGAGAAGTCTTTAGCGAGCTTAAACACGAAAGGGAAGCTTACAAGAAGTGGAAAGTTGGACAGATAACTAAGGAGGAGTATAGAAATATTGCTCAAGCATGCAAAGGTGTAATCAGGAAGGCCAAAGCACAGTTGGAATTGCAGCTAGTAAGATATGTGCAGGGCCGGTTTTAGGCCGATTCAACCGATTCCCCCAAATCGGACCCTGTGCCTAAGAGGGCCCCGTGCCCTAAAGCCGGAAGTGTGCTGGCATGCTGGGCGAGCTGCGGGAGAGGGTGTCGGTCCCGGAGGAAGAATGTGGCGGCTTCTCAGCACCACCGGAAGGGGTGGTCGGCTCCGGAGTTTGGCGGGAAGGCAGAACATGAGTCTGTCCTGTAGCTGGGAATTTAAAGGGGCTGTGACTTTTGTGTGTGTGTGTGTGTGTGTGTATGGTGTATTTTTTTTGTTTTTTTGTGGCTCAATCCTGGCTGCCGGGGCCCTGTTGAAACTGTTTGAATTGGGCCCTGCACTTCCTAAAGCTGGCCCTGGATATGTGAATGGTAACAAGAAGGGTTTCTATAGGTATGCTAGCAACATGAAGAACATCAGGGAAAGAGTGGGCCTCTTGCTGAATGGGAAAGGTGACCAAGTAACAAATGATGTGGAAAAAGCTGATGTACTCAGTGCTTTTCCTGCCTTGGTTTTCACAGACAAGGTCAGCTCCCAGACTGCTGCACTGGGCAGCACAGTATGGGGAGGAGGTGAGCAGCCCTCAGCAGTGAAAAAATAGATTAAGGACTACTTAGAAAAGCTGGACATGACGAGTCCATGGGAACAGATCTAATGCATCTGAGAGTTGGCTAATGTGATTGCAGAGCCGTTGGTCACTATCTTTGAAAACTCATGGTGATCAGAGGTGGCCCCAGATGACAGGAAAAAGCAAATGTAGTATCCAGGTTTAAAAAAGGGAAGAAGGAGAATATGGGGAACTACAGACCAGTCAGCCTCACCTCAGACCCGATCCTGAAAAAATTATGGGGAAGGTCCTCAAGGAATCCATTTTGAAACACTTGGGCTACATCTACACTGCCCAGTTTTGCGCAAGAACATATGCAAATGAGGCACAGCGATGAATATCTCCATGCCTCATTTGCTCCTTACTACATCTGAGTTAGACTGCTTCTTCTTGTGCAAAATGGTAGCTCATTAAGTATGCAAATGAGGCACAGTGATATTCATTGCCACGCCTCATTTGCATATCTTCTTGTGCAACACTGGGCAGTGTAGATGTGTCCTTAAAGAAGAGGAAGGTGATTAGAACAGTCAACATAGTTTCACCAGGGCAAATCATGCTTGATCAACCTAATTGCTTTCTATGGTGAGATAACTGGTTCTGTGGATATGGGGAAAGTAGTGGAAGTAATGTACCTTGACTTTAGAAAAGCTTTTGATATGGCCTCCGATGGTATTCTTCCCAGCAAGTTAAAGAAACATGTCTTGGATGAATGAACTGTAAGGTGGTTAGAAAGCTGGCTGGATCATCAGGCTTAACAGGTCATCAACAGCTTGATGTCTATTTGGCAACTGGTACAAAGCGGAGTTCTCCAGGGTCTTAGGCTGATTTTGTTCAATATCTTTATTAATGATCTGGATGATGGAAAGGATTGCACCCTCAGTAAGTTCATGGATAACACTAAGCTATGGGGTGAGGTAGATATGCTGGAGAATAGGGATAGGGTCCAGAGAGACCAGAACAAATTGGAGGATTGGGCCAAAAGGTTCAACAAAGACAAATGCAGAATCCTGCACTTAGAATGGAAGAATCTCATGCACAGCTACAGGCAGAGGACTAACCGGCTAAGCAGCATTTCGGCAGAAAAAGGCCTGGGGATTACAGTAGATGAGAATCTGGATATGAGTCAACAGTGTGCCCTTGCTGCCAGGAAGGCTAACAGCATATTGGGATGCATTAGTAGGAGCACTGCCAACAGATTAAAGGAAATGTTTATTCTCCTCTAGTCATCACTGATGAGCCCACACCTGGAACACTGTGTCCAGTTTTGGGCATGCCACTATAGAAAGGATGAAGACAAATTGGAGAGAGTCCAGTGGATGGCAACTAAAATGATTAGTGGACAAGGACACATGACTTATGAGGAGAGGCTGAGGGAACTGGGCTTATTTAATCTTCATAGGAGAAGATGAGGGCATGGGGATGGGAGTTTATAGAAGCCTTCAGCAACCTGAAGAGAGGTTTCCAACAAGGATGGAGCTAGGCTGTTCTCAGTGGTGACAGATGACAGAACAAGAAGCAATGGTCTTAAATTGCAATGTAGGAGGTCTAGGTTGGATATCAGGAAAAAAATTTCTTCACTAGGAAGGTGGTGAAGACTGGAATGGGTTGCCTAGAGACTTAGTAGAGTCTCCATCCTTGGCAGTTTTTAAGAACAGGCTTGGCAAAGCTCTGGCTTGAATTATTTAGTTGGAGTTGGTCCTGCTTTGAGCAGGGAGTTGGATTAGATGACCTTCTGAGGTGTCTTCCAACCCTAATCTTCAGTGATTCTATGAAAACCACTCCTGCTTTTCTTCACATCAGTGTAGAACTTGATAGATACTTAATTATCAAAGAAACTTGTATTTATATTTCTACATGGAAAGAGAAATTGTGCTTCAAAGGAAACTGCCAGCGACTGAAGGCTTTATGCTAGTTTAACTTCAAAGGTGAATTGCAAAAGTCCAGAGAGTGGAAACTGAGCAATTGAGGGGACAAAAGATTTTTAGTCAAGCTTTTATACACTCGATGGTTTATTTTTATATAAAGGTTCTCAGTACTCCTCCCGATCTACTCGAGGAAAGATGTCCAAAACTAGGGAAGACCAGAGCTGACATTCCTAATATTTTTCAAGTAACACAAGCAGAACCCTACCACACTTTCTATTTAAAATAAATAAAAACAACTGTTTGAGGGAAAAGGATGAGATGGTGGTTACGGCTTTAGTTTGGAAGGCAAAAGATCTCAGTCCTAGTCCCATGTCTGACACTGACTTTCCTGCATGACCTTGGACAAGACTCTCGTGTCTCTGTTTCCCCTGGGTAAAATGCTTCCTTACCAGAGAGGCACATTGTGTTTAGTTTACAATTTCACTAAAGAATAATTTACAATTTCACTAAAGGTGCTTTAAAGGGCAAATCCTGAGCAACAGCCCAGCTCCTGGCACACTATTTGAGCTCAGGATTCCCATCCAAGTGTCCCCTGGAGTGGTTGAGGGGGGACAGCATTTTCCAATTTGACAAGTATTCTCAATCTTTATTATGCCAAAATTTGAAATTCTCCCATTGAAAAATAAAAGAAAGATAGATCCCAAACCATGACTGCTCTGAACACTTTTCTTTTTATAGTAACGCCTAGAGTATTGATGAGAGGATGGAGTAGCGTTGCTATGCACTGCAGAAACACGAGGTAGGAAAAGGTCCGGGATCTTATCATTGGAACGTATGTCACAGACAAAGGGCGAGAGGGGAAATAGAGGAAAAGAGCAGGGACGTGACTTGCTCAAGGTCAGTCAGCATGTCAGTGATCAAACTGGACATAGAATGCAGAGCTCCTGATGCCCAGTCCAGTGCACTATTCATCAGGTGATATTTCCCAATTTTGGACAGGCTAGAATCTGAACCTAGGTATAGTTCCTCATCTTGTGACTTATTTCAATTTCCAAAACTTTTTTGCTCCTTCGGCAAATTGTTCAATTTGTCTGTGTTTGGCTCCACATATGATTCTTGGTGGACACAGATAGTGTAATCTATATGCTATTATCTGATCTATTTGCTAGAGTGCATGTGGCTGTTTTTGAAAGCAAATAAAAAGTAATTCAGTTAGGCCTTGTTTAAATCCATTCAGTAAAAACAATTATCTGAAATGCCCAAGCTTCTAACATTTATCAAGCCAGAAAAAGACGAAAAGATGTGTATAAATATGGCAGAAGTCGTCAGGGAGCATAAGAATAGAATTGTGCAGTAGCATTAATTGATTTTATATGATTAAAATAAAATATTTATTTTATTACAACCACAATTTGTGTGTAATAAAAAAAGGTTTAAAGTTTGCATGGAGCTGTTTCCAAAACAGCAAATCTATAAGCAAATTATAAGAGGGGGAAGTGGAGGAGGAGTACGGACGAAATTGTTGATTTTAACCTTGGGGTGAAGGTAATACACTAAATTATGTAATGGGACAATGAATTTGTAATTGCTCTGTGTTAGGTTAGTGCTTAAGCGTTCCCACTTCCGTTTTATGACCGTTAAGTGGCTGCTGAGAAACTGGAACCTTGTCAAACAAACTTGACGTTACGTTTCAAATTATTTTTAATCAATATGTGAAAGGGCCAAACACTGCCATATGTTAGTCACCAGCCATTAGTTGGTAGCTGGTCATTAAACTCTCACTAAGATTTTCTAACAGTGACTATTGTGGTGGGTTTTTTTTATTCTTCTTTGTAGAATATGGGCAAAGGGAACATTTGTGGCAGATTGCCTTGAGGACAATAAAAACTCTCATGTAGTATGGTTGTTTGTTCAGACACAAACAATAGGGACATTTTGCTATTACCATTTGCCAACTATCAAGGGGTTTTGAATCTCCCCCTCCCCCCCGTCCTTTTTTTCTCCCCCTTGGTGCCTACAACTCAAAACAGATGCAAAATCTTTCTTTTCAGTCCCCTTGAAATGACCTGTGGTGTTGCAGTGTCATTTAGAGGAGAAATTATTGGAGTGAGAGTGGATCGTAACAATAGGGGCCTTGTGCCAGGCACATGACTGAACAGTGAGGGGGCTGTTGGTGACTTTATTGGGGAGGAGAACGGGGCTCTGGCAGGTGCTGCCATTGTTAAAGGTCTCAGCTTCTAGACAGTGGTCACAGATGAGTTCATGTCACTTTGTTCAGACTCTTTACATGGAGTTCAGTGATGTGACACTGGTCAAGTAGCCAACCTAGCCTTTCTGATCTCTACACAGTCCTTCTGTAACATAGCCCTTTATTGCTGAGATAGATCAACATGTCTCCAGGCCATATGGCTTCAAGTTAAAGTAACTTTTGTACTCTCTGAAAGGAACATAAGAACTTTATGTTTACTCTGCTAATTCAGGCTGGACAACCACTATTGATCCTGGCATTATTTAAAATGTCATTCAGAAAACCAATTAAAGTTTGATTCAAAATATATCAGCTAGTTTTAGTGCTCAATTTTACACCGTAAGAGGTTACTACATCTGAGTTAAGTGCTGCTTGCCAACTGTGTTTGGAAATATGTAATCACAGTTTTATTATTTTTATAGCCACGATAATGCAGAGTTTGTGATGGTATAATCACAGTTTAGCAAGTCTGAAGTGCTAATGTTTATTTTGTTTTTACTCTAAAAACCATAAATTATGCTAAAAAATTGTCAAGCATATTCAAATTAATTTATTAATGTATTAATTTTAACAGTGCTGCCTCCAGTCTAGGTCTTGAGTAATACAATAGTAGGTACATCTGCTTCTGTTATACACATTGTTTAGTTCTACTTTTTGGCTCATACAATTTGTTATTGTAAATTTCAAATTATTTACTCACAAAAATGGCAAAGTTGGCAGATTGATCAAATCAGCCATATGGAAATTGGCTAATTCTACTGTGATAATTGGAAGTGGATGTTAGATCATGATAAATTATTATTTACCACAGCTGCTTTTATACATACTGTTCCAAAATTGTCAGGAGCATTAAATAAAGCTATTACAGAAAGGAAGAATAGAAACAAAGAGGAAAAAAAGAAAAATTGAGAGGTGTTGCTCAGGGAGAAAAAGATACATATTCAGATTAGATTCAAACTGATTAAAACCAGCAGACTGATTTTCAGAGTTAACTAAAGGATTTGGATACCCAGTTGTCATTAAAGCAGGAACTGGACCTCAGAAGCAGCTTTGAAAATCCCACCCAAGGATTTTTTCAAACAGCATGAGCTGCATAGAAGAAGGCTTTTTTTGACCAACAATTGGATATTGTGTAACGAAAAAGAGAGGACTCCTTAGTGAGATGGGTAAAGGGATTATAAACATTAATAAAATAGGTTGCATGACTCAAATGATTTCTGGGGGAACAATAGAGGCCTATATTTTCACTGTAGATACAAATTAAAAATAAGGACATCCATGAACAGATCTTGCTCCTGATTAAACCAAATTATCATGGTAATGTATTCACATTAAATGCAGTTTTTTCTCCCAATATTCTCTTTCTTGAAGGGAATTTTGTGGTGGGACTAGTAGTCCATACACATGTCTGACTACTCTGCAGAAGTCACTGCAATTACCATAGCCTTGCTGGTATACTTTGTCCTACATTAAGGGGTGACTGGCTGATGCTTCTCTGCTGTTGTACGTCCATCAACGCCTTGCCTCTAATCTGTCACCTCCCTGACACCATATGCTGCGCTAGGGCAGATTGAGCCTTGTGTTATGCAGACAATACAGAAAACCAGCAGGGCCAGGTGAATTCCTGCATGTTAACACCAAATGGTTTCTTGTGGAAACAAGCACCAAAATGTTTTCTGGTTGGAATAAGTGGGTGGGCACAGAGAAGATATAGTTCATTCACCATTCCACAGGGTTGATGGAGCCACCTGCATAGCTTACAATGTATCGAACAATAAAATAAAACTACTTAAATATTTAAAATGAACAGCCAAAAGAACATAAATTCCTATAATTTCAAGGACCCATTATCTGTAGTGGTTAGAATAGGGCCAGAGAATCACAACTACTGATTTCTACTCCCATTGGGTATGTCTGCTCTGCTTTGGGTATGCCTGTACTGCAACTGGGAGGTGCAATGACGTGTGTGCATAGACAGATTCTTGATATCTTAGCTTAAGCTAGTGCAGTGCCTCTCAAACTTTTTGCCCCGTGGCCCACCCCACTGAATGCAAACCTTTCTGTGGACCACCAGTCAAGCACCCATGATGACAAAATGGATGCAGGAGGAGGTGGGGATGCAAGGTCTGTGTGGGAGGGAGGGGGCAGGAGTAGGCTGGTGGTATGAGTGGGAGAAGGTGCGGGGTTGCTTACCTGGCTTCGCATCGCCCTTCTCCCCCCCTCCCCCGCCGCTCCCAGATACCACCCCTCCACTGCTCCCATTGGCCAGGATTCCAGCCAATGGGAGCAGCAGGGAAAGCCTCTGGCCAAGCAATTTCCTGCACAACCATTCCCCTGGCCGGTGGGAGTGGTGATGCTGTTTCCTGCCCCCGCAAGCCAGATCCAACAGAGGAAGCCAGACTCACAGGGGAATGTGGAGCTATAGCACCAGCACGGGCTCCCCACCCTGCCTCAATATCCACATTGCTATGCTAGCATGAATCTATCAACCTGTGCTCAGAATAATACCTCCAAGCTGCAGTGTAGACATATCCAGTGATCTTGGGCAAATGATTTTATCATTCTGTACCTCAGTTTTTCTACCTGTATAGTGGGGCAGGAAGCTGATGCATGTAGCAAAGCTTAATTAATTTTTAAAGCACTCTCATGGTCTTGGATGACACAACAAAAGACCTCTAGGGGATTGAGCCACACAATTTTCATGAACATTATGGCCAAATATTCCTTCTTGCCTACAGCCTGAATAGCTCTGCTTTCTAATGGAGACTTCTGTGGGAGCATTGGGGGAAGGAATGAGTCCCCCTTAAGATTGTAGTCATGATTAAAGTTGTGAGAATAACTTTTTTTTTGTTTGGCTGCTGAATAAAAAAATCAAAGAAAACATTGTTTCAGTTTAATCCAAAATAAATTTCGGTTGAATTTTTATTATGTATTGAAAAAAAAATTTAGGTTCAAACAAAACTTTTCATTTCTTATTAAAAACTTTTTTCCAAATAAAATTGTGGTAAAATATGAAATGAAAAATAATTTTGAATTGAAATGTTTTGTTTTGAATCTGTCATAACCAAAGTTTTGTTGTTTTTTTTTCCTGAAAAAAGGTCCTAGCATTTCCTAACTTTTGAGCGTTTGCCTTTTCAACCTGAATGTACTTTAATGTGGGATTTTGCGTGTAATTTCCTAGTTTGTTTAAAAAACAAATTGACTAAACTGAAATTATGCTAGGATCTCTGCTATTTGTGCTAAGGAATTAACTGATAACAGTAGTAGGTTGTCATCCTCCATACTAGAAGGGGATGAGACACACACTTTCAGATATTTGCTTGTCCTCTTTGCCCAATCTGACTTACTCTGCCACTTGGGACTCCCTAGCCAAGTCCCAGACTCCGCTCCAAGTTTTTTCCCACATCCTCTTCATCCTTTTGCTTTGCTAGTCCGAGTTCCTTCCTACCCCAATTTCTCATTCTGTCTCCTTGCCCATCCAATTCCAGTTTTACCCTGGCAGGTCCTCATCTGATCTCTCTCTTCTCACTCCTAATGGCTACCAGGGCATATCCTTGACAGTAAAGCTAACCCCCTGCCATATATGAGGCCTTCCTCAAACATATAGAGATGGTAGAGTTAGTCAAAGAACCACCATTTTTTTTTAACATGGAAAAACTATGCATTTTCCCCTAATCTCATTCTCGGACCAGGCTAAACAGCTCCAAATAATTCAGTCCGAGGCAAACACTTGACATAGAAAATTTCAGCCCAGATGGTTAAAGCTTGGCAAAATTATAAGCCACTGGAAAAGGGTTTTATAGTGGCAAGTGTCAGGCAACCTTAACATAGTGTTATCAGTCCTGCCTGTAATAATGTTTTAGAATAAGGCTGTGTCTAGACTGCACCCCTTTTATGGAAAAGGGATGCAGATTAGACACAGCGCAATTGCAAATGAAGTGGGGATTTAAATGTTCCCCGCTTCATTTGCATAAACATGGCTGCCGCTTTTTTCCATCTCGGGGCTTTGCCGGCAAAAAGCGCCAGTCTAGACGGGGATCTTTCGGAAAATAAAGCCTTTTCCGAAAGATCCCTTATTCCTCTTAAAATCATGTCTAGATGATGTCTAGCCCAAGCAGTTCGAGAACACTTGCCCCCCCACCCTTTGTGTACGATAAACAGAGACCACTCACCTGAAGATCTCTCCCCGGCATCTGAGGTGGCCTAGGAGACATACCGGCTGACAGGCACTGGTTCCAGGGACAGGATGATGGTCTCTGTCTCCTCCTCCTCCGACTTGCCCTGGTTCTCCTGCTCCTCCTCCACCAGAGTCCACGACAATGTTTGGGGAAGATGTTTCCCCACCCCCAGGATCTGGTGTAGCTCCTGGTAATAGGGGCAGATGTGGGGACCTGTCCCTGAGCGTGAGCTGCACTCTCTGGCCCAGACGTATCCCTGATGGAGTTCTTTCACCTTACTCCGTACCTATTCCAGGGTATGGGGTGGGTCCGCGCTCCATCAGGGTCTCGGACATGCACTCGAATATGTTGGCATTTCACTGCTTGGAGCGGAGATCCTGCAAAGTGTCCTCCTCACCCCATAGCTCGAGGAGGGACAGATCTCTGCTCCAGATCAGGAGGGTGCCCACCTCTTGGTTCCCTTGAGTGGGTCCTGGGACCCCTGAGGCTGCCCCCTGCAAGGGCCAAGAGGTTCGCGGGGGGCTTGAGGCTCTGCCATGGGTGGCAAGACCTGTGGCAGGGAGAGCCACACAGTGAGGTGCTGCTCTCAGGCTGGCTTCCAGCCACAAGGTTTGTCCAGGGTGCCTGTAGCTTTAAGAGGGGCCAGGGGACAGGAACTACAGGGTCCTGATTAATTTGGACGGAGTGGCCATCAGGGCACCCGTGTTATTTCCTGAAGGCCTCTTCTTTTGGAACTGTCCCCCCCCTCCTCCCCTCTCCGGTCCACACATGCCTTTTTCCGAAAGAGATCTTTTGGAAAAGGGCTTCTTTCTCATAGAAAGAGGATTACCAATGCTAGAAAAAACCTTCTGTTCTTTTGATTTACTTTCAGAAGAACGCAGTTGCACTGTGGACATAACGCAGGTTTTGACAGAAAAATGGCCGTTTTTCTGACAAAACTGTAGTGTAGACATATCCTGAGTTGTCAAACTTCATTGTAATTGGCCTCCGGATGGCAACTGGTGTGAAAGTCAAATAAACCCCAAACCAAAATACCTTCACATTCCCTGGCATAGGAATTTACACTTGCAAATATGTATTTTCTGTAATCGATTATTATTTTGCCAAAAATTTTCCTAAAAGTTCAGATTGTCTGATCAGAGAGCTAAATTGTTCTGTTCTTATCCTTCATTGCACAGCATGTATAGCAAGGTGATGCACATTACCAAAGAAATGATAGGAATTAGCTTGTGGAGAATTGGATACCAGGTACAGTGGTAATGTCACCACTGGAATATTGGAGAAAGGGTGCATTAGTGAATTTGATGAAGCTGATAAGCATAGGTGATATTTTTCCATGTGATGTGCTTCTATCTACTCCCAATGAGTCCAGCTGAAGTTAGAGACAAAGCTTCTGTTCATGCAGGAACTCTATATGGCTGTGTCTACACTGGCATGAATTTCCGGAACTGCTTAAAACGGAATACTATTCCATTTTCAGTTTTTCCGGAAAAGGAGCGTCTACATTGGCAGGCTGCTTTTCCGGAAAAGCCCTTTTTCCGGAAAAGCGTCCATGGCCAATGTAGATGCGCTTTTCCGGAAAAGGCACTGGGCTGTCTACACTGGCCCTTTTCCGGAACAGTGTTCCGGAATAAGGACTTATGCCCGAGCAGGAGCAGAATAGTTTTTCCAGAATAGCGGCTGATTTTGTACAGTAGAGCGTTGTTGCTTTTCCGGAAATTCAAGGGCCAGTGTAGACAGCTCGCAGCTTATTCCGGAAAAGGGGCTGATTTTCAGGAATAAGTGGCCCAGTAGGAATAAGAGATCCTCCAGAATAGGGCTTTATTCCGGAGGATCGCACCAGTCTGGACGCTTTTCTCCGGCTTATCTCCAAGCCGGAAAAAAGCGGCGGCCATGAAAATGCAAATGCCGTGGGGGAATATTTAAATCGCCCGCGCATTTGCCTCTTCCAAAGTTCTACATTTGCATGCCTATTCCGTAATAGGGGCCAATGTAGACGTAGCCTATGTGTTTGACAACATCAGCTAAATTGAGACGATGTAAAAGGTGTAACCTCTGAATCGGAATTCAAATGGACTATTCCTTCTCACGTTGTACAATGCACTTCACTTGAGTATTCTTTTCTGAAATAGGAAAGATTTAGTTGTCTGAGACAGACTAAGATTAATTAGCTTATGGCCCAGCCTCTTGTTGTTCAGACCACCTGGTTTAATTTCCAAGAGAATATTTCATTTATGTATATATGAAATTCTCTTGTAGTTCTTATGCCAGATAATGATTGTTTTTCAGTCATATTCATAACACTTGTCTTCACTGAAAAGTTGACTCACATCATAATTAAGGTGGTGTTCTGAACTTGAATCTGTCTACACACACAACCCCTTAATTCGAGTATGGTAGCACTTTTAACTTGAAATAGTTGGCTTGAGAAGAGGTATAGGTTAAAACCCAATTGAGCATAACTTATCAACTGCAAATATGACCTCTCTGAAGTGTGGATGTAAATGAGTTTCATTTGAATACTGCTAGTCCTTGAATAGTTTTCCACTTATCCCCTGTGAGCCCAGAAAAGAATAAAAATGTTCTCCCACAATTCACTGGGAAAGCATTAATAGAATGCATATTACTACATCATTTAGAACCATGGAATGAGCTCCCAGAAATGAACTCAGCAACAACGTTGCAGGCTGGTTGCTTTTACTTGATCTACACTAATTCCAGAAGTGTATAGATAACTTATATTAACTCTGCAGGAAAGACTACCCTTTGGCTCATTAATATAAATTGTGTCCTCCCACAACTGCTACTGAAGCCAATCAGAATTGCACATGTACAAGAAAGGGCATATTTTGTCTCTTTGATTATGTTATAGATAAATGTTAATTCAATGCAATTGAAACCACACAGTATCATTTATACAACTTTGTTTCAATTCAATAAAATGAACAGAATGATACATTAAAAAGAAAAACTTTAAATGATCATGCTGTTAAAAATTGAAGTAAAAATTAAAGGGTCACCATTAGGTAAGTTTTTAAGGTTTCATAAAACCTAATATTAATGGATATGTTTCCATGATCTTTTGTCTATCAAAGATGAGGAGAGTTAATACAATTATTTTCATGGCATTAATGAAATGATGTAACCTTACTGGATTTTCACATGTCCTTGCCTCATTGAGCTAGTGCCTGAAAACTAGAAAATGAAACTGGCGTCAGACTAATTCCATTTGATGGCCAAAGTAGAGTGAAATACTTAAAGTGAATTAAATCTAGTGGTTAAATCAGATGTTCAAAAGTCTTTGGGTGTATTATCTTAAAGTAATATTATGAAAAACAGCTACATAATTATTATTAAATAGTTATTTTCTCTCTCCTCTGGCTTGCAGTCTTGGAAATTTTTTTTTTTCACTTCTGCTTGACAGTACGTTTCAAGGGATGATAACAGCAAAGCACATATCATAGTTTTATTATCACTCAGAGGAAAATTTTAAAAAATGTTCACATACGGTAACAGTGCACTCTCTAGCTTTGGGGATTTTATGAAAGAAAAGGACCACAGACTGGACAGGGTTGAAAGGTTGACCGTAACTAGACTTTTTGTTCTTGGGACTGCTGGGGCCATTACCGAACAACCGACAAAAGTGAATAAATTATGGGCATCTTTGCTTTGCTGCTTGCTCCCTAGTTTAAGGATACCCTTGTCCTCCTTCTGCCCCTTATATTTTTGACAAGTTTGCTTTCAGCAGATATGACAGGCACTGATAGGGGTCACTGGCCCAATTCCACATTTCCACACTCGACTTGCTCCAAGTTCACTGGCCTGAACTAATGTCTCCAATGAAGGTCGTACTACTGAACATTATGAGTTTTTATACATTAAACATGCATTAGTGATTTCACCCTGCTTATCTGGCAGCTGTAGAAAAATAAAGAAAATTCAGTTTGAACTTTAAAAGCGGGGGGCTTAATTTATGTCCAGTACTTTTGTTCCCCAGTTTCTTTTTCACTTGCCAATTGCAAAGCTCAGGGGAGATAATAAAATGGAGGCACTGCTATTTTATACTTCCACGTGCCTCACTGTGTCTGTACCGTACTGGTTGAGCCAACTCTAATTCTAGGAGAAGAGTTTTCAGATGGAAATTTGATTAAACAATACAATCATCTGTCTCACAATCTGCTTTTTTTATAAAGTATTTTTTCCACGGGGAATTTTCTTTCAGAGGGGTTTGTATGAAAAGACAGATATCATGAATACTGATAGGAAGGGCTTGGTACTTTGTTATTTCTGGATAACAAAGGCAGAATGCTTTAATAAAATCAGACGACACAGATGTGGCTTTGAGTATATTTTGCATCTTTTCCTTTTTTTTTTTTTAAAGTAAGGAACAATCCCTCTCTCAGACAGAAAATAGCAGCTCATGACAGATAAAATTAGTTGCTGGAAACCTAGCCAAAAATTTAGGGTTTTTTTGGTTTGTTATTGTTTGGGATTTTCTTTGGTGGTGAAAGGCATCTCTGAAGGAAGAGGCATGTATGAACTGAAAGCTCTTGTTTCAGTCTCTGTATGGTTGCCTGGATTATAGTCCTCCTTATAGACAGAGTAAAATGGGAAAACTGATGCTGGTATGTTAATAAATGAGCCAAGAAAGTATTGTTCATGTATGTAAGAAATTTAGGGAAAAAATGAAATCAGATGACAGTGCTTCATGTTGAAATTAGAGCTGAGCCATCCTTTTTTTGTTTTTAAATCAAATTAACAAGAAAAACTGGTTGTGTGGCTGAGACCAAAGTGAGACAAACTAAGTGGGTTCCACTCACATCTTTATTTGTGTTCTGGGTGACAATGTGTAAAACACATGATTTCCCATTTTCAAAAAAAGCCATTTTTTTGGGGTATCTCAGCTGGGGAAGTAGGAACTTTGAACTTGAGATGTGAATCCCGAAAATGAAGTACTCGACATCTCTTAGCTAACTTTTGAACATTGTGTGCTGTAGTTCAGTAATTTTGATGTAGGGTTCTGAGATTCTCCACTGAGGACTGCAGAGTTGAAGTCACTGATCTGTTGTGGCCACTTGGTGTAGCGTAAGCCACAAAACAGGCAGAGATGGCCAATGGACAGTTTCCACTGCCCAGAAGAATTCTCTGCAGGCTGTGGCCTGTCAGGCCTGGACAGTTTATTGCCATAGTTTGTCTTTTTAAAGTGTAAGCTCTTCAGGGCAGGTGATCTACCTTCTAGGGGCACATTCTCGCTCGCCATACTGGAGGTGGATATTCTGGCATTCCATTTAGCAGGTCTAGTGTAGGCCTGTAAATTGAATGCTGAGGGCAGCTCCATCTGGCACCTGTACTTGCAGTTGTGAGAAGTAAGGGAAGCCGACGGGAACATTTGCTTCCATCAGCCTCCCGCAATGGAGATGGCACCAAGCTTGGCATAAGCTAAGTCAATGCCAGTTGCGTATTCTATGTAGCTGGAGTTGCATATCTTAAGCTGACCTTCCAGAGCTAGTATAGACCTGGTCTGGGTGTGTATAACACATAACAAACTATGGGAGCTACTGAGGAAATTATTTTTCAACATCAAAAACATTATTATAGCTTAGGAACTAGTCTGAGATTTGGGAGAGCTGCCTTCTGTTTCTAACTCTACTTTGGATTTCCTGTCTGACCTGAGGCAAGTCAATAAGAGGAAAAATTTGAGAAGTGTCCTTTAACTTTTCTTCACTGTTTGAAATACGTGTTTCAGAACTGCTGTGACAGCTTTATAACAGAACTGGAAAATTGACCAATCATTGCTCAGGTCCTTAACTCAGTTTAGTTTTTCTTCATTTAAATCATTGCTCTGAGGTGGGGCTGGGGATGAGGGGTTCAGGGTGCAGGCTTCCCCGAGGAGGGAGGACAACCCCAGCTTTCTCTCAGTGAAGCAGCTTGGGGGGTCAGGTGAGAAGCACCTGTCCATGGCTGCTGCAGCTCCAGCAGGCATGGCTAAAGGACAGGAAGACACACAAAAAGATAAACCCTCTTAAATGCATAGTAGATAGCTGTCCCTTCTTCCACCCCTGCTTTCTGCTGGCCTAATGAGGTTATAGCTGTCCCATCTCTGGCTCCTTGCTGCTCCCCTGTGGTCATTTTACAGTATAACTGGCCTTCCTACTAGACCCCTCCCTTTCCATTTTATGAGAAATAATCAAATTCCAGGCACATCCCATTGTCTTGGCACAACCAAACCCTGACCTTGCTTTATATTGTGATAAGAGGAAGGTGCATACCTCCTAACTCTTATCATTCAGGCAGAGTTCTTGAACAAATGGACTGACAAATGGACAGACAGACAAATGCACATTTCTAAACTATATAGTAAGAAGTAATTTGAACAGCTTGTGATATAAATAGTTGATCTCAAAGGAGATATGGTAATAAAAAGCATAGACAGTCCAGAAACTCTCAACAAAAATCATTAGTGATGTCTCTCTAGGGTACTAATTGTGATGTTTCTTAATCTCATGTACCCCAGCTACTTTTGTGCTAGGATAGGAGGTTCAAGTTCAAGGGATTTCTGCCTACAATATTATCCATGTGTTCATACTCTTTGTTTTGTATCTCTGCAATAGATTTTCAATCCATAAAAGGACTTTACCTTATAGTCAATGTTAAATAGTTTCATTAATTATCTCTGGGAAGGGACTTCAGCTAAAGCATTTTGGAGGTGTACATATTCATTAGTTTTGCTTATCTATTTTTAATAACTTCTTCAAAAGATTGTAATGGAAGTCTACAGATGTGTTCCACGAGTTAGCATAATTGATAAATAAGATACCAATATGGTCAATTCTGTATTCCCTGAATACTCAAATAGCTGATTACTTCAATGAGTTTGAGTATGCAGGCCCTTACGTTTGGATAATTTATGCCACTTGAGAAACCATGAGGTCCCTTGTACTACAAACAACCAAAACTATCAATAATAATGAATAGAAAAATCTTATTTGATTAGTAAAACTAAATATTAAGATCTTTTGTAATCTTTACACTCTCAGATCACTGCTATGGATAGAAACGACTGCATGGAGGTGTCTTGTGTAGTTCCTATAGTATTCAAAGCCAGGAAAATGTCAGAGCTGGTGATCTTAATTATTCCTGAAATCTGGATGAAGTTCTAATGAGCTTTTTTTCTTTTTCTCTTTTTTCCATTTCCCCCCACCTCCTGTTATTTCTTTCTGTAGTACAGGTGTAAAGTATGGTATTAACATATTGGGATTATTCTGATTTTGCCAATCTGTTTTTGATCCTGGTACCTATGGCATTTGTCTACTTCAGTGCCACTTTCTGATCTACTTCTGAAGCTTGTTCAGTCAAAACTTCAAGTGCTGCCATTGATGTACGTTCTTGCACATGAAAGTATGACAGTCATCCTTGGGACCTTATAAACTTTCAGATACCATCATGAACTTTCATGGGTAAGACCCAGTTTATCATATGAGTTGGTGTGGAAATTACAGAATCTGGGGTATATGGAAGAGTAAAAGAAGTTACCTATCAATTGTATGACAAGTGTTAATGTGGCTAATTAAGTCACACTGGATGTGTCTCATTAACAGCATTTGATGTGGAGATGCAAATATCAAAAGCAGGAAAAATTGCCTTTGTAGTGCATTAACCAGTTAAGATCTTGCCTAAATTGACAGCATTGTCTCCAACTGCCACAGGGCTGCTCATTGTTTTTACAGTTACAGACTAACACGGCTACCCTTCCATGAAAATATGAGTTATGTCTGAGTTGCTCTTTTCTCCAGTTTCATGGCGAGAGCCCTGAGACTGAAAGGAATGCTTTCCTAGCCTGCTGTTCTATTACATTTTGGAAGATTGTTTCCAGGAGAATCTAAAAGTCATAGGCATGGCTGAGTGGAAGATGGCAGAAGCGTCCTCTGTAGAAATGCTTGATAACTAAAGTAATGTTATTTTGCCTTGGGAGGTCCTTACATGAAGAAAACACAGATGTGGTTACTGGGAGAAACTCTTCCCAGCTTTCTGGCTCTTCACACAACCTGTTAATCAAGACCATTCCTATCATTTCCATTTGGAGACATTACTTCACGCTTGCAACTGCACAAGAACAAACGGAGCAGAAGAGTCTAATTAAAGTTACAAGGACTTCTTTATAATGGAGCAAATGTCAGTTTAATGATAGTTACAAGCCACAAAGAGATTGGAGCAGACGCCCCAAGTTTTATACATTTTTGGCAAAGTAAGTGGGAAACTAAGTGCTAAAGTGAGGTCAACAGATGGGAAAAGAGAGGTACTATAGGGGAAAAAAGCAATAACATGCACACAAAAAAACCAACCAAAGGACAATTCTTTGGAACAAACAGATTTTCAAACAAAGTTTGCCAAACAAGTAAACATTTTTTTTGGAGGGGCAGATGTGAAGTGCCCTTTCAGTTAATTTTTCACAGGAAAAAGTGAGCACATGCTGGGCTTCAATAAATTTTAGTGTAACCACAATAGGCAAGTTCAGACCATGATGAACAGTACAGCACTGGAGGTTTGGAGGAGGGGAGTTATTCACTGATGGCTCTACATGTTCCTTCCTCTCTTCTATCTTAAAACATATATTAACCAAATAATCAGAGACATGCAAAGTTCTGTTTCTGCCCCCTCATCCTCTCCAAAGAAACATGGCTTATGTGAAATATATGCTGTTACACAGCTGGGAATAGATTGTTCTCAACTATCAGTGTGACTAAGGGATTAAGAACTCTAAGAATCTGCTCCCTAGTCTAGGCCACTGATTTACAGACTGGGCAAGTCAGCTAGGCTAAGATCTTGAAGCCTGGATGCCTATGATAGGCTCCTAAAACTCTGTTTGGGCCTGACACCAGAAAAGGTAAAAAGGGAAACCAAGTATATTGTCCCATTTGATAGATAGGAAAACTGAGGCACAGAGAGGTTACAGGATAAAATTCTCAAACTTGAGTGCCTGATGAGTTAAGCACTTAAATGCATACTTAGGCACCTAAATAAGTCTAATGATTTTCAGAAGGCACGGAGTGTCTGATATTTTTATTGAAGTCACTGGGACCTATCAGTGTTCTGTTGCATTGAAAATTGAGGCATTTATTTATTTAATTTGGATTTAAGTGACTAATTTTACACCATCCAAATGTACTTTTACCCTTCTCTATTTTGACATTTATTTTATATATGTGTTTTGGAACAAATAATCCACTGAGATGCACAATATTTATAAGTAGCCACTTCATACTACTGCTGTGTCCACTGACACTTCTCTCCACTGATCTGCCATGAATTGCTTGTATTGAAATCTCTTTAAAACAGGGACCATTGATGAAATTCTGGCTCCACCCGAGCTCTTGGCAAAAGTCCTAGCAGCTTCAATATAGCCAGGATTTCACCTCAAATCTCTTTGTATACTTGGCATATTAGGGAAATCCACACATAATAATTAATAATAATTAGATAATAAATATAAATGATTCATGCAAGGACCCCTGCCAAACACTCTAGACAAAGTTTTGGTTAATTTGGATTGTGCTTAATCTCAGACTAATATAATTACATTTACTGAGACAGAATTGTGAAATAGGGAATATTATCCTGGCCAATGATATATTTTCTGTGGTGATCCTTATGGCAGATCACACATTTATAGAAAGCCATGAAATTTAGTAAAATTGACATCTAGCAAATTCCTGCCACTCTATTTTTCTGAGTTTGTCATAACTTGTGGAAAAGTCATTTAAAAGACACACAATTCCAAAAAGCTTCCAACAGTTGGCTCTCATATAAATTCCATGACATATGATTAAAAAATATCAAGAGATTACAGATAGAATCAACAGGGACTGTGTAAACTGAATGAGTCTCCCAAACATGCTACTGTACTTCCCAGAAAATGGTTGTGAAATACTGGCTAGTGTATATGCATAGTTTAGCCTTCCCTGTGCTGGCCCTGATGCTATAGGGGCAACCAGTAGAGTTTGTGTTTTGAGAAAAAAATGTCCTACCATGATGTATCTGTGTATTTGATTTGGTGGGTGATTAGTGCTATTTGTGAATTATAGCATGGTTCAAACTATTCATATCATCTACAGAAGATACTACTGAGTCACAGGATATGTCTACACTAACCCCCTAGTTTGAACTAGGGAGGCTAGTGAGGGCGACTGAAATTACAAATGAAGCACGGGATTTAAATATCCTGCGCTTTATTATCATATTCCCGGGCGGTCGCCATTTTGGAAATTGACTAGCCTGGAAGAACTGCCCGCATCTACACGCGGCAGTGAAATGGGAGTTCAAATGAGCCCTTAACTCAAATTAGCTGGTATTCCTCCTGGACTTACCTCGAACTCCCGTTTCACTGCCACATGTAGATGCAGTTCTTTTGGGCTAGTCAATTTCCAAAATGGCGACTGCCTGGGAACATGCTAATGAAGCGTGGGTTATTTAAATCCCGCGCTTCATTTGCAATTTCGGTCGCCCTCATTAGCCTCCCTAGTTAGAACTAGGGGGCTAGGGTAAATGTACCCATGGAGTAAGTTGGGGCATCTCCATGAAATTTTTGGTTACACCAGCTGAGGATCTGTATATAAGGGTGTGTCTAGACTACATGCCTCCTTCGACGGAGGCATGTAGATTAGCCAGATCGGAAGAGGGAAATGAAGCCGCGATTAAAATAATCGCGGCTTCATTTAAATTTAAATGGCTGCCCCGATCTGCCGATCAGCTGTTTGTCGGCAGATCGGGGGAGTCTGGACGCGATGCCCCGACAAAGAAGCCTTTCTTCATCGACACAGGTAAGCCTCGTGAAACCAGGCTTACCTGTGTCGATGAAGAAAGGCTTCTTTGTCGGGGCATCGCGTCCAGACTCCCCCGATCTGCCGACAAACAGCTGATCGGCAGATCGGGGCAGCCATTTAAATTTAAATGAAGCCGCGATTATTTTAATCGCGGCTTCATTTCCCTCTTCCGATCTGGCTAATCTACATGCCTCCGTCGAAGGAGGCATGTAGTCTAGACACACCCTAATACAACAAATGGTCTGGTAACACTTTATAGACTAATAAAACATATAGATGGTATATAATACGTTGGTCATTTCCTCCAAGTCATCACTAGAGTGGGAAGAACTTACTAAATACAAACAGCTTATCTTATCAGCATATTTTTCCATGCAGGAAACATTCTGCTGTTTCACTGAAATACATATTGATGGAAACTGATTGATTAATGATTAGTATCTATTGTAAAGTTATGATATGAGTGACTTCAGGACAAACTGCTAAATGAATAACTAAGAAAGGGTCATCTCTTACTTTTACACACCAGAATTCTGTCAATTCCTTTTTGGTTGGAAGAGAGGAATAATTTTAAATTGATCTTTGTAAGCAATATAAACATTTTCTGGAGTATGCCTGGCTACCCTGATGAAGCCAAGTATTCTAGAACTGTCCCAGGTCTCTCATAAAGCTCCTTATGGGATAACTCTCACAAATGAGATAATCCTTTAGTGATCAGGCCAAAAATACAGGAATTGGCTGAGACTTTTTTTTTAAATTATACTTTAATGAATGGGTCGAGTTAACAGAAATGAAATACTTCCTTCCAGCCATCTGTGCAGATATAACACATACCTGGTTTTCCACCTGTCTAGATTACATTACTCCTAACCTATAATCAAGCTTCTGTGTTTGAGCATTAACTATTTAATAGATGTGACTGCTTGGTTGGTTTTTATTCAGCAGGTTTGATGATGACTCTACTTCATGCTGTCTTATAGGCACGTTACTGTATCGTTCAGTTATTAACTACCATTGAAATATTGGAAACGGATGGGAATTAAGCACAAATATTTCTTGGCAGTAGTAACAAAAGAAAAGTATATTTTCACAATATCCCTTTCAATACATAAAATCATCCATATGGCACGAAGCCAACATTTCACCAAATGGACACTGTGTTTAAAGGGGACACATAGTCACTGCCCCTTATTTTCCACATTATATTCAAACTTCTTGTCTTTACTTTTAGGCTCTACACAATACCAGCTACACAACACCATTCCCGCCTGCACCTGTCTGTGTTTGTTATTCCATTCCACTGTCTACACCAGGGCTACTCAACTTTGGAAGCCCCGGGGGCCACAATGATACTCACAGAGGATGCCAAGGGCAGCAACTTAAGTGTGGTTGTATATACATGCAAATATATATGAAAATAGGCATGAATACAAAGATTAAGGCAAGAGTACACAACACACAGGCCCAATTTAAGTCAGTTTTGCTGATATTAATAAAAATGCAATATTTACCTGATTTCCACCCATATGACAGCACTTTTAATGAGCAATGACAGTCCAGGAATTTAACTACTAAAATGCATATCAACAGAAGACCATTATAGTGACTACTTTTTGGTTTTGGCTCCTTCCCGTGGGCCATGTGTTGAGTCTCATGTAAACCCAAACCACATCACAGGCCACAAACAAATGGGACACGGGCTGCATGTGGCCCCTGGTCTACGCTCTGGTCCAGACTCCCTCCTAACTGCTCCATTTTCCACTTTCCAGTCTAGTTCCATGGTGTAGTCAGCAAGAGTGAGGGTATGTCTACACTACCCCGCTAGTTCGAACTAGCGGGGTAATGTATGCATACCGAATGTGCAAATAAAGCCCGGGATTTGAATTTCCCGGGCTTCATTTGCATAAGCCGGCCGGCGCCATTTTTAAATGCCGGCTTGTTCGAACCCCGTGCCGCGCGGCTACACGCGGCACGGGCTAGATAGTTCGAACTAGCAAGCCATTCCGAACTATCTGTACACCTCGTGGAACGTACAGATGGCTTGCTAGTTCGAATTATCTAGCCCGTGCCGCGTGTAGGCGCGCGGCACAGGGTTCGAACAAGCCGGCATTTAAAAATGGCGCCGGCCGGCTTATGCAAATGAAGCCCGGGAAATTCAAATCCCGGGCTTCATTTGCACGTTCGGTATGCATACATTACCCCGCTAGTTCAAACTAGCGGGGTAGTGTAGACATACCCTAAGTCTCAGGTCTGACACTGGGCTCTCAAAGTACAAAGGACGCTACTCAGGTATCTGTCAAACACAAGTACAGTAATTCCTCATTTAACAAGTGCCCGCTTAACATGTTTTTGCGATAGCACAATTTTTATTTTTAGGGAACGTTTTTTGAATTACACAACCATCCTTGGAATAACACAATTTCCCCAGCCAGCCTGTTGCCGGTGGCTGCGGGAGGCTTCCCCTGCCTTCCTGCAAAGTTGCGGAGGGTTCACCACTCACCGTGCTGTTCCCCACTGACTCCCCCTCCCCAGATGCCTGGCCCCCTCTCCTCCGCCCCCACTTACAGGCTGGCAGCTGGGTTTCCTCAGCTGGCTCATCACTGGTGGCTGTGCGGGACTTCCCCTGCCTCCCTGCAAAGTGGCGGTGGGTTCACCACTCACTGCGCCATTCCCTGGCGACCCCCCCTCGCCGGACACAATTCAGGTCCTGGCAGACCCATCACAGGGGCATACTCCCAACCCAATCCCCCTCCCCTCTCCTCCTCTTCCCTTCCCTTCCCGAGAGCCAAACACCTCCCCGCCCTGTTGTAACCTAGTCCCCTTTCTCCCCTAACCTTATGTCCCGGTCCCAACAGACACCACCGCTTGAAACGCAACCCCCACCTTTTCCATTATTTTCAATGGGAAAATTGACCCCGCATAACACGTTTTCACTTAACATGATCATTTTCTGAAACATATCTATAGTGTTAAATGATGAATTACTGCAGTTTATTTCCGGACAGCTAACAGCTGTGCCCCATAACTGGAAGAACAATATAAGAAAGAAGTGGCATATCTTACGTTCCTTCCTGTAAACCTGGAACTCCAGGTAGGCTGCGGACGAAGTGGGAGTTTGTCTTAGCTTCTAAGGCACCGGTACCCACAGCCCATCAGTGAGATCCAAATTGCTGTGCTTTGGTGCAGCCTTAAATACAGTTCTCTTGCCTTGTTTTGCAGTTTGGAAATTTCCAGGGGTTACTCATTATGTGCCGATGTAGGGCTCAGCTGTTAGTTATCCATCTGGTTCTGATCTAGTTCTACTTGTTCTTTGGCCTTGTTTATGTGATCAGTATGTTAGGGTAAACAATATTGTTATTTTCCCACCCTTATCTACAATTCGTTCTTGCTACAATGGTGTTTGTTCCCAAAGACTTGCTTCTGGCTCATCAGAAGTAGGGAAAGTGAAAGGGCGGGGAGGGGGGGAGGAAGAATGCAGGCCTCACCACCCCTAAACTTGCACGTACAAAGTTCTTCCGCAATTAACCCCTAAACATGGGACCTTCCATATTGCCTCTTATGTCTTGAACTCCTGTGGCCTCCCAATGTGTCAAACGCCACTCTCTCTTTGAACAACTCCCTCCTTAAAACACATTTCAGTTTGAAGTAACCAAAGAACAGAAGTTTTGCTTACATACACACGTTTGTACATGCCTATATTGCAAATAGATGTAGACTACAGGACAACATTGTATTAAGGATTTAGCATCATGATTTTGGTGTTCATAGTACTCCTAAGTGGCAATGCCATAAATACTCATGGCATCACAAAGCAATGAATAAAACCTTAATTCCATATCATACCTTGCCACCATCAATTCTATATATGCCACATATTTCGCAGAACAGTTATTTTAGATTTAATTATTTTAGAGATTTTCAAAATATACATATGTGGCAAGTCTGAGAGGGATAGCCATGTTAGTTTGTATCTGCAAATCAATGAGGAGTCCTGTGGCACCTTAAAGTCTTGGGCTATGTCTACACAGTGGAGCTATATCGGGATATCCCTGGTATCCCAAAATAGCTAGTCCGTGTCTTAAGAGCAAGCCCGTTATATCGAAATATAATGGGCTCGCTATTCCGATATCCTTGTAAACCTCATTGCACAACGGATAAGAACCTTATTTTGAAATAACATTGAAATAAGCTACACAATTTTAGTAGCACAAATTACGTAGCTTATTTCAAGGTAAGGGTGCTGTGTAGACACACCCTAACAGATTTATTTGGGCATAAGCTTTTGTGGCTAAAATCCACGTAGTCAGATGCGTATATGGCACTATTTCTTCTGTGCCTTCACCTGTAAAGCTAGGTAGGTTCTAGGGACCATAAAACCAAATGTATAGAAAAAAAAGAGAAAAACCAAAGAGAATCTATTAAACATATATAAAAAGTGACATGAAATCAATTTTGTGTACACAGTAATATGATTTTAACATATGATCTCTGATGACCTGTCTGGACTACATGTAAACATTGTCTATCCCACTAGAAAGGGGAAATTTCCAACTTGATACCCTTGAAGTATCATGAAATATCAGATCTTAAACCATCACTGGTCCAAAATTGGCTATTGCTTGTCCTGGGTTGTGGGTGAGTGTAACTTTTTTTGGGAGAGATAATGGTGTGTATTGGGGAGGAGTGGTGGATGAAAAGTCACAGTGAGAAAAGAAAGAATTAAATATTTTAATAATTTTATTTGGAAATTGGTGGCTATTTGAAACTGCTGTGCTGAATGAGGCTGAAATGTTCGAAAATCTTGACTAGATAGTGGGCTGAACACAAAGGAGATGGTCAAAATCCATGATAAATTTAAGCTACCATTGGTTCTATAATTTATTACATGGATTTCACTGCTGTGTATGTGATGTATGTTTATATGTGTGTGACTACAAAAATGTGTATGTGTTTAATTATAAATGTGTGTGTTTATACATGCATACTTATCTCATGCATGTGTATGTGTGTACATAGAACATGCAATGATAAGATGTTTGGGAAATATCTTTGCTTTATCCTGAGCAATTTAAGAATTTCTATTTGGATACTAAGAATTAAACTAATGCATAAGATTTTGGAATATAAGGGAAGCCAAAACGAAAAGGTTCATCTTGGGTGGCAATCTTAGGAAGTGGAGATATAAGCATTATATAATGTGCAAAGCGATGATAAGAGAGCATCCACTGTTCACCCTGAAATGTTTATGTCAAAGGGTCTGCTCCTCAGTCTGAAAGAAAATGTATTTAGCATAAATGTAAGTTGCTTTGTGGTCTTCTATGGGAGTCAATATAAAGAAAACTCTTCCTTTTGGCTTTGAGAAGGATGTTCTAAATTCAGAAATCAGAGTGGAAGGAATATTTTACATTCTTTTTTTTATTCTCTGTCCTTGGGCTACTTTGCTTGGGATATCTATTGTGAAGCCATGAACAGATGCAGATGTGTGTTCACATTGCTCAACCTCTCCTTCATTCTTCAGTATTTACAATGTAGAGTCACAGTGTTCTAGGAAGTCACACAAAGCTTGGGGGAGCAAGCATGGATTAGGGAAGGAAAAAAATGGATTCACGATTGAACTAAGGCCTATAAATATTGTATAGTTGAGCATGTTGCTAATGTCTAACAGGGCAACCCTGGCCTCGTGTTACACAACAGAAAGGGTGTGTAACCCTTCATCATGACATGTGCTAACTTAAAGGGAAGCTGGGAAGGCTGAGCCCAATGAATAGTGGAGGGAATCTGTGCTCAGTCTGCTGTTGGGGACTGCTGAACCTCTTTGGGGCTGAAAAGAGAGTGTGCGTGTAAAGCTCTCTTCATTCTTCCCAACAGTAACTCTGAATAGATCTAGAATCTCTTTTCCTCTTAGCTGGCTCATGAAGCTTTAGAGATGTGGAGGGGATCCTTTCAGTTCTATAGTATGCATTCCTAAATTCTCTTGGAAATTTAAATTGAATACGATATTCTTCAATATTCTAAGAGATTGTGCAGTTGAATTGCTAAAGAACTGCCATGGGCCACCTTTGAGTTTTAAACATTTCAGTGGTGGGTAAAGCCACCACTGAAATGCTGACAGCTTGAAATAGTTTCACATGGTGCTTTGGAATCCTTTAGGGTACACCGTATGGTACATAAATGTAAGTTATGTATTTAAGTACTGATGATGGCTATATGTGGGAGCATTTAGATGCCCTTGCCCAGGTAGCTGGTAGCTAACCCCTGTTTGCTCCGTTAGTTAACAGATTCATGCCAAGTTGTTTTTCTTTTCTTGAAACTGATAAATAAAAAGGCTGAGCCTTGCTTGTAAGCTGATTTTAGATACATTTTGGCTGCACGAATGGAACCTTCTGCAACATTTTCTATTGTTCAGACACATTTTTTCTTAGCTGGGCAGAATGATAAAGTATTACTTTCGGGTCATGCAACTTATAGTACAGAACAAAAACAATGACACCATGGAAAATGAAAAAGGTGTCTAGAGGATTGAGTTTAAGTTTAAATCTGGCACTCTCAGGAAGCAGACTCTAACAACATGGGTGGAAACACCTCATAGGAATAATGCACTAAAACCTAAAGTACAAGAAAGTAAAGTTCAGGACCTCTCAAACCCATCAAGTAAAACCAGAACACATTTTTTCCTTCTTAAAACTCCATGGGCACCATATGAATTGTCTTCTGCTCACACTGTTGAGATCTGCGTAATTTTACTTAGTGTGAAGCTCTGTAGTGTTCTTCAATGCCAAGAATTCACAAGATATTTTTCTTCTTTTTTAAAAGAATTTATTGCTCATGAAAGTGTCAAATTGACTGCAATAAACATGAAATCTGTAGATAAGTCTAATTGTTTTCATAGAATAAAATAAATTGGAAATTGATAGTACCTACTATATTAGGTAATTTAGTGCATTCTCCTATCTGTGAAAGTTTGCCCCTACAACATACTATGTAGTACTGTCTACTTTAGAGTTGAAAGTCTCAGAGGAAATTTTAATCTGAGGGCCAGATTTTCAAAGGCTCAGGTACCTAAAGATGAAGATAGGCATCAAGTGAGATTTTCAAAAGTGTCTAAGCAAGTCAAGCATATCGCTCATATAGATTTCAGATGGATTTTTGAGGGGAGGTGCTCAGTGGATTTTCTAAAATCACCTAGGTGCTTAACTCCCTTTAGGAAAATCTTTAGGCATCTGCACACCCTTACAAGTCTTACCATAAGTCCTTACTTACTTAGGCACTTTTAAAAATCCCACTAAGTGCATATTTGCATATTTAGGCCCCTATGAAATCTAGCACTTTGTCCCACTTTCAAAACCATTGTAGAGAGTTAGGCTGTTGTAGACACGATGGCTGTGTCTACACTGGCATGAATTTCCGGAACTGCTTAAAACGGAATATTATTCCGTTTTCAGTTTTTCCGGAAAAGGAGCGTCTACATTGGCAGGCTGCTTTTCCGGAAAAGCCCTTTTTCCGGAAAAGCGTCTGTGGCCAATGTAGACGTGCTTTTCCGGAAAAGACTACTGGGCTGTCTACACTGGCCCTTTTCTGGAACAGTGTTCCGGAATAAGGACTTATGCCCGAGTGGGAGCAGAATAGTTTTTCCGGAATAGCAGCCGATTTTGTTCAGTAGAGCGTCGTTGCTTTTCCGGAAATTCAAGGGCCAGTGTAGACAGCTCGCAGCTTATTCTGGAAAAGCGGCTGATTTTCCGGAATAAGTGGCCCAGTGTAGACACAGCCTTAGGGTACATCTACACAGCAACATTATTTTGAAATAACTAGCGTTAGTCCATATTTACATAGCAGGGAGTTATTTTGAAATAATGTCAAAATGCTGTCAAGCTGGAGGACTTCTTACTCTGACTCCTGTAACCATCATTGTACAAGGAGTAAGGAAAGTTGGAGGACGAGTGCCCTATTTCAGAATAAGTGCTGAGTAGATGCTTTCTACTTCAAAATAAGCCACGCGATTGATGTAGCTCAATTTGCGTAGCTTATTGCGAGTTAAGCCCTGCAGTGTAGACACACCCTCAGGCAGGGCTAGGTAAGATCAACCCGGAGGCTGCATCCAACCAGTCTAACACTTTGGTCCGGCCCACAGATTGCATCTGGATGCTTTCTATTTATATCCTGCTGCCCATGTCACAGAGTTTCCGAGCAGTGGCTAGGCAGTAGGATCCTACTTAAATGGCTCAGAGTTCCTGGTCACACAGCACTACCCCGGCAGGAGCAAAGCTGTGTGAGTTTTGAATTGCTGCTATTTAAAGAGCCAGGCCCAGCCACTACTGTGCTGCCTGAAAGCCTCCTGGGGTTGCTGCGGCTATTTAAAGGGCTCCCAGTCATGATGCTACCTTGGCATGGGTTGAAACTGTGAGGCTTTTAAATAGCCACAGCAACCTTGTGTGGCAGTCAGGCAATGCGGTAGCAGCTGGGCCAGGATCCACGAACCCTTTAGTATGTTTTTACTGCAAAGCCTCTGGGGGAAGGCTAGTCCTCAGCCCTGCCCCTTCTGCTCCAAGCCCCACCCCTTCCAGGGGTGGAGCTGGTCCATGACCATATACCAAAATTCATTAAGTGTTCCCCCTGGGAAAATTATTGGCTGCCCCTGCACTTAGGGCTACAGTTACAAAGAGACATAGGACTTATCTACACAAACAATTACTTTGCGGCAACTACTTTGCTGGATAATGACTGTGTATACCAGTGGTGGGTTAGCACCTGGTGGGCCGCTGCTGCTAAATTTACCTGCACTTCTAGAGGGCTATGGGGGATTACAGCTCCCATTGGCCAGAACAGTGATCTGTGGCCATAGGGAGCTGCGATCCCCTGTATCTGAGGAGGTGCAAGTAAATATGATGGTGTGGGGGCCTGCCAGAGGGTAACTCCGGAAGACCCAATTTAGGCCATGGGCCAGTATTTGCCCACCCTTGGTGTGGACTCTATATATCTCTCACTGCATTCACTTCACCTCTGAACCAAGATTTTTATTTTAAAATTATTACAAATGAAAAAAGGAAAAGCTGATGATCATGAATATCAATCAGAAGTTAGAGGTTGTAGAAAATTCATAAGAGAAGCAAAGGGACACCAGGAGACATCCATAGTCAAAAGACATAAAGACAATAAGGAATTTTTAAAATATACTAAGGGGTTTCTCCCCCTGCTTGCTATGCTCGCGAACTCTCCTCTCTTTCTGGGGGTAGATGTCTGGCCAGGGGCCGGGGGGCAGAAGTGGGATGGGGATAGGTGTCTGGCCAGGGAGGGAACAGGAGTCAGTGTATCTGAAGGTTCTAGTAGAGCTTGCTGAGGAGCTTGCTGGGTCATTAATGTTGATTTTCACTAAGTTTTGGTGCATTGGGAACACTCTAGAAGACTAAAATAAAGTTAATATTATGCCAGTTAATAAAAAGGCTAAACAGGATGTCCTGGGTAGCTGTGGGCCAGTCAGCCTGATATTGATCCAGGCCAAATAATGGAGAATTTAAGAATGGTAATATAATTAAGGATAATTAACATGGGTTTAAGGAAAACAGATTTTGCCAAACTTGATATCTTTTTGGATGGGATTAAATTTTGGTTGACAGAATATACTGAGATCTTGATTTGGTGTGGCATGACTTTTTGAGTAAAATACGTAGAACAATATGGCACACATTAAATACATTAAATAGATTAAAACCTGGCTAAGTGAATTATCAATGGGGGGGGCGGGGTATTTCCAACAGGGACTCATTGGGATAAGTTTTAGGCCCTGAACTATTTAACATTTTTAACTATAACTTGCAAGAAAACATGAAAATATCACTGATGAAGTGTGCAGATGACACAAATTGGGAGAGTGGTAAATAATGAAGGAAGGCAAGTTGCTGCGTCATAGCAATCTGGATTGCTTAGAAAACTGAATACATCTCAAGGAAGAGTAGAGAGATTATTTTACCTTTGTATATGGCAGTGCTGCTGGAATTGTGTGTCCAGTTCTGGACACTGTTTTAGAAGGATGTTGATAAATTGCAGAGGTTTTAGAGAAAAGCTATGAGAATGATTAAAGCTTTAGAAAAGATGCCTTATAGTGATGATAGACACAAGGAAATCTTTCTATTCAGCTTAATAAACAGAAGGCAAAGTATGACTTGGCTGCAGTTTAGAAGAACCTACACAGGGAACAAATATCGAACAATGGGCTCTTTAATCTAGCAGAGAAATGCATAATATGTTCCAATGGCTAGAAGCTGAAGCTAAATAAATAATTCAGACTGAAAATAAGATAAATGTGTAATGATGAGAATAACAAAGCATTGGAGCAATGTATCAAGGATCATGGTGGATTCTCCTTCGCTGGCAATTTTCAGATCACCATTGGATGTTTTTCCGAAGGACATATTTTAGGAATATGTTTGTTTGGGGGATATTCTGTGACCTGTGTTAGACAGGAGGTCAGACTAGATGATCACAATGGTCACCTCTGGCCTTAGAATCTCTGAATCACAAGCTGCTCATGCCCATCAGTAGGGTTTGCACAGCGAGTCTGCAGCAGACTAGAGCTGAGCAGATTTACCACCTCCCACCTCTGCATGCTGCAAAGGTGTGGTGATGCTGAATGTTGCCACACATATCTTCAAGGTGTGGTGTGGTGATGCTGAATGTTGCCACACATATCTTCAAGGTGTCTAGAGAACCACTGAAGTACACAAAGCGGAAATTTGAAACAAAGCTCCATATACAAGAAAGAGGAGACAGGCATCTCAGAAAGAGATTTACTAATGCCAGCATGCTGAGCCAGTACCTTGCCTAAAATAGCCAATAGGAGCTGCTAAGCTAGGAAGGTGTGTGTCAAGGTTGCCCTTTTCTCAGAGACAGGGTGCTTAAGTCAGGACTCCAGGGCCTTCTCTAATGGCCTGGTACACTGTATTATACTATTCAATCACCAGGTGGCGCTGTTTGTAAAACACCTTATTTAAAGCTTAACCACAGCTGTCAACCTATTTAAGGATTTTATGCTGTACACATCTCGTGTATATAAGCAAACTTGGTAGCCAGTCCATATCAGGTACAGAAGAACATGATACCTCCTTCTCAGCTGCTTATCTTCTCTTGGCATTAGACACATTTGCTATTTAAGCAAGGAGGTGGACTTCCCTCAACTCTTAGCCCAGTGGTTAGGTTACCTACCTGTGATGTAGGAGAAGGGATTTGAACTGGGATCTAGAAACTTTGTGGCACTTGTCCTAGCAACCGGGTTGTAGGAGTTTCGGATGTGGGGTTCTCTTAGTCCCTCCAGTTGAAACTGTTCCATTATGGATATATAATTTAAAAAAGTAATTGGAACAGAGGACCTGAATCCTGAGTCTGCCACCGTTCAGGTGAGTGCTCTCATGCTAGCTCTTTCTGGCCCAACATTGAAGCTGTTCCACTGTAGAGAGAGAGCAAAGACAGAGACAGAGCAAACATAAGGAGGTGGACTTGAGCTGGTGGTCTCCCACATTCTAGATGAGTACTCTAACCACTGAAAGTTAAGAGGGAAGGCTGCCTCCTTATGCCTTAGCATTTTGCCCACCCTATTTGTCCCCACAGGCAAGTTAGGCACAGTGTTGCTTAGCTTCTTGTGCTTCCCTTTCGGGTTGAGGTGTCCAAATGCCTAGCATGGGGCTGAAGTAGTTCATGCTCAGAAGCAGAAGCTTGGTGCCTGGGGTATTGACCGCAAAAATTTAGGTCCTGGACATATTTAGGTATCTATAGAGTTCAGGGTTACCTGAGTGGGTCTTTGTGAAACCCAGTGTGGCCTGATTCTGTTCCTAAAATGGCAGTTAGGCACCTAAGTCTTCTTGTGAACCCAGACCTAAGAGTGAAAATTTCAAAAGAATCAAAGGCCAGGGGACACATTTTAAAGACATTAATGTCCCTAAAGATGCATATAGGCACCTAGTGGTATTTTAAAAGTACCTAGGCACCTAACTCTGATTGTAGTCAAAACTAACTAATTTTTGAAAGTGGGACATAGGGTCCTAAATCACTGAGGTGATTTTGAAAATGTTACCCTCAATCTATGGCATTGACAAGGTGCTTGGAGGAGTGCAACCAACCATGTGCTTGCTTGACCCTTACCCTTCATGGCTTATTAAATCAAGCTGATAGGGGATGACTGGTTGGGTCCAGGGGACTGTTAATGCTTCTTTTGGATCTGGGACAGTTCTCGCCACCTTGAAAGAGGCAGTGATAAAGCCGATCCTTAAGACCTCTTGGACCTCTCAGCAGCTCTCACTACCATCAGCCATGGTATCCTTCTGGAGCACCTGGTGGAAGTGGGTATCAGAGGCACTGTTCTGTGATGGTGTCATGTTACTGGATTTTAAGGGGAGCAGCCCGATCACTGCTGCACCCATGACGGGGGTATTTGCCCCAAAGGGTATACAAAGGGGGCCATGTGAGGTGTCACATGAAAGCTTATGTTCTACTGTTTCTGTATATGCTATTCATGTACTTGTATAAGATCTCTGTGTGGAGCTATAAACATGCACTCTGTATGGATGCTGGAAAATTCTCTGTCTGTGGCTGAGCAATGGGCAAGAAATGGTCAGCCAATGGCTATGCTAATTAGCAAGGAGACAATGAATCTCTAGGTGCCAATACACACCTCAGGAATGTGACTGAAACCTGCAAACCAGCATGGGATGCAAGGATAGGTTGTTGGACCATGTGATCTTCTCTTGCCAAGAAGATGCCAGGAGAGGTATATAAGTGTCATGTGGCATCTTCCATCTTGTCTTCAGCTCAGCTCTTGATCCCAGAGGCAGCCTTGCAGGGAACCACAAGCCAGAAAGAATGTGGACCCATCCTGACATAGGATGTACACCAAAGACTTTTAAGCCAGCAGTTATAACATCTCTGCTACAAATCTGTGTCGAGAACTGGGTGATTTGATGCACGTAATGTATTATCCTTTAACAACCTTACTCTCATGCTTTTCTTTCTTTTAGTAATAAACCTTTAGATTATAGATTCTAAGGGACTGGCTCGGCGTGATCTCGTGGGTGAGATCCAGAGTGTAAATTGATCGGGACCTGTGGCTGGAAGAACCTGTTTGGGGTAGGTGAAATTGGATTATATAACCCCTCACCTGTGTGCAGGCCTGGGGCTTATTGGGACACAGGGAGAGCTGGGGTGTCAGAGGGGTTTTGCTCGTGAGGCTTCTTGCTGGCCATGTTGGCAGCTGACGTGCTCTATGCAACTGGTTTGTGGCCTATTTGGAAAGGGCCTCCAGATAAGGGCTGTAAGGAGCCCCGAGTTTGAGCAATTCACCCTGAACGGACACCCTCAGGTGTGCCTAAGCCCGACCCGGTCCAGGTGGTTCTCGTCTTACCTGTCAGGATGCTTTCAGAAGGTGGAGCTAGGGGGCTGCTGCTCGACCCCATGGTGACTGTGCTATGGGATCCCTCAAGGTTCCATCTTGTCCCTTGTGCTGTTTAACATCTACATGAAACTGCTGGGAAAGGTCATAAGGAGATTTCAAGGACAGTGCCCGCAATGTGCAGGTGATACCCAACTCTTTCTCTGTGACATTAGATCCAGGTGTGGCAGCGACCAATCTGAACCAGTGTCTGGAGGTGGTGATGGACTCAATGAAGTTGAATAACCTGAATCTGAATCCAGTTATGACCATGGTCCTGTGGATCAGAAAGCCATCTGTCCAGGAATGTGGGGTGTTACCTGTTCTGGATGGGGTCATGCTTTCCTGAAAGAGCAGATTCGCAGTGTGAGAGTCCTTCTAGACCCTTTTTTAACATTTGAGAACCAGATTTCCTTGATGGCAGGAGTGCTTTTGGGCAGCTTTGGCTGATCTGCCAGCTGCAACTCTTGGTTATGGTGATTCATGCTCTTATCACATCCTGACTGGACGACTGCAATGTGCTCTATGTGGGGCTGCTTTTGAAGAGTCTTCAGAAGCTTCAACTGGCCCAGAATGCGTCTGCTCGAGTTTTAACTAAAACTCGTATTTTTGGAGCACATTATGCTGGTGCTCCGGCAGCTGTACTGGCTTCCAGTGTGTTTCCAGGCACAATTCAAGGTCTTGGTTATGATTTATAAAGCCCTATATGGGTTGGGACTGGGGTTGAAGGACCGTCTCCTCCTGACTGAACCTACCCAGGGATTGAGGTCATCTGGAAAAGCTCTGCTCTATGTTCCACCACTTATGGAGATATGGTTGACATCTACACAGAGCAGGGCCTTTTTCAGTTTTGCCCCCAAGCTATGGAATTCTCTCCCTGGGACATTCGCCTAGTGACAGCACTGGCACTGATTTGGTGCCAGGCTAAAGCCACCCTTTTTACCTGTGCTTTTATTGGTGTTTGTGTGTGTGTGTGTGTGTGTGTGTGTGTGTGTGTGTCCCTCCTCCTGAGGTGTCTTAGCAGGCTTTATTTCTTGGGATCTTGAATTTTATTCTTTTATATATATTATTTATATATATGCAAGGTGGCTTACAACGTTTTTAAAACACAAATATGCATATTTGTGTTTTAAAAATTTTGTAAGCTGCCTTGAATATTTTACATAGAGAGGTGGGGTAAAAATATTTTAAACAAACGAACAAATGAACAAACAAATGCCTATTTCCAACTATTATATCACAGCTTAATAGATCCCATTGTTATGTTATTTTCTAAAAAAAATTCAGTCTAATTTTTCTCTTTCTTGATTTCATCCTGTTATTCCTAGTTATACACCATCCATACTATCCTAAAATAGTCCTTTTCCTCCATGCTGTTTATAATCTTCAAACATCTGTAAATGCTATTATTATTTTAGTTATTTCAATAATTAGGTAGCTACTGAATCAAGCTATGCAAATTTAGCTATTTTTTTAATGTTAATTATTCCAGATTTCTGATATTTTTTGTTCTTTTCTGAACAACTTCTAAAATAACATAATCTTGTTGGCGATGCATCGATCAATCATAAATGCATAATTGCAAGGTTTTTTGCTTTAAAGCCAAATACTGATGGACCATTTCCATTCTACAGCATGGCATGGGACACCTTCTCTTCCCTGTCTACCCCTTGCTGTGTGTGACAGTCAAACTGTTGTCCTTTTTCTCTCCATACCTTAACACATTGCTAACTTATGCTTAATCTGTTGGACCTTATTGCACTCAAAGGATCTACCTCCAAGTGAATAAATCTGTATTAGATTATTTTTTCTCATATTTGTTGTGTTTTCAGAGATACAAAACAGTTCCAGCCCAAAATTTGTGCAAGCTTTTATTTTGTCACATAAATCTGTCTCACTCGTGACTTGTGACCATCTGTAGGGATGAGAGAGTTTTTCAGTTTCAATAACTATTCCACCCATTGTCTTCCTTTTGACTGCCAGTAAGGCCTCCAGTTTGTGCCAAATGTAATGATGTTTTTGTGTATTGTGAACACCTGTCCATTAGGAACAAAACAGAGCCTTCCACTTCATTTCATGTAGACTAGCAAAGAGCTGTCAGATGGGACCAACAGTTGATCACTAGCAATCTGGTTGGTGCTCATTCAAATTGGTGACCTAGAATATCTCATTCCCAACGTATTTCTTGTGGGGAGACAGAAGCTACCTAGATAATATTTTTTGGCCAGGTAATTAAATGACACAGTATAACTTTCAGACAGTACCACTGTGCCTCTTTTTATATGTGGCTCCAGTTTTCAGCTGTCCTCCCTATAGAAATCTTCTTTATGTTTGAGATTTACTGTACTTTGTATTTCTTTCTGAATGAATATGTGTAACTGATGTCTCCCTCAAGAATAATACACAGCTGAGTTAAGATCAAAATGAATATTTTTTACACAGTTCCGTTAGTTAGTTTGTTAGCTGACTTAATTATGTTACACATGAGAAGATAGGAACAGTACATCTTATCTGTTTGGTTTTTAAAATTTTTGTTTTCACTTTCAACCATGGTTGTTTTCATTTTAAGAGTCATAAAACTGAGACCCAGGCTGTTGATGTGCATTTAAGAGCCTACGACACTTTGGGGGAGGGGGACAAGAGTTGGGGTGGCCCAGCCAAATCAGCATCAGTAGCTAAATTCTGTTTACCAAAAATTATTTCTGACGCTTCACTCAAAGGCTACGTCTAGACTGGCATGATTTTGCGGAAATACTTTTAACGGAAAAGTTTTTCCATTAAAAGTATTTTCGCAAAAGAGCGTCTAGATTGGGAAGGATGCTTTTGCGCAAAAAGTGCTTTTGCACAAAAGCATCCATGCCAATCTAGACACACTTTTGCACAAGAAAGCTCCGATGGCTGTTTTAGCCATCGGGCTTTCTTGCGCAAAAAATTAAGGTGCCTGTCTACACTGGCCCTCTTGCGCAAGTATTCTTGCGCAAGAGGGCTTATCTCTGAGCGGGAGCATGAAAGTATTTGCACAAGAAGCACTGATTTTGTACATTACAAAGTCAGTGCTCTTGCGCAAATTCAAACGGCCAGTGTAGACAGCTGGCAAGTTTTTGCGCAAAAGTGGCTGTTTTTGCACAAAATCTTGCCAGTCAAGACGCAGCCAAAGGGTTTCTTCTTTGCTTTTGGTCCCAAACTATTGGTTCTCCATTAAAAGTTTCAGTGTTCTACCTCAGAGATGGCTGCATCCCAGCAGTGACTTCATTTTAATTCTGTGTATTGTTTGTAAAGGTGCACACATGGAATTATTACTACTTTTTATAGTGCTCATCTATGTAGTCCTGCTTTCCAGAGATAATATAAAGGCAAAGATTCTTGCTCTCAAGATCTTACAATACAATTTTAAACATGATGCTGCAAGAGGGAGTGGGAAGGGATGAAGTGGAAAGACAGTCTTTATAGCAATACTATCACATGACTACTAAATTCAGGCATATACATCTTGGGGGTTCAATTAAAGAAATTTCCGACAATAATAATACATTTTGTTGACTTATTTTATTGAAAGAAAACAGAGTCTTAAGGATTGATTAGAATGAGAAAAAAGTAGTGGCTTGCTGGACCAGAATTGGAGGGACAAGCTGGCACCAAATTCAGCAAATTACTTAAGCATGTGCCTATCTTCTAGTACATGAGTATGTGCATTAGCTCTTGGTGTCCCAGCTCCTGCAAAAGTTGGGTACCTGCTTGAGAATTTTGCTGAATTTGCATCTCTAAGCATGAAATGAAAGGAGATGAACAGATAAAAGCTACTTCAATCCACGATAGAAAGGAAGGGGAGAAGCTCAGGAGATTGTAGAACAGTGGGCTATTCTTTTGTGTGCACATATGCATGCATGTCTGTGTGTGCACACACTTTATTTTGAAGAGGTAACAAATGCACCATGAAGGCTCAGCTTTTTGAATGGACTGGCTTCTCCAAATGGTTGGCATATTTTTTGATTCAAGCCCCTTCTTGAAGTTAATGAGCGCTGGCAACAGGGTAACATTTTCTGGAAGAGATTAGATAAAATCAGAAGGCTGGGTAGTTCAGAAGATTTGAAACAACGATCTGAAACACCTTGCCTTTTAGTTTGCAAAGCCAAAATGAAGCAAGCTTTCGCAACCCCGCTTCATTGGTCCATTTCTAATTTCCATTAGCAGGTCTCAGAACAAATTATTTTCTAAAGTGGGCAGGATTTGTCCTCTAATGTCCAGAATGAGAACCAGGAAAACTGTGGAAAGAATGAGGATTTTCCAGTGTCATTAACTTGCTGTCATCTTTTCTTGTATTCCATCTATCCCCTTCATTTTGTTTCTTTTACATGTTTTATCCCATCCGTGCTTTCTCTTGGCAAACTTACTTACATTTCCTCCTCCCATTGTGGGATCTATATCCAGCATGCTTATCAGCTATAAAAAGGCAAGAGCATGAAAGTTTGTCCTTGACAAACCCAGTGGGGAGGGGAAAAAAAAAAGAAAACGATTTCCTCTGACTTTGTTTTGTTGGTAGCTGCTGAAAACAGTTGCCAAAAGGGGCAGTGGCCGAGCAGAGCTCAGCATTGTAAACTAGTGTCCTGCCATATGTAAGAAAATGGTTGTTACTTCCTGAAGAATTAAGCAGCAAGAACATGACTTATGGCAGTGAGCCTCATGAAGAGGGTTAGCTGCAGAAGAATATTTAAGGTTTGCATTGAAAGAGCGTGAGTGCTGTGGTTGAGAGAGCCAAGGAGGATGGAGAAATGGAAGTGTTCTTTAAAAGAGGTGTAGTGGCCTACAGTATGGAACTAGAGAGGCCAGATGTCTGGTTTTCGACTGGAACACCTCTGTCAAAAAGGGATCCCAGTGGCACCAGTTATTATTGCCAACCAGGCCATTAAAAGTCCAGTTGGCTCTGTGTGGCTCCTGAAAAGTGGCTGGCAGGTCCTCGTGGGAGTTGCAGGGGTGGGTAGCACACAGAGCCTCCTTGACCATTGACCTGGGAGCTGCAACGACCTGCCAGCTGATTCATGGAATATGCCTTAGGTAAGTACTGCCCAAACCCTACACTTCCTCCTGTCCCAGTCCCCCTGTCTCAACCCTCTTCCCACACCCTAAACCCCTTATCCCCAGCCCCAGCCCAGAGCTTGCTCCCTGAGCTGGGGTCCTTACTTCCCTGCACCCCAAATCTCTGTCCCAACCCAGAGCTCTCACCCCCCTACACTTGAAACCCCTCATTTACAGCCCCACTCCAGAGTCTGAAGGCCCAGACAGAGCCTTCATACACACCCTGCATCCCAAACCCCTGCTCAAACCTGGTGAAAGTGAGGGACGGGTGGGGGATGGAGTGAGGGGAGTGGGCCAGATCCTTGGGGAAAGGGTGGAGTGGGGGTGAGGCCTAGGAAAGGGGCAGAGAATCATAGAACTGGAATGGACCTCAAGAGGTCATCATGTCCTTTCCCTTACCCTCAGAGCAGGACCAAGCACCATCTAGACTCTTCCTGATAGATGTCTGTCTAACCTGCTCTTAAATATCACCAGTGATGGAGATTCCACAACCTGCCTAGGCAATTTATTCCAGTGTTTCACCACCCTGACAGTTAGGAAGTTTTTCCTAATGTCCAACCTAAACCTCCCTTGCTGCTTGTCCTATCCTCAGAGGTCCAAGAGAACCATCTCCCCTCCCTATAGAACCTTCTTAAATACCTAAAAACTGCTATCATGGCCCCTCTCAGTCTTCTTTTTTCCAAACTAAACAAGCCCAATTCCTTCAGCCTTCCTTCATAGCTCATGTTCTCTAGACCTTTACTCATTTTTGTTGATCTTCTCTGGGCCTTCTCCAATTTCTCCACCTCTTTTTCTGAAATGCGGCACCCGGAACTGGACACAATACTCCAACTGAGGCCTAATCAGCGCAGAGCAGAGTGGAAGAATGACTTCTTGTGTCTTGCTCACAACACTCCTGTTAATGCATCCCAGAATCATGTTTGCTTTTTTTGCAACAGAGTCACACTGTTAACTCATATTTAGCTTGCTAGATACGACCCCTAGATTCCTTTCTGCAGTACTCCTTCCTAGACAATAACTTCCAATTCTGTGTGCATGAAATGGATTGTCCTTTCTAAATGGATTACTTTGCATATATCCTTATTAAACTTCATCTTATTTACCTCAGACCATTTCTCCAGTTTTTCCAGATTATTTTGAATTATGATCCTATCCTCCAAAGCACTTGCAACTCTTCCCAGCTTGGTATCATCTGCAAACTTAATAAGCGAGAGAAGGGGTGGAACAAAGGTGTTTGGTTTTGTGAAAGTTAGCAATCCTATATGGAACTGGATTCTGTTCCAGGTTCTGCTTCTGATACATAGTGGTTTTGAATGAGTCATTTCATTGTTCTGTGCAGAAAAGAAAATTGCTATATATATCTATCTCATAGAGCTGGAAGGGACCTTGAGAAGTCATTGAGTCCCCTCCCCACAGGATTGAGTATCATCTCTGACAGATTTGCTCTAGATCCCTAAATGGCCCCCTCACAGATTGAACTCTCAACATTGATTTTAGCAGGCTAGTGCTCAAACCACTGAGCTATCCTTCCCCCTGGTTTGTGGGGAGAAATTGGTGCTTATCTCCATGTAAAGTGCTCTCTGACCAATGCGTGAAAAATACAGTACATTACATGTCCTAAGGATTACTATGATTTTTAAAACCAATTATGTTACCACACTGAAAGTTGAGTTAAGTAAACAATCAATTATTTTATAATAAATCTGAGGATACTGAACCCGTGATAGATACGCTTACGTTTTATCTGCACTGCAGCTGGGAAGAGTCTTCCCAATGCAGGCGGGCCGTGGTGTGCTAGCTCTGCTCAAGCTGCACACTAAGACCAGCATTTTATGCTCACATCGCACACTCTTTGTGCAAATATATAAATTGTAAGGCAATAGAAATAAGGCCCAGAGAGCCTGAGCTGTGCTGAGCTGAGGAAGAGAAGGGTCACTGTATGCACAGTGGAGGCCTAATTCTGCCACACGTTCTGGCCATTGCGCTCAAATAAGGGGGGTAATTCTCGGGCCTGGGTGTGTCAGGCTTACTAGTCTATGGCATATCCTATTCCAAAGCTGATCAGTGATGGACTGAAACGCACTTCATGTGTTTGCCCTAACTCATGATCTAATCTTTTTACCCTTAGACTGGAACAAAGTATTGTGGAATTAAATAATTACTTCCTAGAAGCTGTCTTTATAAAATGTCCATCTTGTTCTTACTGTTTTCAGGGGACTTGAAACAGTAAGCCAATTGCTTTTGGGTTTGGGTGTTTTCATTTCATTGCTTCTGTAATTCAGCTGCAGGATGGATGTGACCTTTAGCAGAATTGGAATGTCTTTCAGGAATTTTCTCTTAATACAAGTATATAAAGCCACAAACATACTCTTTTAACTCACTTCTTTTCTCTCAGGCTTCAGAGCTAATCTCTGTCAGAGACCATGGAACTTGAGCCCTCATCTACTGGGATGCTTAGGAGTCAGTAAGTTGACAGAACTAGAAGCTCAAACCATTTCTGGGATCAGATTGGTGGCAATTGGGGGGGGGGTCCCCGATGAGTTCCCTGCTTCTATTTAAACCAAGCCCTGTAGATGTTGTCTGTGTTGACTCCTTCCCTTGAGGTAACTGCTCCTATAGCCTGACTCTGATCTCTTGGTAACCTGACATTATTTCACCCTCATTGAGCCCCCCAGCATAGCTCATACTCTGCACTCCTTACTAGCTTACCTGGTGTGACAGCCAACTCCCATTTTGATCACTAGGCAAGACTGCTTATCTCCCAGATATGACTCTCTCCAAGGGGTATCTGGCAATACTGCTGCTGGCAGTTTCCAGTTCTATCAGCTGTTTTCCCCTGCTAGGAGCCATAGCCCTGAGGATGCTTCCTTGAGCATTTGGCCCCTTTCCCAGGAACACATCACAGGACTTAGCTTCAGTTTAGCATGGCTTTCTTTCCCCAGCTACAGCCTGTTCTAGTTGCTGCTTTCCACCTCCTATTTCCAGCCTTCTGGCAGGCCTTTATAGACCCATGGCTAGCCCAGCCTCCTGGCTGGATTCAGGGGTCACCTGCTTTGACACAAAGCTCCAGTTCTACATACAGGGGCCAGCTGGCCTGTGACAGTGATATTTTAGAGCCATCAAGGAGTGGAAAAAATGTTTGTTGCTGCCTAGTCTGGGCAAATCCAAAAGCACAATGTTTTCCATTTCTAACCAGAAATCTTTTCTCCCAGGCAGCAAGAGACTGCTTGAAATTCCTAGAATTGGTGGCTTATCTGCATACGTTCACCCCTACCCTGCTTCCGGAAAGAGCAGTACGTATCAGTGCAGGAAGATCAGTTTCTCCTCCACCAGTCAAAACAATCTTCTTTCATATGTTTGACCCACACAATAAGATTTGTGAGTAACTAATACTATGGAAATAGCCTGGATGTTAAACAGAGAAGGCAATTTAAACATAAAATTGGGGATAGTGATTTCTACTTCTTCTATTCTGTCCATGTGCTGATAAATTATTCAGTTGCTGTTATGGTGGAAACTCGTTTAAAAGATCAAATTAGTCAAAAGCAGGGTTACTCTGTTATACATACTTTCTGTTAGCATTAGTTTCAAATGAGTCTCATTTCAAGTGCAACTGAGGCTTCCTTTAAATTAACTAAAGCTCCGAAAATCCTGACAATTTCAGTTCAGAAAAAAATGCAAATATTTCTTTTGATTTTCATAGTAATAAGGCTCTTGAGATGAGAAATAAAAAGTCAACGTGATATTCAACAACACTGTCAAGTTTAACTGCGTCTTGAGACCACTAGTCATAAATTGATCCACATTTACACATTTTTGATAGAAAAATTCAAAAACTCACAAATTTTTCAATGAATCTCTTTTGGGCTTGAAATTTGTAATAAAACCCCAAACCACTCTAGTTTTGTAATGGTGGTTTCTCACAACCTGAACATGAATTCCATTCTGCCATTGTTGCAATGTGTTTGATATTGAAAAGTAATTTATAGAGGCAACAAATTAATTGCTTTGATCCTGGTTCTTCTTTCTTTCTGGTCTCTTCACCCCATGCTGTCTTTGCTGGTTATTCTTTTGCCATTCTTATCACATGTCCGTCACTGAGAGACCCAAGTTCTTCCATGAGCACTCTATCTGTCCTCTGCTTGGCCACCATTGTCTGTAGTACATTATTTTCTACAACAGATTGAACCTCTCTAATCTGACATCCTCAGGACCCAACCAGTTCCGAACGAGAGAATTATCCAGATGACAGGAGGTCAATATTGTCTAGCAGCATTACCAACACTTATACTTCTTATTGTGCTGTTATAGAATATGTTGGGGTAAATTAGAGGTAAATAACAGCACAGAAGACAGAGAGACAGGACTGGTGGCTGTAAACAAACTTTATGGGACTGCGGGAAACTTGGCCACCCCCGTGATAAGAGGACATCTGGCTAACTAAAATCATTCTGGATGACGGATGTTTCTAGACTGGAGAGTTCCGGACTTGAGACGTTCAACCTGTACTTGTATCTTCTTTTCTTTCATGTTCATAAGACCCACAGTTTCCAAACCATGGAGGCAGGGGCAAACGTAAGTTTGTTCCTTGGTTGATGGTTCCACAGTAGTCTTGCCATCTTTTCCACTGCTGCTTATTTACAGTAAGTTATTCTTTTTGGTTCTCCAGGTCTGTCTCCAATGGCCTTACAGACACTTCCCAAGTACACAGGTTCATTTTTCTGATTCAGCTTCTCAACTAAAACTTCAATCAATCGCTCTTTTTTCACCATCCCTACCTGCATAACTTCAATTTTCTCTATATTTCTCTGCTGTAAATGGAGTGGCAGCAGAGGTTTTTGATGCAGTCAGGCATGTGATGAGGACTAATTTAGCTATAACTACTCAAGAGAGAGATCTTGGAGTCATTGTGGATAATTCTCTGAAAACATCCACTCAGTGTGCAGCGGCAGTCAAAAAAGCAAACAGAATGTTAGGAATCAATAAAAAAGGTATAGAGAATAAGACCGAGAATATTTTATTGACTCTCTATATATAACCTTGATACACTCACATCTTGAATACTGTGTACAGATATGGAAGCCTCATTTCAAAAAAGATATATTGGCATTGGAAAAAGTTCAGAAAAGGGCAACAAAAATGGTTAGGGGTTTGTGATGGGTCCTATATGAAGAGAGATTAAAAAGACTTGGACTTTTCATCTTAGAAAAGAGGAGACTAAGGGGGGGATATGATAGAGGTCTATCAAATCATGACTAGTGTGTAAAAAGTGAACAAGGAAAAATTATTTACTTGTTCCCATAACATAAGAACTAGGAATCATCAAATACAATTAATAGGTAGCGGGTTTAAAACAAACAAAAGGAAGTTTTTCTTCACCAAGCACACAGTCCACCTGTGGAACGCCTTGCCAGAGGATGTTGTGAAGACTAGGGCTACGTCTAGGCTGCAGGCTTCCTTTGGAAGAAGCTCTTCCGGAAGAGATCTTCCGAAAAAACTTTTTTCGAGAGAGCACGTCTACATTGCTAAAGCACATCAAAAAAACAATATGCTTTTTTGAAAGATAGTGTCTACACTGAATGGACACTATCTCCCATTCAGCTGTGATTACTATGGATGGAGTGGCCACCAGGGCACCTGTTCGTTTTCCTCTTTCCTCTTCTTCCGAAAGAACTCCCTCTTTCTCGTCCACACATGCCTTTTTTCCAAAAGAACTCTTTCAGAAAAAGGTTTCTTCCTCATAGAAAAAGGATTACCAATGATGGAAAAACCCCTCTGTTCTTTTAATTTTCTTTCAAAAGAACACGATTGCAGTGTGGATGTAATTGAAGCTTTTTTTGGAAAAATGGCCATTTTTCCGAAAAAACTCTGTGGTGTAGACATCTAGGGTACATCTAGACTATAAACCTCTTTCGAAAGAAGCTTTTTAGAAAGAGCTCTTTCAAAAAAGCCTCTTTTGAAAGAGATTGTCTAGACAGCCACAAGGTTTCGAAAAAGCAATTCGCTTTTTCAAAAGAGAGCACCCAGGCAATCTGGACACTTTCTTTCAAAAAAAGGCCTGTTTGCATTCAAGAACACCTGTTTTTGAAAGAGGTCTTTCAAAGAAAGGTGTTCTTCCTGGGAAAAGTAGGTTTACCAATTTCAAAAAAAAGACACTTTCTTTTGATTTAATTTTGAAAGAACGTGATGGCAGTTTAGATGCAGGTGAAGTTTTTAGTAGTCTAGACACACCCACAGGATTAAAAAAAAACCTAGATACATTCCTGCAGGTTAGGTCCATGAATGGCTAGTAGCCAGGATGGGTAGGAATGGTGTCCCTAGCCTCTGTGTGTCAGAGGCTGAAAATGGATGACAGGAAAGGATCACGTGATGATTGACTGTTCTGTTCACTCCCCCTCTGGGGCCTTGGACATTGGCCACTGTTGGTAGACAGGATTCTGGGCTAGATGGACCTTTGGTATTACCCAATACGGCCATTATTATGTTTTTATTATTTACCCAAAGATCACAAACAATATTTCTGGAGTAATTACTGGTTTTGAGAGAAGGGTGTTTCTAAACTGTGCTGGAACATTGATGTGACTCATGATCATTGTTTTCCCTCCTCAGGTAGCAAATGAGTACATAAACCCCAAAGGGTACTACTCCATTATTATATAGGCATTGTGGATGACAGGTGCTGACTTACGGACACCAATGTGGACTGCACTGGAAAAGTTCACGCTACCAGAGTTTTCTGTCAATCAGGAATCTGCATTCATGGACAGGCTGGACACTAGTCCCACCAATTAATAGTGTCATGAATGGCATTATGGTCTCCACCTTTATAAGTGTACTCCCTTTTGTCTTGGCTTATTGTCTCCGAGATCCTGGTAAAAAAGGTTTAGTGACAGGTGACAGGTGTAGAATGATAGTTGAATATGTGTTTGGCTGACTGAAATCCTGCTGGTGCTCTCCACAGACTTATTTGGATTTCCATGTCATGAGCGGTGTCTGCATAATTGTGGCTTGCTACGCTCTGCACAATTGTTAGGAAGACAAAGGTGAGCCATTTGTCCTGATTGGAGTTATGACACTAACGGACTGCTGAACGAGCAGAACTCAGCCAGAGAGTGCAAACACCATAGCTGGAGAAGGCACCCGAGCAATGGGAATCAGAGATGCCCTGTACTCCCACATTATGGACTTACATGAGGAAGAGGAGAAAAGTACATTTATGAATGTGTAATGTTCGTAGTAAGTGAGGCATTGTCACAGCATCTGAGGAAATGGGTGGACGCTGTCATCGTGTGCAGTGAATGGAGGTTGATGGTTAGTAGGCTGTATGACTGATGACATGACAATGTCTGGGGAAGAGTTGGGGTTTACGTTATGAGTCAGTGTACACAGTTTTGTGTTTTGATACTCCTTGCCTGTTGTGCCTTACTGTGTGTTTATTGGTAGTAGTTGAAATCCATCTTATAAGCCATGACGGCAATAAACTTTCCTCATAAAATAAAAGTTTGCATTACAAAAATAACAATACTAAAGCATCAGCAGGCAGGCCAGCTGCCAATTGAACAGAACTACAACTGTAATAAACAACCACACCAAGTAATAAAACCAAGTGCTTAAACCAAACAGTGAACAACATAAGCAGTGCTATCAGAAAAAAAATTCCCTAATGTCATGTGTCCCCTTCATGGTCTCCTTGTCCTTTTTTGTGGATTTAGTGCTCACTTTCTGCTGCTGCTGCCTGGATGGGGAGGCCTGCAGGAAATGGTGGACTGAAAGAAGGAGAGGGTCTGCACAGGGGTGAATGCTTTCAGTGGGGAGGGGGTCAGCATGGAGGTGGAAGTTTTCTGAGAGGACACTTGTCCTGTTCACTTGCTAAGCCACAGTTGATTTGGTCACCTAACAGTGGAATTGTCCACGGTATTCCTGGTATGTACGGTATCTGTGGCACCATGGAGGAGGCTCAGGCCATGGTGAAGGAGCCTGGACATTTTTGGGCTATTAGTGAAAGCAGCTGCTCAAACAGGTTTTTCTGCTTTGCTCAAGTTTCCTCTCTCAAACACTGTTTCTGTTCTGAGTACTGTGATACAAGCATCTGCTTCTCTCTTTTGGTATTGCACCAGATTGTTGGCCGTGTCTACAGTGTAAACCTTAAAGTTCACAGGGAAATGTTTCCTCTTGGACCAGTTGGTGATGGTATGGTGAACCAGGCTTCTGCTGAAGGATATATTAGCTGCAAAGGAACAATCGCCACTTGAGGCAGAGGTGCCTGTAAGCAGACATACAACAGAAAATTATTGTCTCTGATTCACAAATGGTTCAGTGCATGAGTTCAGGAAAAGTCCTTGTGGAATCTGAAGGCCAAAGGGAAAAAAAAGAGATTTTTAAAAACAATGTATTGTGAGAGGAATATTTCAGATTCCAGAGGCTCCATGGACACAACCAGATTAACCACAGTGAACAGAGTTTCACTGAGAACAGTACATTTAAAAAAATCACAGTTGAAAAACTGCAAATCACCTTAGGCTTTGGGGGAGGAGGGTGACCACAGTATATTACATAAGCCTTCTCTGGCATGTCAGGCATGCTGCATTTTGGAGGGCAGAACAATTTGTGTGGTTTCTAAATGGCAAAGAGATTTTATTTAAACTTCTGGTGTCAAGGATACCACTCCTGCCACCAAAGCATTGACATCTCTCATGATTGAACAGTACATCTGAGAGCTGAGTGGTCTAGTCAGCTACCATGGAGGATGTGGAAAATAAGACATATCCTGAAATGTGGCTACCTACCTGAAACTCCTCCTGTGGGAAAAGTTTGCATGTGGGATTGGGCCAAATTCATGAGGAGAATCTACAGAATGTTACATTAGCATCCTCATGGACGACTGCCCCTCCATGACTTCTGATACAGCCTTTTATGACTACATATGGCAACACGGATTTGAAAGAACACCATAAGCAACCCCACCATGGCACATTTCTGAACTACAAACATCCTTCTCCTCCCCTAACCCCCACTCCCAGACCTATTTTGGACAAAGGATTCATCACCTCTGGACTATGCTTAGCTTAAATGGACAACCTCTGTAAATGGACTACATTTCAAACCCCTCCCCCCCATGTTTAATTTACTGTTTACAAGCAATTATTACACCATTGGGAGAATACAGAATGGAGTTCTAACAGGAAAGGCAATATAAGGTGGTTCTGTTGAACATCCCAAAACATCTTAGCACGTTGCTGGTAAAATTTCAGTTTCAATAGGCTGGATCAATGTTTGCACTTCCCAATGTCCACTTTTGAATTCTAGGTGGTGCTGGTGGGAATGCCAAGGTGCCAAATAGAGATGTGCTGCTTCTCACAGCTTGTCACAAGTGTTTCATTGGTTCATAAAGCAGAAGTTCCTCCCAGTTCTTTAAAAAAACCAAACATAATGCCAGAAACTCAGCATGCTGTGGGTTGACTTCTGTTTCTTCTGTTGCTGGTTTTGCAGTGGGCTGCTAACTGCACGGGCCTCCAAAAGTTGCTCTGAATAATGATCCAAGAAGTTCTGATGCAGCTTGCAATGGGGTGGCACTCACCTCCCACGAGCGCCCCCATCTGGCTGAGTGCATGGGTCAGCATTGCCTCTGTTTTTAATAAGCCTTTGCAGCTACTCAGTCCTCTGGCCAAATCACAATCCTGTAGGAGTCACTCAAAACCCTTTCCAGGGTACATGTTTACCAGGGCCCATCTCAGTGCCCTCTGTATGGTCTCTTAGTCTATTCCCCACTCAGGGTATGTCTACACTACAAAGTAAATTCGAACTAACAGACGTTAGTTTGAATTAACTTTGATAGGCGCTACACTAGCAAACCGCTAGTTCGAACTTAATTCGAACTAGCGGAGCGCTTAATTCGAACTAGATAAACCTCATTTTACGAGGAGTAACGCCTAGTTCGAATTAGCTAGTTCGAATTAAAGGCTGTGTAGCCACTTAATTCGAAATAGTGGGAGGCTAGCCCTTCCCAGGTTCCCCTGGTGGCCACTCTGGGCACAAACAGGAAAACTCCTCTCCTCTCCCCCAGCCCCAGGCCCTTAAAGGGGTAGACTGTGGCCAGACGGCACTTCACTCAGCCAGCCCTGCCAGCAGTCTCTGGCCCGAACCAGTGGCCCCAGGATGAGCCAGGGAGCCAGTGCCAGCGAGCCGTCCCCTGCCAGTCCCCCAGCACCCAGGGCCCAGCCAGGGGCTGTAGACAGCGTGCACTCTCCTGGACTAGTGCGGAGGTCATGGACCTCATTGAGGTTTGGGGGCAGGCCCCCAACGTCCATGATCTCCACACTAGGTGGAGGAACGCAGCTGTCTACGGGCGCATAGTGGCCGCCATGGCCCGAAAGGGACACAGGTGCACCCAGAAGCAGGTGCTCCTGAAAGTTAAGCAGCTGCGGCAGGCGTACGCCAGGGCCACCAGGGGCGGCGCCGCAGGAGGGGCTGCCACCTGCCCCTACTTCCCTGCCCTTGACTGACTCTTGGGGGGCGGGGCGGTCCGTGCCAGCCCGGGGGACAGCGAGCCGGGACCGGAGGGCCCTGACCCGGGCACACCCGAGGGGCCACCGCCAAGTATTCCAGCACTGGAGTCAGCAGGGTCGTCCAGGGAGACTGTACCGGGTAAGTAGTTTGAATTAAGTAGTTCGGGGGGGGGGCGAGGCGGGAGGGAGACCAGAGACCGCGCGTGTGGGCCGTGCCTTCCAAGGATCATGCAGACACCTGTGCACGTGCGAGCACGTGCCATGCCACCCTTAGGCAGGTGGCTCCAGCTGCGTGACACCCAGGAGCCATGGCGCAATAGGCACATGCATGTGTGAAGAGACCTGACATGCTCCCGACCCCAGGGCGGGACACAGCAGGATGCTTTCCCTTCACGTGTCCCCTCTACACGGAGACAGGAGACATTTCCCTCCCCCCCCCCCCGCCACCCTGGCCACACTATACATGGCACAGGGACATGGGTGCGGTCTTGGGGCAGCTCCCAGTCCCGGGGAGAACCAGACATCGTGACCATGGCCTCTGTACAAGCACAGCAGCTCTGACGGTGCAGGGCATGGTCGCCCTCACGTCGCAGGGGGGATGGGAAGGGGGCTGGGCATCATCCGCTGCATCCCCAGGGAGAACTGACCACTGTGCCCCGTGCTGGTCCTGCGCCTGCTGCCCCCCCAACTAGTATCCCTCCTCCCACTCCTGCCCCCCTCCCACCTCTTCCTCCTCAACCCCCACACCCTCTTCCGCAATGTCGACACCCCCCACCTCAACCTCCGCACCCTCCACCCCATCCCCCCAGGAATGCTGAGGCCCCCTCCCTCGCCATGCTGGGAGGCGGTTGGCCCGGTGAGACCCTCCACCCCAAACCCTGAGTTTCCCCTCCCCCTCCCTTCCCTTGCCTCCCCCTTCCAGCTCCCTCCTTCCAGTTTTCCCCCTCCCCTCTCCCACAATCTCTCCTGCCCTTTCCCACCTCCTCTCCCCCGTCTCCCCACAGTTTTATTTCCCCCCCCCCAGTTTTGTGAAATAAAGAGCGTTTCTATTTTTGAACATGTGTCCTTTATTTTGTACATCAGAAAGGGGGACTAGGGAGGGGTAAGTGGAAGGAGGTGAGGGAGGAATGGGGTACGAGCCTCTGATGGGGAGGACTGGGCTGGCTCTGCTGGCTCCTCGGGATGGAAACTCTCCTGAAGCCCCTTGATTGACCCCCCCTCAGGATAGCAGCCTTCGGCAAGTGCAGCCGGGCTGATGGCCGAGTGCTGTGATGTGCCGAGTGTGGGCACTCAGGGCACTCCAAGCCAGGACTGCTTTGCAAGCGAGGAACCCCTGAGAACTGTCTGTCCGGGGTGGGGGTCGGGTCCCTTTAAGCACAGCCCTCGGCTAGCCTGAGGCAGCAGCTCCACGCTCTAAGTCCTAACCTGATGCCCTGCCGGCACTGCTTCCGGCCATCCTTAACCCCGGTTCAGGGTCCACTCAATGTGGACATGCTAGTTTGAATTAGCAAAACGCTAATTCGAACTAGTTTTTAGGTCTAGATGCACTAGTTCAAATTAGCTTAGTTCGAATTAGTGCTATAGTGTAGACATACCCTCAGAGAGTGGTGCCTGCTTGCCCTCCTGGTGACAGTGTCCTCACCTTTACCGCAGGGATCTATCATAGTTCATCATAATGTCCACAATTATGCCCCACATAGAGCTCTCCGTGGTGCTGCTGCTCCCTCAACCAGCCAATCACTGTGGTCTTCTCTATTTGAGATCTCCAGTGGCATCGAGCTGATTCTGGCCCTGCAGCTTCTTCTTATATGCCATCGTGGCCCTTGATCAGCTAGTTCCTCCTGCAGCTAGTCTAGCTTCCTGGAAGACTCCTCTATGGTTTGCTGAGACAAAATTTGTCAAGTCCACAAGGCTCCAGTAAGGGGCTTTGGGACCTGGTCCACCATGCAAAGCCACCTCAGGGACTGGTTTCAGCATCAGAGGTACTTTGCTAGCCTATTTCTGCACTTGCTAACTCCTCTTCAGTCCTGTGCTGGACATGGCAGGATTAGAATTTATAGCGAGGATGGCCTGTAGCTGTCTGCACACATTTCTCCGTATTTACTGATTTTTGCATTAAAATAGAATCAAAATCAGTTGCAGTGCTTTATTTCTTTTCTAACTCAGAAGAATGCATGAGATCTATGGGCTTTCTCAACTGGCCATTGTTTATCAAGGTATCTAAACATTGTGCCTGACTTTCTGCACAGAGGTATCCCATTGGCTTCAACTTGAATTTAGGCATGTGCTCAAGTAACTTACGAAATTGTAGTCAGAATGTGAGAGTCTGAAACCTTGGAAAAGACAGAGAAATTTATTCACTGCTATATATAATGCAATTAAAATGTTACCACTTTTTTCAAAAGCCTAAGCATGTGCTTAGATTTTTGAGGTCCTATATTGTCGTCGTCGTCGTCTTCTTCTTCACTTGATATGTTTTGTTGACATGAAGTCCAAGGCTGAATTCCAAAGGAAATAAACTTCTGCTCCCACTGAATACTATTAGTTTAGGCTCTCTTATCTGTGGGTGTGTTTTGGAATTAGAGTGTTGCATCACTGTGGGTCTACACTGGTTCTCCTATGCTGGACTGAGTCACTTTTCTTCTTTTACAATGGGTGAGATGTGTTTAATTTATTATAGGAAATTCTTAAAGATGCAGGATCCTTTTTAGAGCTTCCTACAATAGCCGTGAAGCACTTATTTAATCCCATTGAATGGAGGTTAGATTTACTAGCTGGGTTAGACATGATTTTTGTTCAGAAGTCATCTTGGAGTACATCGAAGTTTGAAGATCTTTACAGAAAAAACAAGGAAAAACAAAAGGAGTAAATTTTAAAAGGAACTTTGTCAAGGAGTTTTAGATGTTAAACAGAGAGAAGAAACACAATGGCTTTGCTGAAACAAGTGTTAAGATTGCAGAAACGTTATTGATTTGGTGAGAGATGCTAATGAAGCACTTTAAATGCAAGTTTTATGGACAAAAAAGGGGCAATTTCATACCAAAGTGCAGCAAGGTTACTGAATCAAAGAAGGTGCTCCTCGATTCTGCAAAAGAGGACAATGTTCCATTGTCAGATCTTTTCTCTTTTGACTTTAAGCATGTTTTAAATACACTATTTACTAAATTGTGCAACCTATCTTGCCCACTGTTTGAAAATTTATAACCAGAAACAAACCTGTTAGGAAAAAAGAAAAACTGAGTTTGATCCTTACTGTAGCTGTATAAAATAGATTGAATGAACTTAACCTGAGCCCTGTGGGGGGGCCCAATATGTTTTTCATGACTAGGGGCCTACCATTTGAGTGCAAATGGAATCTTGTCTTTCAATAACAATTAAAAGAGAGAGAGAGAGAGAGAGTTTGGAGGCCATCTGTGGCCTTGTGGCCTGTGTTAATGTGAAGTGGCTCATTTTTACCGTAAAAACCCTAACTCTGAATTATGCCCCATTAATAGGGTTGTCAATTTTGATTGGAGATATTCCTGCAGGTTTCATCACATAACATCATTTTAAATTAAATTATTTAACTTTAATTCTTGGAGATTCCAGGCCAGTCCTGGAAGGCTGGCAACCCTACTCATGCACACTTCCAGATAGTGAATTGTTCAGGTTTTTTGACTGAAATTTACAAAATTCTTGTTGTAATTGAAGCTGTAGCTTTTTTATAGATGCCACAGTCCTCAGAATAGAGGACTTAATGTATTTATGCCTCATCTTGCTCTTGCATCCTAAAATCAGCAGTGAAATATCCTTTCACTTGTATGGGACAGGATCAAGTCCATTAACTGAGTATATGCTTTATTTACCAAATGTTTCCTCCATGTTCACTGAGACAATGATTAAATATAGGAGAAATGTAGCTTATTTTCCTCATCAGATTTCACAGGACCTCCTTGTTTAGATTTAAAACTACTTGAGGATAGGATCTATACCGTGTATTTGTATGTGCCTCACACAATGGGGATTCAGTCTCAGTTAGGGCCTTTAGGTACTACTGTCCTACACATAAGGAATAATATATTTCTAGTTATGGACTATTTATTTAGCCTTTGTCTTTGAACATATTTGTGACAATATTATATTGTGAAATATGGGACCTGATTCAAAACTGCAGCTCTCCCAGCAGAATCGGGAAAGGCACAAAAATGAAACTTACTCAGGGAAAGAAAAACCTTTAACATACTTTTTCAAATATCACAAATTAAATGTTGTGTGTATTTTTTAAATTGCTTAATTGGTTTCTGTGTTTATATTCTTTCTTATCCTTACTCTACAATCCCTGGTCCTAACTGAAAACCAGAACTATTCATGGTGAACTATTGCAATAAAGAAACATTGGACTTAGAGTTCATCTGCAAATTCAATTTACATGGTAATGGACTCAATTGTGATGAAGGGTGGTTGGGGCACTATCAACTTAACACTCCTTGAAGGTGCAAACAACTCTGTGTAGACTCCTATGTCAGGAAGGATACTATCAGTTGACTTTGATTCTTATCTGCTTTGTTTTAACTACCCAATCTTCAGATACTTACTGATTCTCTCTAGCTCCCTATCTCTCACCTCCCGCATTTTTTTCCTCCGCCCCCTCTTCTCTCCTATTTATTTTGGGTCTGCACCTAAACTCAAAACTCTGGTCATCAAAACACAAATGCTCATGATACCATCTACATGTTTTGTTAGTCTATAAAGTGCTACCAGACCATTTGTTGTTTTCATTGCAAAAAAGGTTCTCTTTACATTTATCAAAATGAGGAGTATATCAAGAAGCCTTTTTTTTGTAGGATTTCTAGCTCAGTTTTGGACAAACATCACATTGGAAAATTTTCCAGACCAAACCAAATGATTATTTGTCAATTTCAATGAAAATGTACATATTTACCATTTAAAATAAAATTTCCTGAAATATCTACTAGAAATGGTGCCTAGCTATGAAGTTCAGACCTCACTCTAAATTTTCCCAAATATATGAGGCGCCCAGATTTGGGATTTTGTTTGGCTCATTATAACAAAAGGGCTCAGTGATATTTTCCCAGAGCACTTAGAGCAAGCACTGTTTATAGCTCCAATTTTTTTTAATGTTATGTATCTAGTCTTTTTAAAAGGCTTTGTGATAGCACATGCATGTACTGATTACACATCATGGAATATATAAGATATGAAGTTAAAATGAGCTACATATCTTCTTACTTTTGGGAAAAATCAGAGTCAAGCACATTTTTAAAAACAAAAACAAAGAAAAAAAATACCTTCCTGAAAACTGGCACTAATAACAAATCATTTAACACTGCCTATGATCAGTGATGTGATGAGTCATAAGTTTCCAAGTAAAATTAGTTGGCAGTAATAAGCAGTCATTCAATTCTGCCTTGTGATAGATGATGTGATGACTCATACTTTTCTGAGGAATTTTGAGAGGGCAGTACCCATAGTAACTGATTTGCACAATTACCAATCACTTAGAAAAAGCACAGCATGTAAAACATATAGTCTTCTCCTTCAGTAGATGAAGAAGAATGATTACAAAGATCAGAAATGCAAGTCCCGGAAGAACTAGCAAATGCAGTTGGGCTGAATAAACTGTTGGTATACAGTAAAGTACTGATATTTCTGTTTTCTTTGGGTGATAGTTAAGGACGAGCTGAGATTTTAGCTGAGAACCACCATACATTCTTGTTATGGCTGAGGTGAAGTAGGTATTTTATTATCCCTAAACAGCTTGCCATCTACACCTGATGGTCATAGTTAATCTATGGAACTAATATTCCACTCCTGTCCACTAAACCAGAAGGGACATAACCCAAGTGAGTGGAATTACACTGGTGTCAGATAGGTCTCAATAGGAAGCTATTAGCCCATGAAGCTCTCGAGAATTCGTGATGAGTATTCTTCTTACTCCCCCGGTTTGCCTGAGGCATCTTTGCTAGAAGTATTAGATCTCTTGAAGATTTATTAGCAGCTTGCGTAGCTTAAGTGTAATATTCTCTCTTTGCATTCACACAGAGTAATTGCTCGGGAAGGGGGTGCTCCTATACCAATGGATAAACCCCTTTGTCAATGCAGGCTGTGTGTACACCATGGGGTTATGCTGGCTAGCTATGGCAATGTCGTTATGCTGGAATCGTTTCCATAGTCTAGATGTACCCTGAGGTATAATGGATTCTGGGAGATCTTTTTCTGTCTCATTTAATTGCCTGAATACTAGGAATGTGGAGAGAAATTTAGCCAGTCATGTCCACTGTCATATGAAGTGGTTTCCTGTCTTCTGCTCCCTGAGCATTCAAGCTTATCATTTGCTTTACTCTCAAGCTCTGGTTTGTAGAGAATCCTGGTAACTTAGATGTGCTCAGAAAGTAAACTCAAGAAGAGACCACGGTTACTGAAACAAATGTTATTTTTCAGTTTGAACAATTGCAAAAAGATTTCCTTCCTTCCTTCCTTCCTTCCTTCCTTCCTTCCTTCCTTCCTTCCTTCCTTCCTTCCATCCACCCATGTCTTCCAGAAAAATCTAAGCAAATTGCGAACCACAATTTGCATAGCTTTTTCCACTTCTTTTTTCAACATTTTCTACACTGGGCCGAATGTCAGAAAAAAACCCCTTTTTTCAGAACACCCCTTCTTCCTTGTAAAACGAGGTTTACGGGGATGCCGAAAAAGCGTGTCTGCTCTGCAGAAAATTTTTTTGGAAGAGCAGACACTTTCACTCGATGTGGCAGAGTTTTTCTTTTTCTTTTTCTTTTTCTTTTTCTTTTTCTTTTTCTTTTTCTTTGAATGCCACAGATCTTTTGTGGCTAAATGAGGCTTTCCCCCCTGAAATTGGGGACTTACGTACCAGTTGTTGCCCGCTCTAGCAAAAAATGTTCTACAAGGTCTCAGGCTGAACTCAGAGTTGCTCATTGCTGCTAGCCATGCTGTGATTAAAAGGGGTTTGAATTTTTCAACATACCACTGAAAAATAACAAAACTTCAACATTTTTGGTCAAAGTTAATTGGGATAGAACTATGAGCCCAACAGAGATAAAGATGCATTAAGAAATTTCTCCTTTTACTGTATCTCCACCTGTGATATACTTCTGTTTATGAGTAGAACTAGGTCAGTGCTCTGAACTGTTCCTTGAATCGCCATTTAAGATTAATTCACCATTAAATCACATTGAATATGATTGTTCAAAACACGTGTCACTAAATCAGACAAATATTGGCGCAGTGATTGATCAGGTGCTAAATTAACCCTTATGCACTGAGAATGCCCCTACATCCATATGTTTGTGCAAAACTTAACTGGAGAATTAATTTTTTTCCTGTCAAATACAATTGTGTTACAAGATGTACTTTTAAACCTAATAGATGTTAAAACTGAGTAAATCTGAAAACCTTGCCTAAGAAGAGCATTAAATGTTGCTAAAAACTAGTACTAGTAATACAAAAACTAGCGAGAACTGAAGACTGAAACATTCATATTGTAAGCTTGGCCACCATGGAAAGAATAGTATATACAGTAATAGAAACACCCTGGAAAAAATTTCTGCGTTGTGAGAAGTTTCTCCTGAATGAGCCTTTTAAATCATAGAATCATAAAACTGGAAGAAATCTCAAGAGGTAATCATGTCCAGTCCCCTGCAGGACCAAGCACCATCTAGACCATTCCTGACAGGTGTTTATTTAACTTGTACTTAAAAATCTCCAATGATGCAGATTCCACAATCTCACTAGGCAATTTATTCCAGTGTTTAACCACTCTGACAGGAAGCTTTTCCTAATGTCCAACCTAAACCTCCCTTGCTGCATTTAATCCCATTGCTTCTTATCCTATTATCAGAGGTTAAGGAGAATATTTTTTCTCCCTTCTCCTTGTAACAAATATTTTAGGAACTTGAAAGCTATTATCATGTCATCTCTTAGGCTATGTCGGCTTTTTTTCTGAAAAGAACTTCACTTACGTTCACACTGCAATTGCATTCTTTTGAAAAAAATCGAAAGAACAGAGGGGTTTTTCTGACATTGGAAAATCTCTTTCTACGAGGAAGAAGCCTTTTTCCAAAAGAGCTCTTTTGGAAAAAGGTGTGTGTGGCCTGGGAAGAAGGAGTTCTTTTGAAAGAAGAAAAAAGAGGAAAAAGCACAGGTGCCCTAGTGGCCACTCCATGCATAGTAATCACAGCTTAAATGTGAGATAGTGTCTTCAAAAGAGCAGATTGCTATTTCAACGCTCTCTTTTGGAAGAAGTTTTTTCCGAAGATCTCTTCCAGAAAAGCTTCTTCTAAAAGAAGCTTGCCATCTAGACGTAGCCTTTGTCTTCTCTTCTCCAGTCTAAACAAACCCATTTCTCTCAGTCTTCTTTTTGCTGCTCTTCTCTGGATTTTTTTCCATTTTGTCCATGTCTTTCTTGAAATGTGGTGCCCACAACTAGACACAGTGCTCCAGTTGAGGCCTAATCAGTGCAGAGTAGAGTAGAAGCAGTACTTCTTAGGTCTTGTTTACAACACTCCTATTCATGCATCCCAGAATGGTGTTTGCTTTTTTGTAGCAGTGTTACACTGTTGACTCATATTTAACTTTCCAGAGTATTCCTTCCTAGGCAGTCATTTCACATTTTGTATGTATGCAAATGATTGTTCCTTGTGGAGTACTTTGTGATTGTCTTCAGGCCGGCGGATGAGAGGGGACATGGCGGGCACTAAATCATCACTGGAGTGCTGCGGTGAGGGCTAGCTTCCCTAGGCCATGTCCTTTCTGACCAAGAGGCCCCCAGAAATTTTGCCCAGGGACTTGCAGAAGGTGGCGGCTGTTGACTCCCATTTGTCCATATTGAATTTCATCCAATTTACCTCAGACCATTTTTTCTGAGCCTTCTCCCTCTTCTCCATTTAATTCCTTTCATTCCCATTTCTATCCTCCTCTTTGAACTTTGCTTTTATTTGTTATCTTAATGTATCGATTTGTATATGTGTGTATAAAATATATAATTAAGTATAGCTAAGATTAAGTAGCAAATGGTTAATATATTATGAAAAGTCTATGGTTTGATTATCATGTGTAAATATATACTAAAAAAAATACAAGGTTACAAGAAAAAATAAGTAGGGCTAGGTAAAGACTTAAGAAAAACTAATTTATCAAATAAAATTTCTCTTTTTTCCATTGCTGAATTGTCTGGATTTTTTTTGTTTGTTTTGCAATTTTTTGAATATTTTTGTAACAAGATTCTATGTAGAATAATTGTTGTGATTTTTTTTAAACTCTAGCTTGTTTGTGAGCAGTTCATAGGAAGTATTTGATATATACAATTTGAGCTCTATTGGGTAAGTTTGGTTGCAGATGTAGGTTTCACAATCTGTTTCTGTAGCCTGATCAGATGAGAGGAATGTTTAGAGTTTGAATACTCATGTCTCAATGTATACAACTTTTTTCCCTGCAGGACACCCAAGCTGCTTGCTGGGACCAGTTGTTCTGTGGCTGCTCCAACTGTACCGCTGGTGAGGAGCTGCTGGGTCTGGGTCCCCTCCACCATCTGAGCCCAACTGATGGCCACGGAGAGAGCTGGGACTGGTGTGGCCTTGGCCCAGCCCCCCTGCTCAGTGGTGTGAGGTGGGGGGGAGAGAGAGCCAAGGCTAGCCAGGAGGTGGGGGAAGAGCCGGGGCTGGCCGGGAAAGGGCAAGGGCTGGGACTGGCTGGGGGCACAGGCCAGGGTTAGCAGGTGGGGGAAGAAGAGCTAGGGCCAACTGGGGGGGAAATAGCCAGTCGGGGGGAAGATCCAGGGCATGCCAGGGTGGGGCAAGAGCTGGGGCTGGTCGGGGGAGGGCAAGAGCCAGGGTCAGTAGTGGGGTGGGGGGAGAGCTGGGGGGGGGGGAGAAGAGCTGGGATTGGCCAGGGGGTAGGAGAGAAGAGCTCGGGCAGGGCAGAGGCTGAAGCTGAGGATAGGCCCTTCCAAGCGGCTGGGATGCAGGAGAGGAAGAGCTGGGACCAGGAACGGGACTGGGGCTGGGGTGGGGAAAAGCCAAGGCCGGGCCCTCCCTGGCTGAGAAGACCCACAGCCCTGGGCCCTCTCCAGCTGAGAGGAGGGGTGGCGAGCGTAGCGAGCAGTGGGTGCTGCCCCCTAATGGTTACATACTCTTAATTTGCTTTCCTCAAATATTCTGAAAGTCTTTAAAATAAGCTGTTTTTGTGAATATTCTTACTACAGGTTGGACCTCCCCGGTCCGGCACCCTTGGGACCTGACCCGTCCTGGCTGAAGGATTTTGCAGGACCAGGGAAAGTCATTTCTGGGTCCCCCCTGCCACTGGCCCCCCCAACCATGGCTTTGCTCCCCACCAACTTCCCCCTGCCACCAGCTCCTCAGCACAGAGCTACTGGCCCCACTGTGGCAGCTCTGCTGCCTCCTAGTCTAGGTTCCTGATTGTGCTGCCAGAAAACCCCTCTGCTTCCTAGTCTCTCTGGGCAGTTTCACCCCTGCTGCTGGGCTCTAGCTCACTGGGCAGCCTGGTTGTCTCCCTCTTGCCTTGCTTACCCAGTGTCGTCACCATTGGGAGGCAGCCCTGCTGCTGGGCTTCCAGTTTCACTGCCACCGGGCAGCCCTGTTACTGGGCTTTAGCCCCTCTGCAGGGCTCCCAGCCACCAGCTCTCCATGGGACTCTGGTCCTGGAACATCCCTGGTCCTTCCAGACCAGAGATTTTGCCCGACCAGAGAGTCCGAGTTAAGAGAGGTTCCACCTGTACTCGAATATGGATTGAAATCAAACACTCAAGGTGCAAGAAAACAGTCATAGTTGAATGTGCCAAAATATTCAAAGATATGTGCAGTAATTGATCAGTGGTGGTGGTAACCAAAGCTTTGTCTTCATAAGCACTTATCTCAGATGGGGTGTGGAAAAACCACTTCCCAGACCAACATAAGTTTCACTGACAAAAGTGCAGTGTGGACAGTGCTATGTTAGCAGAAGAGTGTCTCCTGCTGGCGTAGACTGTGGCTACACAGTGACAGGAGATCTTACAGCTGGAGCGGTAGAGCTCTCCCACTGCAAGGTCTGTATTGTAGACATAGCCTTAGAGATAATTGCCTGGTACACTAGAAATCCAGCCTTGTGCATCGTAACTTAACAGGACAATGATTGGTGAACTTTTCACTTAATACGAATTGTTCATTTTATTTCAAGTTATCCTTGTTAACCATTTTCAGAGATAAATACAATGCTTCCATTTTCACTGATTGAGTATGCACTGTATTTATCTCTGCCACGACAAATGACAAATTATACCTACATTCTTTATTTGGAGAAGGATGATATTCATGAACACGATCTTTCTGGGTCTTGAAAAAAGCCAGAGATAAGATGTATTATTTTTTCACATGTTTGACTATTACCCTATTCATTATATTATATAACAGTTAAAATTATTTTGTACTAGGCCAGATTCACTCTGGCTAGTTGTTATAAGTTGTATTTCCCTTCCTCCAGAAAAGTCTGAGAAATGACGGAGGGTGGTATAGCTGCTGTTCTTGTAGGGACACCATTTAAGCCCTGTCAATGGACATTGTTGAGGCTTAGCATTGATTCAGCATATTCACTGAATAGGTGGGGCATGGTCTGTCTGCTGCAGGATTGCCCACTTTTGGTTCTGTGCCAGTGCCCCACCAGATAGAAGGTTGCAGATGCTTTTCCCTACATTCCCAAAAGCCTGCACAGTCACTGATTCAAGTTTATGCATAAGTCAAATTTTAATATTTCAGTGACGTGGAATACTGACCAGGTCCTGCTCCCATTGAAGTTTATAGTAAAACTCTACTGACTTTAGCGGCACAAACTTTGTTTTCTTTTCATGAACTGAGCCTAAAGCCCCTTGGAAGTTTCCCAGCATTTCTATATAACTTTGCACTTACTTTCATTGGGGTATCCTGGCATAAGGATACTGTCAGTTGCTTCTAAGAAACTAATCAAATGAAATCCTGATAGGTATAGTATATCAGTAATGTAAGAATCTTCTAAGCAATTACTTTTATGCTCTCAGTGATCTACTAGGTAATTAGTATATATTACTCTAGCTCGCAGCTCCTTTACAGATAATTCTGCACTTTTTACGATGTGATCATAATCTCTTTTATGTCTTTCCATTCTGGTTTCACTTTTACTTAGTGTTCTCCGGATCACTCTGGCTGTTTCTGAATTCCTTCTGCCTCCTGAGTGCAGCAGCTCCTGATGATGGAAGCTTTGTGTAAGCAAGGGATGAGTTACAAAGGAAACACTTGGGCAAATATTATCTCAAAGTGAAAGTATTGGTTTGGGAGACAGAAGAGTTGGACTCTGTTCCCATCTCTGTGTAATTATTCCTGACTGGATTCTATATTAGATGGATGGGAGGACCTGGCTCGTGTTGCATAACAAAAGAGAGATCTTTATCCTTTATGCGAAAAGCAACAGCAACTTTCATATTTACAGGAAACCAAAAGTAAATATTTAACTTTTAAGAGTTGGTAATGAAAATATGATTTAGAGCCATACATACAGATTGGAAATGTAAATACAAGTGTAGAGGAAGAAAAATTATATTTGTATGCACTATTTTTCGAGCTACACTGTTTACATTATCAAAGAACAAAAGGTCTCTGTTTCAGATAGTACTTTGTGAGCGGCTTTAAAAAGATTAATATTCTTCCATTAAAATATAACAGTAATCTTTGTTTTTTAGCTCTTCTTGTGAATTAAGGGCTCTGATCTTGCACCCTAGAAGTCAAAGGATGTGTCACTATCAACTTTGGTAAGAAAAAATTAAACCCAAGAGCTATATTTCCACACAAGCCACTTTTGCACTGCATCTGAGAGAAAAAAAGTTTAAGGAGCTCTGATTTGTGTGCTAGTTCTTCATGGCCCCAATCCTGCAGACACTTATACTCATGCTTAACTTTAAAATACATCTGTAAAGGCTTTGGAATTAGGAGTCCATGCACTACTTGCCATGATATAATACAATATGATACTTACACAAGAGAGATGGACATGCCAGGAAAAGTACCACAGCAGGAGGTTTTCATGGATCAGGTGGCCAGAGCCTTTGTCGAACATCTTATCTGAAGTACTCTCTGCCCTTCCTTAGCTTTCAAATATGAAAAGGTCAGTGCTTATAAATACCCAAATCATCTGGATTGCTGGAAGAACAATATGGTGCAGAATAGATCCAAATACTTATTTCATAAAACACACAACCTATATCATGTAAGTTAAGGGGAATTGCAAAAAAAAATCAATATTGTTACATTAAGGGGGTAAATGTCATTATACTGTAGAAAGAGGTACATGCTGAACTAAGGCCAAGCCTGTGTATAGTTTTTGTATCAATGTAACTACATCAATTAAGGACATGCTTTTAAAAGCAAGTACAGGTTGAACCTCTTTAGTCCGGCACCTTCAGGACCTGACTGGTTCTGAACCAGAGAAATTTCTAGATCACAAGAGGTCAACATTGTTTAGCACATTACCAACACTTCCACTGCTTACTGAGCTCTTAGAAGACATTTAGGCTATGTCTACACTATGAGTTTTCTTGGCAAAAAATATGCTAATGAGGACTCATTTACATGAGTTGTGGTCTTAATTGAGTATTTTCTGCAGATCTGTTTTTGCGCTAGAGTTTTTGTGCAAAAACAAGCAGTGTGGACGTTTTCTTTTTGCGCAAAACGCCCTTTTCCTGTAAGATCGGTATACCTCCTTTTTGGGGGCATAAGGATCTTGCAGAAAAAAGGGATTTTTGCACACAAAGAAAACGTCCACACTGCTTGTTTTTGCACAAAAACCCTAGCGCAAAAACAGGGTATACCGATCTTGCAGAAAAAAGGGATTCTATACAGCAGCATTATTTCAGAATAACTGATGTTATTCTGAAATGACATAGTCCGAGTCTACACTACAAGTAGTTATTTCGACACAATGTCAAAATAACGGCAAGCTGGAGGACTTCTGACTTTGACACCTATAACCCTCATTTTATGAGGAGTAAGGGAAGTAGGAGGAAGAGTGCTCTAACTTGGATTTCCTGCTGTGTAGACAGCGACAAAAGCCAAAATAAGTTATTTCAACTTAAGCTACGCAATTGACATAGCTCAAGCTGTGTTGCTTGTTTTGGCTTTAGCACTGCTGCGTAGATGAGCCCTTGCTGTGAGCCAGCAAGAAAAGTCCTTTTTAGTCTAATGAAGAAATCATTTGATTCTTCCTTTGAAATCTCAAACAAGAATAATTTTGATAACAATAATGTGGAGTATTCCATACAAGTGTAGCACATGAAAGATATGGATGAAGCTATAATCACTTCTAATTCCTGGAAAATGGTTTTAGAGTTGCTGCAGCATCACAGGCAGCCTCTTGAAAAGGCTTGCCGGGCTACCTCCCTTATTTTACATATTCTAATTATGGCATTATTCTCTGCCTGATGAATTTGTGCAGTCTGTTTTCATTTGGACTAAGTTTTAATGAAAATTCTTCTCTAGCCTGTGGGTCCCTTAAATGAGGAGTTACTATGGGTAACCCTCCTATGTGGGATTTTTCTGTATGATATTCATGAACTGACTACAGGGACTACTTATATTGTGCATAATCAGAGATAATCTATTCAGCAGAAAAGTGATTCAAAGAATCTATTTTTATTGAACTTCTGGTTAGAAAGACTTGTATATTCGTGGTGCCTTTCATTTGGCAGTCTCCAAACTTATCAACATTAATTAACAACGTCTCATAACACTCCTTTGAGGTGGTTAAATATTATTAAACTGATATCACAGGTGGATAAAATGAAGCTCAGAGAGCGTGTGACTTACCTAAGGGTCACATCATGACTTTTCAATTTCTGTTATAAGGTCTGTTTTTCCATTGTCTTGCACCCTCTCTAGTCATTTACAGCAGTGCAAAACGTGGATAAAATGATACCAGTCTGAAATGTGAGTGTTTTTCAAGCACTTTGCACAGTTGTATATAACTGCACGAGCAATGGAGAATCAATCTTATAAGCAACATGGTTTCCCATGAAGATTTTAGCAGGCTATATAGAATAGCATGATTCTGACTTTTATATTAATCTTTTGATGAATGAACAAGAATATATAAGTAATCTTGCTTTTCACTTCTATATCATCTTCAATCCAAGGATCTTACAGTATGTTGCAAATATTAATGAATGAAGCCTCACAACATACCAATGAAATATATAATAGATAATACTCCAGTTTTAAAAATGGGGATCCCCTACTGAAAATTCCTATACAATTTAATAGAAAACTTTCTTGAAATCATCCATAGAGATAGAGAAAGGATCACATTCTGTATGAAATTCTGTAGTTTTAGAGGAATTTCTATAGAACACTATATACTTCTATAGAAGTAGTTGATTTACCTCATTAATCTGTGTAGGTCTTTCCTAAAGGGTGGGACTGAGGGACAAAGTGGTTAAAATACTTGTTAAAAGTCATAAAGGAAATTTGTGACAGTGCTTGGAATAGAGCCCAAATTTCCTGTCTCCTACTTCTGTGCTTTAATTAGAAAAAAAATCTAATGGAAACAAGCAGATCATGGGCTGGATCTATCCCTTGGGTTCTGCCATACACATTCAATTCAATGTTGGCGTGACACACTATGTAAGTTTTTCCAACATATAAAAAAGGACCCCTTCACTAACTTTCAGATAGGTAAAACTCTTCCAAGACAGAGTTGCTCCCTGGCTTGAATCTGATCCCTGAGTCCTTTAGCCTTCAGTGTCTATTGCATACCTACAGTCATACAATCCAGCTCTCTGTAGTTGAGAGTCTGCTTGGACAACACAGTGAGCTGCCCACAACTACTCTTGTTCTATGAGGGAGGTTACAACCACCAGAGCTTAACAGCTGTTTGGGAGAGACACAGAAGGGACCTCCCAGCTTTCTGCCAGTAGGCTTTAAAGTAACTCTTCCTTAATGGATCCCAAACTGTTACTCCTGGAGTTTCAGACGCAAGGGATAATTTTCACCTCATTCCACCAAAAAGGTATAGCAGACTGCTTTACACAGTCCATGTCACCTTGATTCATACTGCATTGGCTAATTATCAGTGAAAAGTACTGTATGTGTCACCCACAGTAGAGATATTGCAGCATTATGAAACTTTGCTCTTGAAAGCTGTCATGAAATATATACGCAGTTATAAAAACGATTTTCTATAAACTGCCCTCATTTAACAAACATTCTACTTCCTGTAATTGTGCACGGTCTTGTTTGAACTCACAAACTATGTGATTGTTCTCTATCATGGAGATAAGAAATCCGCCCTAAGGAAATGCAGGATGGTATTGTTGTATAACGCTTCAAAAGGAGATCCACAATAAACAATTTGTGTGAGCCATTGCTTCTGACTAGTGAGGCCTCAGAACCGCAAGAGAAAGCTAAGATGGGGTGGAGAGCAGGACAGGGAGAGAGAGAAAAGCAGCTAATTTTCCCTTTGTTAGGCCCATGAATAATTGAATGTCATGTTTTGTTTACCAGAAAAAATGGATTTTACTTCAGGTTAGGTCCACACTTAATAGTTTTGCTAGTATAACTATAACAAAAAGAGCCTGTGGTGTAGATGCAGCTGTGTAAGAGTGGTTTTGCTAGCATGGTTTATGCCATTTTGTTGAGCGAAGGAAGGCATTAGGCCTATTAGCAAAAGCATTGTTTGCTGGTAACTGCATCTCCCTGAGTGCTTTAGCCAACAAATCTATGTCAGCAAAAAAAATCACACTCCTGACTGATACTCAGCTAGTAAAAGTTTTATATGTAGGACAGGTTTCAGAAATATTTCCCTTTTCCTATATGTTTTACACTTCTGAAAAAGGCTAGATTGGTAGCTCTAATGGAATTCATCTGATGAAGTGGGTTTTGCCCACAAAAGCTCATGGTTCTATATATAGTGTTAGTCTCTAAGGTGCCGGAGGACCTCTCGTTTTGAAAGTTACAGACTAACATGGCTATGCCTCTGAGATCAACAGAATGAAATCCTTTGCCTGCACAATAAGTACAACAAAGGCAGCGTGGCTTCCCCATACTGCCCAGCAAATGTGTCTTAACCCCAGCTGAGAGGAACAAACTTTCCTCATTGAAGACTAGTCCAGTTTTCATGCTCTTTGTTTTGTAGACTTCTTATTTGAGGCTGCCCACCAGGTTGCATGCATTATAGTCAGTTCTGATAATATTTTTATGCTCTTGACACTATCTGGGAACAGCAACTCATCTGAGGACATGAATTCTCTTGAGGACACATACAGAATGTTATGTATATGAGCAAAAGGGCAAGTGAGATGAGTAGAACGGGAATTGCATGTCAACCCTATTCTGCAAAAGCGGCGAGGAGTCCTGTGGCACCTTATAGACTAACTGAAGTGTAGGAGAATAAGCTTTCGTGGGCAAAGACCTGCATGCATCTGACGAAGTTGGTCTTTGCCCACGAAAGCTTATGCTCCTACACTTCAGTTAGTCTATAAGGTGCCACAGGACTCCTCGCCGCTTTTACAGATTCAGACTAACACGGCTACCCCTCTGATACTTAACCCTATTCTGGTTTACTAAGAGAGCTGCTGCCCAGCTTACAGTTTTGCTCCCTTTAGGATATGGAAGAGATGTGCAATGGGCTTGAGATTTATTACTACTCAGTATGGAGTTCCTAGTACTAAATCTTGTTCCTGCGTATTACCGCCACTTGTACCTGAGATCAGGGCTAGATTACCCAATAGGCAGACTAAGCAAGTGCTTAGAGCACCAGAAAAGCAGGGGCACCAAAAAAAAGAGATTTTTTTTGCAAAAAAATTGATATTTGATATTTCAAAAAAAAACATTGAAGTAGTCATCATGGGAAAAATCAGAACTTTGTTAGACTTCCTTACACTCCACTACACACTCTTCCCGCGTTTTTCTGTTCTCTTTTTATTACTTAAACCTTCCTAAACCAGGAGGGCGTCCTACTAATGTAGATCGAAATAATGCGAGGAAATCAGATCCTGTCATGTATTGCAATAAATTTATGTTTTATGATTGATATATTCTTCTGAGTTATACGTACTTGATTAGTTTTTTGTCTTTCTTATATATATATATATATATATATATATATATATATATATATATATATATATATATATATATATATACACATAAAAATAGTATACGTTGTATAATTGGTTTTTTTTTTAAGTTCAGATAACTGAGATAAGGGGCAGGATGAAATGTAACCAACTGAGTGGAGCACAGAAACATAAACTGACAGAAGAAAAGAAACAAAAAACTAGTGAAATTTTCCAAAATCTTCCAAAGCTGACATCATTTTTCAAAGCAAATCCATCAGAAGCAACATCTTCTCTTAGTAGCACAGACATCGTTCCAAAACCTGTAGTGCTATGTCTACCCTGGCATGATCTTGCGCAAAAACTCTTTTGCGGAAGAGTTCTTGTGCAAAAACTCTTCCAGAAGAGAGCATCTACACTGGCATGTGCTTTTACGCAAGAGCATCCATGCCAGGCTATGTCTACACTGGCAGCTTCTTGCGCAAGAACATCTTGCGCAAGGGTTCTCGTGCAAGAAGTCTTGCACAAGAAAACGTCCACACTGCCATGTGCGTGCTGTGCTTTTGTGCAGGAGCTCCCATGGCAGTGTGGACACTTTCTTGTGCAAGAAAGCACTGATGGCCATTTTAGCCATAGGGCTCTCTTGCATAAGAAATCCCTGCCGAGGTGTCCACACTGCCCTCTTGCGCAAGAGGGCTTACACCTTATAAGAAAGAGCATAACTTTGCGCAAGGAGCCCTCTCTTACCACGCCGTACTGTCAATTTCCTTGCACAAGAGCAGGCGGGCAGTGTGATGCTCTGCAGATTCTTGCACAAGAATGGCCATACTTGCGCAATAACCCGCCAGTGTAGACATAGCCCGAGTGTAGACACTCTCTTGCGCAAGAAGGCTCTGATGGGCATTTTAACCATAGGGCTTTCTTGCGCAAGATATTCATGTTGCCTGTCTACACTGGCCTCTTGCGCAAGAACAGTTGCACAAGAGGGCTTATTCCTGAGCGGGAGATCATAGTTCTTGCACAAGAAGCCCTGATTTTATACAGTAGAACTTCAGTTTACTTGCGCAAGAACACATGGCCAGTGTAGACAGGCAGCAAGTTTTTGTGCAAGAGCGGCCTCTTTGGCGCAAGATTGCGCCATTGTAGACACAGCCTAGGTGTTTCAGAGACTGACCCTTCTTCTATTGGTGAAACAAATACCATTCCAGAACATGGGGATGTGTCAGAGACTGTAACTGATCATCCTACTCCTGGTGGTAAAACAGGCACTGTTCTAGAAGGTGTGGATGTGTCAGAGACTGAACCTGCTCCTGCTGTAAATAATAGGAAAAAAGATCCTGGTATGTGGGTTGATTTCAGTACCAATGATGTAGCTTACTGGATAGATCCTGGACCAAATGACTGTCAACACCACACTGGGCCATTTGAGAAATCACGTCGGACTTTTACCAATGGCAAAGAAACAAGATATTGTCCACAAAAAATATTTTTCAGCATGAAAGCAAAAGCAAATGGTGAGAAATACACTCGAGAATGGCTACTGTATTCATCATCAACAGGGTCTGTGTACTGTTTTGTTTGCAAACTTTTTGCATATAAACCTTCAACATCCCGGTTTGCTGCAGATGGATTTAGTGACTGGTAATACTCTTTTAATTGAACAACATGACTCATACCCTGTTGACTTGAACATGAATCTCTGTGGAGAAGTACAGCAGTTCCACTGTTATATGCGCGCAAAGTTTAATGAAACAGGAAAAATGAAATTCAGTTACATTGATCTTCATGACACAATATTGAAAGATGGAATACAATGTGTATTTCCAAATGTAGAAATCGTACTAAGTATTTTTCTAACATTGATGATTACTAACTGCTCTGCAGAATGCTCTTTTTCTCAGCTGAAAAGAATAAAAAGCCCTCAGAGAACAACAATCTATCAGGACAAACTTGATTCACTTTCCCTATTGCGTATGGAAACAGACATGCTTTGTCGAGTCAGCTTCGATGAACTTATCCAGAATTTTGCAATTAGAAAATCTAGAAAGTAAGTTTTGTGTCATTTCGAAAAATAAAATTTTATTTTACGGTATAGTATTTTTTTTATTTTGAATTACATATTGGGGAGCACCATAATCTTTTCAGTGATTAGGGCCTCTAAAGGTCTTAATCCGACCGTGCCTGAGCTAGAATATAACTGACTTTGTCCCACTGCCGAACAACACTCAACGTCTCGAGGGACCAAGGCCTGGACAAGTATTGTATGGTAAAGAGATTTGGATACTCATACTATTGTCTCATGCTAGAACAGATCCTTTTTCACCTGTCATTTCACCACAATAACATGAGTCCTCTTAGACCTTAGAAAGAGAGGTTTACAAAAAAAATGAGGGCCAGTGTAGACAGGTAAAAACTGTTTTGCGCAAAAAAGCCCCGATGGCAAAAATGGCGATTGGGGCTTTCTTGTGCAAAACTGCGTCTAGATGAGGAAAGTATTTTAACGCTAGTCTTGATGGCCAGACAAGATCATTTACTGCATTATGCAAGATGTAAATTTGTTTAAAACTCTTTTGATTCATAGACCGTCTGTTTATAGCTTTGTGGTCTCATCTTTGATCATTGGCTGACATGACTAGATGTGAAGCAGCAAGCACATGTGTTCAGCTATCATTTTGAGTAAAACTCAAAACAACCAGAAAGAAATAACCACAGCAAAAATAATTGGACAATCATTCTTATGAAACAACCAGAGAAAAGGACCCAAGAATGTCACGGAATGTTTGACTACTGCATTATGCAAGTACAGTTGTTTCTAGTATGTGAAATGCAAATATATAAACTCCTTTTTCTGGGTATTTCCATATCCTTGTGCAGTTTTCTGAGATTACTGACCCCTGAAAAACATTACCTGATCAAGTGTTTCTGGGAGTTTCATTCACAGAGGAACTGAAGAAAGTTACAGAGGTGAGTATTGTTCACAAGCATTTTCAGAAATAATTGTGCCTCATAACTGCAAAATTATGGTCCATTTATAATACTAAGGCTAAATATTCTAGACACAGCACATCATGTTTTGATTAAATGAATTTTTCTGTGAATCTCACCTTCTTGATAGCTTTCCAAATTAACTATAGTATTTATATATACCTTTGAGAAACAGAATTGAGTTTATGTAAGACTTAGGCAGCATAAGGCATACAATGGTGAAGGACAGACTGCATATTGTTAAGTGGGTAAACCACAATCACCAGAAGGACTTATTGACTAATCCAGACCACAGGAATTAATTCATTATATTCTTTCTATTCATGTAGGTACCACATCAGGGTGGCTGCAGTGTCTCCAGCTAAGTAAATTAGTCTGTGAAGAAACAAAGCAAAATGCAAGTGACCAGGTTTCTTATTTTGCCTATGAAAATGAGCTTGTAAGCTTAAGGCTGTGATCTATGTAAAATACACATAACCCATTATTATCAAAAGATAACTGCATCTGGCCTATTTAAGGGGACAAAAACCTGGATAAAATTGTGCCACACTATGAACACCAGACTAAAGTACCTATTGTGCAGTAAAGAAATACTAAAAAGAAAAGGTTGTGTGATCTCAATCTGTTACATGAAATTAGAGGAAATCTAAGATGTGTTGCGATGGTTTTTCTCTTCATTTTCACTATGATAGCTTACAGCTATTTGCCACTCGTGTTTTTGCCTCCTTGGATATGAAATTACATTCTTCTGATTGATGTAAGTATTGTAGTGGTCTGGATGTCACTTAAATGGATAAATATCTGTATCAGCCTTTATTTTCAGGTCTTTCAGGGTTTCGAGACAAAATCATGCCCGTGCAAGATCTAGCAGTGTGCGGTACTCTGCTGTTTTTACCACAATAGGTTTTAATATGCTAGTTTCTAGACCTAAATAATAATAATAATAATAATTAATAAATAAAGAAGAGGCACTCATTGCAGTGTGCTTTCATGTGGTTGGTAGTGCAACTAACCTGTCAATTGTTCATGAATAGAGTATTACAACATTTCAGTGTATATAGTCTGTTGTGATTTGATACATGGTATGTTTTTGAGCCCTTAAGGAAGAAGCATAATTATTAGAGTCCAGTATCCAGTGAGAATGTTCACAAATACTAATTTGAAGAAGACTACATAAGTATTCCACAATATTCACTTAGGCCTTATTCTCATTTACAATAAGAGTGACTGTTTAAATGAGAATAGCATTCATTTTATGGCCTCTTTACACTGCCAGAATGGTGCAAAGTGGCCTCAGTATAAATAAGAGTCAGGCTTCTTAAAGTTAATGGTTTCAGTGCAAATTCCTGCCATTTGCTAGTTCATAGTGATGTGCATAATAAATGAAGACAAGACGTGCTAATCTAGTAAAACCAATAAAAATAATTATACTCTGAGACTTTTTTCAGCATTCATCCAGTTCTAGTGACATAATTCCTTGTGATCTGAGGTTGTTCAAAGTAGCCCACTACTTCAGGACATGTTCATAAGGAGTATTAGCAACATGCAGAGACATACTCTTCCAGCCTAATACTATCCTGTTTGGATTCTGGAAAGTGTTGAACAAGGTTTTGTTACTCTTGTCAAAAGAATGGATGTGGCCTATCAATAAGACAAAGAAGCCACCCAACTCAATCTCAGATGACTCAGTATGTTTCTTGAGACTTTGTATGATCAAACTCTGTTCTAGGTAATACTGGTAGATTTGCAATAACTTGGAATTATAGGAAAGAGCATTTAAGGATGTGACTGAAATATTAGGAGAATTGGGAGCTTAAAACAATTTTAAACATAACTGTTAACGCAGAAGGTGTCTAGCATATGACACAAGTTACCCAAAGGAAGTATTGCAATAAGTAGCCTCAGTGAATTGATGGGCAATAATGGGGTTTGAGGCTGCAAGGCACAGGTAAAAAATCAGGAAAATGTCAACCAAATACAAACAAGCGGAACATCAAGTAAGGGCCAGCATTTTAAAAGGGAATATGATTTTGAGATTTTTCTGTTCTGGATGTTCATCTTGTGACACATTAGAGAGGCTCAATTTTCAAAAGGCAGCAACTCAGCACTTTCTTGGGAGATGTCTTTAGATGGGCATCAAAAAAGTGAGGTACCTTAGAGTTTAAGCATTTTTGAAAATCATGGCCAAAGAGGCCAGTGGTGGTAGCAGTGGGGAAGCCGAAGTTCAGACACCTCAAGTTAGGCTAGTAAGTACAGTATCAAAAATGCCCATGCTCTAGTTAAATGGTAGCTTTTACTGTTGCTCCTACAAATGACACTGTATTAAATAGAAGGGTTTGGTGGTCATGAACCCAACCCTGCACTGAGCCTAGAGGGGTTAACCAGGCCTACCTGGCTGAGAGGACCCTGCTCCCAGAGCCCTGCTGGGCATGCTCCAGTTGGAGGACCTGTATAAAGGCCAGTGGAGCAGCTCAGTCAGGGCTGACCACTGCTGGGGAGGGAGCTGCTGCTCCCTCTGGAGAAGGAGCAGCAGTTGGATGGTGCAGCAGAGCCCAGCAGAGACTGGCCGGGGAGACTTCCTGTCCAGAGGAGGAGCAACTGACAAATACTGCAGCAGAGGCCAGCCAGCAAAGACTGACTAGGAAAGCACAAAGCCCAGAGGATGCAGGTGGGGAAGATGCTGATGATCTGGAACAAGGTAGGAAGAAGCCCTGGGTGAGGAACTGGAGCACCCCGTGAGCTCAGTGTCTTTTGGGTGGACTCCCTGGTGAGCTAATGGTGGGACATGCCCACCACTGAGAGGGCCCTGGGTTGGAACCTGGTGGAGACGGACGGCCTGGGTCCCCCTCCTCATTTATCGCTCTTGCATTCTCTCACTACACGTGTGTATATAGCTTGTATATTTCTCTGTCCTTCTATTTCCATCATCTATCCTGTCCTTTCCAAACAAGCCATGAACCTTCAAGGCTCATTTTGAAGATGTCCACTATCCCACACTTCTGCTTGCAGTCAAAGTAACATTGTTTGATAAGAGAATTTTGATTCATGATAATGAAATCCAAATCCCTGTGATGAAACTCTGATTTTTCAATAAATTATTCATGCCCACCATGTTGATCTCATTATCAAAGGTGAAATACACTTGAAAATTGGAAAGTTGGAAACTTTCCTGTTATACTTTGCAGAATTTTCATGTTCACACTTTACAGTTATAGGTCTCTTTATAAACTATTTTAAAGGGTTAATGAATGCTTAGTAGATATTTTAAGAAATGGCTAATCAATTGTCATTTACTTCAATAGTTTACTTATAATTGAGTGTATAATAATCTCTACCATCTTTCAGGAGTGTTTCTCATAACCATCTATAATATGCTACTTCTTTCGGTAACAGGCGTATGACATCTATTATTCATTTGTTATTAAACTTTTACGTTATAATGTAATGTAATATATAAATAATCAATATGGGTATGTCTACACTACCCTCCTAGTTCGAACTAGGAGGGTAATGTAGGCATACCGCACTTGCAAATGAAGCCCGGGATTTGAATTTCCCGGGCTTCATTTGCATAAACTGGGCGCCGCCATTTTTAAATCCCTGCTCGTTCGAACCCCATGCCGCGCAGCTACACGCGGCACAAACTAGGTAGTTCGGACTAGGCTTCCTAGTCCGAACTACCGTTACTCCTCATTCCACTCCTCAAGCCTAGTCCAAACTACCTAGTTCGTGCCACGTGTAGCCGCGCGGCACGGGGTTCGAACGAGCAGGGATTTAAAAATGGCGGCGCCCAGTTTATGCAAATGAAGCCCGGGAAATTCAAATCCCGGGCTTCATTTGCAAGTGCGGTATGCCTACATTACCCCGCTAGTTCGAACTACCTATGGTATTAGTACCCCCTCCTACTCCTGAAAGAGTTTGGCTGAACTCAAACATCTATCCCAATATATGTATGTGTTACACTTTTGCTATTTGTAGTAAATCCGAAGTTTCAGCTAAAGGGTCCTTCTGTATCTTATCAAACTTCTAAGTACAACATTCAGGGAAATGTGGTGTTGCAATGCATATTACAGCAAATACTGACAGTGAATACAGTATTGTTGCTGCTTAAAAATTGCTGACTTGCAATTTTTCTATTGGCTCAACAAAGTCAGCAAGAAGAGGGCATTTGGGGATGTTTTATTTCCACAGAAGTTCCGCTTTCAAGTGGCTGCAGTGAAAATACCTCCCCTCTCATTCACATTTCCTGTATTCCACAGCAATGGTCACTTTTTTCAGTCAATATATGACTGACCCCCTGAAACCAGGAGAAATATTCATGTGGTATGTATGTGTGTGTTTGTTCTTCTTCAAGCAGTTGAATCTGAATGTTAACAAATACCAGTTTAGAATGCAGCTGCAGTAAATAAGGGGGAAAGGAACCTCATTTCAGGACATTTCAAACTTTTCCTGTTGGTGCTCTGGTGTCTCAATAAAACCAAGTATTTGCAGTGGATTTGGGCTAGACGAGTAGACCCAGAATGCCAGATACCTTGCAGCTCCTGTAGACGTTTGGATCTGGATGAAGAGCCACACCTTCTGTCTCTGATCCAGTTTTACTTCTTAGATCTGTTGTAAAACCACATTCTTGAGGACTTGAGAAGGTTGGAGATAGTTTGAGTTACTTACCCATCCAATTACAATGTAAAGCTGTCTGGTTTGGCAGGACCACAGATCTTGCAGGACCAGAGAACTGCTAGACCAGAGAGACCGGCCAGCAGGGAGCAGGGGCTGTCTGGGAGTCTGGCCCAGGAGTCCAGTGGCCAGGACCAGAAGCAGAACCTTGCTGATAACCAGGAGGGAAGCCCAACCAGTTGAATCTCTCTAGTCTCTTAGCTGGATGCCCACGTTTCATGGGTGTGGATAAGTTTCATCTTTCCCATAAAGTTTGTTTACAGCCACCAGTCCTGGCTCTCAGTGGTCTGTGCTGTTAGTTCAAATTTACCCTTAAATGCCCAGTATGCAGTGGAAGTATTGGTAATGCTGCTAGACAATATTGACATCCCGTGGTCTGGCAAATTCTCTGGTTTAGCACCAGTCAGGTCTCTAGGGTGCCAGACTAGAGAGATTCAAGCAGCAGTAGTAGTCAGGCAAAGGAGGAAAGTGGTGGGGAAATTAAGGTGACAGAATGGAATAAGGATACAATTTTTTGACCATTTTTCTATAGAAACTCTCCAGCTTTGGGGCGTAAGCCAACCTCCAGCTCTTGAGGATTAGAAAGATAACTTCCCATAGGGACAGGTTATCCCATAGCTGCATTATATAAGGTTCCTTGCACCAAGAATTTCATGGAACATGAGGCCTAGTTATCTTTAATATTTCTTGCTCTCAAGTGTGATGCTGATTGTCAGTAAGGGCCCGGGGAGAGAAAGAATTGCCCCCCAGGCATACCGGCAGGCGTCTTGAGCATTTTCCCCCTTTCCTTTGGAGCACTAGCTGAATGTATGCATTAGGAGCAGGCTGGGATAATTCCAATGATCAGTTTTTCTGGGGGCAGAGAAGAACATATTCGTGAGTCTCATTCATCTCCATCCATCATCATCAATCATCATCCTTTTCTGTGTTTTCTAAGCAAACAATACCATATGTAATGTTATAATACTGTGGGAGCAGATAATTTTACAACATATTCCTTTCATGGGAGCTAGATGGCGTCATGGGTTAATGCTCTGTTCTTTTTTTGTCAGAAGGCTCTGGAGCAAACCTGGCTTGATTGGGTGACAACTTGATATGCTAATGGGAATAGTTTCTAGTGGGTCTTAGTGCTCCCTGAAAAGGTGACACTCAGTGTGGCATGAATGATCAGTTTCTGCCCTAGAAAGACGGAGTGCTAGAATAGCAGAGGTCATACCTGTGCATGGTTCAGGTATGTGGGGAAGCCTGCACAACTGCACCTGTTGACTTTTACACTCGGGTTCACCCAGTGCTTATCAGTCATACACTTTTCCGGAGTGTTCAAGTTCCCTGGTTAAAAAAAGAAAAGAACAAAATCCCGACATCTCTTGTGCCTGCATATAGAAATATTTCTGGTTTTTCTGGCTATTTCTGATATAGATTTGTTCAAGGCTGTTCAGATGGAATAATCCAAACTTTCCCCTGCAGTATAAAAACTGATATATAAAACTTCAAAGTGAACCTCTGTATGCAAATATCAGCAAGCTGCTGGACACAGTATTTGCATTCAAACAAAGCCTTGTTCTCTCTTTTTATTCATGAGAAAAAGAGCTCTGGGCTAAAAACAGATGGCTTGTAAAACAATACAAAGAAATTGAGGAAAGCCACTTAAGAAACCTTTGTCTGTTATGAGAAATGCTGTTAGGCACTGTTTGAAAATTTGTAGGGCACTGTGTAAGAGCCTGAATCAGCCAGCAGGTAGGAAAGACTGGGTGATTTGGAGGGTTAGTAATAGGGAAAGTAGCTGATGCTCTTTAATGAGGCCCGATTGCAGCTAGCCCAGGTTGATACCATTCAGTGGCCTGTATGAAGCGAGTCTGGTGATTGCAAAACAGTTTCTAATGGGTAAGGATTTTTATAGAAAGCACCTGCAGCCCTCTCTACCATAGGCACTTGCCCCTTTACTGGCTGGGAGGCTGTTGATTGAATGGGCATGGAAAATGAGCAATCTTTTTCTATCTGGAGGGCCTCGTAAGGGAGGACTGAAGCACGGTACCTGTTCTGTGGATAAATAAAGAACTTCAACACCCAGTTGACATGAGCATGGGAGCTCAGATCAGGGGCGGCCCTAGACTAGCTGCCAGCAACTGGCGCCCTAGGCAAACCATGCAATCAGCGCCCCCTCCGCCTCCCTCCTCCCAAACACCAAGGGCAAATATAGGATGAGGTTTTTGGTAAATTGGGAAACATTTTGCTCCTATTTTCCATTTAATGTTTTTTAAGAACATTTATTTAAACAGGCGTAATTATTCGGTTTGTCCATCCAACCAATGTTTCTGAGATCAGATTAAAATAGAGACACAAAATGTTCAGAATAGATTTGTACATGACAGCTAGATGATATTTCAATATGATTTCAAATAAAAATGCATTACAAATATTAATTATAATGTTTACTATTACAAATCCAAAATAGTCCATTACGCTATCCTGCTGTAACTGTCATTACAAACCACATCGCTGAGGAGAGGGGGGCTGGGGATGGAGTTCTGTGGCTGGGGAGAGGAGAGTGGGGAGAGGGAACAGGGTGCCAGTGGGGGGAGAGCGTCCCCTGCACCCGCCTCCTCCCAGGATTCCCCCCCTCCAGGGAAGCCGGTGCACACCTCTCCCGGGGCCGACCTCCACTCCCATGGTGCAGGGGAAGCTGGCGCATGCCTTCCCCGGGGGCCAACTCCCCATGCTCCTCCTCCGGGGCAGACTGCCCCCCCCCCGCGGTGCAGGGGAAGCCGGCGCATGCCTTCCCCGGGGCTAACTCCCCACGCTCCTCCTCTGGGGCCGACTCACCCCTCCTGCGGTGCAGAGAAGCTTCCGCGCTCCTCCTCCGAGGCCGACACCAGGTGTTATGGGAAGGGGAAGTGGCAGGGAATTTGGTGCCCCATTTAACTTGGCACCCTAGGCGGCTGCCAAGCACGGGACGCCCCTGGCTCAGATTCAATCCTCCCTGAAGTTTAGGGAGCTTGAGCTTTCAGATCGGAATTTTGGGTAGCCCTCTGTCCTGGTTATCAGTCTAGCATCTTTCACAATCAGAGCTGAACAACGTAAGGGAAGGAAAAAGGGAGTATAAATTAGGAAACTTGGGCCCTTCTACCTACCTGATGTACAACCCTAGGCAAGTCATTTCATTTCTCTGTCCCTTTGTTTCTCCTCTCCTCCTTTCCCTGTTTTTTGTTTTGTTTTTTTGTTTAAATTGCAAGCTTCCTGGGGTATGGAATGATTTCTTCTATGTATTTGTTCAGTGCCTAACAGGTGGAATTTGACCCCAGTTACAGCCTTTAAGTGCTAATGTAATACAAGTAACAACATCCTCTTTTCAAAAAACCCACCAACCAATGAAATAACCCAACAAAGAACCAAAACAGAAATATGCCATTCATGCTAGAAAGATGGATCTGAAAATAAGTGAGAGCTGTTCCATTTTGTATATTTGTGTCCAACCACTGACAGATGAATATTTATGAAAGGGAAGTATTTATATGAGTGCAAATATTCATCATAGGGGTAATTTTTTTCTTTTCCAAGTATTGTTTCTTCTTCCTCTTATTTTTCTGACATTTGCTTTGGTTTATAATCTCTGGAAAAAAGCAGCATTTCAATGAAGCTGCCTTGGAGAGCTCATAGAGATGCTAAGGAAATATTCCTTGCAACAAGCAGCAGATGAAGAAATGCTTCCCCTACTCACATTTTCCGTCAATCTTTTTTTGTTGTCATCTGTAGCTGAGATAAGAATTGGGGAATTAAACATTCTGGTGGTTCACATTTTTCAGGCAATCTAAAAAACTGAGGAAAAATAGATTGCTTTTGATCATTACTGATTATTATTTCTAATACAGGAGCACCGTGAGGTGAGATCATACTCTCACTGTACTGGCCACCGCACAAATACACAGTAATATATGGTCTATCCGCCAGAATGCCTAATAGGCAGGACCAGAACCTAAGCTCTTGTCTATGCATTCAATTGCACTGATTTAACAGAATTGGTTACAATGGTGCCACTCTATTTTGTGGTCATGCTGAGATAAGTTTGTAACTGCCTTCTATAGATTTATCCTAAACCAGTTCCTCACTTAATCTGAATTGCTATCAGGTGCTTTCTTAAGATGATGTAAGAGGGTCCACACAAGCATCTTGCATCAATTTAATTAAGTAACCAGGTTGACTTTATGTAGACAAGTTCTTAAACGTTAAGTTTTTCGGAGTATAGGCTAGATACAGTTCCTAGCACCATGGGGGAGGTCTGATCTCAGGACTTCAAGTTGTCACTGAAATATTTATGGATACTAATACACAATTATACCTTTTTATATTCTACTTTAGAGTCAGTGGGGTTTTGCATGAGGATAATAGGCTGCCTGTGTGCTGTCAGGTGTAGGATCAGAACCTAAAGAGAAAAGTCTGAGGGGAAAAGAAAGTATTATTCATGTTTTACAGAGAAGGAACTAAGACAAAGAGAGATTAAATGAGTTGTCTAGGATTACCCAGGAAGTATATTGCAGAGTTAGGAATTGAACTCAGCTAGCCCACATAACCCTGCATTGCTTTAATCACAAGACCATGCTTCCTCTCAAGAGGGTGTCTGCTCGGAAGGGAGACAAAGCTAAAGGTTTGGAGTCTCATATAAATCTCACTCATAAACTTTAAAGTCTAACGGGACCATCCTGTTCATCTAGTCTGATCTTCTGCACATTGCAGAGCACAGAACATCACTCAGCCATTCCTATAATAGACTCCTAGCCTCTGGCTGAGGTACTGAAGTCCTCAATCAAGATTTAAAGACTTCAAATTACAGAGACTCTACCATTCACTCCTGTTCAAATGAGCAAGAGCTGCACAGAAAGGTGAAAACCTTCAACAGTCTCTGCCTATGTGACCTGGTGGAAAATTCCTTCTTGAAATTAATTAGGATGAGCCAAACTCCCAAAGGGCTGAGTGAAATTTTAGACTAAGTGTGGACTTCAGGGTTTGTCAAATTCTTGGAAAAGAAGGCACACTAATGCCTACTGTGATAAAGTGGTGAGCCATACAGTACAGAAACAACATATTTCTTTGCAAGTACCTAGGCTCCCTACTATCGGGCTGACTTTTTATAGTAACTTTTCCACAGGAGCCACTGAAGGTGGGATCTGGCTTTTTAATTTTGGCAGAAACAAACAGCTGAGTTCTGAAGTGGCCATTTTGTAACTTGCTGTTGCTTGCTATGTTGTTCTCTTCTCCAGCTGGTCAGTATTCTAAGCTCCTCTTATGTTTTCTCTTCCTGTTTAGTCTTTTTGGAGTCTTCTTAAGTTGGTGTGCATCTCCAGGAATGAATACGTTTTAGGAGTGATTGCTTAGTACCAGCTATGGTCCCTTATCTGGTGCTGTTGAAGAGTCAGGAATTAAATTCAGCTATCCCACAACCCCTCCAGAAGACCATGCTTTCTCTCAAGGGGTGCCTGCTCATAAGGTAGGAGAAGGTCAAGGCCTGAATCTTTCTAGTAACCCCTTTGGGGGAAAAATAACTGTCTGAGAAGAGATCTGGTGTCGACTGATATATTGTTATATGAAGAGTCTTACATGATGTTCTAAAGAAGGCAATTGCCCTGCCTCTCTTGTTTTATCAGAGAATTCATATGAGCGTATCAGTCATATCTGAGACATACTTTATACAGACTATAGTGCATTTTTTATTTTTTGGCTATTAAGTAATCTTAATATCAGTCATCAAGCGCAGGAATTCATTTCAGGATGGAAATGGAAACACCACCTCTTTGTAGCTAATAATAGGAGTGACATTGTTAAACAATTAAAATGAAAAAAATATTATTAATAGGTTCTTCATGCACATTAAACAAAACCTCAGTAAGCACTCTGTTTTATTGTTTAGCCTTCTGCATGAGTCATAGGGAAAGTGTTAATGTTCAGGAGCTGATATGAATCATGTTTTTGTGAACAATCTTCCAAGGCCAGCTCTGAGACCCTAAACTTATTTATATTTTGTAGTCGGCTTTGTGCAAGGAAACTGAAAGTGTAATCAGAGTGAGTTTGTTTAACAAAGAGAGATTCTCTGCATTTTATGTATACAGAATGCCAATGTGGGGTGAAAATAAACTCTTAAATGGAGCGCTGTGCACACAGGAGTGGCATGAGGCCGGCTGTGGCAGCTGGCACCTCAGGCAGAAGGCGCAATCGGCATCCCTGCCTGCACGGCCGTCAATGACCGTGAGATAATCACGGGGTGCCCCGGCACCCTGTGACGTTGTCATTGGGCGCCTGGGCTGGTGACACCCTAGGCAACTGCCTAGTTTGCCTAGGCTCACGGGCTGCCGCTGTGTGCACATTAAGGGTACAAGTCACATAAGGAATGTGACCAGCAAGCACTAGCCAGTAAATGCTGAAAGTGGTCTGAAAATTTAAAAGAAAATCCTATATTCATGTCTGGAATCCACATGGCACCCCATTCACAAAGAAAGATGTGCATTATCTTCTGTGCATTATCTTCTGTGATGATCCACAGTGCTCTAAGGCTGTGTCTACACTGCACCCCTTTTCCGGAAAAGGGATGCAGATTAGACAAGTCGGAATTGCAAATGCAGCGGGGATTTACATTTTCCCCGCTGCATTTGCATGAACATGGCTGCCACTTTTTTCCGGCTCGGGGCTTTGCTGGAGAAAAGTGCCAGTCTAGACGGGATCTTTCGGAAAATAAAGCCTTTTCCGAAAGGTCCCTTATTCCTCTTAAAATCAGGAATAAGGGACCTTTCGGAAAAGGCTTTATTTTCTGAAAGATCCCGTCTAGACTGGCGCTTTTCTCTGGCAAAGCCCCGAGCCGGAAAAAAGCGGCAGCCATGTTCATGCAAATGCAGCGGGGGAAATGTAAATCCCCGCTGCATTTGCAATTCCGACTTGTCTAATCTGCATCCCTTTTCCAGAAAGGGGGTGCAGTGTAGACACAGCCTAAGTGTCTGTAGGGTCTGAGTTTTACCAGCTGTCAGGTAATTTCAAGGGGAATGAAGATTAGCCGTCCACAAAATGACATGAATATGCTTTAAGTAACTTGGGTTCTAGAATATATTGTGTTGTATATCTCAGAGGGATAGTTATATTAGTCTGTAACTTTAAAAACAATGAGTGATTCTGTGGCACCTCAGGGTATGTCTACAAAGTAGCGTTATTTTGGAATAACTGACATTACAAGCAGTCCCCGACTTACGCGGATCTGACTTATGTCAGATCCGCAGTTACGAACGGGGCTGCCCCAGAGTACACGGACTGCGGGACCTCGCGGTCCTGCCGCTCCTGTACTCTGGGGCTTTCTCTGCGTCTCCCTGGTCTGCAGACCAGGAAGACGCAGAGCAAAGCCGCGGAGGGGCTCGGGCAGCCCAGGGGCGCCTGGGCTGCCCGAGCCTCTCTCCCCCCCCCTCGCCGCGGCTTTGCAAAGCCGCGGGGGGGCTCGGGCAGCGAGGCAGCCCAGGCGCGCCTGGACTACTCCGCTGCCGGCTTCCCCGAGGCTTTGCAAAGCTGTGGGGGGGCTCAGGCAGCGAGGCAGCCCAGGCGCGCCTGGACTGCTCTGCTGCCGGCTTCCCCGAGGCTTTGCAAAGCTGCGGGGGAAGTCGGCAGCGGGACAGCCCAGACGCCCCGCGGCTGTCCCGCTGCCGGCATCCTCAGTGGCTTTGCTCCAGCAGACCAGGGAGACTGGGAGCAAAGCCGCGGAGGACCCAGGCGGCGGGACCCAGGCGGCGCCGCCCGCGTCTTCCTGGTCTGCTGTGGTGTGGGGGGGCGCAGCTAGTACGCCCCCCCCCCCAGCAGACTAGGCTTTTCTCCGGATGCCTGTGGCAGAGCAGCTGGGGTGCTGCCGGTTGGTCCCGCAGCGCCGCTCTGGGCATTACTGGCCCAACCCAGCAGCACCCCAGCTGCTCTGGTCCTGATTCAGCTGCTGCTGGTCAGTTTCAGCAGCGGCTGAATCAGGACGCCTGGGACAGAGCAGATGGGGTTCTGCTGGGTTGGTCCAGTAGCACCGAGGAGCGGCGCTACTGGAGCAACCCAGCAGCACCCCAGCTGCTCTGCCCCGGGCGTCCTGATTTAGCCGCTGCTGAAACTGACCAGTGCTGACTACAGGAAGCCCGAGGCAGAGTTGCTCTGCCCCGGGCTTCCTGGAATCAGCTGCTGATCAGTTTCAGCAGCAGCTGACTTGGGAACGCTTGGGGTTCTTAAGTTGATTCTGTATGTAAGTCAGAACTGGCGGTCAGTTTCAGCAGCGGCTGAATCTGGACGCCAGTTCCGACTTACATACAGATTCAACTTAAGAACAAACCTACAGTCCCTATCTTGTACGTAACCCGGGGACTGCCTGTATTCTGAAATAACATAGTGCATGTCTACCTTTATTCTGAAATAATGTCGAGCTGGAAGACTTCTTACTCTGACTCCTTAATTTCATGAGGAGTAAGGGAAGTTGGAGGAAGAGTATTCTTCCTTTGACTTCCTACTGTGTAGATAGCTCCAGAAGCTGAGTTAAGTTTCTTCGATTTCAGCTACACAATTGACGTAGCTGAAGTTGCGTAGTTTAATTCAACTTTAGCCCTGTTGTGTAGATGTACCCTCAGACTAACCAAAATACGCAGAATATATTTAGGAGAGAATTAACTGATATTAACACCCTTTCTAGCATTGCAAACTACTCAAAGTTTCTGGTCACAAAGTGCAGTCTTGGAGATTGAATTTAGTGGTCCTATGATCTAATTCTATATTTAGGATTATATTATTTATATTTTAATGGTATTGTTCATGTATTTGTTATGCCACTATAGTGCAGATTAGGAAACTACTTTGGAATATGAACACAAATAAATCTCTGTCTATTCAACCCAGGATATTCATGGGTGTTCCTGATTTGGGGTTATTTTTAAGTACAGTTTTATTCAGTTTTTATCTCTGTGTCCTTTAATAATAGCAACAGTTTGCACATTTGCAACAATATTAATCTGAGAATGACAAGATGCTTTTCAAACATTACAGAATTAATCCTCATAGCAACCTTGTAAGGCTATAAGTATTAATATCAGCTTCTTGCATATGTGCAAAGGAGGCACAAATGAGCTGAAATGATTTTCCAAAGGTTTGACTGAGCCAAGAATGGAACAAAACTATAACTTTAATAACTAAACCATGCTACATTTAAAATATGGCATACACTTACTCATAGAGTACATTCCTACACAGACCTTCTGCTCCCCTCCCTAAAGTACATATTTTATTTGGGAACTTTAATCACTGTCTTTGCTCTCATGTGAAATATGTCTTGTGCTCGCAGCTATCCTGTGTTCACAGATGGTACTTATCAATTCTGCCATGCTGGGGCAAGTCTTTGGAGGAGCAATCGCCATCTTCATGCTGTTGACTGGTACAGAACTATGAAGGTGTGTATCTCTTTCGGGAGGGCACTGTTTGATCTCCTTGCAAAGAACAAGCACTTCCTCCTCCTAGATATTATAGCCAATATCCTGTTCAATGATAGAGATTAGTCAAAAGTTAATTTACAGAAAAGTAAGACAATAGAAAGCAAAGGAATTGTTAGTCCACCCAAACCTTATATTGGTATTACAAGAGGCCCCTGAAAAATTTAAGTTTCAGAATCACTCTTTCATAAATCTAGTTCCTCACGTCAGTGTTTCTTGTTTGTCTAATAGTCTTGTCAAGGTTGATAACCTATGTGCGTAAGGCCAAGCAGTTGCAGAAGTGTCTGCAGGATCAAGGCCTAATATTATTAAAAAAAAATTTAAAGCCAGGTGTCAGATCATCTAGTGGTGGGTTAAAGTGTATATTAGTAGTCTGATTAAGCATCCTATTCTTTTGCAGCTAGGAGTGAAGATAATTATAACTGCTTCCTTTTCTGTTGCAAAACATATATTGACATTTGATTAGCAATGCTTTCTTCTCTAGTCTGTTCTTATATCTGCACTTATAAGAGGAATGTCCAATCTACTCTGATTACAGAGAACTTGGGGCAGTCACCACACTTGAAATGGGTAATATGCAAAAGTTATTGTACTGTTTCAATTAATCTTCCCTTTGGCTTGTGGCATGGGTATAGGTCATGGTTTTCTTGAATCAGTTTCAGTTAACATGTAAATTACAAATAGCCAAGTTAATAACCTATTGTTGCTTTAGAAGAATGTGGTTTACAGAGACTGAAGAGGACAAATTTAGAAATTAAAATAGGCCTCATATAGAAACTAGAATCCAAACACATGGATACAGTTATGTGTTACAGTCTCTCTGCTAAGAGTGGCAAACTCATAGTTTAACTTAGTGTCATCATTTAGACATGTTCCAATAAAATGCATCCAGATGATGACATCTCTGCCCATAAAGTTGTTTGTGACTGTCTGCAATGAGTACAATGGAAATGTCAGCAGGGGAGATTTTCAAAAGCAAAGTCAGTGTGAGTTGGACCCTTCGTTTCATTTGTGCACTTCAGAATGTCCAGTAAGGAGGGGCTGCACAGCTCTGTGAAAACAGAAGGCTAGTGGACATATGCAAGATAGCTTTAATGAAGCTACCTTGTACAATGAAGCAGTGAAACTGCCACTGCATGCTTCAGAGAGAGCCTTCTCGGGACTTCTCTCTAAAGGCAACATGCTGCAGCTTTACTGCTCTGGTACCCCAGCTCACTAGGAGAGTAGAAAGTCAATTGTCCTGACAGTCTTCTGTTTTATCTCAGCTGATTCCAGCCTGGCACACAGCTGACCAGTACTGGGAGAATTTAAATTAGTTTTAAACTTGAAACCTCCCTCCCGACTTACACTAAGTAGTCCTTGTCCATAACTTAAGATACAGCCTGGAATTTTTCCTTATTTGTGGCTTCAACAATAAGGTCAGATTTATTGAAATTTTTTCCTGTTAGAAGATTAACTTAGTCTGTTGTTTCAGTCTTCAAAGAGCCTCATGGATCTTTGCCTCCCTTCCGTGGGGTTGGTTAGCAAAGCTAGTCAACGTTTCAAGGATGAAAATTTAAACTTTGCTGCCATACATTGTCTTCAGGTTAAATAATGACTGTGCTGAGCTAATTAATACATAATGTTCAGTTGCATTATTGCTGATCACAGGGCTGTAATAAGTGTCCAAATTGCTAGTCGTGGAAATTTAGTCATTGCTGAGCTATGCAAGGTTTGCAGAAGGCATGGAATAAAATTGTACAAATGTAAAGTATCAAACAGGGAAAGAAGCACTTACTTTAGAAGCTATTCTTCCACCAAAAAGTCAGTAGGAATTTGGCCATAGTTTTCAATGGTGCTGGATGAGATTGTTATTATGTAATTCTCCAAAGGCTGATGACACGCATAGCATCTAGCCGAGGGGATGGATTCTGTAGAAATGCGCACATACACACATTGCAAATAATGAAGGAGCCTCTTCCTCAGTGATGAGACTGTAAGTACAGACAAACTGAAAATGGTCTATTTGCAAGCTGCTTCTCAGAAGGTACTATCTTCTGAGAACTGGGAGAAGGACAGGTGTAAATGGAGTTTTACAGGGCATCCCTGCTATAAGTTGCCCTGATATACACCCGTTTCGCACTAAAGTTGTTGAAACATGTAGGAACTGATGTGTTATAAGTCCTTCCTTTTCCCATTCTTAAGTCACACAGAAAAACCCTAATTTGCACAAATGGAAGTCAGCTACCGAGAAAAAATCCCTCACTTTAAATTGTTTTGCTATAAGTCCAAGTTTTTTGGAATGTATCTTGGACTAATAGCGAGGACGGCCTGTATACCATCTTTGCACGTCTCTGAATCTAAGCTGTTGTGACATGGTTTGATCTCCTGTGCAAGCAAGAGGAGCCCCAGGGAATGATCTAATTGGACTGCAACAGTTCACAAGGGGCCACTAGTATAAGTACAGTATGATCTTATCCCAACCCTGTTTGCTTTTGCTCTTCTCACTCTCACCTGAACACCCGACCCTAGCCTGCCCATTAGGGCGACTGGGGCCAATATACATGTCAGAGGAATCTCCATTGGACTGATTATGTTGAGTCTTCATTTTTTTTTGCACTGATTGTAGGCTGTGAGTGAAAAATTCTTATTACTCTCTGCCTGCTCAGCTGTCACTGAGATAAAATGAAACCAGCCCAGTGGAGGTGAAGGGTTCTCAGCCGTTTTCAGAAGGTACTCTGCACCTGACTGATCAGCACCTTTAATTCTAAAAGGGGAGTTGTTTTATTTCCTGAACCCATTAGCCACTTAGGCTATGTCTAGACTGCAAGCCTCTTTCGAAAAAGAGCGTCTAGACTGCAAGCGGAACTTTCGAAAAAGCAAGCCGCTTTTTCGAAAGAAAGCAGCGAGTGAGTCTGGATGCTCTCTTTCTAAAAAGCCCTGTTGGCATTCAAGAGCGCCTTTTTTCGAAAGAGCACTTTCGAAAAAAGGCGTTCTTCCTCGTGAAATGAGGTTTACCGCCGTCGAAAGAAAAGCCGTGTTCTTTCGATTTAATTTCGAAAGAACGCGGCTGCAGTCTAGACGCAGGTGAAGTTTTTTTCGAAAAAAGGCTACTTTTTTTGAAAAAAACCCTGAGTCTGGACACAGCCTTAGTGATGTGTTAGTGAAGATTTCACTCAGTCCTAGTGGAGTTCCGGAATGCTTAATCATTGGACTTCTTTGTGCTTATTCTGTCCAGAGTAGGACAGACTACTGTGAAATCAATACTGGCACAACACCATCTGAGAACTCTGGCCTTCACTATTGCACTCAGAATATCAATATTATAAACCCAACCTTGCAACTGACCTTCGTCTGCTGCCTGAGACATTGGGACCTGGCCCATATGCAGCTAGTTGCAGGACTGGGGCCTAATTTGTACAGATGTCTTTCCTTGGGAAACAAAGATTTAAATTGAATGTTACACATTCTATAATAATTGTATTAACTTATGAGGGAACCATATGAGTTCCCTAAGGCTGAGCATCAAGCTTTTGCAAACGAAACACAGAATTAGATGCAAATTGTTGGCAATATACAGATATCAGTTTATACTTTGTTTTTCACATAATGGCCTTAATATACTATAGGAAAGATTTTATGGAATTTATTGTATTAAGTTACAACCTGTACTTATAGCACTGATTATAAAGTCCATTTTGCTGGAAGGTTTAAAGAGCTGATACTGGTTTGCAATCAATATATTAATAAACCTGTGTTCTTTCCCAGTTAGTTCATTTGTTCCCATACTTGCATTCAGCTACCACGTTTTGGTTGACATTGAGTCTATTCAAGAGGCATGAATGAAATAAACAGATAAATCCGGCCAATTGAGTCCCTCCGAAGAAGTGTGTTTGACCAATGAGGTTGGCAGCTTGGCAGATATGTAGGATTTTGCTAATTTCAAAGGATTGAACTTTGCTGTTCTCTAACAATGGGAACGTTTGGAGGCACATGCCCACAGGGACCCTTATGGAGTTTTCTTTTGTAGTGGCTGAACTTTTCTGCAGTGAACTAAACTATGATAACAATGAGAAGTATGATTTGATGAGTCCCTGTATATTTGGATAAAAAGTTTGAGGGGTTTCCTGCCCAAACCCATTTTACTAGCTGAACAAAGCTAATTGCCATGTGGCCCAAGTACTCTAAATACTTGCATTATCAAAGGTTCACATTCCCATAGTTCACTGCTGTTGATATCTTTCATTGACTTATCAGTAATCAGTGTGTTTTGTTTGCTTATTTCCCGTTGGTAGCTTTGCGGTTTGAGTGGCTGTTTGTACAGCATTAGTAACTTAACAACACACACATGCCACTAGGCTGTCATTGTGGACAATTATTTCATATTCATGCACTTTTATTATCACACTTTTACAGCCTGCTTGTCAGTTTTTAGGTGGGGAAACCTATAGCTGAACTTGGCATAGCAAGACTCTGATATTGTGAAACAGGTCAGAGAGACTCAATAGCTCAGAATAGTTTATAGTGGCAGGTGTAGGAGATAAACGAGGAGTGTCATATTTACTAGGATATAGGATACTAGGATATGCCATAAAATCTGAACCCATAGCAGGAAAACAGAAAGTAAATTGTTATGATCACCTTCTAAAAAAACTTGGTAAGTAAAGTAAGTAAAAAGGTAAAGGGATTGCGCAGAACTGAATGCTTTAACTTCATCTTGATATGGTCATAACATTCTTTTCTTTGCAAATAGAAACAAAAGCAAAATCCTGTTTACCTGGATAAAAAGGAAAACAAGGTTTGAGGGTAGCTGTAAAACTTTTCAGTATTAAAAATGAAAGAAATTCAGGTAAGGCTATGTTTGGTTCCAGATTGGAATCTAGATCAAACTTAGACTGGAGTTTGGATTCAAGAGAGGCTGAGAGTGAAAATTTGGATTCAGGTTGAGAATTAGTGGTGCTGCCATCTGAGTTCTATAATGGTGGTGGAAATCTCATGAGACCAGAGAAATCTTGCACATTCAAATTCAAGTCAAAATGTGTAAGCTCCTAGCTGGTTTACATTGAAACTACAGTCCATGCTATAGCGGTGGGTTCTGTTTCCAAGTGTTGAATTCAATACCTTTCCCCAGATTCAAAAGGATTCATAATAGAGGGTCTGGTTTTGGTTCAGCTCCATTAAGAATGGTCTGTAGTAAGAATCATGATCATAGGATTTTTACTACTATCTGGAGTAATTTGTCAGCCACAGTTTAACTATCCTGGCACCTGTAGTTGTAAATGTTACATCTGGTAAACATTTTTCAAAGATAAGTGTTTTTTAATTGGAAAATGATATTTTTTCCAAAAATGAAAACAGTGACATTTAAACCAATTTTTTCCTTAAAACATTACATCAACCATTACTAAAAATGGTTCATTTGGCAAATAGACATTTTATAGACTTTTTTTAATTTAGTGACTTTTAGATGCTTGTCTCTGAACTGACTAGTCTGGCTGTTTCATTGAGATCATGGTCACACCAAGACCATACCGGATCAAACCTGCCTGAGTTGAACAGGACATGTAATAACCCAATTAAAACATAATGCATTTATCGCTTTGCTCAGATCAAAGGCGTGCAGCTTCAAAGGCTCTAGGGACATTGGGATGATGTAGTCGGCTGACTTTATCTATTGGCTAAGGTAGAGTTTGAAATCTATTTGATGTAAAAAAATTGAGTCAAATTACAAAACTAATTTTAAAGATAATTCCACGCTGGTAGCTGCTAACTGTGCTACTGTTAATCCAAGTGTCAGAGTTTCTCAGTGGATTCTTTCCATATGCCTAGATAATATCATTCAAGACTTCAAACATTCATACTTTGTAAAGCTTTTATTTCTCCATTTCCTGTCCTCCTTGTCTTCTTTCCCATCTCCCTCTTTACCTTTTACTTTCATGCCTGTAGCTTTGTCTCAGCATTGTTAACTATTGCAATGGAGAGGAAATGTTTAAAACTTTCATAAAATTGCCTGAAAATGCATGACACTTGCCTATAATTTCAAGTTCCATTGCAAATGCAGAGCTCAGGCCAAATTTACTTAAATGCTTATAAATCTTTTGGGCTCAGTTTCAATCCTGTGCTGGAGTAAAAATAGTAATTATAAGTCAAAAGAGTTACTCTGTATTTGCTCAGGTGTAAGTGAATTTAAAATTTGACTTGAATGTTCATGCAAAATGCTGTATTAAAGTTCTGGAAGTTTTTGCTGAACATGGGACAGGTTTCAAATGAAATTTGGCCTCTCCATGATTTTTGCATGGGAAACTACACAAAATGAAGTGAATGCGGGAGTTGAAAATAGAAAGATGAGAGGGTATAGAAGAAGGTTTTTCAAGTGCAAATTAAAACAGATTATGGGCTACATCAATAAAAATGGTCAAGATAGATAACAAGATAGGAAAGCCAGAAGGTGATGGAGGGTGAAGGCATGAAATACAAGGGAAAAGTCTGAGCAAAATAGTGGTGTAGTGCAACTTCATTGGCTTCAGAGAAATTGCATCCTCTTACGGCAGTTAACCCATAATTGCATTTTGGAAAAAAAATGACAAATTTCTTGTAGCTATGTGTAGTGCAAACTCATTTGCTAGAAATCATCACATGTCACTACGGAGAGAGGTAAAGATGGCGCCAAGGACATAGAATGCCTATATACCAACAAAGGGATTTCCAGAAAATAAAATAGTCAGCTCATCTATTCTAGAGGCTGACAGGAACATTAGCTGATCATAAATGTAATCTTGTGCGTTTTCAATGGTCATGAGTCTGGAAACCCTGGAAAGGACATAGCCATTGTGGAAATAGTAGTTGTTGTAAGTGAGCAGAGCTGTAATTTTTCTAAAAGTTTCAATATCTTTGAGCATTTGCTGATTTCTGAAATAGTCAGTTAGGCATCTCTTTCCTAATAGTGAAAGGATCCTTATTACTTTTTTTTTCTTCTCTGAACCTGAGGGCCAAATATTGCATATTTTCTAGGCTAATTAATCTCTATTTGAATCATATTTGAGGTACTTAGCTAACCTTTGCATGGAAAAACTTAAGGCCCAATCCTGCAAACATATGAATAGTTTCTCTGAACTCAGTGGAAATACATGTGTGTGTTTGCAAAATTAAGATTGCAGTTGATTAGCTGTTATTAGCCATAGAATGTTTTATGTTTTGTGCTATAATAAAGCAGTGAGGGTTTGAGATTCTTTTGGCCAAAAAATCTGCTATTTAGATATCAGGAAAGCTGCTACTGTATATGAGAGCTATTGTGGGGATGAGGAGGAACAAATTCATTGAAATTTTTCCACTGCCATGTTTAAATTTGGAATAAAAGTGCTTAAGTGAGCCAGCTGCCTGCACAGAATTTTTTGTTGTCCTTTCACGTAATGTAGCCAAGGCTTCTCCAATAGAAAAGCTGCTGAGTCAGTACATATTAAAATCTCCCAAATGTTTCTTGTTTCTATACACTTAACTGATAACAGCCTATTCAAGAGTTACACCCTTCCGTATTTACAATGCTAATGCATAAATAGTTAAAGGAAGCAATTACTGTTAATATTTAGTATGTTAGCATGTAACAGAATATCAGTTTTCTTTTAGCATGTTTAATTTAATTAAATTTAATTTTGTGTGTCTGCGTAGCTACTGCTTGTAAAAGGTTACAGCCCTGGAAACGGAAGAGTGATGTTTTCAATGTAGGTACAGTTTAGCCAGCTGCAGTGCAAGTTACTCCACCAAAGCCCCTCTCCACTCTTGTATATCTATCTTCACCTGAACCTTGACCACTTTCATGAGTGAGAGAGTAATTCAGTCTCCATTGCTATTTGTGATTAAGTTTTCCATACAATTGCCATTTATAATGTTCCTTATGATGGAGATATGAAATCACTTAGTCAGTACCATTTGGATATTTTCCATCTTTTATGGTCTTTGACTCAATAAAGAAAGAGCAGGGTGTGGCTTTTTTTCTGGGAATTCATTATATTCACATGATATTTTGGTGACGAGTACTTTAAAGTACACAATAGTGGAAAAGACCTATAGCAAAAAAAGGGATGAATATCCATAAAATTTAATAGAAATAACTCGTAAATCCCTGGAATGGAATGATCCATTCTATTTCTAGAACGTTCAAAACATCCTTTGGAATGTAATGGAAGCAATGGCTCTGCTGATGAACTCTAAATGTTGGTCTAAATATTCTATAGAAAGGTGATCGTTCATAGGACTCCTCTGGAATAAAATGATGAACTGAACACTCAGTGATATAGAAAAGCATTTACATTTTTATTTTAGAACATGTCAGAGATGAAATAATAAATGACATGATTTTGGTGTTTTGGTGGTTAATTGTCAACAGTCATAGTACCAACTCCCCTAGCTAGGACTCTACGTACTCTCATAATTGTAGGCCCTTAAATTAGACCACATAGGGCATCACCTATACACCTAATATGTGATGGGAGTTGCCCTTGGCGCCGTGCCTCCCTAGGAATGGCCCTGCCAACAGGGGTAGCCGAACAGACTTGCTGTGGGCCACATCAAATTAAGAAGGGCTCCAGAGGTTCATCACCTCTTTTCAAGTACCTGGGATTAAAGGCATTATAAACTGCGATTATCAGTTTTTATTAGCTCATTAGTGGTTTTTCCTCTGGCTAAGGGCAAGGTGTTGTGTGGCCCAACCGCAGAGCTGAAGGCATATTGTGACTGACAGCCCTGATTTACCCCTGTTCCTCAGGGGGAGGCATCCTCTGCCAGACATACCTAGTGCAGCATGCATTCCCCTAGATTCTGACATAGTGATGCAAACTGGTATCTGAGAGGGTGTGGAACAAAGGCTCTGTCCACACCTGCCACTTACCCCGAGGGAAAGCAACTATAGTAACCTTGCAATGGGTGCTTCCCTTCCTACACTGCTACCCCTCACTCTTTTGTATTGATGCACAATCTAGGCCATGATCTCCACTATTATTTTATTATTACTAGGATAGTCAGGATTCTGACACAATTATTCCTCTTTTATTACTTTGCTCTTCAAATAGTCTCATTAGTTTCCACAGGATTATTTGTAGGATAAGGTAGTAATCCATGTAAATAAGGGGATGGAGCCTCATCTGTATAATTTACCCCCCTGTCCTGCAAAGAGAAAGACTTTAAGGTAATAACATAAGAGGGTACTGAACATTAGGTAAATAGATGCACTGACTGTACATGGGCCAATGAGAGCCTTCCACCTCAGGAACACTGAGATCACGTTTTACCACCATCATATTTTCTTCAGTAAATTGTTCTGCAGAAAGACAAAATCTGCCTTAAAAACCTGGCAGCATCTGGTACGTGTAAAGGAAGTGATAGCTGTGTCATTACCGTTACTGTTCCTGTTTTACTGTAGCCAAAACAATCTCATATTCAGCTGCAAACTGAATCTGCAAAATCAGAGTGGGACTCACTTCAGGAGAGAAGACAAACATCTGAGTAATGGCTCAAGACTGGAGTTTATGAATGAGGATCTTTCCATTTATTTAACAATTGCAAGGGATGTCCCAGAATCTCCGGCTGCTATTTGCAAATGCAAAATGAGGAATCAAGGAACCTAGCTATTTCTGTCATTTCTAAACTGAATCATCAGCATTGCAAACCACAGACAGTATCAGCTGTTTTACTTTGTGCTTGGTATTTCTGGAAGGGAAGTTACAACCACGCTGGGTGGAGGAACCTCCCTGTCTAGCAATGGGAATACTGAACACAAGGAAATGCTTGTGGTTCTGGACATGATGGCATCTTCTGGTATTTCTCTACTGCTTTTTGCACTGATGAATTTCATTTGGCTATCAAGAATTTTGTAGCAAATGCTATGTATGATCAAACACTTTCAATTTTTTATGCTTTGGAGCACTGATGTTTTTAATACCCACTGAAGTTTTCTAGAGGATAGAAAGCATTATGTGAATTACATACAAAATATTTTCCCCACCAATACCTGCAGATAGCTGCTTTTACTGTTGAAGGCATCATGAGTAGATATCAACTGAAGATTGCCACACCTCACACAGATATATTGTGCAAATACATATACACCCCCAAAGTGCTTCTAAAACATCAGATTAGAAAAGTCGTTCTACTATGCAATGTGAGTGTGGACAGTCCTGTGCTCAACATTGTGGTGCAACTGCTATTTCTTTGGTTAACAAGTCTCAGCAATCTTTGCTGGGGGTAAGAAATTCTTGGTACCCACATAGCTTGCTATTCATATTACTTCTTTAATGACACCTTTGGGAACTGTAAGGAATGTTATGTGGCAATGCAATAAATATAACTTCCCATGAATTGCAATGAGAACATATTATTTGAATTTTTGTGGACATCATTGTAGTGGCCTAAACCCTGACCCATGACTTAGCTGTCTTGTAACTTTTGAATCAAGTCACTTTCATCCTGCCTGTGCAATTGAGCTATAGCAAAAGCATGGAATACACTTGGTTTCTTATTCATTAAGTCTTACGTGAATGAGCAATACTGATAAAAGGCAAATAAAGACTGAAAAGTTCTTTTAAAAAGACCAGTGCTGAAGATGTTTGGATTTAGGCAGATTAATTTTAGGGAGATTATATCCAGCAGGTCAGTTTATTATTGCTTCGAATTTAAGACCTTTGAGCAGTTATCAATTACACCTTGTCTGCTATCTTTATCCATCTAATTTTGAAGAAAAATAGAAATGATCTGTGGTGAACTTGCCTGCTGTGGTTTTTGTTCATGAGTTCAGTGTTCATGTGCAAATTAAATAACATGTGCTTTAATGAAACTTGACTGAATGTACTTTTAATTTCCTTTTTAATACTTCTTTAATGCAGGACCACAGTTTGCTGAGTTTTACAAAAGATTCTCCAAAACTTAGCTTTAGACTTAAAATAATGGATCTTTTATATATATTAGGTAAATAAAGACATCAAAAGTAGAGGCGTTTATTTCACTGTTGAAATCTGGAAGCAAGAAGAGGATTTGTCTAACTTCTAAAATATTTCTATGAAGAACAATAAGGCTCTGAATTTTATTTAGAAGTAATAAGTAGCTGCCATTCAGACTTCAGCTGGGTATTAGAATCATAGAATACTAGGACTGGAAGGGACCTTGAGAGGTCATCAAGTCCAGTCCCCACTGTTCATAATCTATAAGAACCAGGCTTTATCCATGAGCAGGAAAGGTGACCCAAGAAGAATCATAGATCTGAGATGAAACAATATGTTCTAATGATTAGTTGAGCCTCTAGTGAAAGAGATCCATGTGCAGCTAATAGGCAAATAGAAGAGTAAAAGCAAAAATGATCAGCCATTAACCGCTCAAGTGTCAGTTGGTTTTAGAAATGAGTGTTAGCCACAAAATTCTGTCCCAGATCTGAATGTCTCCAAAGGAAATTGTGCCCAAAAATGTATTTATACCCAGTCCAGATGTGTGCTTCAGCAAAAATAACAAGGCACCTTAAAGACTAAAACCTTTATTAAGGCATACATTTTCATGGGCTTCAGCTCACTTTGTCAGATGCGTGAAATGAAAGATTCAGATGGCAGGGATTTATACATAAACACAGAGATGGGAGTATTACATCAAGGCTAATGAGGCTAATTTAGTCAGGATGGATGTGGCCCACTTCCAACAGTGATAAGAAGGTGAGAATACCTAACAGGGAAAATTACTATATGCTATCTCATTACAATAAGTAATACACCTCTGTATTCAGTGTATTTTCCTCCTGTTTCCAATCTATGCCTTTCTAGCTATGAATGTCACACAACCTTTTCCCTCAGGAAACTGACTAGGATCAGCTTACTGTTCACATCAGGGACTTTGGGGGGGGGGGGGGGGAGAAATGAAAATGGAGAGAGGCATCAACAGTTTCTTGGAAAAACAAACAGAAAATATGATTCCCAACCCTCCAGCAGAGTTTTCCCAGTAAAGGTAATTCCTTTCAAGAAGCCAAATGCCTTTATCATAGATGATCTAGAACAGGGCTACTCAACACGCACATGCTGTCCTCAGCATGTTTGTTTGTGGCCCGTGGTGTGGTTTGGATTTACACAGGGCTTAACATGCGGCCCACAGGTGGGATTCTTTGAACATGGCCTCCACTGGAAACATGCTCCACAATGGCAAGGCATCTCCCAGGTGAGGTGAGCATTGAAAGATGCAAGTGAATGGGCTGGCTGGAACAGATGGGTACAGAGTGTTGGCATTTCTAAACCCCCAGGAGGAAGTGCCAGGGCATTGTGTGAAAGAAGCTATTTGCATATATATTTGCATGTATATGCAACCACATTTAAGTTGCGGCCCTCAGTATGTTCAGTCAGGGGTGGCCCTTGAGCCTAGGCAAGCTAGGCAGCTGCCTAGGGCACTGCTGGCCCGGGCGCCTGATGATGACGTCACGGGGTGCCCCGTGATGACGTCATGACCATTGACGGCTGTGCAGGCAGGGGCGCTGATTGTGCCGCCCCGCCTAGGGCGCCAGCTGCTGCAGCCAGCCTCGGGCCGCTCCTGTGTGCAGTGAGTATCATTGTGGCTCCCAGGGCTTCAGTAGCCCTGGTCTAGAAAGATATTTTCAGTTTAATTTATATGGGCTAAATATTCAAGTCTTTTCAGAGGGTTACTTGGGTCACACTAAGTAAATACAGCCGGTCCCCGAATTGCAAACGGTCGAGTTACAACCATTCACATTTACGACCAAAGCTCCCATGGAGCGGTCGTAAAGGCAGTCCCCGAGTTACGAACGTGACCCGCGCTTATGAACAGCGCAGTTGCTATGTAACTCAATGGGCTCCGAGTTATAAATAGATCGAGTTATGGCCAAGTGTTTGGTCCGTAACTCATTTGTAACTTGGGAAGAAGTTGTACTGGGAAAGACTTTAAAGGTTTGGCCCTCTTAAAATATATAGGATAGCAATATTAAATCAAGCATGTGCAAACTAAGTTACGTGCAACAATAGTTTTCAATGGACAACGAAGAGACTTTGTAATAAAACCAAGGAGACAAAATGACAAATGAGGTCAAATTCTGTCCTTCCATACTTACGTACAATGCCCATTTAACTCAGTGGCAATAACATGTACAAATCTGAGGGCAGAGTTTTTCCCTCATAGGACAGTTTATTCAACGGATGCATATCAGAATTGATAGTGCATTTGCATGCATTCTATTAGCAATTTAACTTTCAGCAGTTCATTTTAAGAAAAATAAAAGATGAAATAGTGGAAATATCTAAATTCTATGTATCAGGAAATTATATGTAAAAATGTTGTTATTACTGGCTTCTTCCAATCTGCTGTTAGCACTGAATCCTCATTAGTGACCTGATCAGGCCGGATTTCAGCCTCTCTACCTACTGGGTGGAAATGCATGTCGCAGCAGTAAAGGCATCTGCTTCCTCTAGTTCAAAGCTTCTGATGTGTTTTGTTTGACTTTAAAAATCAGTTTTAAAAGTTGTTTGGCAAGTGCTTTGAGTTATCCATATTTTTAGTTTTGGTTCAGGTCACCCAGCAATAACTCTTTGCTACATTCCTCCACTAAAACTGTACATGTTTGCTTTCTTTTATAGCTTTGGAATGACTACAATAAGTTTGTTGTGGTTAACACCCTGAACACTTGGGTAGCAATATCAAACAATGTGACACTTAATTCATAAAAGTAGAATTAACATTCTGTTCCTGGAAATTATCTACCAATCACACTCTTGCCTTTTCAAAGAATAAAATCTTATGAATGGATGATTCATGTTCATGTAGCTTGATATAGCAGAATAAAATCCAGTCATGCACAAATATTTAATGTGAATTCTACTGGCGCACAGGATATTTGATTGTGAGTTTTATCTGGTTCATAAAGAAACTTCTTGGCCATATCAGAATTAAGAACTAAGGAAATGTTCTTGTCTTTGTCAAGATAATTTTTGCACTTGTTTTTTCCTATGGGACTTCTGTCTCTATGGCTATGTCTAGACTGCAAGCCTCTTTCTAAAGAGGCTCTTTCGAAAGAGAGCGTCTAGACTGCACGTTGAACTTTCGAAAAAGCGGCTTGCTTTTTCGAAAGAAAGCATCCAGTGAGTCTGGATGCTCTCTTTCGAAGAAGCCCTATTTACATTGAAGAACGCCTTCTTTCGAAAGAGGAACTTTCGAAAGAAGGCGTTCTTCCTCGTGAAATGAGGTTTACCGCCATCGAAAGAAAAGCCGCGTTCTTTCGATTTAATTTCGAAAGAACGCGGCTTGAGTCTGGACGCAGGGGAAGTTTTTTCGGAAAAAGGCTACTTTTCCCGAAAAAACCCCTGAGTCTGGACACAGCCTATGATGTTTGTATTACATAACCTAGTTAATAGTAAATGTTTAGTTCATATGGCAAGTCTATGCCTCTATATCAGGGGTGGCCAAATTTACTTACATTCCAAGCTGAGGTATGGGGGTTCATCCTTGCTCTTGCTGAAGCCTCAACCCTCAGCAGAGGTGTGGGGCAGAAGCCACTACCGTATCACTGCACTGCAAGGCAGAGGTCCCAAGCTCCCCTCCTCCAGTCTGACAGGTATAGGATGGAGAGAGGCTCCATGAGCCACATTTTAGCAGTTAAAGAACTGCAAGGGGCTAGCAAGCTACATGTTGACCAACGTGGCTATATATAGACTGGCTAATTTAATAAGGGGAAAGGCTTTAAACTAGGTTTGACAAGGGCAACTGACCATAGCCCAAAGTTAAGTAATAAACACGGAGACCTTGGAAACGGATCATAAATTGTTGCGGGGAGGAGGGGGGTGGAGGAGGAGGGCATGGGCTATAATAGCAGGGATAAAGGAGAGAGAAGGCAGAAATGGGGAGCTAAATCAAAGCAATATTTTAGTTGTCTGTTTATTAATGTGAGATGTAGGGTGAATAAGTAGGAAGAACTTGAAATGCTAGTAAACAAACACAACTATGACATAGCTGGCATCACAGAGACTTGGTGGGATAATAATGCAAAACTGGAATATTGGCATAGAAGGGTACAGCTTGCTCAAAGGACAGGCAGGGAAAAAAACGAAAAGGTGTTTCCTTGTATGTAAAAAATGAATACACTTGGAGTGAGATTGAGATGGACATAGAAGACAGACTTGATGAGAGTCTTTGGATAATGATAAAATGGGTAAAAAACCAAGGTAGGGATCTACTAGAGACCACATAACCAAGAAGAAGAGATGGATGAAGCATTTTTTCAACACCTAACAAAATCATCCAAAGTACTAGACTTGGGTGGTGATGGGGGACTTCCACAATCCGGACATCTGTTGGAAAAGTAACACAGAAAGGCACAGATTATCCAAGTTCTTGGAGTATATTGGATACATTTTTTTTAATTTTCAGAAGGTTGAGAAACCTACTAGGAAGAGGCTGTTTGTAGATTTGATCTTAACAAATAGAGAGGAACTGGTTGAGAATTTGAAAGTGGAAGTCAGCTTAGGTGAAAGTGATCATGAAGTGGTAAGGCTCGTGATTCTAAGGGGATAGGAGGGAGAGCAGCAAAATAAAGACAATGAAGTTTAAGCAGGCAGATTTTAGCAGACTCAGGGAGTTGGTAGGCCCTCTGGGAATCAAGTCTAAGAGGGAAAAAAAATCCCAGGCAATGGACAGTTTTTCAGAGACACATTATTAGGGACACAACGAAATAGTCCACAGCATAGGCAGTATGGCAAAAGACCACGTTGGCTTAACCAAGAGATCTTGAATGATCTGAAAATCAAAAACGAGTCCTACAAAAAGTGGAAAATAGGTCCAAGTTCCAAAGGATAAATACAAATGTCAAGACTAAATCCCCACTGTGGCACAATGAATGCAGAAGTGGGGGCCCACAAAAGTACCCTAAAACCTTATCTTTCCAGGCTTTGGTATAAAGCTTCCCCCCAAAACTTTAGAATCCTAGATTTTGGCGATAAAAATCTGCTGACACCACCCAAGTAATGGTAAGAAAACCAGGGAAGAGATCACTTGGGAAATCTTAGCCCTAAAGTAAACCTAGGACACACAAAAATTAACCAATACTAGGTTAATAAAGAGAGAAATAACTTTTATTATAACCACAATACTTCTGTTACAAGCATAATGACTAGATGGGCCAAAAGCTTAGTTACAAAGGTGAAGAAAACCCATTTTTAAATACAGACATCAGATTCCCATTCCCAAACCGTAAAACCTAACAGATTTATCTAAACTTTACCCTACTTACAGATAGTGAAGAGTCTTTCCTTGGCGTGAAAGACATGTCTTTCTCCCTCAGTATCTGGAGAGAAACTGCTGAGGGACAAAGGAGGGAAAAACCAAAAATTTCTTTGTCCCAGTTTGAAATCCCTATCTGCATTTCTATTGACTGACTGCTACCTGGCATAGGTACAGTTACTCCCTTAGGGTATGTCTACACTACAAAGTTAATTCGAACTAACAGTCATTAGTTCGAATTAACTTTAATAGGGGCTACACATATAAACTGCTAGTTGGAATTTAAATCGAACTAGCAGAGCACTTAATTTGAACAAGGTAAACCTTATTCTACAAGGAGCAACGCCTAGTTTGAATTAAGGAGTTCGAATTAAGGGCTGTGTAGCCACTTAATTTGAACTAGTTTGAGGCTAGCCCTTCCCAGGTTGCCCTGGTAGCCACTCTGGGCCAAACCAGGGAAACTCTTCTGCCCCCCTCCCAGCCCTGGAGCCCTTAATAGGGCACAGTCTGGTTATAGTACTTGTGCTAGTTGCAAGCCTGCCAGCGCCCAGCCAGCAGACCCTGCACCTGCCATGGCATGAGCCAGCCACCCACTGCCACCCAGCCCTCCACCTCTTTCCAGGACCAGGCTGACAGCTGCCAGGAGCCGCAAGAGGTGGGCGCCCGCCTGGTCTAGTGCGGAGATCGTGGACCTCATCGAGGTTTGGGGGGATGCCTCCAATGTCCACGATCTCTGCACTAGGCACAGGAACGTGGCTGTCCAGGGCAGGATAGCTGCCAGCCTGGCCACCAAAGGCCACATGCAAACCCAGGAGCAGGTCTGCATGAAAATCAAGTTGGTCCAGTGAGACCCCCGACCCTGAGCTTAGAACATAAGAACATAAGAATGGCCGTACTGGGTCAGACGAAAGGTCCATCTAGCCCAGTAGCCTGTCTGCCAACAGCGGCCAACACCAGGTACCCCGGAGGGGATGGACCAAAGACAATGACCAAGTGATTTGTCTTGTGACATCCATCTCCAGCCTTCCACAAACAGAGGCCAGAGACACCATTTCTACCCCCGACTAATAGCACTCCATGGACCCAACTTCCATGAATTTATCTAACTTCTCTTTAAATTCTGTTATAGTTCTAACCTTTGATTATGAGCTGTGTGAAGAAGAACTTCAGGTTGATTATGAGCTGTGTGAAGAAGAACTTTCTTTTATTAGTCTTAAGCCTGCTACCCATTAATTTCATTTGGTGTCCTCTAGTCCTTCTATTATGGGAACAAATGAAGAACTTTTCTTTATTCACCCTCTCCACACTACTCATGATTTTATATACCTATATCATATCCCCCCTCAGTCTCCTCTTTTCTAAGCTGAAAAGTCCCAGTCTCTTTAGCCTCTCTTCATATGGGACCTGTTCCAACCCCCTAATCATTTTAGTTACCCTTTTCTGAACCCTCTCCAAGACCAAAATATCTTTTTTGAGGTGAGGAGACCACATCTGTACCCAGTACTGAAGATAGGGCATACCATAGTTTTATACTTCCCTTCCTCCTTCTTCCCCTGGCTTCCCCCTTCCAGCTCCTTCCTCCCAGGTTTTCCCACTCTCTCTCTTCCCCTCTCCCATCTCCTTTTCCCAGTCTCCCCAGAGGTTATTCCACCCCCCCCAGTTTTGTTAAATAAAGAGAGTTTCCATTTTTTAACACACATGTCCTTTATTTTATACATCAGGAAGGGGGGCTAGTGAGGGGTAAGTGGAAGGAGGTGAGGGAGGAATGGGGCACGAGCCCCCGATGGGGAGGACTGGGATGGCTCTGTGGACTCCTCAGGGTGGAAGTTCTCCTGCAGGGCCTCCTGGATCCTGACAGCCCCTCGATTGACCCCCTCGGTCAGCAGCCTGCGGCAAGTGCAGCCAAGCTGATGGTCGAGTGTGGGCACTGAGGGCACTCCAAGACAGGACTGCTTTGCTGTCCCTCATCGAGTTAGACAAGCAAGCGGGGAACCCTGAGAACCGTCTTTCCGGGGTGGGGGTCAGGTCCCTTTAAGCACAGCCCTCGGCTAGCCTGAGGCAGCAGCTCCACACTCTAAGTCCTAACCTGATGCCCTGTTCCGACCAGCCTTAACTTCGGTTCAGGGTCCACTCAATGTGGACATGCTATTTCAAATAAGGAAAACACTAATTTGAATTAGTTTTTAGGTCTAGATGCACTAATTCGAATTAGCTAATTCAAATTAAGTTAGTTTGAATTAGTGCTGTAGTGTAGACATACCCTTAGTCCCCTGGCTGCTGGCCATCCCTCATGACCATGACAACAAACAAATAACAAAAGTATATAATGGCAAAATTAGAAAGACCAATGCACTAAATAATCTTAGACTAGCTAGATTCATAAAAGGTAACGAGAAAACATTCTATAACTGTATTAGAAGCAAGAGGAAGATCAAGGACAGAGTAGAACCATTACTTAAAGAAGAGGGGAAAAACAAGAACAGAAAATGTGGAAATGGTCCAGGTGCTAGATGACTTCTTTGTTTCAGTTTTCACCAAGAAGACTGGTGGGTTTTGGATGCCTAACCAGTGAATATTAGGGTTGTCACTGGTTAACAGGTTAGCCTTACTGGGTGATGTTTACCAGTTACTGGTTAACTGGGACCTGGTCAAGTACAAGCAGTTCCCTACCTCACACAGACAGGAGGCTGCTCCAGCTGAGCCCACCACACCACACCTTGGGTGTGGGGTGCTCCAGCCTTGACAGAACAGCTCCCATCCATGGCAGCCCATGTCATGCTGGGCTGGAGTAGCCCTCCACCTGCACTGCAGGTGGGGTGTGTGGCCCAAAATGCAGGAGGGGGTGGGGCCTGGTTCAACCAAAGGCTGGAGTGGCCCCTTTCCTGGGATCCCATTTCAATGGTTAACTGGGTAAATGTAATGTTTAACTGGTTAACTGATTAAATGGGATTTTATATCTCTAGTGAAAATAAGGTAGGTGCAGAAACTAAAATAAAAAAAAGACATTAAAAATTACTTAGACAAGTTAGATGTCTTCAAATCATCAGGGCCTGATGAGATGCATCCTAAAATTTTAAAGGAGCTGATTAAGGAGATATGTGAGCCATTACCTGTTCTCTATAAAAAGTCATAAAAGACAGGAAAGATTCTAGAAGACTGGAAAAGGGAAAATAAAATGCTCATCTCTCTCCCTCTCTCTCTATATATATTTATATATATACAGTGTGTGGCGGGGGCCAGGGGGAGGGAATAAGGACATCCCAGGAATTTGCAGACCAGTCAGTTTAACTTCTGTACCAGGAAAGATAATGGAACATATAATTAAGGAAGCAATTTGCAAACATCAAATGAAGATAATAGATGTGATAAGTCAGAATAAATATGTAAAGAACAAATCATGTCAAACCAACTTGATAGCTGTTTTAGAAAAGGTAAAAAGTCTTGTGAATAAGAGGGAAGCAGTAGTTGTGGCATACCTGGACTTCAGTGAAGCATTTGATAAATTCTTCCATGACCTTGTCATTAATAAACTAGTCAAATAGAACCTACTACAAGGTTGGTACACTGGTTGTATAACTATTCTCAGAGCGTAGTTATCAATGGTTCACAATTTTGCTGGAAGGGCATAACAAGTGGAGTTCCATAGGGATCAGCTTTGAAGCTGGATCTGTTCAATATATTCATCAGCGATTAAGATAATGGCATAGAAAGTACACTTACAAAATTTTCAGTTGATACCATGCTGGGGGCGGGTGAGTTGCAAGTGGCTTTGGAGGACAGATTTATAACTCAAAATTATCTAGACAAACTGGAGAAATGGTGTGAGGTAAATAAGATGAAATTGAATAAGGACAGATGCAAAGTACTCCACTTAGGAAGGAACAGTTTTACACATGCAAAATAGGAAGTGAGTGTCTAGGAAGGAGTACTGTACAAAGGGATCTATGTGTCATAGTGGGCCATAAACTAAAGATAAGTCAACAGTGTGACACAGTTGCAATAAAAAGCAAACATTGTTCTGAGATATATCAATAGAAGTGTTGTAAGCAAGACATGAAAATTAAATCTTCTGCTCTACTCTGATTAGACCTAATCTGGAGTACAGTGGAGTAAAGTGGAGTGGAGTTCTGGGTGCCACATTTTCAGGATAAATGTGGACAAATTTGAGAAGGTCAGAGAAGAGCAATGCATGATTAAAACATGACATCTGAGGGAAGATTGAAAGAATTGGGTTTGTTGTTTAATTTGAATAAAGAGAAGATTGAAGGGGGAAATAATTTTCAAGTACCTAAAGGGTTATTACAAAGAGATGGGACAACCTCTGATGGGACAAGAAGCAATGGGCTTAAATTGCAGCCAGGGAGGTTTAGGTTGGATATTAGGAAAAAGTTCCTAACTGTCAGGGTGGTTGAACACTGGAATAAATTGCCTAAGAAGGTTGTGGAATCTCCGTCACTGGTGATTTTTAATAGTGGGCTAGATAAAGACCTGTCAAGAATGGTCTAGATGGTGCTTGGTCCTGCCATGAGTGCAGGGGAGTGGACTCAATGATATCTTGGAGTTCTGTCCAATACCATGCTCCTATGACTCTCTAAGTCTCTATTTTTGTTGCAATTGTAACTGAACTAAGCATCATAGCATACAACTTTCTGTACCAAGAATGGGATTTTGCCCATCAGGTTAGAATGCAACTCTAAGAATGATATAAAAGATCAGCCAAATCATGTAGCCCTTGTTCAGGAATAAAATTTCATTGGTGTGAGAAGACTGCACAAAATCGAGCTAAGGAATTCAGAATTTCTCCCATACTGACTGGCCAAAATATCCCAATTGTTTCCTAGAGGCCATCTCATCCAGAGGCTCAGAGTGGGGTTTAGTCTATTGTTTGCTTTTACTGCTAAGACTGACAAATGGGATCCTAAATTATATCTTTTATGATTGATTTAAATTGTCAGTGATCTCATTCTAATTAATAATTAGAATGATTAATTCTAATTATTAATTGTTTGACAAGTCACTAAAGAGCCATTAATGACTTCTCATTGGATGGAGAACTGGCAAACAAGGCAGTGTTCAGTGAAAGCTGTTGGTAAATAGGTGTCCCAGATGATATGCCCATTATAAAAGACTCTGATTCCTTGGTACTAAGATATTAGTAGAAGAGGATTGATTTTAAAAATTTACCTCATACAATTTTCCCTTTGGTATTCATTCTAAGCAAGGCATGTTTAAATATGAAAGTATATATGTTGATGGTGGGGAGGAGCGAGATTTGCAAACTTTTGTCTTAGATCGTAAGACCTTAGGGTACAATGTCTTCTCCTTGCAGTGCTGAATGGAATGGAGTGCTTTCGCCTGATTTGAGAATTTGGGTGCTTCTGTAACTAAAGTCAACAGGCAAACTCCTACTCTATCTAGATACCTGAAAGGCCTTATCACCAAGAGTTTCAAAATTTTGATGCTTTTTTTTTTTTTACATTTTATATATATGTACATTTACATTACATTTTATTATATGTGTACACTATTTACCTTTTCAAACAGTAAACACTCAGTCTCTCAACAATACTGTACAAATGGGGCAAATAAAGCAGAAAGTTTAAGTGGTAATATAGACTGAGTGCCTGTGGATCAATGACATGCAGGGTTAGAATTTTCTTTTTTTCTGGCTTCCATGCCTGCGGAAGGTACTTTTGTCCCTTATGCCAGGGCCGGCCCACAACATTTTGGCACCTGAGGTAGGGAGCTCAAACGATGCCCCCTCACTTGGGCCAAAACTTTGAAAGGTCTCAATTCTGCCTTCTTCCTGTTCTACTCCTCTCATGGTACTGCTCTGCTACCTACATATGCACCAGCTGCAAACACAATTTTCTACACTCTGGGTCCTAGTGGCGCTCCTCACAGTCTGGCACCTCAGACGGCCGCCTCAGTTTGCCTCGTGGTAAGGCCAGCCCTGCTTATGCCTAGGCTATATTAGTTAGGTTTGATGTGTCTCTTCTTTGTTCTGTGAAATTAATTTGTAGCCATTTTAAAACAATCCAACAAGAATTCTCAAGAATATTAGGTAAGTGTTTTTGTTGCTGAAAGTTACTCAAGAACAATCATAGAAATTAGAGATGGAAAAGACCTAGAAGATCATGTAATCCAAACCCACTCTCAGTACAATATATCCATTATAATGTATTTTTCCTATGTGTGCAGGATAAAATCAAAATACAGTGAAATAGTAACTGCTGACCAAAGGGAAACCTGATGAAAACTATTTGTAATTCTAACAAAGGTCCAATACCTTTTCTCAACATCAGATAACTTTTAAAAACTATTGGAATTAAAGCAAAGTGGACGAGTTTATTGATTATAACTAACAGTGCCCTATTTGTAATATTACTGTCATATCCAATACATTGGTATGCAATGAAGAATTTGATGCCTACTATAACAATTCTGGGACTCCTCTAAAAGGTTTCCGTCTCAGAAAAAAATGATTTGTGCCATTTCCTATTAGCTATGTCCCTGAACATTATAAAGGATTCTTTTTTGTGTTGTGTTCTCTTAGATTTTAGTGATGTTCACAATGCATTGTTCATAAGAGAAATTCGTATCACAACAGTATTTTGAAATGTATAATTTTTAGCAAAATGCGTAGAATGCTTTTTGTGTAAAGATTGTAACAGCAGTATTCATCCAGGCCCCGTCCCTCAGGAAAGAAAGTGCCCTTTATTTAGTCATCTCTGAAAACCAGAGGAATCCAAAGGCAAAACAGCAGAATTGCTAGAATCACAGAAGAAATGGTCATTTCTAACCGAGTTATAAGATCAAGAACACATATTTCTGCGCATCCAGAAATATAATCTATGCTATCATGTGCCGAAAGTGTCCGTCTGCTATGTACATTGGACAAACGTCTCAGACACTTCGCCAAAGAATCAATGCCCACAAAACAGACATTAGACAGGATCACAAAGAAAAAACAGTTTCTTGCCATTTCAACCAGAAAGGACACTGTCTCAATGTCCTAATCACATGCATCCTACTTCAGAAGACATTCAAATCTGCACTTGAAAGGGAATCCTCTGAACTGGCATTCATACTAAAATTCGACACTCTCCGCAGGGGGCTGAACAAAGACCCCAACTACCTTACCCATTACAAAGATAGCTTCCCCAATTATCACCTCTAATACCATTAACTCATAGACATCTCCCCTTCCCCACCTCTAATATCATTAACTCACAGGCATTTACCTTCCTTTCTCTCCCCCTCCCCCCCGCATTTCCCCCTCTGTTCTGAAATGTGATTTGTCCTTTTCATATGTGTTCATTTTTTTAAATTGTATCCTTTGGTATATATGGTTGTGACTATTTTCTTCCACTATTTGATCTGAGGAAGTGGGTCTGGCCCACGAAAGCTCATCATCTAATAAACCATCTTGTTAGTCTTTAAAGTGCTACATAGTCCTGTATTTTGTTTCAGCTACACCAGACTAACACGGCTACATTTCTATCATAATTTGTGCAGTCTGATATATGCAGGTGTAAGAGTCCAGGACCTATATCTGTATTTCATAAAGATTGGCAGAATATGATTGGAACTATGTATAAATATGGAGTTCCAAAGAATGTTTCTGTGCACACACGGACAATTCTGGTTGGAACTTAGCAAAATAAACAAATTGGAAGAAAAGTAAAAGAAGTGTGGTATTTATACATAGTAGCTGTTAAGATGTCTTTTAAGGTTTGTGTTAGTAGAAGGCCATGTTATGGTGCAACCTGCATATGCTGAGTAACATATTGGACACTATTTCAGCAAATTATAATGTATTCCTATAAATATGGAGTCCAGCAAATCTGCGGATATCCACTATACGTATGTGCAGGTACTGCATTTTGCAGATATGGATACACATGCAGATATACATTTTGTATCTAGAGCCCTGCAAATTTGTGGATATTGGCTTTCTATCTGTGGAATACCGCATCTGCAGATGTCAGTATGGATATCCGTGGTTCATTTTTGTGGATACCAATGCAGATATGGATACACATTTTGTATATGTGCAGGGCTCTATCTCTATACTGTTCAGGACATAGTTACCTCACATCTGAGGAAAGCCTTGGGATCTGTGCATTAGGTCTGGGGTTAGGGCGGTTCCTAAGGAAGTGAGTTGCTCAAATCCCAGTGAAACCTTAGGCATATTGGAAAATCTCATCTTAGATCTAAATATGCTGCCAAACCCCCTCCAATGTGTAAATAGAAAATTTCACCAAGCATCTAGCTCCCTTGGAAAGTGCATGAATATGCAAATAAATCATTACCACTCGTACAGCCGCCATAGTGCTATTTATGTTAATTTTAAATTAACTTTAATTTTTACACTACATCCACATTACCAAGGTGTCACAGAATTCTGTACTAACAAAGCATAATTGAATTGAAGAGCACACTGTTTGTCCGGAACTCTTCATAAATTATATTTAAAAACCCGACGTTGAAGAAATATTAAGGTTAAAAAAAGAAGCACTCTATAGTTAGGAAATCCCATATTTAAGGTTACCTTTGTATGAATGTAGTTGAAATGTTCCAGAAAAATTCAGTTTGAGGCAGTTCTCTGGCATGGGAAATGTCAGCCAAGGTGTTTAAAAATTGGCAAAAATATAAGCCACCAACCACAGGATCTCACAATAGGATGTTTGGGGCAAATTTAAGGCATTGCTAGAAACCTTTACCTACAATACATTTATTGGGGGAGGGGAAACATAATGAGGATTTCACCATCCCATCTCATCATAACATCTTCCTGAAGTGAACCCCCGGACTCTGTTTAAAGGCTTTTTCAACCAAATACTTACTCTTTTAGCAGTAGGAATCTATTACCAACCACCTGACCAGGATAGTAATGGTAACTTAGAAATGCTAAGGGAGATTAGAGAGGCTATAAAAATAAAAAAACTCAATAATAGTGGGGGATTTCAACTACCCCCATATTGACTGGATACACATCACCTGAAGGCAGGATTCAGAAATAAAGTTTCTTGACACCTTAAATGACTGCTTCTTGGAGCAGCTTGTTCTGGAACCCACAAGAGGAAAGGCAATTCTTGATTTAGTCCTAAGTGGACATAGGATTTGGTTCAAGAGGTAAATGTAACTGGACCGCCTGGAAATAGTGACCATAATGTAATAAAATTTAACATCCCTGTGGTGAGAAGAACACCTGAGCAGTCCAACACTTTGGCATTTAATTTCAGAAAGGGGAACTACAGAAAATGAGGAGATTAGTTAAACAGAAATTAAAAGTAATGGGCTTAAAGTGCAGCAGGGGAGGTTTAGATTGGACATTAGGAAAAAATTCCTAACTGTCAGGGTGGTCAAATATTGGAATAAATTGCCAAGGGAGGTGGTGGAATCTCCCTCTCTGGAGATATTTAAGAACAGGTTAGATAGACATCTGTCAGGGATGGTGTAGGTGGAGCTTGGTCCTGCCTTGAGGGCGGGGGGCTGGACTCGATGACCTCTCGAGGTCCCTTCCAGTCCTATGATTCTATGATTCTATGAAAGGTACAGTGCCAAAAGTTAAACCCCTGCAAGCTACGTGGAGACTTTTCAAAGACACCATAATAGAAGCCCAACTTAAATGTATACCCCAAATTAAAAATCACAGAAAGAGAACCAAAAAAGTGCCACAGTGGCGTAACAGCCAAGTAAAAGAAGCAATGAGAGATAAAAAGGCATTGTTTAAAAAATGGAAGTTAAATCCTAGTGAGGAAAATAGACAGGTGCATAAACATTGTCAAATTAAGTGTAAAAATATAATAAGGAAAGCCAAAAAAAGTTTGAGGAACAACTATCCAAAGCCTCAAAAAGTAATAGTAAAATGTTTTTTAAGTATGTCACAAGCAGGAAGCCTGCAAAACAGACAGTGGGGCCACTGGACAATTGAGATGCTGAAGGAGCACTAAAAGATAATAAGGTCACTGTGGAGAAACTGAATGAATAATTTGCTGCAGTCTTCACGGCTGAGGATGTTAGGGACATTTCCAAACCTGAGACATTCTGTTTAGGTGGCAAATCTGAAGAACTGTTCCAAATTGTGGTGTCATTAGAGGAGGTTTTGGAACAAATTGATAAACTTAACAGTAACAAGTCACCGGGACCAAACGGCATTCACCCAAGAGTTCTGAAAGAACTCAAATGTGAAAATGCAGAACTATTAACTGTGGTTTGCAACTTACCCTTTAAATCAGCTTCTGTACCTAATGACCTGAAGATAGCTAATGTGATGCCAATATTTAAAAGGGGCTCTAGAGGTGATCCTGGCAATGACAGACCAGTAAGTCTAATGTCAGTACCGGGTAAATTAGTTGAAACTATAGTTAAGAATAGAATAGTCAGATACATAGATTAACATAATTTGTTGGGGAAAAGTCAATATGGATTCTGTAATGGAAAATCATGTCTTACTAATCTACTAAAGCAGTGGTTCCCAACCTTCTTATACTGCGAACTGACAAACCTCTTCACAAACTTTTATGCAAATAAAATGTTATTGGTCTGCCAAAAGCCCCAACCTCCAGAGCCCCCAAAAGTCAGCCCTAACCCCTAGTGCATGTTTTTTCTTGGCTGCTTTCTTATCTCCTATCAGCAGAATTAGGGAGCCGTGTCGGCAGAGATACTCCTATGCAGCCAGGAAGAAGTTCACACAGAAAATTGATATTCGCTACAAATTATTTTGGATGATTTACTGGAATAAATTAACTCACAGGGATGTGGGGAAAATTCCAATAGCTCCTTCACTGCCTGCCTGCCTTCCCTGATCCTGGGGGGAGCTTATCTTCCCTGCAGGCTTTGGAACAGATCCAGCCTAGGCTGCTGGAGCTGCCGCCACCCACCACGCAGCTCCTTCGTCTCCAGCTGCCACACGGCTCCTCTGGCCTCGGTTGCCGGAGCAGCTGCCTGCCGCTCACCATGCAGCTCCCCCAGCCGCCACGCGACTCCTCCAGCCCCGGTCGCTGGAGCAACTGCCTGCCACACACCACACAGCTCCTCCAGCCCCCGGCGACAGAACAGCCGCCTGCCACATGCCATGTGTAGGAGGTGGGCAGGGTGGAAATATTTTCTGCATGCCCATGCAAACAAGCAGATTAGAAGGAACCCTGTCCCCAGCCCTAGCCCGCAGTTCGCTGTCTGACACCAGGACTGGTTGGGTCAACAAACATGTGGACAATGGGTGTCTAGTGGATGTAGTGTACGTAGATTTCCATAAAACCTTCGACAAGGTCCCTCACCAAAGGTTCTTAAGTAAAGTATGTTGCCATGGGATAAGAGGGAAGGTCCTATCATGGATCGATAACTGGTTAAAAGACAGGAAACAAAGGTGGGAATAAATGGTCAGTTTTCAGATTGGAAAGCGGTAACTGGTGGTGTCCCCCAAGGGTCCGTACTGGGACCAATTCTATTTAACCTATTTATAAATAATCTGGAGAAAGGGGTAAACAGTGAGGTGGCAAAATTTGCAGGTGATACTAAATTGCTCACGATATTTAACAAAGCAGAATGTGAAGAGCTTCAGAAGGATCTCACAAAACTAAGTGATTGGGCAACAAAATGTCAAATGAATTTTAACGTTGATAAATGCAAAGTAATGCACATTGGAAAAAAATAATCCCAGCTATGTATATAATATGATGGGGACTAATTTAGCTGTAACCACTAAAGAGAGAGATCTTGGAATCATTGTGAATAGTTCTCTGAAAACATCCACTCAGTGTGCAGTGGCAATAAAGAAAAGCAAACAAAAAGTTAGGAATTGTTAAAAAAGGGATAGAGAATAAGATAGAGAATATCTTATTGCCTCTATATAAATCCATGGTATGTCCACATTTTGTATTCTGTGTACAGATGTGGTTGTCTCATTTAAAAAAAGATATTGGCATTGGAAAAGGTTCAGAAAAGGGCAACAAAAATGATTAGGGTTTTGGAACTGGTGCCATATGAAGAAAAATTTTAAAAGACTAGGACTTTTCAGTTTAGAAAAGAGGAGACTAAGGGGAGATATGATAGAGGTATTTAAAATTATGACAGGTATGGAGAAAGTGAATAAGGAAAAGTTATTTACTTGTTCCCATAACTTAAGAACAAGGAGTCAACATATGAAATTATTTGGTAGTAGGTTTAAAACAAATAAAAGGAAGTTTTCCTTCATGCAGCATGCAGTCATCCTGTAGAACTCTTTGACAGAGGTTGTTGTGAAGACCAGGACTTTAAAAGAGTTCAAGAAAGAACTAGATAAATTAACGGAGATTAGGTCCATCAATACTTATTAGCTAGAATGGGTAGGAATGTTGTCCCTAGCCTCTGTTTGTCAGGGGCTGGAAATGGATGACAGGAGAGGGATCACTTGATTATCTGTTTCTGTTCACTCTGGGGCATCTGGCATTGGCTACTGTTAGAAGACAGGATTCTGGGCTAGATGGAACTTTGGTATGACCCAGTATGGCCATTCTTATGTTCTTTTCTCATGGAATAGTTACGGCTAGATTAATAATATTGAAATTTGTCCGAGCTGGGCTGGCTAGCACCTAAGGGCAATCTGTCAGGTAGCAGATGTCACATTAAGTCTACATCAAATTGAAGAAAGCAATTGATATATTCTATCGAGTAAAATTCTACACTTCTATGAGTTGAAAAAGAGAATATAATCTCATCTAAGGCTCTTCTTCCCTTTCCAGCTTCAGAGGGTTTATTTCTAAGGAATCATGGGTGCTGAAGTAACTAGACAGCAAGAAATGAAGTATTAAAAAAAAGTTGATATTAAGTTTGGAGCTTTACTACAGGCAGTCCCCGGGTTACATACAAGATAGGGACTGTAGGTTTGTTCTTAAGTTGAATTTGTATGTAAGTCGGAACTGGTACATATTGTAGGGGAAACTCTAGCCAAACTTTTCTCCAGAGCTCAGTTTTATTCTCCCACACCTCACTTCCCTCAGTCCTTTATTCTCAAGCTGAGGTGTCTCCTGAGAAAAGCCGCTCCGCGTCTCCCTGGTCTGCTGGGGGGGGCGCTAGCTTCGCGTCTCCCTGGTCTGCTGGGGGGAAGCAGCTAGTGTGGGGTTGCCTCACCCCATTTGTAAGTAGGGATCCGATGTAAGTCGGATCCATGTAACCCGGGGACTGCCTGTACATAACATACATTGTAGTCAGTGTTTCTCTCTTCAGAAGAGAGGAAGGTCAACATAGATTTTGATACTGCTTTGTCTCTCTCAGGTCAATATATTTAGGGGCTGGAGTGGAAAATTGAATCAACCACTTTTAATCATATAGTCACTTCCTTAAGATCAAATTAAGGGAAGAAGATAATAAAAAATGATATTGGGTTATGGCAAAGAATACAAGACTAGTTACTTAGTGAGAAGAGCATCATTTCAGATGTTGTATTCTTGTAATTCCCATCTTTTTTCCCAGTTCCCATATTATGAGGAGGATATATTTCCCAAAGTGAAGACGCGCATAAGACAGTTATAGTGTAATAAAGTATAAATAGATAAAGTAACCCTTTTAAGCTAAATACTCAGAACACCTCGACCCACTTGAAAAATAAATGGCTAATTAGCTCCATTTAATTGTGCGTCATACTAGACACTAAAATAATATGATAAAATCCTAGCTCCATTGAAGTCTATGGGAATCTTTCCAGAATTTCACTCATGGGCTTTCTCCATTTGCTGGTCAGTTAGTCTTTTTAGATCTAGTTTTTTAGATGCAGACCTGGTTCGGGTTTGCCTTAGTGTTTGTTATTCATGAAAGGAAAAAAAAATCACTCCTAAGCAGTCAAGGAATTTTCACATGAGCACTGAAAGAGTATGCATTACTGGAAGAAACTTGAATTCTTTCCATTCCAAGCCAAACACAGCAGGCAACTGATCACTGCAAAAGTACATGGCAAACTGCAAGGAGAACCTTTTGGAGTTGCCACAAGCAATGGAAGATCTAATCTACATTTAATCTTTTGCAGTTTGGCCTTTGGATACACAGATTGTTCTGGCAACAAATGTATTTCCCAAATGGGTGTCTTAATTAGCAAAATAATATCAGAAATGTGGAATGCCTGTCTGTAATCCTGGAAAAAACAACAACAAATGGTCTGGTAGCACTTTATAGACTAACAAAATATGTAGATTGTATCATGAGCAGTGCTATCAGACCATTTGTTGTTGTTTTTCTGTACAGACTAACATGACTACCCCCTGAAGCTTCTATGATCCTTGAGTGCAGAGATTAACCAATCTGCTATGTATGTTTTCTGGCAAAACAATATGATCAGCTATTTGCTGAGACAAAGTGAAACTAATGTGGTAAAAGCATGATTTATACATTATTTTAAATTAATTATTCATTAAAACAATGTCAGAATTTTTCTAAAAACAGAGTTGTGCTCATGAGTGTATAAGGATTCATTTAATTTAGGGCTTGATTCTACCCTTTGAATCTCTATTGCTTCTCTCTAAAGTATGGCAAAATCTAGAACTAGTGAAAAATGGGATAATTTTGTTCAACAATGTTAATGGCAATGTGGCCATTTTTCATCAAAATTTAAACAAAAGAAATCGTTGAATTTTTTTGATCAGAGAACCGTCAGTGACCAGAAATGCATGAAATATTCACTATTTTTATCCTTTTTCTTGATTTTTTTGTTTAAATTGAAAATTTCAATTTGCAAACAGGTTTATGTATATCTTTATAGGGGTTATTGTAGCAGCCTTCAGACTTAAATGTTTGGTAGGTTTACTTGTCACCCTTAGAAAGTGCAGTATCTCCAAAGGATATGGTTTGTCTTCGTTTGACTTAGTGTTTGTCTACACTGGCAACTGAGTGACAAAGCTTTTGTGCTTCACAGATGCTTAGAGTTCCCCTTACCACCAAATGACAAAAGCTTTGTGGTAGCAAGTACTAGTGTAAACAGTGCTTTGTTAGTGGGAGCGTTCTCCTGCCCACAAAGCGAGTACCACTCGTGGGAGGAGGGGAGTTTTTTGTCAGCAAAAATGCTGATAAACAGTGTTTACAGTGCCTGACTTTAGCGACATGTCTGTGTCGACACAGGCACAATTTTAAACAATTTTTTGCAAGTTTTTGTGGTACACGTGCATGCAGATATAGGCTGGTAAAATAATTAAAAAATTTGCCTTCTATTCTGAGCCCAGTATGACCACCTGAATAGATGTCAATATGTCTTTGACACCAACTCCCACTCTCATCGTAAGTACTCTTTAAAAAGTAGTTTAAAAGACAGTATGCATCTTCTGAGCAAATTTCCAACAGTGATTTGTACTTAAGCCTTAAGGCTTGTGTGAATGTATCACTAGCTTATACCTGTCACACACGCCTGTTTCCTTGAAAAATGATTTTTTCCTGATTCAAATGTCTGGATCTAATGCCTCCCAGGCAATAAGGAGGTCTTTGCCACTAATTTCAAGGGAGAATTTACATTCCACAAAAGCCAAAAGCTTCCCCTCTTGTCCCCTGCCCTCAGAATCTCCAAGCTATTTCACTGTTTGATGTTAAGAAGTACATCTAGGGCGTGTTGTAACCACATTCCATGATTAGCACACCACAGCGTATCCCTCCGCCCCCTTTGTAATGGAGGCTGTGGTTTATCAAGAGCCCTCCATCAAAGCTGCATTAACGTCTCAGGCAGAATACAGGGAAATTGGGAGATTTCCCTGTGTGTTGCATATAGCTGTCCAGAACAATTACAAGTCCCCACATTTCTTTGAGGAGTGTCTGTCTGTCTGTCTCTCTCACATACACCCCTCTGCTTTTCAGTCACCATCTCTTTTGGTTGGGCTGCCTTTGGTTGGGCTGCCTTTTTCTTGTCATTTCCAGCCTTCCCTTAGGAATTCCTTTCCAACATATTTTGGTTAGTGATGTAAGTAGCTATTTGTGCAGTTAAAAGCAAACTCTCAGGTCATACACTGTATGTTTACTCTTTGGCTTTGAGGAGAGTTTCATTCAGAAGAAATTGCTATTGTTTCTTTGCCTTCCCATGGGAAAGTTTCAGTTTTGGAAACCGCTCAACAAATGCAAGGTATGCAAAGAATACAGTAAAGACAGTACTTCAGTTCTCCAAACTGTTTGTTTATAGATAGTAGTTACCAACTACTTTATCTCTTTAGTACAAAAGCTACGGAGATTTTTATGCATGCTGTGCTGGACTGAGCTTTGATATCTTGATGACCTATACAATTGCCAAGCACCTTTATTTGCTATTTTGATGTCCATTTATTTCCTAACAATTCTGATATGCTATTAAAAAGGATAGAAGGAGCCATGAGCTACCTGAAAACATTTTTAAAATTCACTTACTATGTACTACTACTTAATTACAGATAAATTGTATTAAAGTACAATAATTTGTGACAATTTTAGGGTCAAATCTATGAGTTTCAATGAGGTACATGTACATTTCAAAGGCCAAGTGTCTTAATTGTTGTAAATTCATTAGAAGATTTAATTTGTTTATGTTTATAGAAAGTTTTAAAAATAGTTATTTTGAAAGGTTGTTAATATGATCTTCACAAATCCTGGCCAAAGTGATCATTACACTAAAATATTTCAAGAGTCTTTTTCCTGAAATATCTGTTAATATTCACTTGAACATAACTGTTAGCCTGTAGGGCTTAATATGTTAGTATACGGCATTTACTCTGGGTGCAGATGAGAAGCTGGGGATGGGAAAAGGTGACTCTAACTAGTTTCTGGCATAATATAGAGTCACTTCAGATTTACTCCACTCTGCTCATCTGAAGAAGTGGGGCTATGTCTAGACTACAGGCTTCTTTCGGAAGAAGCTTTTCTGGAAGAGATCTTCTGGAAAAACTTCTTCCGAAAGAGAGTGTCTACACAGCAAAAGTGCATCGAAAAAGCGATCTGCTTTTTTGAAAGATAGTGTCCACACTAAATAGACGCTATCTGGCATTTCAGCGGTGATTACTATGGATGGAGTGGCCACCAGGACACATGTGCTTTTTCCTCTTCTTTTGAAAGAACTCCTTCTTCCCTGGCCACACACGCCTTTTTTCCGAAAGAGCTCTTTCAGAAAAAGGTTTCTTCCTCTTAGAGAGAGGATTACCAATGTCAGAAAAAACCCTCCGTTCTTTCAATTTTTTTTTTCAAAACAATGCAATTGCAGTGTGGCTGTACCTGGAGTTTTTTCAAAAAAATGGTTGTTTTTCAACAAAACCTCTGCAGTGTAGACATACCCTGGGTTTTGCCCAGAGAAGCTCTATCGACTTGTTAGTCTGTGAGGGTATGTCTACACTACAGCGCTAATTCGAACTAACTTAGTTCGAATCAGTTAATTCAAACTAAGCTAATTCGAACTAACGCATCCAGACTAAAAAACTGGTTCGAATTAGCATTTTGCTAATTAGCATTTTGCTAATTCGAACTAGCAGGTCCACATTAAGTGGATCCTGAACCGGGGTTAAGGATGGCCGGAAGCAGTGCCGGCAGGGCATCAGATGAGGACTTAGAGCGTGGAGCTGTTGCCTCAGGCTAGCCGAGTGCTGTGCTTAAAGGGTCCCGACCCCCACACCGGACAGACAGTTCTCAGGGATGCCCCGCTTGCAAAGCAGTCCTGGCTTGGAGTGCCCTGAGTGCCCACACTGGGCACATCACAGCACTCAGCCATCAGCCCGGATGCACTTGCCGCAGGCTGCCATCAGGGGAGAGGGGGTAATTGGGGGGCTACAGGAGAGCTTCCACCCCCAGAAGCCCGCAGAGCCAGCCCAGTCCTCCCTATCGGGGACTCGTACCCGATTCCTCCCTCACCTCCTTCCACTTACCCTTCCCTAGCCCCCCTTCCTGATGTACAAAATAAGAATCTCTCTTTATTGAACAAAACTGGGGGAGACTGGGAAAAGGAGGTGGGAGAGGGGAAGAGAGAGGGTGGGAGAGGGGAGGGCAACTAAAATGATCAGAGGTTTGGAACAGTTCCCATATGAAGAGAGGCTAAAGAGACTGGGACTTTTCAGTTTCGAAAAGAGGAGACTGAGGGGGGATAGGATAGAGGTCTATAAAAGCATGAGTGGGGTGGAGAGGGTGCATCAAGAAAAGTTCTTCATTAGTTCCCATAATAGAAGGACTAAAGGACACTAAAGGAAAGGAAAGGGTAGCAGGCTTCAAACTAGTAACAGAAAGCTGTTCTTCACAAAGCAAAGAGTCATCCTGTGGAACTCCATGCTGCAGGAGGCTGTGAAGGCTAGAACTAGAACAGAGTTTAAAGAGAAGTGAGATAAAGTCATAGAGGTTGGGTCCATGGAGTGCTATTAGCCAGGGGGTAGAAATGGTGTCCCTGGCCTCTGTTTGTGGAAGGCTGGAGATGGATGGCACAAGACAAATGGTTTGGTCACTGTCTTCGGTCCATCCCCTCCAGGGTACCTAGTGTTGGCCCCTGATGGCAGACAGGCTACTGGGCTAGATGGACCTTTGGTCTGACCCAGTACAGCCATTGTAAGCTCAGGGCTCAGGGTCTGGGGTCTCAGTGGACCACCTTGATTTTCATGCACACCTGCTCCTGGGTGGCCAGGCTGGCAGCTCTCCTGCCCTAGACGGCCACTTTCCTGTGCCTAGTGCGGAGGTCGTGGACAAGGTCCACGATGTCCGCACTAGACCAGGTGGGTGCCCGCCTCTTGCGGTCCCGGGCAAGCTCCCGGGAGCCACCAGCCTGGTCCCGGGAAGAGGCGGAGGGCTGGGGGGCATCAGGTGGCTGGCTCGAGCGGTGCCAGGTGCAGGGTCTGCTAGCTGGGTGCTGGCAGGCTTGCACTTGGCACGGGCACTGTAGCCAGCCCATGCCCCTTTAAGGAGTCCGGGGCCGGGAGGCTCTGCGGGCTCCTTGGGGTGGAAGCTCTCCTGCAGCCCCCCAATTGATCCCCCTCCCCGGATGGCAGCCTGCGCCAAGTGCAGCCGGGCTGATGGCCGAGTGCTGTGATGTGCCCAATGTGGGCACTCAGGGCACTCCAAGCCAGGACTGCTTTGCTGTCCCTTGTCGAGTTAGACAAGTGAGCAGGGAACCCCTGAGAACTGTCTGTCCGGGGTGGGGGTCGGGTCCCTTTAAGCACAGCCTTCGGCTAACCTGAGACAGCAGCTCCACACTCTAAGGGTATGTCTACACTACCCTCCTAGTTCGAACTAGCGGGGTAATGTAGGCATACTGCACTTGCAAATGAAGCCCGGGATTTTAATTTCCTGGGCTTCATTTGCATAAGCGGGGCGCCGCCATTTTTAAAACCCCGCTCGTTCGAACCCCGTTCGAACCTCATTCCACGTGGAGTAACTGTAGTTCAAACTAGGAAGCCTATTTCGAACTACCTAGTTCGTGCCCCGTGTAGCCGCGCTGTACGGGGTTCGAACGAGCGGGGTTTTAAAAATTGCGGCGCCCCGCTTATTCAAATGAAGCCCGGGAAATTCAAATCCCGGGCTTCATTTGCAAGTGCGGTATGCCTACATTACCCCGCTAGTTCGAACTAGCGGGGTAGTGTAGACATACCCTAAGTCCTAACCTGATGCCCTGATGCCCTGTTCCGACCAGCCTTAACTTCGGTTCAGGGTCCCCTCAATGTGGACATGCTATTTCAAATAAGCAAAACACTAATTTGAATTAGTTTTTAGGTCTAGATGCACTTATTCGAATTAGCTAATTCGAATTAAGTTAGTTCGAATTAGTGTTGTAGTGTAGACATACCCTTAGACACATTACAGGATTTGGGAACTAGACCCATGGCAATTTTCCTTCTTGCTCCCTGATAAACTAAAGTTATCATTCTTAACAGGAACATACTAGCTAAGGATGGGAAAGGGAAAAAAGGTTCAGGCCATGGTTTTTACTTTGTTGCTGAACATAGGCATTGTTGAACTAGATCAGATCTGTGGTCCATCTACTCTTGTACCTCATCTCCCATAGTGGCCTCTGTGAGTGTTGACAACAACAGTAGTCCTATGAGCGAAGCAGCTTTTTTTCCCTTTAGGAGCAGAAAAATAACTGTGAAACTGCAGAATGGGAATACAAATAATCCAGAACATGCATTAAGTTTTCTGCTATGATTAAACCTGAGAGAGCTAGTGTATTAAGATGTAGTTTAACATGTGAGTTTAGACCAGTATCTTTTACCTCCAGCAAAGTAGAAGAGATATACCCAACAACAAGTTCATTTATAAATTAAACTGAATGCTTGTGAGATAACACTGTAAAAAACCTTTGTCATTCTTAACTTTTTTTGAAAATGGGACTTTACATGGATGTGAAGTAGTGGTTGGTGATTTCAGGGATTAAAGAAGCTCAAGGATTCTGTTGGTAGGAAATTAATAATACATATAAACTTTTCAAAGAATGCATGGTATCTTCTTTCTGTTAAAGAAATGATGTAACATAGATTTCACAGCATGCAATAGAAATTAGTGGATTGAATAGATCAATTAATTTTACAATAATTGCAAATAGTATGTAGAATTGCTATGAGTCCTTGTAAGGATCATTGGTAAGGTATGAATCTGAGATAGCCAAAGCCATAGCATATAGATCACTACCACTTGAACAAAAAAGCTATGGTTATAGTAGTCTGTTATTCTTCATTTGGACTGCTTAATACAGGGATGGGGAATGTTTTTAGGGTCAGGGGCCACACACAAGTGAAAAGCAAATCAAACAAACAAACAATCCCTCATTGATGTGGCCCCCAACTGAGAAGCAGAAAGATACTCCCCACATTCCTCTTATATACCAGAGCCTAGGGGAGCCCAGGCTAATAGGTTTTGTGTGCTCCAGCCCTATGGTGGGATGGCGAGTGGGGGGGAAGTGGTTGGAGTGCCAGCACGGGCTCCCCAATGCTGCAGGGGAGACCTGAGCCTTGGGGACTGGATTCAGGGACACTGGGGGCCGCATCTGGTCCCTGGGCTTTAGATTCCCCATGCCTCATTTAATAGAGAGACACATAACAAACACTGTGTAAGCTTATGTTACAGGATCATAAATCTGTCACGGAATTCCTTTAGTAACCCTGTTATAAAGCATTGATTATCAACAAGTTACACACATCAGACACCATTAGAACAAACATAAGGAAGCCTGTGTTTTATAGCTGATGCGATACAATTATATTATTAACATTATGGTTAGTCTGGCTGCCAAAGTTCTGTTTTTTTTTAAATTCCAAGCCACATACCAAAAAAAATTCTTTAATCCCCATTTCTTCGTCTTATCTCCACATATCTCACAAGCTGTCCCAAATCATCCTCAGAGCATCATCATAACTTTGCTGGATGCTAAAAATCAGAGTCTTAATAAAACAGTGGATTTATGGCTTATTACAACAATCTGGAACTTGCGAACCCCTTCCCCCCCCATTTTGTCCTATTACTACCTGGGTGTTAAAGGACGATTTCACCTTAAATGGCCCCTTAGAAAGGGCTAAACTATTGGTTCAATCTTGTATTTAGCTGTGACACTCTTAGCACTTTTTCCAGAGTTCAAGAAGAGCTTTGTGGAACTCCAAAGCATGTCTCTCACACCACCAGAAGTTGATCCAATAAAAGATATTGCCTCACCCATCTTGTCTCTCTGATATCCTGGGACAGACATTGCTATTACAACATTGCATATACATTCACACACATGTCTATAAAAAAAGATTGTTCTCTGAAATGTAGTTATGTGATTTTGCTTCAGGCATCTGGTTGAGTTACAAGTTAATTACTGCTTTCTTCCATACCTGTCTTTCAAATGAGTTCACATATTACAGCAGATTAAGACAAACAATGGGGACTATTAATGGTAGAAGGGAAAGGGATGAAGGGAAAGCACATAGGACTATTCTGCTCCCCCCCCCCATTATATTTTGGTATGATAAGAAGACATGCAAAGAAGATTAGCTACTAGGTAAGTGTTGAGAACCTTGGGTTCCAAGTGCTCAGTAGTTAGTTTTAATCTCACTAGGTCCGTGAGGGTATGTCTACACTACAGCGCTAATTCGAACTAACTTAATTCGAATTAGTTCATTCGAACTAAGCTAATTCAAACTAGTGCATCTAGACCTAAAAACTAGTTCGAATTAGCGTTTTGCTAATTCGAACTAGCATGTCCACATTGAGTGGACCCTGAACCGGGGATAAGGATGGCCGGAAGCAGTGCCGGCAGGGCATTAGATTAGGACTTAGAGTGTGGAGCTGCTGTCTCAGGCTAGCCGAGGGCTGTGCTTAAAGGGACCCGACCCCCACCCCGGACAGACAGTTCTCAGGGGTTCCCTGCTTGCTTGTCTAACTCGCTGAGGGACAGCAAAGCAGTCCTGGCTTGGAGTGCCCTGAATGCCCACACTTGGCACATCACAGCACTCGGCCATCAGCCCGGCTGCACTTGCCGCAGGCTGCCATCCAGGAGGGTCAATCGGGGGGCTGCAGGAGAGCTTCCACCCCGAGGAGCCCACAGAGCCACCCCAGTCCTCCCCATCGGCGGCTCGTACCCCATTCCTCCCTCACCTCCTTCCACTTACCCCCTTCCAACCCACCTCCTTTCAGATGTACAAAATAAAGGACATGTGTGTTCAAAAATAGAAACTCTCTTTATTGAACAAACCTCGGGGAGACTGGGAAAAGGAGGTGGGAGAGGGGAAGAAAGAAGGTGAGAGAGGGGAGGGCAACTAAAATGATCAGGGGTTTGGAACAGTTCCCATATGAAGTGAGGCTAAAGAGACTGGGACTTCTCAGCTTAGAAAAGAGGAGACTGAGGGGGATATGATAGAGGTCTGTAAAAGCATGAGTGGTGTGGAGAGGGTGCATAAAGAAAAGTTCTTCATTAGTTTTCATAATAGAAGGACTAGAGGACACCAAATGAAATGAATGGGTAGCAGGCTTCAAATTAATAACAGAAAGTTCTTCTTCGCAAAGCAAATAGTCAACCTGTGCAACTCCTTGCTGCAGGAGGCTGTGAAGGCTAGAACTAGAACAGAGTTTAAAGAGAAGTGAGATAAAGTCATGGAGGTTGGGTCCATGGAGTGCTATTAGCCAGGGGGTAGAAATGGTGTCCCTGGCCTCTGTTTGTGGAAGGCTGGAGATGGATGGCACGGGACAAATGGCTTGGTCATTGTCTTTGGTCCATCCCCTCCAGGGTACCTAGTGTTGGTCACTGTCGGCAGACAGGCTACTGGGCTAGATGGACCTTTGGTCTGACCCAGTACGGCCATTCTGAGCTCAGGGCTCAGGGTCGGGGGTCTCAGTGGACCACCTTGATTTTCATGCAAACCTGCTCCTGGGTGGCCAGGCTGGCAGCTCTCCTGCCCTAGACGGCCACTTTCCTGTGCCTAGTGCAGAGGCCGTGGATGAGGTCCACCTCTTGCGGACCTGGGCAGGCTCCTGGGAGCCATCAGCCTGGTCCTGGGAAGAGGCGGAGGGCTGGGTGGCAGCGGGTGGCTGGCTCGAGCCGTGCCAGGTGCAGGGTCTGCTGGCTGGGTGCTGGCAGGCTTGCACCTGGCACGGGCACCGTAGCCAGCCCGTGCCCCTTTAAGGGCTCCGGGGCCGGGAGGGGGGGCAGAAGAGTTTCCCTGGTGGGTGCCCAGAGTGACCACCAGGGAAAGCTGGGGAGGGCTAGCCTCCCACTAGTTCAAATTAAGTGGCTACACAGCCCTTAATTCGAACTAGGCGTTAGTCCTCGTGGAACGAGGTTTACCTAGTTCGAATTAAGCGCTCCGCTAGTTCAAATTAAGTTCGAACTAGCGGTTTGCTAGTGTAGCGCCTATCAAAGTTAATTCGAACTAACGTTTGTTAGTTCAAATTAACTTTGTAGTGTAGACATACCCTGACAGAGTTCGATTAGTACTCTTGCCAACAGTGATCTGCATTGCATAAACGTGTCTACTGTTAAACCTCTTGTCGTTCCACTGGAAAGGGATCTTTAGGAAATAAGATGCACCTTGTGTGTAAAGAGACTGTTTCAGATAGTTGGTTTGCGTTTAGTCTAGAAAGAAGAACCTTCAAGTGTCCATGCTTTGTCTTTGGATAAACACTACATGTATGTCTGAAAGTGAATTATTTAGTGTCCCCAAACTTGAATTTAAGATCCCACAGTAGTCTTGGTTTCATTCAGAATCCCTCCAGCTGTAGCTGACTGATAATTGCTAAGTTTTTACCTGGTCAGGATTTATTAATATGGATAATAATTTGAATTTATGCTGGGATCTCCAACAAAAGGGAACATTTACCAGTGACTGAAGCTGAGATATCTAAGTTCCTTCTTCCTCCACATGGAGGGAAATACTGCATTATTTCAGGTACGCAGTAGTTATTGACTTTTGAATGGCAGCCATTGTATACCAGTTTCCAGCTGAGGCTCAAGAACTTTCTTGGGGTCTTCAAACCATTTGAAGGCTTCAATATCTGAGATATAGGTGAGAGGATTATTCTAGGAGGGGGTACGTGTGATTCTGTGGCCTGCATTGTGCAGGGGGTCAGACTAGATGATCATAATGGTCCCTTCTTACCTTAAAGTCTATGAGTCTATGAGTAACTTTCAAACATTAATTCTTACAACATCTTTTGTAGAAGGAAAGTTACAGGACTTGCTGAATATTACACAGAAAGCTGTGGTTCAAAGTGAGAAAAGAATTGATTGTCTGACGTACAGTTCTGTGTACTAGCCACAAAATCATCTCTCCCTTACTAGCAGTTGGTTTTTCAAGTTACACAAATTCTTTGTGTTGAGAGATTGAAGGAGAATTTTCATTTTCAGCTGCAGTTGAATACAGCATAAAGAATATTAGCTGTATACTAAATGCACAATTACATTCCATTTCAGAGTGCTGCTTCTTATTACAACCAGTAGAACAGTCTTCTGTATTAAGGTCCCAAAACATTGTCCCAATACTCTTATGAATCTCCACAATCTCAAAGGAACATGTGAGTGTATTATTGGGCCTTGTTTTGAAGTAACCTGGGCCAATTGATGGGTTTGCTTTGAAATTAGTAAAGAGTAGGAACTTGGAACCAAAAATCACAGATTCATAAGCCTTTCATGTTTGGATCAGGATAGAAACTTTGTGGTTTGAACTGTAGCAGAGAAAGGTGTTGGGTGGTTTGATTGCAAATTGAGGTATATGATGGTTTTTTTGGTGGGGGAGGACATTCACTTTGAGTTTGGGCGTTCCTTCAAATTTTAAATGTTGTTGGGAGAAGGAGGGAGAGTAGATGAACCTATGCAGATTTGAAAACAAATTCACTCCCCAAACTCAGTGAATTGAAATGGCTATGCTTAACCCAAGTTGGATCTCCATAACAGAAACTTTGGGGAAAAAAAGCCTTTGTTCACAACCATAAACTAACACCTATTTGCTGCTGAAGTCATAGAGCTTTGCAAGATTGGTATAGCCAATAAGATACGTCAGTTCTCTGCAGTCACTAGCCCAGACACTATTTGTGTTGTACCAGTGCAGCAGCAGGAGGTACAAATACATGCACACACACTTCTTAGGATGGACCTCACTGCCTTGTTTGTTTTCTTTCCAAAGCAGCATGAAAACTTGGTAATATATGTCTGCTCACAAATGCCCGCAGGAGTTGTGGTGGTGTCAGAGAAAATCAACGGCAAGCCTATAGGGCCGATACGGGCCAGTGACAAACTGGCAAACAACCCTTCTCCCCAGTATCCAGGAGGAAGTACTCTGTCATAAATAGCAGGCAGCATGAAATGGTCAGACCAGCTAGTCTTTGTCCAATGGAGCTCATACAGATGGAAACTGCTTCTTACCTGTCTTCAGGGACCTGTTTAAAGGAAACCAGAGGAGTAAAAGTTTCCAGTCATAAAGAAGCCTTACATTCAAATTCGTTTGTCTATTCTGTGTTACAGTAGCTGAGGTTTATTCATGCTGTTCTTTGGACAGCCTAAGGAATAAGATAAGCACAAGCAAATATTTTGCCTCAGTTCTGTAGTTGTTCATGTTTTTTATTTTGGTGTAATATTTCCTTTGGGTACAATGGAGAAAATGAAAGCATTTTTTTGTCTATGGTATTACAAATCCTGAATTAATTAAAAAGCCTTCCAAATGCTTAGACTGATGAAAGCACATATAAGGCACAACATATTTAGGTAGCTATCCAGGGATTTCTAAAGAAATATCCAGCACATAGGAGACTAAACAAGAACTAATGACACATTTCTTCTGTTTTTTAGACCGGCAAGTAGAAAAGTATCATTAAATTTGTACACATAGCTATGGTAATTGCACACACAGATGCCTAGTAATTTGGCCCTTACACTTATAGTTACTGCAGTTTCATGGGCAATCATGGTAACTGCAAGGATAAATTAGAACAGGATGAGCCTCCCAAATCTGGGACTCTCTAGTCCGACAACATCTGTGGTCTGGCAGGGCAATAGATGTTGCTGGACCAGGGAACTTGGGAGGCCAGGAGCAGGAGCCAGCCATGAGAACGCAGCAGCAGCTGGGCCAGGCAGCAGAGCCCTGGCCAGCCAAGGAAATCCCCCACATTAACAGAACTAGAGGAGTGAGGAGCTCTGCCCCCACTGGGAAGCCCCAGTCTTAGCAGGGCCAGGTGGTGAACAGGGAGCCCCCAGCCTGGCCAGGGAACCCCAGGCGGCAGTGGGGCCAGGTGGTCCAGGAGCTCCAGCCGGGGAATCTGGGGAATCCCCAGTAGCAGCAGGGCTGGAGTGGCCGGATGGTTTTTCAAGGGAACAGGGCCTGGCAGCCTTGGCTGGGGAGCCCAGGGAACCCCCAGGATCAGCGGGGCCAGCAGTGGCCAGGCAGTCCCAGCTGGAGTCCCAGAGAACTCTGGCGGCACCGTGTGAGCAGCAGGATGAAAGCCCAGCCTTGGGAGCTCCAGAGAGAGGATCCTGGGAGTGGAGCAGCCAGTAGGGGAGCATAGACCTCCGCTAGTCTGGCAAACTCCTTGGTTTAGGAGCCCTAATTCATGATTGTATAGAGCAATAATCAAGTATCCTTTCAGCACTCTCAAAAGATGCTACATAATATAATTCGGAGCAGGTGTAAAATATATTGCTTCTATGAGCTTTGTGATGATATATAGAATTCTTCAATGGGTTAAATTCTCAGAAGGTTGAAGGTAATAGTTTATACAGCTGTAACTTACCTGAGAATTTAACCCATTGCAGAATTCTATCAGACAAGCATCCTATGCACATGTTATGCTTAAACAAAGCACACGAGATCTTTTATAGGGGAAAAGGTAGTATGCCGCATTTATTGAGAATACAACAGTTACATATGCTTTTGCAATCACTCACACACACAAACACCATACACATACAGTCCCAGACGATGTTATAGTTACCAGTCCAGAGTCCGTATCAATCTAGTGGCCAGCTAGATTGTACACAGACGGAGAGCAGGGCCTTTTGTCAGTAGTAATCCGATGCTCTTCTGGAGTTGGTGGCAAGACGAACCCAAAGTTCCATAGCAAGGCACCCTGCTTTTATAATCCTTTTCTCTGTTGAAGTCTAGGGATTCTGCTGTGTTGGTCCTTGTCCGGTGTGTTATCTTGTTGATGTTAATCATTCCCAAAACATCTCTAAAGGCTCATCCTATCCTGGATTGTTAATCAGTTGTTTTTAGGGATACCTTCACCTTTAGAGCCGTTAATCTGCCAATTCTTAACTGTGGGTATGCACTGACGGTTTCTCTGACGCCGATATGTTTCTTTGCAGTTTGTCTTTTACAGTGTGTTTTCACCTCGCATTCTCCCCCTTCTCTCTTGACCATCTGGCTCTAACGATGACCTTCACACCGTATCTCATTCATACAAACAGTCTTTCACAGAGATACAAACAGCAAAGTTTTATATTGAACAAAAGCAAACAGCATTGTAAATTCTTTACTAAATTTTGTAATTAAAACAATTCACACTGAAGGCTTGGGCCTTCAATACTCCTCTAATCTCATTGATATAGACACAATATGAGATCCTGTTTCTTTACTCACTAAACTTTAAAAAATATATATATATTACTAAAAGGCTTAGTTTAATAAAATATTAAATGTGATAATATGTTACCTTACACTGCTACATTATTAATCCTAAAATACAGATCTAAAAAGAATAAAACTTTCAATCCCAACACACAAACTCTTTAAAACAAAACTTATCTTAATCTGTTAAATGAGATTCATCCTATCTAAAGGAATCCTCAGGTAGCATGGTAGCTTCTAAACCAGGGCTGGGCAAAACGTGCTTGGGGACCAGCCCACCTAATACTTTGAGCCAGCCTATGGACTGCATCTGGCTGCTTTCTATTTATATCCTGCTGACTGAGACACTGAATATCCAGGCGGTGGCTCTGGCAGCAGGATCCTATTTAAATGGCTCACAGCTCCTGGTTACAGCCAGGATGGGTGCTATGAGCCTTTTAAATTGCTGCTGTTCAAAGGACTTGCAGCTCCTAGCCCCATCACTACTGCCACACATTCCACCCTCAAAATGCCTGCTGTAAGCGTACTAGGGGTGGAGTATTGCTTCCCCGGAGCGCCCGCCTTCTCTGTGCTCCGGGCTGGGGGAGGCTGGGGCAACATGGCCTCCTTCCTTCCCACTGCTCTGGGGACCGGCTCAGGCTGCATGGCCACCTCTCTTCCCACTGCTCCCAGGGGCAGAGAGGCTCAGGCCATGCAGCCTTTTCCTTCCCGCTGTTCCAGGAATGTGGGAGTGCAAGTGGGCTTGCTCTTCCCCTCCCCGTGGTGGGGGCAAGACCTCAGCGAAGGGGGTGGGGCTGTAGGTGGGGCTGGCAGCCTGCTCCAGCTGCACCGACCACCCATGACTACCACATTGCCAGGGAGCTGCCGGGGATTGCTGTGGATATTTATAGGGCTCTCACTCGCGATGCTACCCCAGAAGGGGCCAGAGCTGCAAGCCCTTTAAAAAGCCATAGCAACCCTCAACGGCAACATGATAGTGGCTGGGTGAGTGTCTGCAAGTTTTTGCTGTGTTTTTACTGCAAAGTCTCTGGACCTAGACGACTCTGGGGAGAGGCTAGTCCCAGCCCCACCTTTTCCAGGATTAGAGCCAGCCTATGACCACGTATCAAAATTCATTTATCTGAAAATATTCCATGTCCTTGGAGAAGCTTCAGTAACTGAGAAACCCTTGGACCCCTTGCTCCATTCAACTGAAGAAGTGGGTTGTGCCCACAAAAGCTCATGGTACTATCCATATTTTTTATTAGTCTCTAAGGGTACATCTACACAGCAGCGTTATTTCAGAATAACTGATGTTACTTTGAAATAACATAGTGTGCATCTACACAGCAAACCGTTATTTTGAAGTAATGTTGAGCTGAAGGACTTCTTATTCTGACTCCTGTAACCCTCATTTCACGAGGAGTAAGGGAAGTCGAAGGAAGAGTGATTTTCCATCAACTTCCTGCTGCATAGACAGCGCCAAAAGCCGAATTAAGCTATTTAGGCTTCAGATACACAGTTAATGTAGCTGAAGTTGCGTATCTTAATTCAACTTTTGCCCTGCAGTGAAGACGTGCCCTAAGGTGTTACAGGTCCATTTGTTGTTTTTTGAGAAACAATGAGTTCATGTAGTTTGAGGAAACTAAACTATAAAAGCTTATCATCCAGTTATTATAATATATTCCTTCTATTACATCAAGTTCACTCAATCCCACTCTGATTGCTTAGTTGTGATATGTACAGTGCTTTCTCTTTTGATCATGTCCGAGGCAGAACATCAGAAATGGCTGCCCGTCGCAGGGAGCCATAGCCTGTAATACCTCTGAGGCTGGTATAGGGGGCTCTGTCTGAGAGGTGGAGTGTTTTCCATATAAGGGCATGTAAATTAATAATCTTCCCCTGCTCACTCCACCCATTGCAGTAACAGATCAGCCAGTGGGCTGACTGGTGCTCAGGCCTGCTACTCCACCCACTGCAGCAAAAACCAACCTATGGGGTGATAAGTTCACAGGCAATAAAACAGGCAGGCAGCCCCTCTCTCACTGGGGATTCGCATTGAGTGAACGCCTGGCCTGATCACCCAGACGCCTTGCACCCCCCGCTCTTGAGTCTTACTGAGCGTACTCCGAGTTGGTCAACCCGAGTGGAGACAGTTTATGAGCGTGTGACCGGTACTTGTGTTCCTGCTGTCTCCAGAACTGGTATAACACCCCCCTCCCCCGCCATCATCCCTATCCTAATTGATTTTTTAGTTGTCCTTATTGCTTGCCAAGTGACAGTGGCTAAAAAGTTACTAAGTTAGTTTATAAATAGTTGTGGTTTAGGTTTTTTACTGTTTCCTTGTATAAAGTTGTGTAAATAGTCAGCCCTATGGATAATACCAGTGTTAATTCAACTGTTCCTAACCCCTGGGCAGTTATTGGGAATTATTATGATTTAGAAAAGCCTCAGGGAATTGTTTTGTGTTGTCTGGCAATCTGTTTAATTTTTATTCTGATGATTGTCTGGCGCCATCAAAATAAAATCAGTTTGTACTTTTTGAAACCCCCAGTTGTGGTCTCATCCTTTCCGGCATCCCTTCGAACCTCGTGTATTACGGGGACTGACAGATCAAATCAACTTTATTTACAACTGGGATGCAGAAACCTTTTTCCTGGATTCTTGGTGGTATATTGCATCCAGAAGATTAAGTCATCAAAGACGTTTTGGGTCTTTGTAATAACTATAGTCATAGGTTAGAATTCAGAGTACGTGAACAAGGCCTAAACACCGCACAAATACAAATTAGGTGCTCAAAATAGGGCTTATGTGGAATTTAAGGGAAGTGTAGACCTTGTGAGGTCTCTTGTGTAGGCATGATAATAAATTGGCTCTGGGTTCTGATAATACTTTGACTTCCAAAGTACAATAGGAGGTCTGTTGAATTAATTACATGAGCCTTCAGTTGATGTTTATGCTGTGGCTACCTGAAAGTCCTAGGAATATATGAGTTCTAAATTTAGTTATTCCAGATAAAAAGAGACAAAACTGCCAGATGCATGGGTAAACAGGTATTCCAATGGGGTTTCCTGTCAATTTCTTAGCACCATAGATATTCTCCATAGTTTTATTTTTACCCTCTTAAAAATAAAGACTGCTGATTCCTTTCAGCAGATGAGCTTGTTTAAGTGACAGTTGCAAAGCAGTACATGAGGCACAAGGAAATGAATCAAGGGTTTTGTTAAAGGAACCATAACCAAGATTACTTCCCAGATGAAATATACCCATTGCAAAAACCACTTTTTGTTTCCTCTCTTTAACCTTGTCATTCTGGGGAGAAAGATTTAAGTAGATTACCTGGAATTCTGTTTTTACAGTTCCCAACTTGTCCAACAAGTGTGAAAAGCCTTTTGATGTTAGTCTGTGGTGAGGTGAGTTCATCTGAAATGCCTTACGTTCTCAACATAAGCTAATTGATTTGACAGCCTTATGTGTCACAATGAGGCTGGTGCAGATTATTTTATAACAGTATCCCATATAATAGGACAACACGATTGCAAATTACTGAATTATCATTTTTCAGTGCCATTCTTTTCAATGGATCCATTGAATGGTTACCATGGGATTGCTGAAAAATGCCATGTAATATTTTTGATATTTTTTCAATTCCTGTTGGGACTGTGGAATTTAGCACCACATTTTCAAAGTGCCAGTTCATTTTGCTGTGGAACTGAGTGCAGAAATGAAATATTTATTTGCCCCGTTGTTATTTCATTAAACCAAAGTCATTTTGTGTGTGGATACATTGTAGTCCAAGTAGTTCTCAGTATTGGATTGTCTGAATATATACTTTGGCATTTTTAAAGTTGTACTATTTATGTAATTTAGTATGTTTAGTGGCATGCATACTAATTTTTCTAAAAATGCATCAGATATTACCCTGTAGACCAGAAAGGCTCCTTCGCGGCTGTAATGGTCTTAACAGGTAAATACATATTTTGGAATGTGTACTAATTTAAAAAAAACATGGATTATTTACTCAAGAGATGCTGTACTAGGTAAATATGTATCTAGGCACTTTTTTAAACAGCTGATTTTTTTTCATCCTGAAGAGTCTACATCAGCTTTGAGGGAGCTGCCACCATCATATTGGAAAAATAATACACATTTTCAAAGCTAGCATGCATGCCAGAGTGCTAAAACTGTATGTTGTCATTAATGCACATTTACATAGCACCCATTGAAACTAGGTTCTTAATAAGCCAAAATACCATAGTCTTGTGTAATGGTTTGTTTTGCTAGTTATTGAACAGATGGATTGTTGTTGCTTAGTTAGAAGCATTATGTGTAGTCAGTTTAGCTGCCAGATCCCCACATAAATTCTTCAATGCTGCAAAACCCTTAGGACAGCTTTGGTGAGCGTTAAAACGATATAAATACATAGAAATACATGTAGTCAAAATGCTTTACAAACATTAGTTGCTTTATCCTCACAACACTCCTAAGTCAACTATGTATTAGTCTCATCTTCCAGCAGTAGAAAAGGTAGCACTGACAGGTTAAGTGACTTGCTCAAGGTGACACCGTTGACCAGTGTCTGAGTAAGGAAGGGGAATGCACTTCTCTTAAAAACACAGTTTACCAAACAAGTCTGCCACTTTTTTTTACAGAAACATCCCAAATTTTTATTCCATAGTCCACATTATTAATCTGGAGCTCTGAAAGTGCCATTTTACAAGTGCAACAATTTCTGTCAACAACTAAAATCACCAACATGTATAGATGAAACTATTGAAATGTGCTCCCTTACTTTGGGTACCTTAATGTTTGGGTATCCATCCTAAGACAGTTTAGCTTAAGTATCAGAGTTGCTGAGCTTTTTGAATAGCAGTCACTCTGCACTTCTGAAAACGAGACCCAGGTTTTCAGTAAGGGCTTCAAAATCAGAGGGCATCTTTGAAAAATTTGGCCCATCTAATTTTTTCATCCTCTCAAAATCACTTGAGTTGATATCTATTTCCTTCTGATTTCTAACAAAATACAAAAAGTGAATCCTGACTTGGGATCTTGCTTGCCAAGTTTCAGTATGGAGCTGAATTTTATGGACAAATTACAGCAACCTCTTGCAGGGCATGCGGGCGGGAGGCTGGAAAGAGTCCATGATGGATATGCTGCCACTTTTTCCATAAGAGTGCCAAGAGCATGGTTATATTAAATTATATTGCACTAACGCTAGTAGGTTATTAAAATGGTTTAGAAAATGTCTATATAATATAGTTATAAAGATAACTTACCCTATCTACAGATGGCGGAACTATCACTTTCATTCATGTGCCAAGTATGTATTACTATAATTATAATGCTACACTCATAAAACACAATTGCTACATGCAGCCAGAGCTCCACTAGAGCCCAGCAGGTAGAAATGTGATTATAGCCTCAGCCTGAAAAGAAATCAATCTATGATATTTTGAGTAAAAAAGGAGGTGGTGGAAATATTATGCTACATAGTCTAAGTGTCATTACAAGCCAGTAATTTATGCTTTGAATGTTAACTGAACTGCCTTTCTTGTGTCTTAGTTTGAGCGACAATGCATTTTTTCATATGGGAGGAAGCAACAAAATAATAGAGTGAAATTAACCAATCAAAATCATGGTAAATAAAAGTCTCTCTCTCTTTCTCTCTTTTTAAGACTCAAGAGGCAGCTGGCACTCTCAGGCTTTGTTATATTGAGGAAAGAGAACAGCAAACTGCATGCAGTATAGATTCAGTCTCATTGAAACTAATGGCATGAATGATCTCACACCATTGTAGTAAGACGGAGATTTACTGTGCTTAGTAGAGAACCCATATTATGGAGAAAAGCATCGATCTACTTCCACATTTTATTCACATGAACGACAAACAAGTTATTCAGTACTATGCAGTCACATTCAATTCCTTAGTGTCTAAGTCACAATGCCCTCCAAGTGCCTTGTACTTTACAGCTGTGTGGAGCACCTAGCCAATAACTACTTGTCTCCATTTTACAGTGAACAGAAGAGGTTTATTAGCCCTCTTACTTGACCAGTTTACAGCTTACACTTGTGCTTGCTAGAAATTTTTAGCCATAATCTTTGATTCTTACATAACTTATTTACAACCGACAATGTATTCTTTCTGATAAAGTGTTAGGGGAAAGAAGTGAATACAACAGAGAGTGCAAAACAGCCATGAACTAAACATTCTCATTCTGCATTCCTCACCCAAATAATGAATTTTGCATTGGAGGCTTATCAAAGATAGGACAGCAATGTTAATCTAAAAATAAATGAAATTATGTATAATAAGAAGGTATTCAATGCAATATGGGATCTGGAGCCTTGATTCACTGACCATTATCGCTGACTAGGGAAAGTCTTGGCTACTTTTCTTAGGTGTCATAATTTTAGTTTGTAAAACAATCCCTGGGAAACTATTCTAATTATTACTCTGTTTACATTGCATTAGAAATCATATGCCACAGTGTCCATGACTGAGCAAAATCTGCACTTAAACCACCTCTACCACTAGAGAACTAGGGGCATGATGGGTAAAGAGAGATTCTGAGAATGGCTGTAGTATGTCCGTCAATTCATGTTGGGTTTCTGGCACTTTTTCCATATCTATGCAGAGTTCCATTACCACCCATTTAAAGAAGTCCTGGAAATGGGTATAATAAACCACAGTGGGTGCTATGTGGGTGGAACAGCCTTGTCTGATGATGAGGGGGCCTCGTTAGCCTGAAAATATGTCATGGACTGTGTCTTCTGGGTACTCACCAACATAGAAGTCCTGTTCTCCTGCCTCAGTGGGTTGTAGAGATGATGGTGACGATTTGATGGTGCCCTCATGGGTGGAGTCCTATCACTTGTGGTAGGATGTAGATCAGGGCTACTCAACTTTGGAAGGCCTGGGACCACAATGATACTCACAGCACATGCTGAGGGCTGCAACTTAAGCATGATTGCATATCCACACAAATATATATGCAAATAACTTTTTTCACACTGAAGGACATGAATACAAAGATTAAGGCAAGACTACACAACACACAAGCTCCATTTAAGTCAATTCTGCTGATACTAATTGTGACCCCCTTTCCTTCTCCCCCCCCCTTCCCCCGCCCCATGCTTTTGGAAATGGACTCATGGACATGAATATACATAACTCCGAGATGGTTTGAGCAAATTATTTCATGTAACCCATCGCTCTTCTTGTAATGATCTGCTGGTTCTGTTTATCTTACTCTGTTGTATGTATCATTTGTGTGTGTAAAATTAGACACATGGAGTGGGGAATATTTGGTGAGTTTCAAATGTGTGAATGGGAGACATGGAGGGTGTGACCTGCAACTTCTAGATGAGCCACTGTTAAATAATCTTGTGTCCTTAAGTCTGAGCAGTGGTTGGTAGGGAGTGGCCTCAACTCCTTAACTAAAGGGATAGGAGAGGAGAGGCCTTGGTCTTTTTGGCTGGGCTGCACCTGGAGGAAGGAGCCTGAGAACCCAGGGTGGAGAAGAGAGCCCTGGTTTAGGGTGGCGGCTGGAAAAGAGGTTTTAGGGTGAGTTTAAGTTTGCACTGAGGTTTCAGTGGAGAATTAGCCAAGCGGTTTTGTTTTTTTTGATTATTTGTAACCTACTTTGCTCTGCCTACTTTCTCTTATTACTACTTAAATCCTACTGCTTCAACTTAATAAAACCATTCTTATTTTCTATCAAACCCAGTGTAAGCGATTGTTACCTGGGGGAGGAGGGCGGAGGGAGTGGGCAACCATTGTGCACATTCCCCCTTTCATTGCTAATGGGGGCTTACCTAATTCTCTGGGGTTTGATCCCATCTGGGGAGTGCTCTCTCAGGAGGCTGGGCCCTAAACTGCACTCTCCTTGGACCTGAAGTGGTTCAGTGTCTGTACTGCTTCTCGGTGAGGGCAGGGACCTCAGCTCGGGGCCTTGGCTGGGGGAGACCAGCAGAGCTGGCCCAGCAGGACTGGGAGGTGAGGCGCCCCAGAGAGCAGGAAGGTGAGTGGCAGTGGCCATGTCAGCACACTAGGAGGCACCCCCAAGAGGTCATCTGTGACCGCATCCTGTCACACTAATAAAATGCAATCTTTACCCGATTTCCACTCATACGACAGCACATTTCATGAGCAAGTTTAATGACAGTCCAGGAATTTAACTGCTAAAATGCATATCAACAGAAGACCATTATATTGAACTACTTTTTTTGTTTTGGCTCCTACCCGTGTGCTGCAAATAAATGAGCCATGGGCTGCATGTGGCCCATGGACTGTGTGTTGAGTAGCCTTGATGTCTAGGGTTCCCACGGAACCTAAGAATGGTGGGGGTGGCCATTATTGGTGCCCATACCACTGCAGTGGGTAGTTATAATAGGGCTGGTAAGCCTGTGGGCTCTTGAAAGAGACGAGTGGTGAGGAGAAAAATAAAGATCTCAGCTTAAAGAAAAAGAGATCTTAATTTTCAGTGGAGAATCCATCATTGCTTGGATCTGAGTGCAAGACTTTTCAGTTTCCCCCTAATAAGTGAAACGTCTTGTTCAATGGTTTACTTTTAAAGAATCATGAGTGACCTGAGCTGGGCAATTTGAATTACTGACACAATTTCATAATTTTGGAAACGTGCACAGCTGGAGACAAGAATTTTCAGGCCCAGGAAATAAAGGTTGATTGTGCAATGACCTTATCAAACAGTTTAATAAAAGAAAATAAACAGCTTCAGTACTGACAAGTTCTGGGAAATTAACTCTAGGCCCACACATAGTCCTTTTTTTTTTTTTTTTTTTTTTTTTTTGAAAGACAAATCAAGTTCTGATCCCTTCCTTTTTTCATACTAGAAGCAACTGGAGCTTGTTGGACTAGGGACTCGTTTTCAAATGGAAATATCATTTTTCTTTTCTCCTGCATTTATGGCTCTGTGCTGGAACATAGGTTTCTGTAGAAAGAGATGATGGATACATAGTATGAGCTCAGTTTTGAAACATGGTCTCCATTGAAACATGGTCTACAAAATTATAAGTGAAATGTTGTGCCTATAATTGAATGCTGGTACTATTCTTGGCATCAGCAGTAATACTAATGAATATGTTTCACACAGAAAACTCATCCACTTTGCTTTCTCTCTCTCTCTAGTATCAGAGGGGTAGCCGTGTTAGTCTGAATCTGCAAAAGCGACGAAGAGTCCTGTGGCACCTTATAGACTAACTGAAGTTAGTCCTACACTTCAGTTAGTCTATAAGGTGCCACAGGACTCTTCGTCTCTCTCTCTAGTGCGTCAACACTGCAGTGCTTAACTTGAGCTAAGCTGTGTAAATTGAGCTACATCAATAGCTTATTTCAAAATAGGGAAAGCCTACCCAGCACTTATTTCGAAATAGAGCACTCTTCCTCCGACTTCCCTTACTCCTTGTACAATGAAGGTTACAGGAGTTGGAGTAAGAACTCCTTCAGCTTGACAGTATTTTGACACTATTTTGAAATAACTGCCTGCTGTGTAGACGTGGACTAAGTTATTTTGGAATAGTGCTAGTGATTTCAAAATAGTATTGCAGTGTAGACGTCTCCGTCCCCCCCATCACTCTTTCTGTCTGCAAAAGCAAAGCAAAGTTAAAACATTGTGGAATATTGCCTAAGATATGCTTAAGGTACTGAGATACTACTTACAGTACAGATGGGGCAAAATTCTCTCATCAGATACACACTCGAAATCCAGCTTTTTGACTTATAATCCTACACTAGTATATATTAAGCTGGTACCTTTTGTAACATGACAGATTCAAATATTTGTTATTTTTAAGGCCAAATTCCAAACCTAGTCAAGTTGGTGGCACAGCTCCCTTTGACTATAATGGAACTACATTTTCACTCTAATTACACAAATAATGACAATTGTTGTCTAACCCTCCTGTGATCCATTGTTTCTTGTGCTCATACCTTGCGTCATTCTGTTGGCTATTTAAATTAAATTTAAACTTTTTGGGTTAAGGACCTTGTTTTACTATCACTATGTCTGTAAAACACCATGCATAGCAAATAAACAATAAGGATATTATAATAGAAAAGGTTATTAATAATTAGAAGGCTTAGTAAGAAGGAAAAGGGTGGTTTTTGCGGTTATTTCATGGAACTGAGAGAAGTGGATTCTTTACCTGGTTTTTCCATAAATTTCTCTTGTATTGTGGGATATGTCACTTAACCTCTCTCTGCCTCAGTTTTCCAATCTGTAAAACTAGCATAACACTGCTTATCTAGATTACATACAGGGTGTTTTGTGAAGCTAAATACATTAATGTTTGTAAAGAACTTTGAGGTTCTTGATGGGAAACAACTGTCTAGGAAGGAGTATGGCAGAAAGAGATCTAGGGATTATAGTGGACCACAAGCTGAATATGAGTCAGCAGTGTGATGCTGTTGCAAAAAAAGCAAACATGATTCTGAGATGTATTAACAGGTTTGTTGTGAGCAAGACACGAGAAGTCATTCTTCCGCTCTACTCTGCGCTGGTTAGGCCTCAGTTGGAGTATTGTGTCCAGTTCTGGGCACCGCATTTCAAGAAATATGTGGAGAAATTGGAGAGGGTCCAGAGAAGAGCAACAAGAATGATTAAAGGTCTAGAGAACATGACCTATGAAGGAAAGCTGAAAGAATTGGGTTTGTTTAGTTTAGAAAAGAGAAGACTGAGAGGGGACATGATAACCGTTTTCAGGTATCTAAAAGGGTGTCATAAGGAGGGGGGAGAAAACTTGTTCATCTTGGCCTCTGAGGATAGAACAAGAAGCAATGGGCTTAAACTGCAGCAAGGGAGGTTTAGGATGGACACTAGGAAAAAGTTTCTAACTGTCAGGATAGTCAAACACTGGAATAAGTTGCCCAGGGAGGCTGTGGAATCCCCATCTCTGGAGATATTTAAGAGTAGGTTAGATAAATGTCTATCAGGGATGGTCTAGACAGTATTTGGTCCTGCCATGAGGGCAGGGAACTGGACTCGATGACCTCTCAAGGTCCCTTCCAGTCCTAGTATTCTTATTCTATGATTCTATGATTGTAGCCAAAATGTTCTGCATTAAAATTTTACTGTAGATGAGCTCTATTCATAATAAGAATACATAATGATAAAAATAACTGAAAGGTAAATCATGCTTTCAAAGTTTGCTAAGCCTGGTCCTGTCCTCCACTGAACTCAATGGGAGGTATGGACACACAATACCTCTGAAAATTAAGTAACTCAGCGCCATAATTTAAATACCTAGGCACCTAATAGGATTTTTGAAAGCAAATAGTTAGCTAGTTCCACTGATTTTGGGTACCCAGGCACTTTTGAAAATCCCATTAGGCACTTTTCTGCATCTTTAGGTGCCTATGAATCTTTAAAAATCTCACCTTTAAATATTTGCTTACTCAGGCTGAATGTCTAAATAAGGATTTAGGTGCTTAAATTTTGAAAACAAATTTTGAAAATTTTACAAAGTTTTGCTCAGGGTCATTATTAAAGAAACAAACATTGCAATTAATCAACCCTTCAATTTTCAGACTTTACAGCTGATGTGGTATTATTCCTGTTTCCTTACTGGATGACTTGACTTAGTATCAAGTCTAATTGTCAGCTATTATAATTGTATGTATAATTTGAAATTCATTTTTGTAGCAAATATTTATGGAGTCAAGTTTAAATTTTGTTTGGTAAGTATTTTCTCAAAAAAGAAATCAGATGGATCTCGAATGTGGGTTGATCAAATTTTCATTTTGAATTTAAGAAAATATTTATTGATTTTTCCCTCCCCCACCCCCATTCTTTGTTCAGCTTTACTGCTTCTGTTCACATGACTCTCTGCCATATTGTTATGGCATGCTCATCGGGGGTGAAATAGGCTGATATGGCTTCCTTCTTTGCCAGGTGAATTTCACTCTTAAAGTATATGGCTATCATGAAATCTTCCACACCTCTTGACATACATCTATTTGTGGTTCTTCTTGCCTTTAATTATTACAATTTGTTTAATTGTATACTAATGCCAAATGTCCTATGAAACACAACTGTACATCCAAGAAGATTGAATGTAAATATAAAACTATTCCCTCAGCCAGGTTCCAATTAGATAAATGTACATATAAGTGGACTGACAATTTTATAATGCTAAACTTATTTAGAAAGCTAGCAGATTTACCTTGCATTGCTTGGGTCCGTAATTCAGGAATTCCGTCAACTGCATTTTGTTTCTTCATCCTTATGAACTGCTATCAGTTACTATGTTTTAACAAAAAAAGGACTATAGTCAATTTGGTTTCCAATAACATTTTCTTCTAGATTTCAAACCTTAAGCACCGAGTTAGCTGTGGCCAAACGGAACACTACTTCAAATGTCTCTATTTTATCTTTTTTGCTGTAAGGTTGATTGAGAAGCAATCCTACTCCTGGTTCATCCTATTTTTCTGGCTCATCTTGGTTCAGACTTTCAATGTTTACTCAGTTATGTCAATTTTGAGGACTTTACTTGCTTTGGGAAGGTGATTCTGTCTTGTTTCTGTTTGGTTTTATGAGAAGCAATCCCATTCCAGGCACATCCCATTGTCCAGACCCTGACCTTGCTTTATGTTATAAGAGGAAGCTATATACCAAATTTGGTGGTCCTAGCTCTTACTACCTAGGAGGAGTTCTTGATCAAACCGACAGACAATCCCTATAAAATACATAGTAGACTAGGGAATTTGTATGCTAATGGTGGAATATTCTTAGCAGTCAGTGTGCTCTTATAATGATTGGCTCTTAGAATTTTTCAGAAATATACTGTAGCTTCGGCTGAAGTGGCGATAAGAAAGCAATATTCTTGTGAACAATCTAAGACCTATTATTTGTACTACTGTAGCATGTAGGAGCTATTGTCATGAACCAGGACCCCCCCTGTATTAGGCAAAGGACAAACTTGACTAAAAAAATGGTGCCTACCCTACTGTGGGCTGTCAGTTTTCTATGACAAAAGTTTTATAGTTTTAAGTTAATGAGTTCTTGGGTGTAATAGATTTTGCAAATATTGAATATGGGAACTTCATTAAAGGAAATGAAACAATGATAGCCAATTTGCCACATTTTAAAAAGAAAATTACAGTATTATAGTAGTAATCACACACATTCAGATGTGGCTAATACTGCCATGAAACTTGACACGTATCTTGATGAGCTCTTAAAGAGCCTTTATCCAGAGAGAAAAATCCCTACATAACACTAATGCCAGCACGAGAAAGATAATTAAACCTTTAGTGTAGATGCAAAAATTTAGGGATAAGTCAACTGCTAACTTGTATAGCCCCTGACAGCATGTAAGGTGCCTTGTTAAATGAATGAGATGTGTAAGTATTTTTATGAACTTTTTAAACTAAGAAAAAAATATGTATTGACAATTAATTGTCAATGGGAAAATTCATGACCACTTTGACTAATGGGTTTACTTACTATATCATATAATCATTTGACTTTCAGTTATTAGTATGCTTACCTGAAAGGTGGGCCATTTGCCAGTCGTTTTCGCTTTACTTTACCCGTTTTTAAATAACAGCTTTAGTTTCCCCAACATTATACTTTTTGTCTCCTGTCTTATTTTCAGGAACTGGCATACATACGGGGCTGTGCTGTATGTTAATAAATGTTAATATAAGATAGGCAAGCTTAATTGAGACAAGTTTAACACAGCAATTTCTTGGCTCAGATGGAGAAGACTCCCTTTCTAATACTTCTAAATTGCTGGTGACATTCCAAGAGGCTCCCACTCTCAGGCTCAGCTGTAGAAACATGCAGGAGGACACACGCATGAAATCTAGCCACTGGCTAGGGAGCCATTCATTGCTCATAGGTCTCAGAGGGGTAGCCGTGTTAGTCTGTAACGGAAAAAACTTAAAAAACAACAAATAGTCCTGCAGCACCTTGGAGACTAACAAAAAATGTAGATGTATCATGAGCTTTCATTGGCCCTTAGGGGGTTGTGCCCATAAAAGCTCATGATACATCTACATTTTTTGTTAGTCTCTAAGGTACTGCAGAACTATTCATTGCTCATAGGTTTAGTCAAGTCTAGTCATTGTCCTCTGGCCAGCAGCAGACAGACAGAGTACACGAGGTATCTTACATATTTACATATGTTCTCTTCTGTTATTAGCCCTCTAAGAGCTCTGAGTGTGTTAGTGGTTTGTTCAGTGGTTGAAGAAAAGGATAGGACAGATAAGCGGAGACACTGTTCATGTGTCCCTGGTTTTCTCAAGCTAGCACTTAGCATTGACATTATGATGCTGTGCAGGAACTGTCCTTTGAATGGTCAGTAACTGAGTGACACTGGCCAGAAAGCAACATATACCAGCAACTCCTTTGCTCTGATTTGGTTCATGAACTAGAATCATCTGTATGTGGCTCCTAATGATGATGAAACTCCCACAGCCATCATTCTCTTTCATGGTACTCTAGCCATCACTTGTTTTCATGGTATTTCCTTCATTATGCCTGATACTGGTTCTCATATTGACCTTATTTTTTAAAATGGGTATTGAGGCGAAGGGCTGGGTAGATGTTATTTCATCAAGATATAAAATGTATACAATATACAAAGAGTGAAAAACTCTACTGGCAAAGCTGTTGACATGTCTTATCTTAGTTGTCAGAAGTGGCATGAGAAACGTAGTCAGATAAAATCCATGCCTAAAATCCATTCTAACCTTGTTAGCTTTCTGAACAGAGACAGATCTAGAGCACCAAACACAACAACTTAATAAATAATATATTTTTAAAGCGCACTTAAAAATACATATTAATCATCTCTCCTTCCTCTTGCCCATATCTTGCTCCCTTCACATTACTTTTTTCTTCATACCTCTCCATCCTCCTGTACTTTGCCACTTTCTCATACTTTTCTTTACTTCTGAAACCTCAGCATTATCCCCCCCATGATATATACTTTCATGCACACAAATAAATACATATAGTGGAAACTTCATGATGAATGGATATATTTATTTGTCATACATCTATTCTGTTATCCTTGTTTATTTCTGGTCACTACCTGAGGCCTGGTTCATACTGGACCAGGAAGGTTGTTTTATTATATGCAACTTCAGCTGCCTTCAGCATTTGATTTATTTGGTTTAAATTGACCCAATAAATTGAATGCTAGAAGACCAACCTCCATAGCATCGATCTTATGGTAAGTATAGACATGCCCTTAGAAGACAAAGAAAATAACTCACAAGCAAAAAGAATTCACAAGCAAACAAATGGACAGTGGATTGAGATGAAGCAGAGGAACACTATACAAATGTGCTAGCAAATGTGTTTAAGTATGTAAATTACACCTAAATTATTACATTGTAAGTAAGTCTTATGTAGTAGGCATGATGATGCAACTGGTCTTCAGGAGAGAGTTACCTGTGATGATATAGTGGGGCATATGATGAACTCATGAAGGTCTTTCCATACTTAAGAGACATAATACAGAAAATGCATAAACATTTGTGTGAGAAGCTACAAATGGGCAGTTCACTCTTTTTCTTTCTTTAACTCTTAAGAAATGAAGTATATATGGTAACGGTATTTCTTGCAGAATTGTATTAAGGATGTGAGATATTGGGCTTGCTACAGGCAGTAATGTCATGGCAAACAAAAAATCTGTTCTCCACTGGACAAGACATAGAACGTGTGGTTTGTGTTAAAGATATGTTCTAACTTTCATACTAAAGCAAGTTGTGAATGATAAATGAAAGTTCCTATTAAAGCTTAAAGAATGCGCACTAGGTTGTGCAATGTTGATTTGTGTCTAACAACTAGCTGAGTAAGAGAGAGAGAGAGAACAAAAATTTCAGCTGTTACTTTGCCTGACTTTCCTTTTATATCCACAAATTAACCATAAAGGTAACCTTTCACACATCCAGTTGTTAATCACCTAAGTGCTGAAATTTGTGCCTATTTATTTAAGGCTGAAAAAAGATAGAGATGCAAATTACACTCACAAAAGAGAAGGCTAGGCTTTTGAAAATTTAAGCTGTACAGTCCACTCCTCAATTGTTATGCTATCAAAATTTGCAATTATTTGAATTGTTAATCTAGAGGCAAAGGTTTTATATATCACTCTGAGCCATCCATTCTCCTCTTCCCAAATCTCTTGACAAAATAAAAAGAATAATCAAGGACATTACATAAAATTTAGAAATAGACCACTTGGTATCAAAGTTAAATCTAAATTTCAACTTTAAACTATGTTTATTAACCATTTGAAATGGATTTTCAAATAACATAGCAATACAAAGGCTTATTGCAAAGACCTGTGTTAAAATAAAGTCTGGTTAATAGGAAATCTAGAATGTGGGATCTGCGTTCTAGAATTATACCTGCTTGGCTGTCTACACTAGGAATTCAGTCCTTCTCAATGGTTGCCCTTTAAAAACCAATGGTACAGAAGGCAGTAAGAACTCCTATAGGCTTTGATGAAGCCTGGCTAGTTGGTCATCTTACATAAACCTACCTAAATTAAGAGCCAAATCCTGAAATCTTTACCCAGAACAAAATCCTATGGATTTTAATAAGATTTTGGCCTCAATAATGACTAATAAACTTGATTTTACAGCAGTGGTTGGACTGGCAATTATGGAAAGATTGAAAGAACCCAACACCAAGGCAATGACTGAAGCCTTAATCCCCACAAGTCGATTTGAACCAATGGTCCTTTATAACCAGCAGGTCAGTAATGAGCACTGTTACTAAAATGGCCCTCCCACCAGGGGTTTGGCAAGTCTCCCTACAGTTGGAGGTAACCAATCTTTTATGAACTGTTTTGGCTTATTTCTAATTGAAACACAAGGAATGGTTTTATAGTCCCTTTTTAAAAGTTTCTGTAAATTAACTGGCTGCCTTTAAGCTTTACTAAAAAGAGCATGGGGGGGGGGTTATGAATGTGATATAGCTGGAATTTCTTTTTATGGGTCATACCAATGAAAAGATGAAAAAAAAGTGAACGTTTTCCTTTTAATGCTAAACTGTGTGTACTGCATCTGAAGAGTGGTTCACACTACACCACCCCTTCCCATTTTCCACCTGTATTGTAGCCCTGCCAGCTAGCGTGTCCATCACTAAAGTTACGTCAGCTTTTCCACTGTAAGCCTTATTTAAGTTATTTTTCAGGGGATTTAATCTGGCTGGGAAAATTTGTGCTGGGCTGAAACTTGGCATTCAAAGAGGTAAGGGCAGATTACACACATGCATCAGGAAGATCCTGTGACCCAGCGTCTCACTCTGAAATTATTATGAAGCATCAGTGTCCTGTGAAGGGGAAAAAAAAAGATGGTCGCTTTTCTTTCTGCACGTAGCCAAACACAGTGGGGCTTGAATACGGAATGGGATGTTACTATAATATAAAGATCTCACCAGTGGGGCTAACAGCCATATCAGTTGCAGGGACAAGGTATGGGGGGGGGGCCATTTCCATGCCTCCAGAAGAGGTGGAGCCTCAGGTGGAAAAGGCAGGTCCGAGGGCAGTCAGCCCTTCGCGCCACTTAGAGCTCAGTGCTGGGCCCTCCCTCCTAGCCCTCAGAACCCTGTATTGTGTCAGAGTGGTGCGCCAGAGGCATTTCAAAGGGGCCTAGCACTCAAGGCCCCTTTGAAACACCGGGCCTCTGTGCAACTGCCCTCTTCCCCATTCTCCATCAGCAGGCCTGACTGTTTCTCACACTTCAGTGATCTTATACTTAATGATTATCCATAGAATGAGGAAATGTAGGCTCTATCTTGCCTCTGCCATGGATTGCCATTTGGACAAGTGACTTAACCTCAATTGTATTATCTATAAAATGGGTAAAATAGGGAGCAACCTCCCAGGGATACTGTGAGCCTTATGCCATGAACCTTGTCAAGCACTTTGGGAGTTTGAATTGGAGGTGCTATCAGATGTGTCATTTAGTAATAGGGGCCCAGTGTAGTGCTAGTGCTCAGCAATGCCTAACTTGGCACCTAATTGGAGTGGGCAGACTTTCCAATGTGGAGTTGCAGGCTATGTACCCCCACTTAAATATCTAAATAGGTTTTGAGCTCTTTTGAAAAACTGACCCCTACTGGCTGAGTAAGGTCATTATCCCCATCCCTCTAATAACTATATATTAAATATTTTTGGGGCTCTCTCAGTCATTTTGCTCCCATATCTGAGAAACCACTTCAAAAACAAAAATATTGATGTGAACTTCCTGTTCATTTTCATAACCAGGGAAGGAGGGCTTCTATTTAAGCACAGAACAGTGCAAGCTTCCTCACCCTGTCCTACCATTATGCCTTAATCCTGACCTGAGGGTTAGAGGGCAGTTCACTCTTTATGCCCATTCAATCCATAGCCTCTCTTTTGAGAAACAAGCACAGGGAGCAATTGTTATGTTTCTTGTGATGAGATACCTCCCACTAGTAACCAGATTGAGATCATTTAATGAGTTCACACAGTAGACACCTATCAGATGGCAATGACTCTGGGTCACCATTACCAACTAGTGTTGGATACTGAACTGTCAATTTTCAGGTGCATCTCCCTAGCCCATTAAAAATCCCCTGGGCTAGTGAGACCCCTCTCAAAATAACTTAAAAAAATACAAGATTTTGCAAGACATCGATTAAACTGCAGGCTTAGCCCTTTAAAATTAAGAAACAGAACAATGTTATGCAGTCATTAATGTCTGAAACCAGATTTCAGTACATAACTTCATACATATTTTTCTTTATTAACACTGGATTCTTTTAATACCTCACTCTAAGACAGGGACACATCCCCAGTTTGTTTCCCATTATACTAACAAAAGAGTGTGTAAGGTATGTTTTCATCAGCTGGGTTGACATTTGTCTTGGAGTTTATCTCTTGCTCTTGTCTTCCTTAAAACTGCTTAAATTGTTCTATTAGACACGCATGTTTCATTCATGGAAAAGAAAATTTTATTTTAACTTCCTATTAGGTCTTATCTTAGTGATTGATATTTTTCTGTCTGAATAATTTCCATGGTCATTATTAAGTTTAATATTGCACTGGCTTCAGGGAAAAAAAACCCTAGAGAGCTACTGAATATGACTCACTTATTGTCAACACTACATATTAATACATAAGAGAGATTACAGAGGGCTACTGCAGATGTGTTAGTACTACTTCCCATGTACATAATATGCCCTTTAGGTGGTGCCATTGTGTTTTTTAAGATAAGGCTGGAGAATCTAACAAGAAGATGTGAGACAGAAAGGATGCAGCATACAGTACTTCCTTATACCCTAAGTGATTCGGAAACATCTGAGTGTACAGGGCCATTTTAGTGTACAGGATATAATGAATTGTAGGCCTTCCACTAACATTGTTCTCGGAGGTAAATATAGAGCCAGTGTTAAAAATCAAGAAAGCAAAACACCAAAGGAAGAAAACAGATCAAATCTAGTAAGGGATTCTTTATAAAAACTTTTAAATTCCAAAGAGCAGAGGAAATTGTGTGTGATCCAGTTCTGAATTTACACTAAATACAAAGGATTTGGTTATCTGGTCTGGTTGAGGCCCGTCTCTATTTATGATGACTAATGAAAGTTCAGAAACATGCTGGAAGACTTCTAAGGAGAACATCAAAGCAAAACTGAAATATGAAGTAGCCCCTGATGATCTCCATAATATCATGCCTAGGTAGATCATTTTGTCTAGTGGCAAGGACAGAGGACAAGAAGACAGTACTCCTTGGTTTCATTTTCCTCACTGTGTAACCTTTGCAAAGTCACTTAATCTCCCTGTGTCTCAATTTACCCTGTATGGGTCTTGTCAGGCTTAATTCATCAATAGATTTAAAGAGCTTTGGGAATATTGGATCAAAAGTACCATATAATGAAAGTACTGCCATTGTTTAAGCATTGTTCATATATTTTTTTCTTAAAAGAACCTTCCAATCCACATTTCCCTTACTATATGCAAATAAAGAATATACATAGTACAGTATCTCTGAAACATTTCTAACAACTTATGTAGACCTATTTCCAAAGCTCTTTGAAACCTGTTAACAAAACACTTTACCTCCCTCTGATACTTCACACTGCAAAACAGCTTTGAAGATCTAGACTGAAGAATGAAGGAAACAAACAGGGCATCTGGGGTCCATTAGTTACCCTAATTCATAAGGCGCTTTGACAAAGCCTGCTGCTTGCCTTTTCTAATCCATGATACAAAATAAACACAAATTCAAAAAAATGAGCTAGTCAGTGTTCTCTGTCTTTTCCTTTCCTCCCTCACTTTTTTTCTTTTTCACATGAGATATTAGTTTAGTTTCTTTGCAGCCCTTTGTATTTTTCTCTCTGTCCAAAACATTCATTCATACTCACTCACAGATCACTCATCCCAAATAATGACTTTCTTGGTTGGGAAGATGCCTGGGTCGTCTTGTTGTTTCCAAAAGAAACTGCTAAGAGGCCTCCCACTTTAGGTGTCCCTCTGATTTTCAGTTGTAGAGGTGATAAGTAGTTGAATACTTGACCTGAATTTAAATTGTGAATGTCAGTAAAAGGGATTCTTGTCTTGATCCTCCAATTCCCAATATACTATTTTAAAATTAACAAGCACCAACTTCTAGTATGTTCCAGAAACATTTTTGAAAAGCTCACTGTGCACCTATCTGAGGGTATGTCTACACTACAGCACTAATTCAAACTAACTTAATTCGAATTAGTTAATTCGAACTAGTGCATCTAGACTTAAAAATTAGTTCGAATTAGCGTTTTGCTAATTCGAACTAGCATGTCCACACTGAGTGGACCCTGAACTGAGGTTAAGGATGGCCTGAAGCAGTGCCGGCAGGGCATCAGATTAGGACTTAGAGCGTGGAGCTGCTGCCTCAGGCTATCCGAGGGCTGTGCTTAAAGGGACCCAACCACCACCCTGGACAGACAGTTCTCAGGGGTTCCCCGCTTGCAAAGCAGTCCTGGCTTGGAGTGCCCTGAGTGCCCACACTCGGCACATCACAGCACTCGGCCATCAGCCCGGCTGCACTTGCCGCAGGCTGCCATCTGGAGGGGGGGGTCAATCAAGGGGCTTCAGGAGAGCTTCCACCCCGAGAAGCCCACAGAGCCACCCCAGTCCTCCCCATCAGAGGCTCGTACCCCTTTCCTCCCTCACCTCCTTCCACTTACCCCTCCTTAGCCCCCCTTCCTGATGTACAAAATAAAGGACACGTGTGTTCAAAAATAGAAACTCTCTTTATTGAACAAAACTTGGGGAAACTGGGAAAAGGAGGCGGGAGAGGGGAAGAGAGAGGGTGAGAGAGGGGAGGACAACTAAAATGATCAGGGGTTTGGAACAGGTCCCATATGAAGAGAGGCTAAAGAGACTGGGACTTCTCAGCTTAGAAAAGAGGAGACTGAGGGGGGACATGATAGAGGTCTATAAAAGCATGAGTGGTGTGGAGAAGGTGCATAAAGAAAAGTTCTTCATTAGTTCCCATAATGGAAGGACTAGAGGACACCAAATGAAATGAATGGGGAGCAGGCTTCAAACTAATAAGAGAAAGTTGTTCTTCACAAAGCAAATAGTCAACCTGTGGAACTCCTTGCTGCAGGAGGAAGTGAAGGCTAGAACTAGAACAGAGTTTAAAGAGAAGTTAGATAAAGTCATGGAGGTTGGGTCTATGGAGTGGTATTAGCCAGGGGGTAGAAATGGTGTCTCTGACCTCTGTTTGTGGAAGGCTGGAGATGGATGGCATGAGACAAATGGCTTGGTCATTGTTTCGGTCCATCCCCTCCGGGTCCCTAGTGTTGGCCGCTGTCGGCAGACAGGCTACTGGGCTAGATGGACCTTTGGTCTGACCCAGTACGGCCATTCTAAGCTCAGGGCTCAGGGTCGGGGGTCTCACTGGACCACCTTGATTTTCATGCAAACCTGCTCCTGGGTGACCAGGCTGGCAGCTATCCTGCCCTAGACGTCTACTTTCCTGTGCCTAGTGCGGAGGTCGTGGATGAGGTCCACGATCTCAGCACTAGACCAGGCGGGCGTCCGCCTCTTGCGGACCCGGGCAGGCTCCCAGGAGCCGCCAGCCTGGTCCCGGGAAGAGGCGGAGGGCTGGGTGGCAGTGGGTGGCAGTGGGTGGCTAGCTCGAGCCGTGCCAGGTGCAGGGTCTGCTGGCTGGGTGCTGGCAGGCTTGCCCCTGGCACGGGCACCGTAGGCAGCCTGTGCCCCTTTAAGGGCTCCGGGGCCGGGAGGGGGGCAGATGAGTTTCCCTGGTGGTGCCCAGAGTGGCCACCAGGGAAAGCCGGGGAGGGCTAGCCTCCCACTAGTTCAAATTAAGTGGCTACACAGCCCTTAATTCGAACTAGCTAATTCGAACTAGGCATTAGTCCTCGTAAAATGAGTTTTACCTAGTTCGAATTAAGCGCTCCGCTAGTCCGAATTAAGTTCGAACTCGCGGAGCGCTAGTGTAGCGCCTATCAAAGTTAATTCGAACTAACGTCTGTTAGTTCGAATTAACTTTGTAGTGTAGACATACCCTGAGGCTTTAGAGACCTCAATACATTTAAAAGTCTGTCCCTAAGATCCATATCCACAAAGATATTTAGGGGCCTAACTCCAACTGAAATCAGTATATCACTTCTGAAAATGGGTCTTAAGTCCAAGTCACTAAGGTGATTTTGAAAACGTTGCCCCCGAATAAACAACTGAGGCACAGGAAAATCTCTCTTTAAAGTAACGCTTTTCACCATGTGCAGTAAATATTAGAGCTATCCTATCTGTCTAGGTACTTAGATTTCATTGCCAAAGTATCTCCGCAATTACCCAGCTGGAGAAAGTATAAGTTGTGAGCAATTTATTCAGCAGATGTTGCTCTTTTTCTGTGTGAATAGATCATGATTTTTATCAATTTGATACATGAAATTGTTCTCTGGATTTTTTTAAAATATATTTGAGCCTACAGATTTCCCACAAATGGTGCCTGGGGAGTAAGCACCCAACTATTTGTATGTTTATTGCAGTCAATGGCAAAGCATTCATTGGCTATAATGGTGAAAGATAAGGCCTCTGTGGGCTTTGTGACTAGTCACATAAGCTATATGATGATCTTTCTGTTCCCTGGTGGGATGACCTCTCCTTTATAAACTATTTCCACTGTGGCTCTAAGTGGTCTAAACTTTACTTCTTTCATAGATTGTTAGCCACTGCTGAAGTATAGTCATCCATGTGCTATCCCCATTTCCCCAGGTATTATGGGCATTTTGCCTTGCCATAAAAAGTAATTACAATGCTAAATTATTCATTCATTTAAAAAGCATATTTAAGAATATATGTGAGATTTTAACATACCATCTCTAGGTGAATTATCCAACCTTTCTGGTGCTTTCCTCTTATTAGCAAAACCATGACAGCTCTCTAACACCACTGATATCCAGAAATCAGGGGCAGAGTATTTGCACAGCAGAACTCTGTCCCTTACTGTCTAGCATGTTGACACTGGCTAAGGGCCAGAAGTAGAAGACACACTTAATATCAGAGGGGTAGCCGTGTTAGTCTGTATATGCAAAAACAATGAGGAGTCCTGTGGCACCTTAAAGACTAACAGATTTTTTTTTTATATAAGCTTTCATGGAAGAAGAGCCACTTAGTGAAAGCCTATGCCCAAATAAATATTAGTCTTTCAGGTGCCACAGGACTCCTTGTTAGTTACACTTAATATCTACTCTAGGGCAAATGCTGCAAACCTGTCTTATGTGTACAGTTTTGGTAGAGTCAGTGGGGCTAGTCACAAAAGTTACATGAGGATTCAGACTGTTCCCAGTGAAATTGATAAAGGTTTGCCGCTGACTTCGGTGGGAACAGATACAGGCCATGTGTCTGGCACAAATGAGAGCTCTGAACTAGAGGCTGAACTTGAAGCTACGAATGTCAAAATTCTTAGCCCTGCTTTAACACCAACCTCCCTTCCTGCTTTTGGCTAAATCACTTCACTTTTCTGCCTCATTTTTCCCATCCATAATGGGGATACAAATTTTTACTCGCATGCCTCACAAAGTTGTTATAGAGTAAATGTGTGAAAAGTGCTATGGAAATGCTGAGTATTTGTATTAGGAATTACTACAGTTTTTGACCAACTCCTGTCTTCACACACACACTCAGCAGATGGTTAAAGTCCAGTTCTCACTGACCACATGTTCAGAACTGATCTGCCTTTTCTGCATAGCTATTAGGATGTATCATTGAAGCTATGTGGTAACTGACTACAGTATAACTAGTCAGTAACTTGCTTTGCAGGCACTACTGCATTACCTCCTGATAACTTCAGTAGGTAAATACTGTAAGTGTTTCATCTCACCACTGTAGGTTAACTAACTCCCCCAGGAGACATCCTATCAGATAGAACACTTTTGGCACTGGTGCTCTCATGTATATGTGTGCTGTAGCTGAAGCTTAATGGTTTTTCCCACTGCTTTTTTGCCTCTGGGTTGGTCTTTCACCACATGTTTTCTCTAACACCTGCTCCCTGGATTTCCTTTCTTGTCCTTGGGATATCTAGAATAAGTTGGCCTCTTCCTTCAGACTGTGCTGCTTGTCTCCTCATATTTGGCATGGTACTCAATGTGCATTTGCCATTTCTTTCATGCACTACTACGTTCACATGTGAAATACATCTGCAAGGATACCCATCGTGTAATGTAGGCTGCTTTTCAGAGACACAGCATGAGCCTAGTGACTACCAGAGCCAAGGATAGTGATAGAAATGTAGCCGTGTTAGTCTGGGGTAGTTGAAGCAAAATGCAGGACAATGTAGCACTTTAAAGGCTAACAAGATGGTTTATTAGATGATGAGCTTTCATGGGCCAGACCCACTTCCTCAGATCAAATAGTGGAAGAAAGTAGTCACAACCATATATACCAAAGGATACAATTTAAAAAAGTGAACAAATATGAAAAGGACAAATCACATTGCAGAACAGAAGGGGGATGCGGGGGGGGGGGGGGGGGGGGAGGAAGGAAGGTAAGTGTCTGTGAATTGATGATATTAAAGGTAGGGAGAGTGGGATGTTTGTGAGTTAATGGTATTACAGGTGATAATTGGGGAAACTGTCTTGGTAATGGGTGAGATAGTTCAAATTCTTGTTAAGTCCTTGTTGGCAAGTGTCGAATTTTAACATGAATGACAGTTCAGAGGATTCCCTTTCAAGTGCAGATGTAAAAGGTCTTTGTAGCAGAATGCAGGTGGCTTAGTCATTTAGAGAGTGTCCTTTCTGGTTAAAGTGGCAAGAAACTGTTTTCTCTTTGTGATCTTGTCTGATATCTGTTTTGTGGGCATTAATCCTTTGGCGAAGTGTCTGAGATGTTTGTCCAATGTACATAGCAGACGGACACTTTCGGCACATGATAGCATAGATTATATTTCTGGATGCGCAGGAATATGTGTTCTTGATCTTATAACTCACTTGGTTAGGTCCAATAATGATATCAGCAGAATGAATATGTGGACAAAGCTGGCAACGGGGTTTGTTGCAAGGGAAGGTACCAGGGTTGGTATTAGTGTGGTATGTCCTGTGGTGGTTGGTAAGAATCATCTTGAGGTTAGGTGGTTGTCTATAGGAGACTATGGGTCTGTCTCCCAGAGCCTCTTTGAATATGGTATCCTGTTCCAATATAGGCTGTAGTTTATTGATAATGTGTTGGACAGGTTTAAGTTGGGGGTTGTAGGTGATGACAAGTGGTGTTCTATTGTTGGTTTTCTTGGGTCTGTCTTGAAGTAGATGGTTTCTAGGTATTCGTCTGGCTCTTTCAATTTGCTTTTTTATTTCTCTGGGTGGGTAGTTGAGATTTATAAATGCTTGGTAGAGATCCTGAAGCTTCTGGTCTCTGTCAGTGGGATTAGAGCAGATGCGGTTGTATCGAAGGGCTTGGCTATAGACGATGGATCGTGTGGTGTGTTCTGGATGGGAGCTGGATGCATGTAGGTAACTGTATGAGTCGGTGGGTTTTCTGTAGAGAGTGGTGTCTAATTTTCCATTGTTGATTTGTACGATGGTGTTCAGGAAGTGGATCTCTCATGTAGAATGGTCCAGGCTGAGGTTGATGGTGGGGTGGAGATTGTTGAAATCTCTGTGGAATATCTCCAGTGTTTCTTGGCCATGCGTCCAGATCATAAAGATGTCATCGATGTACCGTAGGTAGAGGAGGGGTGAAAGGGGACGGGAGTTGAGGAAACGTTGTTCTAGGTCAGCCATAAAGATGTTAGCATACTGTGGGGCCATGTGTGTACCCATGGCTGTGCTGCTGATCTGGAGGTATAAGTTGTTCTCAAACTGGAAATAATTGTGGGTGAGAACAAAGTTACATAGGTCTGCTATCAGGTTGGCAGTAGTGTCCTCTGGGATAGTGTTTCTAATTGCTTGTAATCCGTCTTCATGTGGGATGTTGGTATATAGAGCTTCTACATCCATGGTGGCAAGGATGGTATTATTGGGGAGGTTATCGATGTTTTGTAGTTTCCTTAGGAAGTCAGTAGTGTCTCGGAGATAGCTGGGGGTATTGGTTACGAAGGGTTTGAGAAGAGTGTCTACATAGCTGGATAGACCAGTAGTGAGCGTGCCAATACCAGAGATGATGGGACGTCCGGGGTGCCCAGGTTTATGGATCTTGGGAAGTAGATAGAACAATCCTGGTCGGGGGTCAGAAGGTGATTCTGTGAGGATTTGTCCCCCAAGGAGTGAGGGTTAAGACTCTTGGGCTTGTCTACACTTTCAGCACTGCAGCCCTACCCATTTCAGCTCTACACCTTGCACCAGGGCCTGCGGTGGCTGTCAGCGCACAGGTGAAGCTAACATCACTGATGAAAGAGCTTCTCTTGATACTGTAGGGACTGCACTTCCCTGAGAGGTGGTAGCTATGTTGAAGAGAGAAGCCCTCCTGTCAACACAGTACAGTCTACACTGTGGTCTAGGCTGGTATAGCTGTGGGGCAAAGTCCTCCTAGAGTGGATGTAGCTTATGCAGGCAAAGCTGTGCTTTTGATGGTGGTATTTATTCTCCCCCTCCTCAGTGGAATAGTTTATACCACCAAAATCATAGCTTTGCCACTATCATGCTGTTTACATTAAGAACATTCGCAGTTACAGCTATAGGTCAGTCAGCCTTGTCATATTTGTTTGCATGTTCAAATTCCCCCTTCCCCATTCTTTGGGGGCACATATATTATCTTCTTACATATCCGTAATGCTCCAGGCACACTTATGGTGCTACAAACAGTTAAGAAATAACAAACTGTAACAGAGTGCAAGAAAGTCCATAGCAATTATTATTTGCATAATGGAGATGTGAATCCCATTGTGCCAGGTGCTGTATGAAATGCTTCCTGCTCCAAAGTGCTGACAATTTAAATAGATGCGACTGACAAAGAAAATGTGATAATCCTCATTTTACAAATGGAGAACTGCAGCACAAAGAGATTAAAGAGGCCACAAGAAGACTGTGGTGTTAGTACTTACACTTTGGATTCCTGAATGCCAGGTCTATTTCTGCAAGCCTAATACTAATCTTCCTTACAAGTCCAGCCTTCCTCTCTGTGTTCATTGTATGCATTCACATAGCACCAGCACTTTCACTCCCTCTTCTCATCTTTCCTCTCAGAACCACCATTAGTGTTGAACAGATCCATGGACCGGGAGGGGCATAATTTGGCTGACCTTGTCGCATGGCTAAAAAAAAGTGTATTCCAAGTATAGACTTTGAACTTCCCTTGTCAATGCTTGTACCCAAGTAGCAACTGAGTTTTTATTAATGTCAAGCTCATGCATTATCAATGCACTTCCAGACCTGTCTTTTAATAAGAACATAAGAACGGCCATACTGGGTCAGACCAAAGGGCCATCTAGCCCAGTAGCCTGTCTGCCGACAGTGGCCAGCACCAGGTGCCACAGAGACTGTGGACGTTAGTTATTCCAAAATAATGCTGCTGTGTAGACATAGCCTAACAGGTTTCTGTGTTGGTGACATACTTTCTCAAAGCACATTCCTTCTGAGAATCCTTTCTACCTTTCATCCTCTCCATCTTCCTTTGCATGAACTTGTGCACTGTGATATGCCCTTTCATTTCCTCCTATGGCCCAGTCTTAAAGAATATTGATTTGTGTTAGGTCGCTTACTGATGACTTCCATGAGTAAGGGCCCCCCATGTGAATAAGAATTTGAGGGGTGAAGCTGCTTATCGCCATGAATCAGCATCAACAATCTTTCTACTTAGATTTATTTCTAAATGAATAGATATAATCCATATTATGGTGCCTGAATCCAATACACTGTGTAGCATGAGCTTTATTCATTGGAGAAAGAATTAATTATTGTGAGTTGCAGTTCAGATGAGGCTGATGGGACTTTTCATAGAAGCACTTATCTGCATAAGTAAGGGTCATGCAAAGCTGCCAAAATAGCATAATATAAAATAATGCATATATATCTGCAACCTGTAAAGGGTTAAAATAGTGTACAATAGCTAGCAATGATTACCTGCATTGTTGCAATGATTACCTGGTTGCAAGAATGATTTTAAGCAGGTATGTGTAGTAAGCAGGTGTTTTCCTATAAACACATCTCACATGCAAGTATGTGTTACTAGATGTACCACAGATCTGACATTCTTCCTGGTGACTTGGGAGGGGAATGAAGCAGAAGAGGGAGGAAGCAGAAACTAATCAAAGAAAGCAATATTTTATCAATCATATTTGATGCTATTCTCTCTTTCTCTCTCAATCTTTCTCTCTCCCTCTCTCTTTCACTGCTTTGATCTATCATATAAAACTGATACTTTGGACTGATTCCAAACTCTTAGCTTTTCAATCTGAGAGGGCTCTGGGTTAGCTGCTGCGGGTATGTGTTTGCAATTATGCATTTGAAAGTATTTTCCCCTCCTCTGAGATAACATTCTTTTTGTGTTACCACACACTTCTGCTGTCTCGTTTTTCTTCTCCCATGGCACTGTAGTCTGAAAGGCCTCACTGCATTATTCTCCCTGATCCTTGCAACTGATATCTGAATAAAATACTTTCCTCTGCTGGTATTTAACCTGCTGAGCCATTCACTTTCTAGCTGTGAAACACAAAAAAGTGTATCATGCAGAAACATTCTGGCAGTTACGTTTCTTAACATGGTTCAGGGGCAATGCGATATTGAACAGGGTTGGGAAATTTTGTATCTGAGTGTGGGTCCAATGTAATTTTTACTGGAACTTCAGCATTTGATTCACGTGGTCTTTGTTCAGTGGATATAGCTACAATTTTCCTATTAGAACATCTTCATAAATAAAAGCAAGTTGAAAGTCTTTGCTGTCTGAGTATCCGATTATATTTATTGGAATTTAAAGAAAGGATGTATTTTCTGCACACATCTTTCTTCTATAAAATACCTAGGGACTGCCCTACTCTGTCTTCACTTTCACATGTAGAATCTCCATGATATCATTTGGCATTGAAAAAGGTTCAGAGAAGGGCAACAAAAATGATTAGGGGTTTGGAACGAGTCCCATATGAAGAGAGATTAAAAACACTTAGGCTGTGTCTACACTGGCAAGGTTTTTCCAGAAAATCATCTGATTTTCTGGGAAAACTTGTCAGCTGTCTACACTGGCCACTTGAATTTCCGGAAAAGCACTGACGATCTAATGTATAATAATTTTTCCGAAAGACTTTTGCCCGAAAGGGCCAGTGTAGACAGCACAGTACTGTTTTCCGCAAAAAAGCTCCGATCGCGAAAATGGCAATCGGGGCTTTTTTGCTGAAAAGCGCGTCTAGATTGGCCACGGACGCTTTTCCGCAAAAAGTGCTTTTCCGGAAAAGTGTCCTGCCAATCTAGATGCGCTTTTCCGAAAATGCTTTTAACGGAAAACTTTTCCATTAAGCATTTTTGGAAAATCATGCCAGTGTAGACGTAGCCTTAGACTTTTCAGCTTAGACTAAGGGGGGATATGATAGAGGTATGTAAAATCATGACTGATGTGGGAAAAGTGAATAAGGAAATGTTATGTACTTGTTCCCATAATGTAAGAACTAGGGTCACCAAATGAAATTAATAGGTAGCAGGTTTAAAACAAACAAAAAGAAGTTTTTCTTCATGCAGTGTGCAGTCAACCTGTGGAACTCCTTGCCAGAGTATGTTGTGAAGGCCAGGACTTTAACAGGGTTCAAAAAAGAGCTAAATAAGTTCATGGAGGTTAGGTCCATCAATGGCTGTTAGCCAGGATGGGTAGGAATGGTGTCCATAGCTTCTATTTCTGTGGAAATGGATGACAGGAGAGGGATCATGTGAGGATTACCTATTGTGTTCACTCCCTCTGGGGCATCTGGCATTGGCCTCTATCAACAGACAAGATACTGGGCTTGATGGACCTTTGGTTTGACTCAGTATGTCCGTTCTTATGTAATGCATAACATAACCAGGGTAGAAGCCATCCATATGTCAAGGATGATCAGGCTAACTTTTATACATATGAACTCTTACTCTTGGTGTAAGGACTATTGGTAGGATTCATACTCAAAACAGTAATTGAGACTTGCACGTGGAAAAGTAAGATTAAAATTAATGACTGAGTTCTCTTTAGAATAAATTAATTCACAACAGTATTTAAATGGCTGCTATATCAGAATGTAAACTCTTCACTAATGATCATTTTGCACTTATTTTCACTAATATCATCACATAATTAATATTTACTAATCTTGCTGTCCTTTAGTATGCAAATATTGGCCCATGGAGATCAGTGGGTCAATTCACATGAGTAAGACTTTCCAGACTGGACCTTTAGTGCTTGAGTTTTGTGAAGTGCTGCATGTTCTGAACAATCCTTGTCTCTCGAATATCTTGGGACCAACATAGTTACAACAGCACTGCTCTCAGCAATCAGTGCAATTCAAAGGGACACATCCTGTTCCCATTGAAGTGTGAGTAGGTTTTAACTGACTGCAGTGAAAGGAGTAGAAGGTGCTCAGTATTCTTTGGAATTTGATCCTTAGATGGTAAGCTTTTTACAAAGCAAGGACTTGCCTTGTTGATGTCTCCTTGTGTGCTATAAAGCTACTGTGCTGTATAAATGAATAATAATAATTTTAATTTATTTTTCACAAGACTGGCCCAGACCAAACCCTCACTTGATGTAAATCAGTGTACCTGCATTGAAACTGATGGCATCATGCCGATTCACATTCATTAAGGATGTGGCCTATTGTGGAGCAATGCACCCTATTTGTGTTTGATCTTAGCTTCTCCGCAGTTGCATTTACAGTGTTGTGCATGATCAAGGAGGTGTTTGCCGAATGGTCTCTGAGCTCTTCCCATTTCTGACTAATTTCTTTTCAGTGTGGGAACAGAATTCTGATACGCGTGACACAAGCAGAATACTTTGGAATTAGTTCCATTAAAGCCATGCCATATGCCTTATAGGGTACATTGTGGTATTGATATGCTGGTTGACAGCCTTTTCCTATGGGTGGGGTCAACACACATGCCTTAATTTGTATCCTTGTGTGTGTGTGTGTGTGTGTGTGTGTTTTAATTTTAAATGCATCAAGCAGAGATAGGTTTTAAATTAAAAATGACATCATCATGCCTCTGCTAGCTTGTTGTAGGCAGTCCATATATTAACACTGCTTGTTTCAGTTCTCAATGATCCTATTATGAATTGTAATCTCATTACACAAACCTTGCTATACAGTAGAATTTCAGATGAGGTTTTGTGGTTTTTAGAACTTAAACAGCTAGAACAAGCACAAAGGCAGTTGCGGTCAGGCTGCTTCCTCTCTTACCACAGCAGTTGTGGAGATGCCATTCCAGTGACCACTATTTCTACAATGAGTCAGTTTCATTTTTAACAATCTGACTCAGTTCTCTTCAAAGGGGGGGGGGGCAGCATGTTGTTTCTGCATGATTCTTGTGTGCATGACTCTGTACAAAGGGGTCAAAGCCAACATTAACCTCTTGGGCTCCCGCCAGAGGAAAAACCTTGATCCTTCTAGCAGCTGGAATCCGTATTCTTTAGCAATTGCATTAGTTCAAATGTGCTGCAGGGGCACTAGTTTTCATAAACATGCCCTGTGTTTTCAGCCCTCAGAAAAACTGAAGTTTAGAACAGCCACTTCCCCCAGAAAAATAGCACTGTAGGTGAAGTAATTAGCAGCAAGACATGCATCCCCCAGCTTCTAGATATATGCCAGAAGCCTTTGCAAAAACTCCTAGAGAAATCTGCTGCTTTCTTCAGATGGGAGCCAACAAACAAACAAATAATAATAATAATAATAATAAAAAACAAGAGGAAGAAGAAGAGGGAGATAATAAATATCAAATTTAAGGAAAACATCTAATATAATAAAAAGGAGCACAACATTTTGGGGCATGGATGGTGGATTGTAAATCTTCAAACCCAATCAGTAACAGCTAATTATATGCTAGAATTAGATAAAATAAATTAATGCAAGTTCAAGATTCCTTTCAGCAGTGCTCCTGCTGAAACTCATTCATGTTAATTTCACAAGCAGGGAATACGGCATTTTTCAACCTTAATAAAATGTAAGATATCTTTTTCTTTTCATATGACTCTCAGTTTCATTTTGAAGTTTTTTGAGGTTCTTCTAAGGTTATGGAGTGGTCAAGTGAAGCGGAACAGGGTTTTTGAAATCAGGAAGCCTGGGTGCAGTTTCATTCAGAAAAAAAAAAGAAAAAAAAAAAAGCCAAAAGCCCTATTCCTGTGTTTGATTGAAAAATAAAACTGCTGCTCTCAGTGAACCTTTGAAGTCCCCCAGCCCAGTAATTGTTTCACGACATTTGCAGCTTGAGGCAGCAAGAATGTTTGTGGTTGTTTTAAAGGCATCTGAGTGTGGATTCCATATGGTTTATTTTTTATTTTGGGTTTTTCTAATTTTTTGCTTTCCCGTTTGGAGCCTCAAATCCTCCTGCTTTGCCCTACAACCAATCCCAGCCTATACAGTTACTTCATGAACTGCTTGTCTGTGAAAGAACTGAGAGCACGCATTGTAGCACAAAGATTCAAGCATGTTTAATTCAGACAAAATCTGTGAATGCCTGTTTAAGTAATCGTTGATTTTAACTGTGCTTTATCAATACTATATTTGGCGTGTGGCTTACTAAACACTGCACAGTGTGCTTTCTTGGACAAAAGGCCTCTTCATATGGCTGCTGTGAGCATGATCCTCTAAATGCTTACTACTGAGCACAGGGCTTACTGTCGGTAGGTAGGAAGCACTACGCCTAGTAGTAAGCCTCTGGAGTCAAATAAAGGGGCTGATTCACCATTATGTTACTCCTGTCTCATACCAGCGTAATTTTTTTCCTCAATAAAATAGGTTGAATCAGACTCAATAGTTCTGAAAATATATACAATAGAAACTAGAAAAGTCCAGAGAGGATCTCGGTCAAATGAACTCCCCAAATAAGAATAAATCGGAAATACCTATCAGTGAATACATTTCTCTGCATTAGGCCATGCAAATCTGGACGTAGCAGACATACTTGAAACTTTGACAAAGATATGATGATGATTATGTATAGTACATTATGTAACACCAAGTGTATTACTTGAGTACATGGTAGGGCCCAATTCTGCACTTCCCAAACTCAGTAGGAGCTGGATTGAGTTTTTCTTTATTAATGTATATAGCACTGTTTGCAGACCTCACTGAACTCCCAATGTTCAAAATAAAACAAAACACGGAAACCAGTTACAATCAGCAAAGTATCGAGTTTGCAGCCTGGATGCTGATTGGATCTGATAATCATGGGCCTGATTTTTCTATCACACACAGAAGTAATTCTGCTGAAGAGAGTGGTGGTAGCGCAATGTGGGACCAAATTAAGTGGCAAAAGAATGAAGCCCAGATTTCTTCTGAGAGAGATTCTCACTAGGGGCAGCTGTAGACTTAGTTCTGCAGCGTGTTGAGGATTTTCTGTGAAGTGCTGAGTGACTCTCAGCTCTGACTGATTTCAATATAAGGTTGCTAACAGTTCCTTATTACAAGGGACATCCCTTATTTTTTCACCTGTATACAACAAGATCAGGAGTTGCTGATTGCTGCAAAAACCAGGAAGAAATATCTTGGCAAATGTACGTGAGTAATGCTTATTATTATTGCTATTGTTTATTATTATTATTGTTATTATTATTTATTATTTATTATTGGTAGTAAAGATGATGGGACTATCAGGAAAAGAGGGGGTGGGGAAATGGAATGCTAAGAAAGCAGTCCCAGTTTTTTTAAACACAATGTTGACAACTCTAGTGTATTCCTATTATGTTCATCACTGTAATGCCTTTGAACTTCTGTAGTTTGACACTCTCTGTCCTGGCAACATCGGTGGGCCCTCATGATTTCAGTTAGCTGGATGTCCACTTATCATGGGAGTGGCCAGGCTTCTGGCAATCCCATAAAGTTTGTTTACAGTCACCAATACTGGCTCTCAATGTTTTATGCTGATGTTTAGACCCCTAAATGTCTTCTAAGAACCCAGTAAGCAGTGGAAGTCTTAGTAATGATACTAGACAATATTGACCTCCCATGATCCAGTAAATTCTCAGGTTTGGCACTAGTCTGGTCCCAAAGGTGCTGGACTAGAGAGGTGCAACCTGTTCTTGTGTAGACATAGCCTCAGTGTCCCAGCAAAGAAAAATTTGCAACTGACCTGTCTCAACCAGTTCAGACTCACATGCCTAAGGATACAACTTAAGCTCTGAGACCCTTGTACTTCAGAGCCCCAGATGTCTAACAGCAGCGAAACAGCTCCATGAGCCTAAGTTGGCTGGCATGAGCCAACTGGGGTGTCTAGTTGCTGTTTAGACATACCCTTAGTATCTTGCATAATCAGGCACTTTTTAGTTAATGTGTAAATGAAAGAGACTGATGGCAAGTTCTCTTAAACTTATTTATCCATGTGGTCTCTAGTCATGTACAGTTCTGTTCTTGTCAATGGAACTATTTGCATGAGTAAGGATTACTCACATGAGTAAAGATTTTCCAGATCAGTCTCTGAATGATCAATAATGTAATGAAATCAGTCTGCTACAGTAAATACCAGCTAAATGAAGTTGCCAGGTAGTTGTTAATCAGGGAGAGATTAGTGTGAAAGCCCCTCAAACAAATACTGTGTAAAGGCAAATTTGTGTTTAAATATGTTTTATTCACTGCTGTCTTTTGAAGGAAACTCTGTTGTGCTCTATACTTTCCTAATACACATCAGATGTACCTCTACTCTAGCCATATTGTCCTATTTATGGAGGCCTACAGAATTCAACTACAGAACAGTGCAGCAGCATTCCCAAGGAGAGCACATTCCAGAGTTTCCCAAACTCGGCACCACATTTCTTCAGTTGATGCTCAGCATGCCGTATCCTCCACTAGTGTCAGTTTACTTGAGTGGAGTGATGATTTTTTTCCCACCAGATGAGGATCTGGCTTAGCTAACTTCTGATTGTACCATATCCTCTACAAACCTGAGGAGAGGTAAAAAGGGATAATTTTTAGTTGTTGTGGGATTTTGTTTTCATTATAAGTGTGTTGCTGGAAAAATTCAAATACGTCACTAGTCTATAGAATAATAATTATTTTGATAATACTTTGTACCATCACACTGTCCTTCAAAGGGTCTCAGAGGGCATGTCTACAAAGCAGCATTATTTTGGAATAACTGGAGTTATTCTGAATTAACAAAGAATGCATCTACACAGCAAACCATTATTTCAAAGTAACGGTGAGCTGGAGGACTTCTTACTCTGACTCCTGTAACCCTCATGTCACAAGGAGTAAGGGAAGTTGAAGGAAAAGTGCTCTTCCTTCGGCTTCCTGCTGTGTAGACAGCACCAAAAGCTGAATCAGGCTATTTTGGCTTCAGCTGCGCAATTGACGTAGCTGAAGTTGTATAGCTTAATTCGACTTTTGTCCTGCCGTGTAGATGTGCCCAGAGTGATTTACAAACATCAGTGAATAAAATCTGTCACTCCACCCCATGAGAGCTGAATAACGATGAGGTGTTAATATTTTTGCTTTATAGATGTACAAAGAAGTTAAGTGAATTGCTCAAAGCCATTCTGAAAGTCTGTGGTAGAGCCAGTAATAAGCCAAACCAGGGTACATCTACACTTGCTTCCTAGTTCGAACTAGGGATGCAAATGTAGGCAACCGAAATTGCTAATGAAGAGGGGATTTAAATATCCCGCACTTTATTAGCATTATCTCGCCGGCGCATTACTCTGCGCAACAGCTATTTCGAAAGTGAAAGTAGTTTGAACCAAACCCCTTGGTTCGAACTAACGTTACTCCTCATTTTTTTAGGAGTAACGTTAGTTTGAACCAAGGGGTTTGGTTCAAACTAACGCGTCCCGGTGCACACTTACCCTTGCGAAACATCTGTTGAGTGGAGTAACACGCTGGCGAGATTATGCTAATGAAGCACGGGATATTTAAATCCCCGCTTCATTAGCAAATTCGGTCGCCTACATTTGCATCCCTAGTTCAAACTAGGGATGCAAATGTAGACGTACCCTCCGGGATTATCTAAATGCTATAAAAGTCGCCTATTGTGCTTTGATCTTCTGTTTCAAGGTAGAGTTGATCCAAGTGCACTGAGGAACTTTTAGTGTGAGATGGGCTAATGCAAGATAGATTTACACCCAGCTTGCTGCATACTAACAGTTCGTCTACATGCGTCTAGAATTTCCCTGAAAACAATTTGCTAGCATTATAATATATGATACACAGACAGAATATTTCCATTATATGAAGGAATACATGACAGTTTTAAGTCAGTGAGAATCAGTGAGAAAACTCTAATCAAAATAATTGGTGTAGAAGAATTCTCACTGAGTTTCATAGAGTTCAATGAGACTGCTTGGATGAATAAATACTATTCAATGTAAATAATCATTTGCTTCTAGTTTATAAGATCTTTGTGCAGGGATGATCTTTTATTTTGTGTATAACATTGTGAATCACTGTATCACTTCACAAAGAATTAATATAACAAGTTGAACCTCTCAGATTTGGCACTCTCAGGCCTGGTCAGTGCCGAATCAGAGAATTTGTCAGATTACGGGCGGTCAACATTGTCTAGCAGCATTACCAACATTTCCAGTGCTTACTGTGCTCTTAGAAGACATATAGGGGTAAATTAGAGCTAAACAACAGCACAGGACACTGAGAGCCAGGACTGGTGGCTGTAAACAAGCTTTATCTGACTGCGGGAAACTTAGCCATGCCCATTGTAAGTGGACATCCGGCTAACTAAAATTATGCCAGACCACAAATGTTCCCAAACCAGAGAGTGTCAGACTACAGAGGTTCAGCCTGTACTAATATTTAGTAGAATTAATCAGGGAACTATCCATAAAATACCAAATAAATTTCCTTTGCCACTCAGTCTGAAGATTCAATATTTTAATAATCCAGAACATATGGATCCTTAACAAGCATGACGACAGCCATGCATACCCACTTCATACTGTGGAAGAGATTTAATACAGTAATGTGGTACAAATCAAGATATAGCCAATAGAGAAAACTACTGTACAGTATATGTGTGGTCCCCATACAATGCATTCATACTAAGGATATAATAGTTATATCGCTCATAACTCAGAATGACATTTATGAACACAATTGTGCTGTTTTTTGTTGTTGTTGTTGTTTTGTTGTTTTGTTGTTTTTAAAGGAGCTGCACACAAACTTTGCTCAGGGGCATAAATCCGGAAGTTCCCTTGATGGAAAGCATCCTGTATAAACCTCACCATTTGCCTGAATATAACTTTTCAGAATGAAATTGACAATATGAAGTATTAATGTGCTCTGAGTAAACAATGATGTTTGATTACTTTTATGTCATGGTTTGATTTCTTTTATGTTTTCTTTTGAGTTATTTTTGGTTTACCACACTAAGAATTAGGCTCAGTAACCTCAGAAGAGAATTTGTAACTAATGTCAAAGGTATATGGTTCAGCAAAAGTAGAATGGGATACAAAAGAAGAGGTAATATTAAATAAAAAATGTGTTGAGGGAAATAGGTGATTAGTTACAGATGATATAGAAATAAACAGAACAATAAAGGCAATTTAGATTTTTTTCTAAAAAATAAGATAGTTCTAGGAAACTGGGCAAATTCAAGAGAACTATCAGGCTAAAATTAGAGGGGATCTTATTTCAAACTTGTAAATTACCAGTTAAATCATAAATTTTTCCATCTGATGCAATACAGTTTGTTGTCAAAGACCTTCCTTCCATTGATTTCAACAATCTGTTTTGGACCTTGGCCTAGATGACTACAATTGCTACTTAATTTATTCAAAGGTATATTTTTGGAATTATGGAAGAACTATAAGTACAGTGCCTTTCTATTACAAAGGGATGTTGAATAGACATTCATTAATGTTTGTGCAATGTTCATGTATTACAAAAGTAGATTAATAGTAGCTTTGGAATTCCAGTGCAATACAGAATTTTTGTATGTTTGTAACAGGAATTATGACTGACGTTTTGGAGGACAATACCACACCAACCCCAGAATGATACACTGCATGAATGAAAAAAAAAAATAAAGAAAGGGGATTAACATCTATTGGATTTGATGTTAATGATTTTGCAGTATTTATTTTAAAAAATTCTAGGGGGCTGCCAGCATTAAAAAAAATAAGCTGATGTAGACATAGTCATAATTTCATATACCAAAGCCACAATAAAGGGAGGCATTAAGGTAATGGTACAGTTAAAACTATGCAGAATGCTTAAAAAGATAAGAATAATCCTGGGATATACTACAGAATTTCTCTGAACTCAATAATCCATCTCATTGTTTGGCACCAGATACAACAACAAGAGCCATATAAAATGACTGATTGATTGATCAGTGTGAGGGCATAATCTCCAGGGATTCATGAGCAAATTATCAGCCCGGGCAGAACAAACTGGACTGGACGATTAGAACTAGAAACCACAAATCAGAGTTAGACTCTAAATTGCATACAATAATTGTGACAGTACTTACATCGTAAATTTGCAGTTTATCATTTTAATTATTTTAAAATATTACCAAATGTAGAATAAATTATGCAAAGATGAAGCCCATGCTTTAAATGTACTCCTCATACTGATGCAAGTAGCTGTACTGCCTAGTGTGAGAGTGCTGTATGCTGAGGCTGCACTAATCTGGACTGTCCACGCCATTGCTCAAGTTGCATCAATTCAGTTTTCTGCAGAAGAGACAGCTTTAGAATGTGAAGCAAATTGCTGGAGATCTTTCCTAATAGCAGAACATTAACCCCATACATGTCTGTACATCTGAACCTGCTTCACAAACAAAAACACTTATCTTCTACAGAAGGGTTTCAAGAGAGGGCACGTTTTCTTGGCCTTATTGCAGTTGCTCTTGCAAAGAACTGGTTTTTGGAGGTGCAATGTTCTTTTAATGTTTGGCATTACTGAAAGTGACCCAGTTCATAGAGAGCAGTGTTGTAGAAAAGAGCCCTTTAAGTCACATCCATTTTAATTAGTGTGGTTTAATTATGCTGCTGTACTGTAGGATAATCTAACTACCCTGTAGAGTAGATCTGAAGAGCTGTAGGGGCTCCATTGTGGTTGGACAAGCTAAGAAATGTCTATAAAAGACACAGTGTATTTCGACAAGACTAGACTACATTTTTTTTGTATTTTAAATTCCACTAATTTTTGCATGTCTTTGAATTAATTATTTCTCTTTCAGCATCAGAGGAACATATAAAGCATTTTTACTTTTTAACAGTTTTGTGCTATAATAGTCATTCTATTGCTTCAGTGATAGGATTGAAAACTTATTAGGTTTCCAAGATTACAAAAGGAAATGCAGCTAATTATAGATTGATAGAAATTATAGAACTAGTTCTTTATTTTCTCCATGGTACTTGCTTGAAGAGGACAACATCTTGCAAAGCATGGAGCACCTATAAATCCCTTTAATTGTATCTAAAATTAATGGAAATTGACACACTCTGCCTTTCTAGAATATTCTCAGCACCTTGGCAGGATCAGGTTCTTAAGTCCTATTTAATAAAGTTCATCAATTGTACTTGGTAACTTCTAGCAAAATACATGTTCACCTAAATGGATTTGAATCAGAACCGAATATATGAGCATCCCTGCCCAAATGCTGGGTAAGTTTAGCTCTGGATCCAGATCCTGTAGCTGACGTGTATTTTGGTCAAACCTAAACCCTAGCCTAGATCCAAATGGTGCCTTAACTTTGGGAAAGTTCAGTCCAGATCTAGTTAACAACAAGTTTTCACTTTCTGGTGGTTAAAATGCAAAGTATGGTTATTCGGTTTATTGAACCATGTGAGGAGCAGATAGATTCAGCACAATCTGTTTGAATTTCATGAAGCTCACCTGAGCCTGGAACAATTCCCCTCCTTCTGTGTGCTCAGTTACTTTATCCTCCTTCTCCAAATCCCTTTTCAAAATTCGACTAGTGTTCCACCAGCAATCTGTACTGGGTGCTCCTATCTGCCACTCCCAGGCTTGATTCCCAATGGGTTTACCAAATCAAACCCATAGGAACATGGAAAAAGCATCGGTAACCCTGAGCTTACTTTCTTCCAGTGCAAAATGCATGGACCAAGTATTGTCTCATTTTTTAAAACTTGTACTCATTCACTAGTTCCATAACCCAAGCTAAGGCAGGAAATTGCTGGGGGGAAAAGCTATTCTCTGAGCTAAGGAGACAAATATGCATGTGCTTTGGAAAGTAAAAGAGAAGTGAATGTTTAACAGGATGTGTTAATCATGTAGGTTTGTCATGCTATTGCTTAGCTCTTTGGTTTGAAATGAATTAGCACTTGTAATATTCCAAAGTATCCGTTTTACTCCTCAAAGCTCTTCTTTTTTATGAGAAGCAAACTCACCACTCAAGTTTTCAACATGGTAAGATCACGCTCAGTGACTCTGGACTTTCAGGACACATGCCTGTTTGCCACCTTCTCCACTGCCAGCAGCATGAGGAAAGTGGGGATTGTTCCTTCATAACTTCAGATGACCCAGGGATGGCTAAAGTAGGAGGCTCTGTGAGCTGCTGGGTCTGGCAGATGAATGTCTGAAGTAGGGTAGATGAGCAGGGGATTAGGTAACGGGCACACTCTGGGTGTATCGATACAGTCCTGATGACAGGGACATCACTGCACCTCCTCTCTAACTGAGCAATAGACCTTTTGCCCTCCCGTTCTTTACAACTGGCCCCTTGCTAGAAGCAGAAACAATGAGAGAATGGTAGCAGCCTAGAAGGTCACCATCACCGCAGAAGGAGGACCTTTATTCAGTATGAGCAGTCACTGTCTGAGGCAGCAGAATGGATTATTTACTTTGTTTTTGTGTTTAAGGAATGAAGAGTACTAGGTAGAAGGGTGAAGGAGGTTAGCCTATATAGAAGGGAATAAGCAATAAACTCAGGGACACTCATTTTTCTTGATTAAGGGAGGCTAAGTGAGCACAGGGGATTATGGTTTGATAGGGCACTACTACAATAATAATATTAAAAAAGTTTCACTGATTAAGAACCATGAAGTTGTGCATATTGCAAACTGCTATAATCACATGCACATAGCACATTTCTCTTGTTTTCCTTCACTTTCCCCTTGACTTCGTTACACTCGGGTGTCTCATCTTTACTTAGCTACTGATCCTGTGGTTGCAGCCCTAATTTAAATGAGATTTTGGCTAAAGAGGTTCTCTGTGTGGAGGCAGTTGCAGGATCAAGACCTTAGAATGCAGGTTTCTTGGGGTAGCAACCAAGTCTTCCTTTATGTTTGTATAGAACGCAGTGAGCGACAGCCCCCAGCCTCTGAGCACTAATAAAATGTAAATACAAATAATCAGATAAAATGGTCATTTTTCATTGACCTTTAGAAAAATGTGTTTTGCTTTTCAAAATCTGGTTGATTTTGTGAATAGGGAACAAAGCTGGACTCCTTGAGGAAGTAGCGAGTGCAAGTGACAGCTGGAGCCTGTGCTAGTTGACAGTTCTTCTTGGTTCATTTATGTATATGAGCTTCTGTTATCGGAATGTGGCTGCTGCAGCTTTATCAAATAGGTCATGTGAATTTCTCCAGTAACATATGATCTTCCTTCCCTTCATGGAACATATCTGGTCTTTCCTATATCGACTTCACGTTTCCTATATCAGATTTCTGACTTCAGTAACGTCATCTTTCCACCTACATGATATGAAGTTTTCATCAGTGCTCCTTTCCAAAGCAAACACTCAAGATCTGCACCTTCATTCTAGAATGAAAAATCCATCCTAATCTGAATAGGGTAACAAACAGAAAAATCATTTGCTGAGGCAGAGTATTCAGAGGCAATGCAAAACAATCCACTCAGCTGAATGCTGGACCTAGGGAACTGATACAGTGATGTCACAGGATCTTGAGACGGGGGTTAGAACTAATGAACGTATGTGTGAGAAAGGGGCTGCCAAACGGGAGTAATAGCACCAGACCATGAAATAAAGGAAGCTGTTGCCAGAAACTCCAAGGAAATAGCTTTTCTACAATTATTGCTCTGCAGTTTCTTAGTCCTGTTTCTATTGTTGCCCAAGAAAGCTTTGGAATTTCCTGCTGAAGGTCCAATAAACACCTATCACTACTATTCTCCCCGAAGAGCCTCTAAAGTCCCTAACCCTTGTTAGACTGGATGTAGCATAAAGACACTTGTACTCTATGCTGTTTTTGCTTTCCAATGATAGTTGAAATATTAAGGCTTTGGCATCATAAATATGGCCACATAGTACACACAGTTGAAGGAAATCTACTCCCCCTATTGTTATCGCAATTTTACAGAGGTGATTTCCATTATCCCTGGACAGGGATGATATCACGTTACCTATAAAACATTAAATGTCACATATATAATGATTTCAAAGGTGTGTCATGGTCACTGATTTTTTATTATTTGTATCAGAACCTAAGAAAAAAAGAATCGGGTTGATGCCATAAACACATGGAACCAAAACCAAAGAATATTCTCAGGGGAAAAAATATGAGAACAATCCTTTGATGATGGGTCTGATTCTTCTTCTGCTCTTAGTTCAACTGTAATTGAGGAGGAAGTCAACTGAAGCCAATGGACTTTCCCCAATGTAGAATTATAAGTGAGGTGCAGTGTCTCTGAATGGCTATGCACATGCCAAAAGACAACATGATCCATCTCTCTCTTTCTCTCTCTCCATTTGAAACTGAAAAGGTTCCCAAGAAAATCGTTGAATGAAAAGAATTTGAGGAAGGAAATCTGCTGCTATAAATTATAGAGCAATTTACTCTTCATGGTTCCTTTCCCATTATAAATGCTTTTGACTATCTGGGATATTCATCTTCAAAGATCTATTCTTTCTATGCCTGATAGATGGATCTGAAATTTTAAAAGGACTAAACTAGTGCAAGTGGGCAGGAGTGCGAGTGCAGTGAAATCGTTTGTAGGTGGGAGGTACCAAAAAGGTTTTCAATAATTTTATCTCATTTCAACATCATTCTTTCTCCAGATGTATAGGAATTAAAGAAGATACATATTTACACTGTAATTATTTTTCTATTTACTTAATTAAGTATTCAGGAGGCCTGGCACTCAGAAACAGCTCCTTTTTGCCCTGATGATTTCTCCTAATCTTGTAATTACAGCATGATTGAATGAATTCAAGAAATAGAAACCTTCAATCTCATTAGGATGTGTGGGGATGATATAGGGGATTTGCACCAATGAGAAGGGAAGCAGTGAAACTGATTCCTCAACTGCCCTCTCTGAAACACAGCAAATGAGTTTAGTGAAACAGGAGAGTAGTCTGCTGAAGAGGGTGGGAGCAGGGAGAAGCAGCCTATCCAAATATATATTTATATTAAGAAGCCCCCAAAGTCACAGGCTGCTTTCCATATTTTTCATGGATCCATATATAAAGTCACCTTCATATGTTTAACTATAATGTCCCAAGGATTAATTTTTCTCTGCTCTGTTTTAAATTGACAGTTTTGGAGAATGACGAGAGCTGTTACGAAATTAAAATTGCGCCATTCTTCTCAGCACACTCTGAAACCCCATGGTAGATGTATAGATCTACCTAGTCTATGTAATCTTTTTTGCTAGGTTTCTACCACAACTTCACGAACGCCTCAAAATTCATACAACCTAATGCCTAATTGTCTAACCATCTAATGATCTTCCCAGCTGTCTGCATGCTCATAACTAGTTGCAGAAACCCAGTGGCAGCAATTTAAGGAATTCTTTCACTGCTGATCATTGGAAGTGAAGCATGCCATTTATCCAGCTGTGATGCACAGCCTCTAATAAGGTCTGAAGCTGGGGTCCAATGAAGAGGGAGAGCCTGGACCCAATGTCAGGTGGAAGTAACCCTCTCCCCTACCTCCTGTCCCTTACCCGGGAGCTACATTATCCCATGAATCAGGGTGGACTTACTGACTCTGGCCATTGGGCCGCATTGCCCTGCTAATAGGGGTGAGTTACTGACTCTTGCTATTGGGCCACACCGCCCTGTGAGTTGGGGTGAGTTACTGCCTCTGGCCAGGGGGCCACACTGTCCTGTGGATCAGGCAGGTTTCCTGACTTTGGCGAGTAGGCCCCTCAGCTGTAGAACTGTGGGAGGACCTATAGTCACAGATTGGGGATAAAAAGGTCCAGAATTATATAGGCACACCAGGAGAGAGACGGGAGCACTCGCTCCACAGTGAGCAGGGTTGTCCCCAACCACATCATGCCAGTTTAAATGGATTCATTTAGCAGCATCTTTTATGTGAACAATGTTAAAAGGCTTAAAAATGAAAGAGGGCTTTATTGTAACAGGGCTGGAGATTGGATCATTTATTACATTTCATTTCAACACCTGCAATGGAGGGGGTGGGATAAGAGAAGATTGATGGACACTGGAACACTTCTAGCAGGGAACTGAAGGAATGATATTATTTGGGGGCTATTGCAAAGTATAAAGGTTGGGGTTATCAAAGAACACGTATTTATTTTAAAGAATAAGAATAGTTTACAATGTAAGACTCCTCACCAATGATATAAAAGCTCTAGTTAACAATTTGTCAGTATTTTCATGTGTACTTTGAATCAGATGATTGTCTAAGATTGTCAAATGATTGTCTAGGAAGGAATACTGCTGAAAGGGATTTAGGAGTCAGAGCAGGGATGTGAATGACTTGTCAACTAGTGGACTATCCAATAAGCAAGTGCTTATTGGATAGTTGACAAGTTGCTTCCCCTCCTCCCCTCGCTGCCTCTATCACAAAAAGGCAGTAAGCAGGCTCCATGGGGCGCTTCTGCTTTGAAATGCTTCATGAAGCCTGACGGGCACCCCATGCTCCCTGTGGTGTTTAAAAGCGGTAGCGCCGCAAGGAGCCCAGGGTCGGCTGGGGACTCTGAGTCCCCAGCCGACTCTGGGCTCCATGTGGTTCTGCCGCTTTGAAACACCACAGGGAGCATGGGGCCAGCGGGGGACTGCTTGAGCCCCCGCTGGCCCCATGCTCCCTGCAGCACTTTCGCCTTTGAAGTGTTGCTACACTTTAAAGGCCTAGGTGCCCTTATCAACTAATCGAATAGTCAATGCACATTGTAGGGACTATTTGATTAGCTAATTAATCTAAATTTAACATCCCCGGACCACAAGTTAAATATGTTGCAAAAAAAAGCAAACAAGATTCTGGGATGCTTTAACAGGAGTGTTGAGAGCAAGACACAAGAAATTATTCTTTTGCTCTACTCTGCCCTGATTAGGCCTCAGTTAGACTATTGTGTCCAATTCTGGGTACCACGTTTCAAGAAAGATGTGGAGAAATTGGAGAAGGTCCAGAGAAGAGCAACAAAAATGATTAAAGGTCTAGAAAACATCACCTATGAGGGAAGACTGAAAGAATTGGGCTTGTTTAGTTTAGAAGAGAGACGACTGAGAGGGGACATGATAGCAGTTTTCAAGTATCTAAAAGGGTGTTACAAGAAGGAGGGAGAAAAATTGTTTTCCTTGACCTTTGAGGATAGGACAAGATGCAATGGGCTTAAAGTGCAGCATGGGAGGTTTAGGTTGGACATTAGGAAAAAATTCCTCTCAGAATGGTTAAACACTGGAATAAATTTCCTAGGGAGGTTGTGGAATCTCCATCGCTGGAGATACTTAAGAGCCAGTTGGCTAGACATCTATTGGGGATGATCTAGACAGTGCTTGGTCCTGCCGTGAGGACAGGGGACTGGACTCAATGACCTCTAGAAGTCCCTTCCAGTTCTAGGATTCTACAATTCTATAATTCTATGAATGACACTTACTAGCCCCACAAGTTTTCCAAAACTTTCCATTGATTCTGGAGAGGAAGTCTCACAGACTTTAATTTTTACAGATTTTCGGTGGCCCACCACAGAGACCATTAAACAGCTGGAGGTTCCATTCCATCAGTGTATTTATAATACTAATTGAAGGGAACAAATCAGAGTGGGTGGGAAATGAAGCCAAAGGCACTGATTGCCTAGGTGTCATGGAAGTTTTTCCTATGACTGTACTATGGAGAAGATCTGCCCCACCCAATTGAGTATGCACTTCCCCATCTATTTAATATCAATGAGCCATATTATGCCATTGATACTTAAGTAAAAATTCACTCCTAAATCCCTAGTGAAATCTGTCGAAAAATAAATGGCATGACATCAAAGGTAGATATTCAAATAAAAATAATTGTAGAGGTAGAATAGGTAAGAATGTATATTGGCAAATCCAGGAAACCATGTAGTGAAATTAAGTTGACTGCTTGGTAACAGGTGTTAAACAATGCACCTCTGAGGTATTTGACATACCACAGATAAAATGGGTGTTCATAGCAGAAGCAAATCAATGAGCAATCTGGTGATGTCTATATTAGAGGATTAAGGACCTTCTCTATTTAAGATGTGTATCTGTTACTTCAAGAAGAGCTCATATCTAAATGCATGAATAATACTACCATTCATAAGTAACATATGCTAATATATGTATTGCTAGAGGGTTAGGTTCTGATATTAGGCACCGATATGAGTGAAGGTGGTACATAAGCTGCACTGATTCAGGTGGAGTAACACCAGGAGTCACTGTGACAGACACAGCCCTCTGCTTCACAATCCCATCCCTATTTTCTCTATGCTCTGGGGAGGGGAAAGTAGAGTAGTAATTTATTGCTGCTGACCTACATCAGACATGACTAACCAAACACCCCTTCTACTTTTTCACTGGCTGAGTGTTGAGGGATGATGCCAAGACTGTAGATATCACTGTGATTGTGCAACCAAACCTGCCACTTTCTCCACTTAACTCCTCTGGACTGGCTAGGGTATAACTAAAATTCTGCCCTTTCCTGCTTCTTGCAATGTAGCTCACTGCATCTATGAAACGCCCCAGGTTCGTTGAACACATGTGGATTAAAATACAGCAGCAATGAAAATCAAGGTAAAACTGCAAGTGAACTCCCTCTGTGATGAGGTAAAAAGGCTTTGCAATCTGCTTTTTTTAAAGGACTATCATGGTCCCCCTTGGATCAAAGGAGAGAACTTGCACCACTTTGGGATTTTCTACATCTCTAACAGCTTTATCCTACTCAGGATGCAATGGTACGCTGGGAATCAGAAGCTCAGAGACAAAATTGATTTGATTCCTCTGGTGCTGGGCTTTGCTTGCTCTTTACTTTTTTAAGGATCAGTTAAAAAAGTTAAAACAGAACATTACTATAGGATGAGTGTAAGGGATTGGACCTCGGGGGTTCCCATTTATGCAGTTTTGCCACCACCCAAGCTGACAGCTGCCCAGTTGGCTGAGTGTATGGCATCCACGAGTAAGGGAAACTTCTTGTTCCAGCTGGCACTTTCTTATCTAACAGTCAGAGCTTTGTAAGTGTGGACAGCTGCAGTTTCAGGAATTGGCTTTATCTGTTTCAATTGGATTTGTGAAGTCAGTAAAAGGCCATGAAGCAGATTCATAGGATTTCCTGTTGGTATTAGTAAATGGAATCCACTGCCGAATTTTAAGAGAATAGGAGACCCAGTCTGTGCCTCTTAAATGAAGTTTGTGGGTTAATGCAGGCTAGAGAAAATCACTGCTCAGTGAATGTCTGAGTTGTGAGCTCAATCATATTGAAAGAAATGCAACTGTGTTATCTGTTTTCACACAATGGGCTGGAGTTGAAACAGCCACTGTGGAGTTAATGTTACATAAAACCTGATGGTCAGTAAATGATGTCATGCATCAGGTATCTACAAACACATACAAGGTGTGTCAGGTATTTGAAACTTACGGGTTATAGAAGAGTGAATTATGATTTGTGCATATAACTCTGGGTTCTGCCATCGATATGTTATGTAGCCTTGGGCAAGTCACTTGTTTTTCTCCACCTTCATTTCCCAACCTCTTGTTAATGCTCAACAGAGTAATGAAAATTTGTTGAAAAATGATATATATGCATGATGCTATTGTTATGTATTTACGTCCAAATAAGTGTCCATAAAATTTTCATTTCCCCTTTGTGGTACTTAAAGGTAAAAAAAAAAAAAGAGCCCAGGTATAAAAATTCCCTAAAATGTAACAGATGTTCGAGAGCTCCCGTAATGCACAGGTAGACATGCTGACAATGTACTTGTTTGTAAGTTGAAGGATTCCCAACTTTCAGACATCTTATAACATGGCAGGTTTGGGAAGGCTTGACATTTTACCCACGCTTGCTCACCCAGTCCTAATATACTGTAGATCCAATATTGCAACAACAGAATTGTATTAAAATACTGTATAATCTATGTATCTATAAAATACTGAATAATCTATGGATTTTATTGTTTGATAATAATAAAGATGCATTCACTTTGTATTTATTATTTCAAAATCTCAGCACACTTTACTATGATTAAGTATGTCTCAAATTATTTTAAGTATGTTGTCTGACAGGGGAAACAGAGGCACAGCAAGGCTAAGTGAGTTGCCTAAGGTCATACAGCAAATGAGAGGCAAAGGTGAAGGTAGTCCTTTACTCTAACAAATAGTCCTTACTCTCTCCTGGTAAACAAATACGCCTGGCCAACCCTCACACTCATAATGTTGTATGCCTCTTAGATTAGAATATTCTAAAATACTAAATCTTTTCTTGTTGGCAAGGGGCTGATTTATATCCACCTGCTTCATCTCATGAACCAAGCTCAGAAGTCGTCAAAATTTGCAGAAACCAGTTTTATTATAACCACTATTCTATGATTTCCCCATAGATACGTGAAATGTAGAGCTGTGATGCATGTCATTTTCTTATGCCAGATAACCTGGCATGTGATTTTTGCATGATCTCTTGCCTCCTGGGAAGTGGACATTATTGTTTCCATAGGAAGTGGCAAGCCATGATACTTGCCTTATCTCCTGATAACCCAGCAGACAGCAAATGGCTACACTGTGGGACTGAGTCATCTGAAGAAGCTGGTGTTTCATAAATGCTAGCAAATGATTTTTATGCATTGATAATCAAGAACACCCTGCAATCCTGCATATGGGGTAGGATTGTAGGGACAATTCAAAAGGCCTTGTGTGATAAGACAAACACACATAAAAGGACAAACTTCTCTCTAAGGGCATGTCTACACTGGGGAGTTATTTCGAAATAACTCCCTTTATTTCAAAATAACAAGGTGAGCATCCATACTACCAAGCCTGTTGTTTCGAAATAAGGGACTTATTATTTCAAAATAATAACTCCTGCTTCTGAAGAGGAATAAGTTTATTTTGAAATAGTTATTTCAGGAGTTATTATTTTGAAATAACTTACCTTGAAATAACCTGATAATGTAGACATATCCTCACATTCCCTAGAACTAGTTTTTTTTGTCACTTGACTGGATGGCACTGAACATTCCAAAGACTATCAACAAAGAAATTATTTTCCGTATATTTATGAACCAAATGATATCACAGAGCCCATATATTCCTTTTGTGTGAAGATCTGCAAAATGCAAGCAAGTCTCTCTAGGATCCAGAGAGAAATCACGTAGGAGAAGTGCTTGTAAAACAACGAAGGGCTCAAACCTGTACTGTGCTTCCAATCTGGCACAGTAATTAAGTGCAGGCTTAAAGCCAATGGGACTACTCACATTCTTAAAGTTCAGAACATATGTAAGAACTGTGCTGGATCAGGTCAGAGAGCTGCATACCTTGCAAGATTAAGCCCTTCGAAGAATTCCAATGTTTTGAATATGAGTGAATTAAACACTGCGAAAGTGCAATAGGACCAGACCCCCTTCCCCAAAAGAAGCTTCCTTTTCATTATCCAGTACAAAATTCCCAAGTATTATATGGCCCCTATTTTAATGTGTTATTGCTTCTGAGCGGTATGGCTGTGATCTCAATTTCTGTATAATCTTGTTGCACAACCTTTCTCTCTTTGTGTTACATACAGCTTCTTTCTGTCTTACTTGAACACAATTAACTGAAATTTTAAAAGGAAAGGAAGTGAACCCATATTTACTTAGAATTAAGCCTGAAGTCACTCTAGAAGGCTCAACTTTTCAATCCTAAGACTATGTCTACACTATCAGGTTATTTCGAAATACGTTATTTCGAAATAATAATTCCCAAAATAACTATTTTGAAATAATCTTATTCCTCTTCACAAGCGGGAGTTATTATTTTGTAATAACGAGCCCATTAATTTGAAATAACAGACTTGTTAGTGTGGATGCTTGCCTTGCTATTTTGAAACAAGGGGAGTTATTTCGAAATAACTCCCCAGTATAGACATGCCCTAAGTGAAAAAATGGGGTGGAGCTTTGAGTCTGCAACAAAACCTAAAGCTGATTACATTGCACGTAATTTTGGGATGTTCAATGAGCCTTGCACAGATGGAATGTCAAATCTAGTGACTCAAACATTTATTCAGGTGAAAAATAGTTTATGGAGAATTTTGCCACTCTTTTTAACAGTATCTTTGATCCTGTGACTCTGAAGTTGGCAGCTAGCCAGACAACTAACAGTTAAGCATCTGATGAACTTTTATCCAATAAAGTATATTTTTATTTGGAAAATATGATTAGGGAAACTTCTTTTTGCTACTTATTTCCTCTGACTTAGTGCAGCCTTTGGCTGTTTCCTGAGCTAAAAGCTGCAGCTAAACAGACTTTTTTGCTGAACAGCATGTCTCAACGTTTTCCTCTCAACCATCATGTAGGTCTAGCTGCATTGTTGGTTTCCATTATATGTCTGCTGGGATGTAAATTATTTCAGTCCCCCGCCCCCTGCACCCTCTCCCTCTGTTCTTGTACTTTCAAGAGGTTTAATCCGTGAAGGGGACTACTTCAAAGCTCTCAGAAGAAACTCATTTCTTGATGGATAGAAGGGCCAATAAAACAAAATTAGATTTTTATCTCATTGTCTCTATAGGAATGAAGTATAATAATTATTTCAGGCAAATACATGTCGGAGACAATAATTAAGATTGCTATCATGCCTTTATAGACAAGTAGATTCTAAAATAAGCATTAGTAATGGGATTAAGCATTATTGTGGTGACCCTCTTCTCCCCTGGATCTCAGCATTGCCAAAATGCCTATCAAATTTGAATGTAAGAAGCTTGTTCAGTGAAGGAGAAGGGAGAAAAAAGAAAATGAATATAATTATGTGCCAAAATGTTTTTCCAGCAGCTCCTGTACTTGTGGCCTATTAAAATGCTTAGTTTATATTAGGAATATTTGTGGAACTATTGAAGAGAACAGTTGCTCGGTATAATGCCTGCAATCGTTCTTACTCACGTGTAGTAGAATAGCTAGATAGTGATTTGGTATATCAAGATTATATAAAAACACATTGCACAGATTGTGTTAAGATTGCTATAGTGTTAGAAATAGGAACTAAAGTAAATGCTACATGTCTTTATTCTGTACATAAGAACGGCCATACTGGGTCAGACCAAAGGTCCATCTAGCCCTGTATCCTGTCTGGCAACAGTGGCCAATACCAGATGCCCCAGAGGGAGTGAACACAACAGGTAATCCTCACGTGATCCCTCCAGGGAAACAGAGCCTAGGGACACCATTCCTACCAATCCTGGCTAATAGCCATTGATGGACCTAACCTCCATGAATCTAGCTAGCTCTTTTTTGGATCCTGTTAAAGTCCTAGTCTTCACAACATCCTCTGACAAGTAACCTGAGATTAAGTCTATGGACAGCTGCAGAGCTGACCTTAGATACAGTAGCACAGTCTCTATCTTCTAGGTACAGTCTCTTTATCTCCAAGATGCTCACGCTCTTCTTTCTTCACTTCAGCAACCCATGTGGTCTCCTACCTGAATCATTTTCTCCTTCCCAAAATGTGTTGCAGTTCTCAGTTGGGTCCAAACCCATAGACCTTTGTTTCTGGGAGTAAGTCTATCTTCATTGAATCGACTCATGGTAGTAAACTCTGTGCTAAGTGCCAAATGTGTTTAAGTACCTCTTTTATTTTCCAAACGTGCACCAAAATCTTTAATATTAGTTGTGTTGGTGATGTTTTATTGTCTGGCCAGTCTCCAAGCTAGTGTTGGAAGAAACAGCATTTGAAATTCATTGAAACTACATCTTCATCTTACAAAATGCTTGCAGAAAGATGCCTCAGAGAAAATCTCTGTAAATCTCAAGCTCATTGGTGAATCCCTGGGAAACAACATAGCCAATGATTTTAGTGTATTAATCATTTATTGTATTATGTTATGATTAATCAGTGTGGGTATGTCTACACTACCCCGCTAGTTCGAACTAGCGGGGTAATGTATGCATACCGCACTTGCTAATGAAGCCCGGGATTTGAATTTCCCGGGCTTCATTAGCATAAGCGGGGAACCGCCATTTTTAAATCCCCGCTGCTTCGAACCCCGTGTAGCGCGGCTACACGGGGCTCGAACTAGGTAGTTCGGACTAGGGTCCTATTCCGAACTACCGTTACTCCTCGTGAAACGAGGTGTACCGGTAGTTCGGAATAGGCACCCTAGTCCGAACTACCTAGTTCGAGCCCCGTGTAGCCGCGCTACACGGGGTTCGAAGCAGCGGGGATTTAAAAATGGCGGCTCCCCGCTTATGCTAATGAAGCCCGGGAAATTCAAATCCCGGGCTTCATTAGCAAGTGCGGTATGCATACATTACCCTCCTAGTTCGAACTAGGAGGGTAGTGTAGACATACCCTGTTATATTAGAGGTTTTGCCTGGTATTGCCCAGGTCCTTGTGGGACAGAGGTGGGCAATAATTTTTGAACGGGGGGGGGCCACTTCACAAATTTCTGACGTGGCCCTGGGCCGCCCCAGAAGGGGTGGGGCCTTGGCTGGAAGGAGCAGGGCCTGCCCATAGACCCTGATTGGCCTGGGGGTGGGGGAGTGTCTGAAGTCTTTGCCCCCTCCCCCGCTTAGAGAGAACTTCTAGCTGTTTTGAACAGCTGGCAGTTCCCTCTGGTGCCATGAGCCACTGGTGGAGGGGAGGAGACTTTATGCTCCCCCATCCCCAGGATTCATTGGCCTGGGAGCAGGGAGCAGCAAAGCGGGCCGTGGGCCGGATCAACCAGCTTAGTGGGCTGGTTCTGGACTACAGAGACTCTCTTGCACACCCCTGTTGTGGGGGCTCAGAGCAGAGTACTGGGGAGTGGAGAAGGAGTCAGGGCAAGGGACTGGGAGGGGGGTCTCAGGGCACAGGGTAAGGGATGCAGGAGTCTACAGCATTGCCAATCCCAAGTATTCAAAAATCATGACTCAGGCATCCAAAAAACAATGAGGAGTTTCTTAAATCATGCATTTTGTTTTCTTTTCTTTGACTTCTAGTTTCTAAATCTATAGAGTTCACTTTCTTTACATTTCCAGTGACGTGAGTCCCCATACTCCTAAATGGATGTTTTCTCAAAATGGGAGTGTCCTTAGAAAGTCAATGTGGAGCCAGATACTTCATCCCCCCAACCTGTAGTCCTCAGCACTGAGAGATTGCTGAGGCTATTGACAAACATTTTGGAAGAAGTGAATAGAAGGCATGGCTAGAGTGCTCTGTCTATGCTCAGCTCACAGACAGTCTCTGGTGACTCCTGCTACACAGGGCTACTCTAACCTGGACCCAGTGTTGGAGCTAAGCAGAGTTTTGTGAGGTTCCAGCTATTGGGTGCAACAAAGTGAGGAGCCAACTTAATCCACATAATTTGAATCACCAGTTCTTTTTTCCATGGGGCCAGGTTATCTAACCACTCAGGCTAAGTCTGCACAGTGGAGCTATTTCGGATACCAAAATAGTTATTCCACGTCTTAAAAGCAAGACCATTATATCAAAATATAATGGGTTTGCCATTTTGACCTCTCTGTAAACGTCATTGTGCGAAAGAGAAGGGACGTTTTGGAATAACGTTTGTTGGAAATAACATGAAAATAAGCTATGCAATTTGCATAGCACAAATTGCATAGCTTATTTCAAGGTAAGGGTGCTGTGTAGATGCTTGGAACACAACAGACAATTCTAGGATATTTCTTCAAATCTTCAGAGACATTTTTATTGTGAAAGTGGTGACAGTAGCACCGATGGCAGCAAGAACTGCTTTGTCTGCACCTAGCTGCTCTAGCCTATCAGCTCCCTGATATCTTTTCAGTCAGAAGATTTAAATGGCTTCATCAGCTAAACATACTTGTCAATAGGGCTCCTGGCTTAGTATTAAACGTTGAACTCCAGAGGCGATGCCTCATTCTAAATAGGTGAAAACAAAAATAAGTGGAAGCAGCGAATAAAACTCTGTTGGCCTGAACCAGCCAACTCAAACCTACTGTGAGCTTCTTGTTCAGCCAGATATACCCACAGGACAGAAACAAATAAATACTGCCAACTGGCATGACTTGTTATCCAACTTAAAATGCATTTAGTGAATTTTTTCCAAACAGTGTAAAACAAAATAAGTGGCAACAGCAAGCAAAGCTCTAACTTCACCGCTCACCTCAATCAACAGAGCCAGCTACCATGCTGAATGCCAGGCTTGCTTAGAGGGAAAGTAGGGGCTGTGTGTGGGGGGGGAAGGAAGCTCAGACTGGACTGACTTGTTATAAAACATAAAATTCATTCAGTGGCTCTTCAGCGTAACTCTCTAGAATAAAGTGGTAAGAAAGAGAGATATTGATTTGGCAGGTAGCAAAAATTAATGATTGGTATCAGCTGGAACAGCCCTGGAATGCCATAGAGCCATAGACCTCCCTGGCTTCAGACAGTTGATTCTCCCATTCCACAGTTCTTTCTCTAATGTGATATTTGTTTTGGTCTCCCTTCTTAATGCTCCTTTGATAGCAGCAGGAGGACAACCTGAGGTTAGTTTCCCAGTATCTGAATTAATTGCCAAACATGGCACCTCAGGAATTTGGACAGAGAACAATTATAGTAGCAATGCTTAGCACTTAACAGTGTGTGCTATTTTACATCTTGTGCTTTGTAAAGACTCATTAAGCCTTGTGCTCTGCTATTCTATCAGAATGATTATCATTACCTGAAGGGGATTCCTCCACACTTCCTCCCACCCACCAAAAGTATGAGAAAAAGACAGAATGGGAAGGAAAGAGGCTTTCAGAATGTGGTATCAGTCACAGATGCTGTGAGAAAGCAATGCATCACTGCTAGTTCTTATTTGCTAAGGCTATGTCTACACTTCAGTGCTATTTCAGGATATTCTGGTAACCTGAAATAGCTTTCCTGTTATTTCAGGCTCGCTATTCTGACGTCCCTGTAAACCTCATTCTACGAGGAGAAAGGGATATTTCGAAATAGCGCTTTATTTTGAAATTTGGCGCTGTGTAGACAGCACCAAACGAGAAAACAAGCTATTTTGAAATAGCATTGAAATAAGATACACAATTTGCATAGCTCAAATTGTGTGTCTTATTTTGAGTTACGGTGCAGTGTAGACACACCCTGAGAGATCAGAAAATAATGGCATTAACCTGAATTCACAACAACAAATGTCTTATCTATAATATGTTATTTCATATTAAGGTAGGGCATGAATTTAAAGTGGAATAGCTGTTCCTGATTAACTCTGTGTGGATGCTTTGATTCTGGAATAAATCAGGAATAGCTACTCCAGAATGATTCTCTGTATAGGCAAGCCTTTATATCCCAATGCCCTTGAACAAGTCCTCATGGAAGGTTCAGTAACTGACAATTTCACTTCAGTGTCAAAAGAGTTACTTCACTGTGGAGTCAACCACAACAAGCTCAGTGGCTGAACTGGCTCTAACAGTTGTCAACTCTGTAATCAGTGAGATAGTGTCATCAATATTTTGCGGATACAGTAACACTAGACTTTGTTCACAATTTAGATGACACTCATATATTCAGAATAAAGAAATGTTGGACTAGATGGCATTTGTCTTCTGGTACATGTTGTGTCTGCTGAAAGGCAACAGCTTTCCCTTCCATTCCCACCCTCATGCCAAGTATTTATGAAATGTCAACAAGACAAACAAAGAAAATATGTAACAACTTTAAATGACAGGTTTGTGTTGGCACAAGTTGTGATAAACTAAAATGAGTTGCTGTTCACTATTCTGACTTAAGAAAGACAATAGAAGACGTGCTATATACCAGAAATTTGTTTGTAGATGCCACAAAAAAACAACAAAACCATCTGAAGAAGCCAAGCAGCTTAACATCCCATTTAGGCAGCCATGTTCCTGGACAATACATTTGTTAAAACAAACCAGACAACTATTTATCTTGTGTGGTTATGGCTAGAAAAATGACCTTACAAAAATGGCAACTTCTTACACAAGATATGTGACTCTTGTGCATGTTTGTCCTATCTGCTTCGATAACTTTACTGATGAAAAAATGCTGATACTTCTGAGAGTACTGAAGAATTAACATTACTTTGGAACAGTGAGCTGGAATCTATTCTGCCTTAAACCTCACCTGGCAAGCTGTCAAATCACTTCTGATTGAAACATCTTTGTAAATGGGCGGGGGGGGGGGGGGGGGAGGGCGGGGGCGGAGGCGGAGGAGGAGGCAGGAACCCAAACCCAGCATTAGAAAAACTTAGGCCTTGTCTACACTTGTAAGTTTTGCTCCCAAAAAAACATTTATGGTGACAAAACCTAGAGAGTGTCCATATTGCAACATGACAAAAGTTGTGACAAATGCCCGGTTTTGGCAACAAAAAACTTCCACCTCTGCAGGAGACTTTTGTCTCTTCCCTTCCCTTCCCTTTATTGTCGAAAATCATGTAGTATGTGCTACAGTAAGATTTTTGTCAAGTTTATTGACCTCCAACATGTTTTTCCACAAAGCCCGATGAGCTACTTTTGCCACTCTTGTTCTCTGCTGCTCTTCAGCCATATAAATGGATGAGCCCCTCTCACCTGCAAACCTGGGGAACTTTAAAAATCCATTTCATGGTGTCTAGCTCATTTTGTAGTGGTTGTCATGGAGACTTTTCCAGGAAACAGGGGTGGCTGTTGCTCAAAATGCTCTCATGCTTGGAGCAATGCAGAGCAATGCAGAGAGTGTGGGGAGAAGAATTAATGCAATCACAGCTGTGAGTGACCCAAAGGAAATGGAACATGTATGACCACAGTTCTTGAGCCCTGTAGGAGAAGGCCTATGAGCAAGACACCTTACAATGCTGAGGCAAGATAAAGGAATTCTAGCAGGTGTACAAGTAGGTGAAGGAGGCAAAAAGATGGTCTGGTGCTACACATGCAACATTTTTATAAGAACTGGTTGCAAACCTGGGTGGGGACTCCACGTTGAAGGGCTGAGGCTCAGTCTGGTGACAATGTGCCAGGCAGTGAAGAATTGTTCTCAAGTCCCAATGTTTGTGAGGACTCTCAGCAACTGTATGTGGAGCATGAAGGAAGGAAAGAGACCCAGGGTAAGTTGCTGTGCAGGGGAATAAGTTGCTCTAGTGTAGCCAGGGAAGGGGGAGGGGTATAGTGGCAGTGCATGGCAGTAAATTGCTCTAGTCCAGCCATGGGAGAAGGAGGGGGAGGCGTGGTAGTGTGGGGTGGTAAGTTGTTCTAATACAGCAAGAGAGAGGGACGGCAGCCATGCGGGGTAAGTCGCTGTGTATTGCAGCAGGGTGAGGGGGGAGCTGGTGGCAGCAATGCAGGGCAATAATTTGCTGTGTACTGCAGCGGGATGGGAAAAGGTGGGTGTCAAGCTGGGAAGTTGCTCTTAAAGCCGGGGGAAGAGGGAAGAGTGACAGCGTGGGGCAACCAGTGGCTATATTTCTTGAGCTGGGAAACACTTTTCCGTTAAAAGCATTTGCGGAAAATCATGCCAGTCTAGACGTAGCCGGAGTGATTTAGAATCCAAACCATGAGTCAAATTTGAACTGAAATGAAGTTCCTGCTAAGAACTTTGGAAGAAAGGAGAATTAAAAACACAGGTGTGAAGCTTGTATTGTGAATGTTTATGTAAAGAACCAACATATATAGGAATTCATTTCAGCCAATGTCTTGTTTCCAGACACTTTTCTGACTATCTCTGTTCTTATTGAGTTTAAACTTCAGGCCTCTGGAGCAGAAGGGTACAGCAGCTGTTGACGGGAAACCCCTTATTCTTCTGGTGAGGGCTATTTGCATTGATGATGCCTGCAAAGAGGAACTGCAGTTACCACAAGTCTTTTCCTTCCCCTCCCATGAAGGTAGGCCGTGAGAGGGAGGGAAGGGATGAACAATGAGTGCAGATGAGACTCCGTGCCTTCCCCCATGTGCTGGCCAGTGCACCAGAGCTGGCATGGAGGTGTAAGAAAGAGGTGCTGCTGAAAGGGCTCATTTTCACAAATGAAGCAAAATGGAAGTAGAGACCAAATTGTGATTCTGAAACACACTGTAGAACCTGGTCTGCAATTTTGTAGAATTGCAAAATCCAGCCTCGTATGAGTACATGAAAAATCATGGTCCTTGTTTAATTGCTTCTTGTCCATAGGAATATTTAGTTTCCACCAAGTGGGAGTGAAAATCAGTCTTGCACTAGCCTGCTGTGAACCCAATGTCTGTGTGGACTCTGCTAACGCACATTAACATGCTTTGATGTAGTCTTGAAAAGAGGAATGGATCAAAGCACATTAAAGAACTGTTAACGCACTACAGCAGGATCCACATGGGCAGTTTGTCTCGGTCAGGCTAATGCATAGTAGAGTCCCACTTCAGCTTGCTCTGAGCTAAGTATGCATGTAAACAGGCCCGAGTCACTTGATGAAGTAAAAAACAAACAAACAAAAACCACAAACCAGAAAACGAATCCTGCCCACTGACAGAGGCTTTGTCTACACTGCAGGGTTTTTGAGCAAGAAGCTTTTTGTGGAAGAGATCTTCTGCGAAAACGTGACCAGACATCAAAAGCACATCGCAAAAGTGATGTGCTTGTGCACAAGAGAGCGTCCCCACTGCACCGACACTCTTGCGCAAGAAAGCTCTGATTGCCATTAACAGAATGGCCAGCAGAGCATCTGTGCTTTTTCTGTGCAAGGAACCCCTGCAGAGCATTCACATGTGCCTTTTTGTGCAAGAGCTGTTGCACAAAAAGGAATTATTCCTCGTGGGGAGAAGAATAACTCTACTGGCAAAAGCCCTCTGTCTTGTCAAGATACTGTATTTTTTTTGTTTTGATTTGTTTTGGGGTTTTTTTGCACAAAAATGCTCTTGAGGTGTGGATGCTCCACCGGTTTTTGTGCAAAAATCTTGTAGTGTAGACATAGCCAGGGTATGTCTACACTACCCCGCTAGTTCGAACTAGCGGGGTAATGTATGCATACCGCACTTGTAATGAAGCCCGGGATTTGAATTTCCCGGGCTTCATTAGCATAAGCGGGGAGCCGCCATTTTTAAATCCCCGCTGCTTCGAACCCCGTGTAGCGCGGCTACACGGGGCTCGAACTAGGTAGTTCGGACTAGGGTGCCTATTCCGAACTACCGGTACACCTCGTTTCACGAGGAGTACCGGTAGTTCGGAATAGGACCCTAGTCCGAACTACCTAGTTCGAGCCCCGTGTAGCCGCGCTACACGGGGTTCGAAGCAGCGGGGATTTAAAAATGGCGGCTCCCCGCTTATGCTAATGAAGCCCGGGAAATTCAAATCCCGGGCTTCATTAGCAAGTGCGGTATGCATACATTACCCCGCTAGTTCGAACTAGCGGGGTAGTGTAGACATACCCCCAGAGAGTAAGTATTGTTCTGTCATCATTGCAAAACAGCAGTTTGTTGGCTATTTCCAATCTAGCCCATGGTATGTAGTGACTAGCGCTGGGTAGGGGAATGGTTTTCCTAGCCTCCAAAAATTCTCTTGAGTTTGAAATTTATTTCCCAGTCTAGAGCCAGCACAAAACAGTGAAATCTTGAAAATAGTCACACAAAATCCATTATTTTTAAAATGAATGCTAAAAAACGTTTGTTTCCATAATTTCAAAATATTTTGTTTAGACTGAAAAGGTGCAAATCAAATTAGCTAAATTTTAGAATACAAAGTCATTTTGAATGGCAAAATCTGAATTTTTCAGTAGAAAATGTTGAAATAGAATGTTCTGATAATTTTAAAGAATTGTTTCTTAGCTCTTCTGAATTGCAGAATTTGCTAGCCCTAAGCCTATTTTGCAAACAATTTTGCTTTTGGTAAATCAACGATCAAACATTGTCACCATCTGATTGCTGCTTGGTATCCTATGTGAAATAAGTTAGATGGTCTCAGTCCAGTTCCTAGTAGACACATGTCCACAGTCCAAAATACTAGTTTGCACTAACTAGAAGTCTCACTGGATGACTAGTGACTGGATCGGAAAGGAGAATGTACTAATCTCTCAAGCTTTGCTCCGTCCTTTTCATTTAGAAGGTGCTGTTTCCATGTTTTGTCCCATGACAATTATAGAATATATTAGTCACATTCTTTTTACTATTCAATACCAGACAAGTAGCCAGAGATAGGGGAAGGGGAGCAACAATAAGAAATTTATGTACAACTCTGTTTTGCCACAGGGGACTTTTTAGGAGGAAGTTAAATGTGGACTAGATAGGGTAGTTTTTCATGGAATTTTAAGGCCAGAAAGGTCCTCTACGTATCTAATCTGATGTCTTGTATAACATATGCCATAGAATTCCATCCACTTCCATTATGCTGACCTCAGTAGTTTATGTTTCACTAACGCATACATTTCCAAAAGAGCATCTAGTCTTGACCTGTAAGAATCAAGGCATGGAGACTTATTTTGTTTGGTATTTGTGTGAGTGGTTAACCATCATTACTGTTAAAAATTTGTGTCTTATTGCCAATTTGAATAAGCCTGATTTTAACTTCCAGTTATTAGTGTTTGTTATGCCTTTCTATTCTAGATTAAACTTAAAAAACAACTAATGGTCTGGTAGCACTTTAATAGACTAACAAAACATGTAGATGGTATCATGAGCTTTTGTGGGCAGAACCCAGTTCTTCAGAAGACTTCATATGAAGTGAGCTGTGCCCACAGTAGGCTGTGCCCACGGAAGCTCATGATACCATCTATATGTTTTGTTAGTCTATAAAGTGCTACCAGACCATTTGTTGTTTTTTAAGTTTATCCTATACAGACTGACTCAGCTACCCCCTGAAGCTTCTATTCTAGATTAGAGGGCCTTTTAGTATCCAGTATTTTTTTTCTCCAGGAACATATTTATACACTGTAATCAAGTTATCTTTTGCTCTTCTCGTTGATACATGAAATAGCTCGAGTCCCTTTGTTTTTCATTGTAAGGTATTTTTTCCAACCCTGGAATAATTTGTGTGCTTCTTCTCTTCATCCCCTCCAATTTTGAAATAATTTTCATTTTTTTATATTTAAGAAGTTGGAGTGATGTTATCTAGCTACCTGCTCATTAGTTGTTCAGGTTTGGGTACTGAACATGCCTTCCTTTTGAAGCAGGTAATAGATTTTATGTATCATGTTGTGACACATCAGACATGACATTATTAAGCTCTTTGTGTGTATTGTGTGTGTAGCGAAATAAATTACAGTTGTATTAGATCATTTCATCCATCCCCTATGCTATATTTTATGTTTTGTCCAGTCTGGGTTTATATGACAAAAGATGGGACTTCTCCTATTTCTCTTGGGAGACTGTGCAACAGCCTAATTAACATCACTATTAGTTCCTACTCAGACTTAAATTTTCATTATTCAGTGCTGTCCCCATTACTGCTCATTGGACCACTCTCGTTAATTCTTTAGCCTCATAAGGGAGACATTCTAACAGTCCTGGTTAGTGATGTGAGGCCTTGGCCCATGCTGCATACAAATCACATTGTCTTTTTCTGATGAGTTTCATTGCGGGATTATGTCCCATTGTTCTTTGCCATTCCCTATACACCTGGGTCATTTGGATTGCTTTCCAAATCTAGTTAAATAGTTGTTTATCTGATTAATTCCCCTAGCCCAGGGCTAGCTAACTTCTTTATAGGTTTCATACCTTTCTGGTGTTTCCTACCTCTATTTCCAACTGTGTCTGTGAGCTATGTCTATTGACACACGACTGGTGCTGGTATGTAGGCAATGAGTAGCATTCCACTATGGGAAGCTTGGAGTTTCCACACTATGATGTGTAACTACACAGGTCAGTGACAGGCTCTGTCAGGGAGGGGACTGCAGCAGGAATCTTTCACTGCAGCGGGGAAAGATCCTGGTAGGGAGAAGACAACGGCCTCCTCCCTGCCAGAAGCTTTCCCCACTAACCCACTCCTGTGGAGCCTTTTCTCTGTGGTGGGGAAGGGCTCTAGTTGCAGGGAGTTGCCCAAGTCCTTCCCTGCAGTAAGGAAAAATGGTTCACAGTGGGTAGTTGCCCAGTCCCTTCCCTGTTGCCTCCCCCCTGCCAACACTTCCCTCGCTGTCTTTCCCTGTGGCAGTGATGGGGGAATGACTCTAGCAATGGGGAAGCATGATGCTAAAAGTGGCATGAGAGTACATAGCCTCTACATGCTCTACCCACCCAAGCTGTGCTAACTAGTGCAGGTGGGAGACACAGTTTGGGTGAGCAGCACAGCAGGTAGGGCATGCGCGCGGGTACATACCCACTCGCTTCAGGCATGTCTGTACTCCACTCACCCAAGCCAGGCCTCACTGCTGTTTATACCTATGCTTGGGGAGGGCTCCATATGTATGTTGTTTACCCATTACCGAAGGAGGCATGCAGTGTAGACGGATCTTTGATCCTGTCATTGGGTGAAAAATTCAAAACAAGTATTTTTGACAACTGTTTCTCGCTTTTCTGTTTCGCGGCTGCAATGTTTGTGGGCAGTTGGCAAATGTCTGGAATATATTCAGGATTCAAAATCATTTGTCCGAATGAAGAATCAGATTCTGAATCTGCCTTGCCCTTTGCTGTAGCGCAAAAAGAATTGTTTTGGGAATGTTCTATGGCCTGTGTTAGGTCACAGTGATCTTGCAATCTATGAATTTATGAAATCTATGAATTGAGGGGATGGAGGAAAGTGGGCAAAAATGGCTTTAAGCCACCTTTGCACTGCCTGAAATGTTTAACCTGCCTGCCCAGCTGTACTGTAAATTGCAGCATCCTCAAGGATGTTCTAATTTATACTCTGCTTACCACAGCCTCCCATGGGACACAGGAAGAGGAGAAAAGCTGGAACTCACTGTGAGTTGGTTATGTTCTCTCATCCACTGACATATCCCCTATGGCAAAGGGCTGTCGAGACCCAGTGATGAATCCTTACAGTTAGCAGTATACTGACCAGGGATGCTCCGGATTCTATAACATTATTTTCTTTGAAGCATTCCCACTGTCCAATATTCTACAACAACTGGTTGAGGTTGCCTGTTCAGCAAAAATTCCTCCCTGTTACTATGGTCACTACAATAGCTCTTTAGGGCCTGATCCAAAGTCCACTGACGTCACTAAGAATCTTTCTACTGATATCTGGAGGGTTTGGATTGGGCCCAGAAAATGGGCCCAAAAGGGACTCGACGTTGTAAAGTGTGCAGAGTTAGGTCCTTAATTTAGTCACTAAAAGGCAGAGAATGCAGCAGACATCCTAATCTTTTGGTTTGGACTAGACCATAATGAGCTGTTTCATCAATGTACTGGGGTTTGGGTACTGGGATGAGAGGAAAAGATTTGGTTATGTATATGTATGCAATGATTTTTTTATTTTCTACACTTTTTTCCTTAACTGTCTGAGTCTAATCTTCATGAAGAATGCATTGGAGATTGAAGTCTTAAATGAATCCACAAAACGGGTACCAGCCGTGCAAACTTCTCTGCCCTGCCCAAACAATGCATGCCTCAGTTTTGACCTGAAAGGACCACCTGTAGGGGTAAAATGTTAGTTTGGTATCCATGGCCCATTCATTGCTTTGCCACTCAGTTAAGACTGCCAATTAGTGCCAACTGTGGTGGCAGATTTTGTGATGTGGACACATGTTCGCTGGAAACTGGACTGAGATATCCGACTCATTTCACATAGGCACAATGAGTTCTTTGCTCTGTGCTATACAAATGAGAATTGTCGAAAGCTTTCCTCACTGTTAGCCTCTGTACTTACTCTGAGCTTACTGAGTGTAAATAAAAGGGAAATTGGTGTTATTGCAGGGACAAATTAGCACCAGAACTGAGCTGTATTTTTTAAAATGTGCTGCTAATTGTGCCCAATTTGTGCTGCAGTGTTCACTCAAATGCAAAAGCACAAAACCAACTGAACACATTTCAAGGTGCCAAAAAGAGCTTGCACTTTTTTTCTTAGCAAATTATCTTTCTAGTTTCACACTACAGTTAATGCCAAAGGGTCCCACTAAGACCTTTATCTGGAGTAATCAAATTAGCACTGCATGTTAGTAAATTAGGTTTTATTTACAGTGGTTTATATTTGCCACAGATTTTGGCATTATCAGAAAGCATTTCAAAGATTTCACTTTAAAAAAATTATAAATGTTACATTGCTTGTGTCCTTGGAATTTTTTAAAAAATTAGGTCTATTGAAATGGAAGAAACAAGAAAGTATTCCACTTCCACAGAAGCATAGTTTGGGAATTACAGATATTATTAAACTTCAAGGTAGAGCTGAAGCAAACTGCCAGTTGTAAACACGAGGAAATTGATTTATTGTCATTTTGCCCAGTAGATTCATTCTTCCCCATAGCTCTTAAATGAGTCAAATTCCTGCTGTCAACTATACCCATGAAATCAGTGGCACTGCATGGCTGTAAATAAGGGCAAAATATGGCCCAATATAGTCTTTAGGCACTTTTAGCAACGAGCCTCCTGCTAAAAAATACACTACTGTTAAGGTATGTCTATACTACAAAGTTAATTCGAAATAACAGCCATTATTTTGAATTAACTTTAATAGCGTCTACACAAACTGCTATTTTGAAATAAATTTGAAATAGCGGAGCCCTTATTTTGAATTTGGTAAACCTCATTCTACGAGGAATAACACCAAAGTCGAAATAGCTAATTCGAAATAAGTGCTGCGTAGACACTTATTTCAAATTAGGGGGCCTCCAGCCTTTCCCAGGGAGCCCTGGTGGCCACTCTGGGCACAACCAGGAAAACTTGTCTGCTCTCCCCTCCTCCCCACCCCTGCAACCCTGGAGCCCTTAAAGGGGCAGACTCTGGCCACAGTGCCTGTGCCAGTTGCCAGCCTGCCAGCACACAGCCAGCAGACCGTGCACCTGGCACAGGATGAGCCAGCAACCCGCTGCCACCCAGCCCTCCACTGCTCCCCAGGACCAGGCTGGCAGCTCCCAGGAGCCTGCCAGGGGCTGCAAAAGACGGGCGCCTTCCTGGTCTAGTGCGGAGATCATGGACCTCATTGAGGTTTGGGGGGAGGCCTCCAATGCCCACAATCTCCGCACTAGGCACAGGAATGCGGCCGTCTACAGCTGCATGGCTGCCAGCCTGGTCACCCGAGGCCACATGCACAGCCAGGAGCAGGTGCAGAGCAAAATTAAAGAATTGTGACAGACCTATGCCAGGGCTTCCCAACCAGGGGCTGACATGTGAGTGACATCACGGTTCCCTTATGCGGGGCAGGGGGAAAAGGGGGAGCCCAGGGATCGTGTGCGTCAGCCTTGATGACCAAGGAGCAGGCGGCAACCTGTGCATCTGCAGTGCCATCCAGGACATGTGGCCCCTGTTGGGTGCCATGCAGGGGCCCTGGCCTGTTCCCCACACGTGTCTATGCATCAAGGCACATGGCAGGCTCCTGAACCCGGGGAGAGACACTGCACACTGCCCTCCCTCCAGATGCCCCCTCTACACAGAGGCAGGGCACATCTCCCCTCCCCCCCCCACACACACTGTACGCAGCACAGAGGCTAGGGTGCAGTCCCAGGCCAGCTCACACTCCCGGGGATAGCAGGTGCAGAGACCTGCCATCCTTGCCTTGCAGAGGTGGGCTGGGTTTTACCCACTGTGTCCCCAGGGAAAACTGACCACTTCTCTTGTTTCACCACAGCCACGGCATGTGCGAGTGCAGGACGCACCACCCCGCCTAGACCATCCACCCGCACCGGGGCCAACAGGCGCACCCGCAACCTGGAGGAGTTTCAGAGGCAGCAGCTGTGGTTGCAGGGACGGCAGGTCCACAGCCATGAGCAGTGGGTGCAAGAGGACCCGCAGCTGCAGCAGGAGAACTTGCAGGAGCTGCGGGAGCAGGGCTGTGCCCTCTGCGAGCACCTGCAGGCCCTGGCGGACTGATTGCTGCCTCCTGCTACTCCAGCCCCTGCGGCCACCCCAGCTATCACTCCTCCTCCCACCCCTGCTCCCCTTCCTGCTTCTTCCACCCCCACCCATCCCTCCTGCCCCACCCTCCATACCCACTACCCCCCAGGAACGCTGAGGCCCCCACACCGGCAGTGCCACGAGACGGGAGGGCCGGCAAGACCCCCAACCCTGAGTTTCCTCTCCCCTTTCCTCCCCTCGCCTCCCCCTTCCAGCTCCCTCCTCCCAGGTTTCCCCCCTCCCATCTCCCACCCTCATTCCTTCCCTACCCCCACCCCAGTTCTGTTAAATAAGGAGATTTTTTTTGTGGCAACACAGGTATTTTTATTGTATATCAGGAAGGAGAGTTAGGGAGGGGGAAGGAGGTAGGGATGGAATGTAAGGCACAAGGCTTCAGTGGGGCACGCTAGGGGTACTTCAGACCTCATCCACCTGGAAGCTCTCCTGCAGGGCTTCCCAAATGCGGACAACCCCCCGAAGGACTCCCGGCTGGCAGCCATGCGGGGCTGTGTGTACTGGCCATCCAGGGAGGTCAGGAAAGTTTCCCCCTTCCTCTCGCATAAATTGTGGAGCACACAGCACGCTGCCACCACGTGCGGAATATTGTGCTGGGAGAGGTCGAGGCGGGTGAGGAGGCAGCTAAATTGTTCTTTCAGTCGGCCGAAGGCCCCCTTGACCACGATGCGGCCCTGCTGAGCCTGGCATTGAAGGCTTGCTGGGAGGTGCTGAGGTGTCCCGTGTAGGGCTCCATCAGCCAGGGCTGTAGGGGGTAGGCTGCATCTCCCAGCAGGCACACTGGCATGTCCGCATCTCTGACCCTGATGTGGCGGTTGGGGAAGAAAGTGTTGGCATGCATCCTCTGGCACACGGAGGAGTTGCAGTACACCAGCGCATCGTATGCCTTGCTGGACCAGCCCGCATTGATGTCCATGAACTGGCCCCAGTGGTCAGACACTGCCTGCAGGATTACAGAGAAGTACTCCTTCCTGATGATGAAGAGGGAGGCCTGGTGGTCCAGGGCATGGATGGGGATGTGTGTCCCGTCGATTGCCCGCCTGCAGTTGGGGAAGCCCAGGGTGCCGAACCCCTGGATGACTGCATCCAGGTCGGTGAGGCAGACAACTCTGCAGAGCAGCACCCTGTTGACGGCCTTCACCACCTGCAGAGAAACCCACAAAACCGAGGGTCAGTGGGGTACCCGGGTGGCTGGGAGTGTTTGTTCCCCGCCACTGCCCTGCGCCCCACTCCCAGGAGCAACTCCCACTGCAATCCTGGCCACTGTGGGCGGTCTGTAACGTGGCCGGGACAGACCGAACCCTTCCAGGGAGGGCACTTACACCACCTCCCCCCCGTTTTCCCTGGGGCAGCCCATGTCCTCCTTGCAGCCCCCCCCCCGGCCCAGTGTTTGGTGAGTGCCGTACCTGCATGAGCACCGCTCCGACGGTGGATCTCCCCACGCCAAACTGGATCCCCACGGATCGGTAGCTATCTGGCATGGAGAGCTTCTAGAGGGCGCTGGCCACCCACTTGTGGAGGGGAATGGCAGGCCTCATGCGTGTGTCCCGTCGCCACAGAGCAGGGACAAGCCACTCACAGAGCTCCAGGAAGGTGTCCTCCTTCATCCTGAAGTTCTGGGTCCACTGTTGGTCTCCCCAGCACTCCAGGATGATGTGGTCCCACCAGTCGCTGCTGGTGTCCAGATGTCAGATGCGGCGGGGCTGGCATCCAGGCTCCGCTCCTCCAGGGCCCCCAGGGAGGACAGGGGGAGGGCTAGGGGGCTGGCTTGCAGCAGAAGGTGCCAGGCAGCCTCCAGGAATTGCTGCCAGGCTTGCAGCAAGACGTTCAACATGAGCACCAGAGTGCCCAGGGGCAGCTCTGGCTCCATGGTGCCGAGTGCTGCGATGTCTCAAATGAGAGCGACCGAAGCAGACGGAGAGGAAGATGCTTTGCTGTCTCTTAGCGAGGTAGGAAAGCAAGCGGGAAAGCTGAGAACCGGCTGTCCAGGGGGGTCCCTTTAAGCACGAGCCTCAGATAGCCTCAGACAGCAGCCACACAAAGCGACTACTGACCTGATGCCCTGCCGGAACTAGTTTCAGCTGCCCTTAAATGCGATCCAGCGTCCAATCAGTGTAAACACGCTTTTTCAAAATAGCAAAACGCTATTTCGAATTAGTTTTTGTGTCTAGATGTAGACATACCCTTATAGTGGGAAATTCAAACTGCTCCAACTATAGGAGCTTCTATTATCTGCAATAGTCAAAGTGAAAGGACAAACACAGGCCAGTTTTTTTCCCTGGCCAACCTCCACTGAAGTAGTCAGAGTTATGTCAGGTCTGAATTTGGCCCATTGAGGTTAATTAATGAATACCATTCTTTGAAGATATAATAAATCTGAGGTAAAAGCTAAGTATTCTTGAGGCTTTACATCCCTCAGAGGAATTTGTATTTTATTGAATGAGAGTGAAGCTAGGCAAAGGCTGGACAATCAATGAGAGACTGGTTGTAGTAGTGAGTAGAGAAAAGAGAGTTACATGCAGAAGTAGATGTTAAAGTGGTGCCAAAGGCAACATGTACTGGGGAGGGAGCTGCTGCCCGTCGCCAGATTGGCCTGCTGTGGGGATGCTCTCTCCTCTTGGTGTGCCTACTCCCTGGCACGCTTGGCCCCATGTTCCTGGCAGCGGCGCTGGGCAGAAAGCAGAGGGGGCTGGACCGGCTACTTTTCACGCCAGTAGCTGGGTTGCTCCCTGACCCGGGCCAGGCTGCCAGGGCCAAAGATAACACCTGGACAAGCCCCGCTGTAACAACCCTGTGTACAGACACTATGGTTATCTGCCTACCTCACCTATAAAAACCAGCGTTACTAGATAAGCTGGAGAATAACTCTATTAACTGGTAATAGTAGCAGGCTCTTATCTACTCATTGTAGACCAGCTACTAGAGTGGGTCTGTGACACAGACACTCCTTTGATGCAGAGTCCTGTGTTATTTACAAGCAGCCCTCACTTAAATGGGCCAAATTCAGACCTGATATAACTCTGATGATGTCAGTGGAGATATGCCAGGGAAAAAAATGGCCTGGGTTTTTTCCTTTTATTTTGACCATTCTGCTAGGTCCTACACGTTGAGCAGTTTGAATTTCCTGGCAAACTCACTGCTTGAAACATGTGACTTATAGGCTATTTGCCCATAAAGATTAGCATGAAAGGATCTACTGAAAGTTTCTACCTTGACAAGATTCATAATTAGGGCCCTACCAAATTCATGGTCCATTTTGATCAATTTCACAGACATAGGATTTAAGCTATTTAAATCATTTAAATCTGAAGTTTCATGGTGGTGTAATGGTAGTGGTCCTGACCCAAAAAGGAGTTGTGGGGTGGGGGAGGTGGAGAGGAAGAGGAGTGATGCAATACTGCTACCTTTCCTTCTGTGCTGCTGCTGCTGCTGGCAGTGGCTCTACCTTCAGAGCTGAGCTCCTGGCACGGGGAAGTATGGATGGCATAGGGTAGTATTGGCACTCTTAATTCTGGGCTGCTGCCTTCAGAACTGGCCTCTCAGTTGGCAGCCACCACTATCCTGTCACCAAGATCTGGCGTAGGGTTGCAAATTTTCCACCTGCACAAAACCAAACACCCTTGCTCCATCCTTCCTCTGAGGCCCTGCCTAGGTCCTGCTCCTTCTCAGAAGCCCCCTCCCACCTATTCATACCATCCTCCTCTCCCTCTGTCACTCACTCACTCACTTTCACTAGCCAGGCACAGGAGACTGTGTGTAGGAGGGGCTGAGGGCTCCAACTGGGGGTGCTGGCTCTGCATGGGGTCAGGAGCCCAGCTCTGAGGGCAAGGGGGTTTAGAGTATGGGAGGGGGAAGACATATCAAGGGCCTGGGAGGGGGCCAGAAGTGCAGACTCAAGGCAGTGCTTACCTCAAACAGCTCCCAGAAGCAGCTGGCATGTCCCCCATCCAGTTCTTTGTGAAGGCATGTGGCGCTGCTTGCTGCTCCGTCAACAGGTGCCACACTTGCCAATCCCATTGGCTGCAGTTCCCAGCCAATGAGAGCGGTGCTTGTGGTGGGAACAGTGTACACAGCCCCCTAGCACATAGAAGTCAGAAGAGGGATATATTGGTTGCTTCCCATAATCCGCACAGCACAGAAGCTAGCAAGGAGCCTGCAAGCCCTGCTGCATGGCACCACCAACCAGACAGTCAATGGGTCAGTCAGCAGTGTTAACTGGAGCCACCAAGGTCCCTTTTCCTGGTGGAAAACCAGACACTTGATCACCATACTCTTAAAGCAGCAGCACAGTGACCTGGTATTGCCACCCTTATTTCTGCACTGTTTCTGGTGGAGTACTGATGACAGAGTAGGGCACCCGGCCAACAGCCACTGCACTGCAGCTGCCCAACTCTGAGGTCAGTGCAGAAGTACATGGTGGAAATACCACAAGCCCCTCACACAATAACATCGTGACTCCCTTGCAACTCCCTTTCAGGTCAGGACTTCCAGTGTGGGAAATGTTTGTCTTCCTTGTGCACAGGGTACAAGCACACACAAGACCAGATTTCATGCAGGGGAGACTAGATTTCATGGACCATGATGCATTTTTCCTTGGACATGAATTTGATAGGGCCCTATTCATAATCATTGAGAGGTGCATGAAAGGGTGCTTTTTAAGGAACAGTTCATTTATACTGACAATACGCTTTTTGGACGTAGAGCAGTGTTTCTCAAAGTGAGCTGTGGGCCCACTTTGGGAAAGCTGCTAGTGGACCCATACCACGTTAGGTAAGCAAAGAGTCCAGAGCCACAGCACCTCTGGTTTGCCGTTTCCAGCCAAGAGGAGCGCTGTGGCTTTCCCAAAGCAGGCCTATGGCCCACTTTGAGGAATGCTGACTTAGAATAGAAAGTAGACCCTAGGGGGTAATGTGGCTCTGTGATGATCCATTCAAGCAAGAGGGAGCTGTTGTTCTCTCCCCGCCCTCCCCCGCCACTAGTCAGCTGGTGAGCTCATGCAAAGTTCTATTGTCTGCTGTGGCCACATCCCACAACAGTCAATGGAAAACTATGGAAAACAATTGCAAATGATCAAAACCACCTGGTGGTAAAAAGGAACATTCTAGCAGGCAGATTGGCCTGGATATGAATAAAGATAAAAGGCTGTTTCAGTATAACAGAATGGAGCATAAAGTCACTCTTGAACTATTCACTGAAGACATCACTTGAGAAGCAAGGGGTTTTCATGAACCTTTGTATCCTATTCTTGTGAAACCAGCCAGCTCTGCAACAAACTGAGCCATGGGACAAAGCCTACATCATTAGATAAGAAAGGTAACTATTGATAAGTGTACCCATGTTTACAATTTATGATTTTATTTTGGGGTTGTTTCCTCTCGTTTCTAGTGCGATCTTTATTCTTTCTTAAATAAACAATTTTTGTGTTACTACAAGTGCTCACAAAAGGGCTGTGTGATTTATAGGAGCATTAATTTAAGGTAAAATTGATAAATACTGGGAAAATAATGACTCTGTTCATTTATACTGACAGTATGCTTTTTGGACTTAGAGCAGTGTTTCTCAAAGTGGGCTGTGGGCCCACTTTGGGAAAGCTGCAAGTGGACCTGCACCACATTAAGTAAGCAAAGGGTCCAGAAATACTGACTCTGTGGGGGCAGAGAAGCTGGAATTTCTCAGAGTAACAAATGTCAGGGTCTGGCTATCATAGGGGAATGAGTCAAAGGGACTTGGCAACTGGGGTGCACTTCTTGCTAACCTGCAAGGCAAAATTAGGCCTGGCATACGCCAGAGGAGAGTGTTTCAGTGGCTAACTGGCTGCTGGTGTCACAAGCTCCTTTAACTGCCTACGTTATGAGGCTTTCCACATTGTGTTGTTCTACTCATCCAAGGCCACCTCTAAATTGGTCAGTTTTGTTGTCTATATTGCTGTAGTGTCATATATGATCTCAACTAGCAGGGAAATCTGGAAGAACAAAGACTAAGATTTGTAGAGTCCCATAGAATTAGCAGCAGCAGTAGTCTTGGATGATTGGATAACCAACAATCATAGAATCATAGAAATATAGGGCACATCTTCATTTAAATTAAAATGGCTGCTGTGCTTTGCTGATCAGCTGTTTGGTGGTACAGCACTGTAGTCTGGACGCTCCGTGGTCAACATCAAAGGCATTTGTCGATGTCTCCAGTAAACCTCATCCCACGAGGCATAATGGGGAGGTCTACAAATGCCTTTGATGTCGAGCACGGAACGTCCAGACTACTGCGCTGTGCCACCAAGCAGCTGATCGACACAGCGTGGCAGCCATTTTAATTTAAACGAAGCGGCGATTATTTAAATCACCACTCCATTTCCCTTTGACTACAACCCTAATCTACATGGCTCTATCGACGGAGCCATGTAGTCTAGACATGCCCATAGACAGGGAAGGGATGTCAGTAGATTTTCTAGTCTAGTCATATGCTGACTTGAGATACAATGAGATCCATGAACAAGGAAATATTCACTTTCTCTCTCTAATTTGATCAATAGGGACCCATGTTGTAGATTTAATCATATATATGAAAAATGTACTATTTTAAAAGCCCACAACCATTGGAGAAACAGAACAAATACTATTATGGTATGTCTACACTCTGCAGCTTATTTAGGGATACTGGAGGTATCCTGAAATAGCTACCCCACCTCTTAACAAGCCACCCATTATTCTGAAATATTTTTTAAAATAACGGCACGCTATTTCAGCATCTCTGTAACGGTTGTTCCAAGATGTCTTGAAATAGTATGTTAAGAGATGTCTTGAAATAGTGTGTTATTTTGAAATAGAATTGAAATAAGATACGCAATTTGCATAACACAAATTGCATATCTGATTCTGAGTTTAGGGTGCTGCGTAGATGCACCCTTAGTCTATTGGGTTGAACTTGGAAAGGAAAAGTATTTTTCAGAACAGTCTCTGATATTAAGCCCTTCTCCCTGCAGTTTATTTCCAAAGCCAAAAGAGGGTCCATTCTTTCTAATAATGCCCTTTCATTTGATGCTAAAAATAAAAATGTTTGATAGTTACCAAAACAAAGAAGGTGAAAAGAGCAATCTCCAGATTTTCTAAACCTCCTCTAGCTCTACCCACAATATAAAAGTATAGTACCAGTCTTGGAGACCTTCACTTCTACTAACTCTGTGAAGAGTCAGAAATTCTAAAGACTACTGAAAGTTTAACTTGACTTTTTTTTCATATATAAGATGCCACAGAACTATCCGTTGTTGCTACTGGTAATATGACTCAACTTTGTTATAAGGTTTCCTGAACTGAGGACTATGGCTGCTGCTATGTAATCATTGTCTTCATGTAAAGGGAAGTATAGGAGAATTAGCATGCAAAGAAGCATTAGCAGAAAAATTCTGTTTGAACTGTATTTAGTGAAAAATTTGATTTTCATCTAACAAAAAAACCCAAACTCCAAAATATCTGTTTAATAGTAAACATTGATTTTTTGTTGAAAACCCTTATGTCTGAAAACTGAAATATTTCCATTTGAATATACTATCATGGTGCCTTATGGGAGTTGAAATCTAGTCACTGCCACATGCCTCCATTCTCCCCTATGCACCAACTCTAGAGTGGGATGTCATCTACATGGCCATGGGACTCTCATGATGCCTGATCTTTTATTACCAAAAAGTGAAGCCATGGTGCACTATGGGAGATGTAGTGAAACCAAGGATTGAAGAAAAACTACAACTCCCATGAGGCACTACTGTGGCATTTCTGAATCAAAATACTTTGGTTTCTAATTTTTTGTTGAAAAATCAAAATTCTCTGTGGAAAATTTCAGCAAAAACAGTTTATTTTCATTTTCATTAACATTTTCAGGGGGACGGGAGGAACACTCCATTTCACACAACTTGTACTAAGAATCTCACCCTAAAAGGGAACTGACTAATATTATTGGTGAAATTAATGCTCATTAAAGTAAGATCCCAGTTGACCTACAGTGGGATACAGATATTGCACATGCTTTTCTCATACAAAATTCTTTAATACTTACAGGCAAGTCCCTGATACTACAGTTCTAGGTTTCTCCTCAGCTGTGACTGCCAAATGTACTAAATTTTGATGGATAAAAAACCAGCACAGACGAGAATAGAGGCTATCACACTTATTTTCCCTTGTGATTTGAGTCCAAATTTGAAGCCAGACTAGTTCATTAACCTACTGTGCGCCTCTCAGCCCTTTTTCATATTAATATTGCTTTCCTGAAAAGAAAGAAAATTGAAAATCCTTTCATGGCAGTAGCTGAAAACATGGTTAATATGTCAGTAACTAAATACATTTTTCAGTTCAAAAAGATTTTGTAGTGTCTGCCTCTCTGGCTAGAAATATACAAAGCTTTGAAATGAACTGAATCATATGGAAAAAATGATTGAATTCCTGAAATGTCTAATTGCAGCTGATAAATGGTATGTGCCTCCTGTATGCCTTATTATGGGAAAATTCCTGTTGGGAACTGAGAAGTGTTGAATTCTCTTTCTGTTTTGTACTGGCCAAATCCAAAGCACCTTGAAATACTCACCTATAAAAGAGGCCCTGCAAATGGAAAATAGAAAATAAAAAAGGAGATTGTGTCATGTATAAAGAAGATCTGGTGTTCTTTCATTTTTCACAGATTTGATTTTTTTTTTAATTTAAGTTGAGGTTAGAGGGAAAATTTTTCAAAAGCACCAAAAGAACTTAGGAGGCTAAATCCCATTTTCACAAGTTACTTAATCATTTTTTTGCCTAAGTCTCATTGACTATTCAAAATGGAATTTAGATCACTAAGTCATTAAGGCACATTTGAAATTTTTTTCCCATGCCTACCCTGTTTTACCTGGAAAACTCTATGGAAGACTAGAGAACTTGTAGAATTCTATAACATTTCAAAGCCTCAGGGAAGGGAAATCATATTAAGAATTCAGTTGTGAGCTGTCTAACTCTCTTTTGAGAGCTACCTAAAGCAATATTCTTTGTGTAGGGAGGGAGAGCAGCCATTAGTAGGTGGAGACATGACTCCGCCTTTCCACCTCTTCCCTGCCCCCCAATCACACTGGCCAGTCCAGCTGGTGCAGAGAAAGAGGCAGGACTGAATATGCAGAATACACAGTTGCATAAGGCACCTGAAAATTTGGGGTATCACTAGGTCTTAATGTCCACCCATCCGCTTTTCCCATCTCTGTTCTGTGACTCTGCTTCCTCTGGAGAGGATCTAGTTAACTTAAAAAGTGAAAAAACCTGCCAGGTCTATTAGCAGAACATTGAACCTGTGAAAGAGCCATTCAAGAAGTAATGAAACCATTTAACAGGCATTTGCCAAATCCAAGTATATATTGTCAGTTTATGAATGTACTGCGTTTGTGTACAGAACCTTAGTTTAACATTTACTTTAAAACTATTTCATTAGTGTGTTGCTGAAGATTATAAGATTACATCTCTTAAAAATCATCATCCCTCCTAGGCTGTCATTGGAGGTAGGGGCCCCAGTTTAATAGTACTGAATAAGGTCCCATAAATCCAAAGGACATCCCTGGACAGCTTGCTTCTTCTCATGCAGCAAAACGAAAACAGATCTGACTCAGTCCTCGACTCCTAGAGTTCCACAACTAGAATATGAATATGGACTGTGAGCTTGTGACAAAGAGCAAGCCTTCCAAGAAAAAGTTAAAATGTCACCATCACGTTGGCAGGAAAGGCAACCCTGCATGACTATGGGCACCTGTGGCACCAAATTGGTGAGACTGCAAGGAATGGACAGAACAAGAATTTTGCACCATAATATAGTGTTCATCAAGCTTTACTTTAAAGCAGTTCCCCAGGCCTGGATGATATCAGAAAGCCAAAGAAGTAATGAAATGAGGAAGAGTTGATCTCAAGTCACTGCGGGGTTCATGGTATCTATTTGCTGGGTACCCTTCACTAATTGCTTATGCATGTGGTAGTAATTCTTAGTGATATCACAAATTATATGAGCCACTACACATCTTTTTTTTTGTGGTCTCTGATAGTTCTTAAGACAAATCTGTCTTTTGCCTTTTTTTCATTGTTTGTTTTGCAGCCCTAGTTCATCCCATGTACTCAGAAAGGGCTCTCTGAAACTTGTACACTATTTACATTGTCAAGATTTACTTTTCTTTTTTCCACTGAAACACTAAGCAGCTCTTACAGCAATCTAGGTGTGTTTGAGAATTATGAGAGCCTTTAGTTCTCATACCAAACTACACCCACACAAGTCAATTCCAGTTTCAATGATTAAAGGTCATGTGAACGGCAAAAAATAACAGGTAGGAGCCTCATTATCCTATTAAGAATAACTGAATTTGCAGCAATGGCTTATTAGAAAGCGAGCTAACAGCACAATCAGTAACTCCTTGCCTTTCGCTACATTTGTTAGGTATGCCTCTCCATTATGAATTGTGCTCAAGTAAGTCCTGTCCCATGAAAAACATGAGTTATGTGCAAATACTGATGGAAGTATCCCTTTGCAGTGCTTAATTTCTGCCAGGACTTGCTGGGATTGAATCCTGGGACTTCCAGGCTTGGCAATTTCATAGCCCAGCACGTCTAGGCTTGCTGCATCAGTTATAAAATTTAACCAATTGCTTGAACCCCGGCAACAAATAGCTTGCCCCCCAGTACCTCTTCAATTACAAATTAAGCCCTACTTCTTTGCCTTTTGACAAACCAGGAACAGAGATGGACTGCAGAAGAATTGGTTATCTGCAAAGAGTGGGCTAGCACTTGCCCAATGAAAGATCATGTGAACCACCTAATTACTTGGCTTGGGAACTTCAAAAGGCAGTGCTGGTTGCAAGATTTCAAATGATGTGAATCGTCAGGTTTTCTGGGGCTGATGGCCCCTTGCATATTTGTCACTCCTTTCCCAAGACTGCATACTCATGCTTGGCAGGCCTGCCTGAACTCTCTAATCATAGTGCTTCACATTCTCAGCATGTTGCTTTCTCTCACACAGGAATTCCCCAGCGTGGCGATCTCTTCCATTCAGTCTTCTCAAAGGGGTCCCTGTACCTTGTAATATTTGAATTGAGCTGTAAGCCTGGGAGACTTGTTAGTCTGTAGACTTTGGAAGCCAAGGTAGTCTACATCTAGTTTGTCTGACTGTCTGTCTGTTTGTTTGTTCAAGAACTCCTCATAAATGGTAAGAGCTAGGACCACCAAGTTCGGTACACAGCTTGATCTTATCATAACTTAAAGCAAGGTAAGAGTTTGGTTGTGGCAGGAAAATGGGATGTGCCTGGAATGGGAGCTGCTGCAGGAAAGGAAAAAATGAAAGGAGGGAAACAAGAGAAATACAAAGGACAAGGAGGAAAACACAAGGAAAGGGGAATAAAACAGGAAAGGGAAAAGAGGAAAGAAAGAGAAACAAGGTCAGATATTGCCCAAGTCCTAAAAGGGAGGACATTTTCTGAGTGATGCAGAATATGAATAGTAAAAAATAAATAAAAGTGTAAGTTCTACATAAAGGCCACATTCTACCATCGCATTATCATCAGAAAGAGTTTCACTATGGATGAAAAGAAGCACATAGTCCTAAATGTATACCATGAACTATGGTCTAGATTTCATCACTCTCCAATGAATGAGTCGGACCTCCATGGTCTATAATAAACAAAGCCATTTACCTCAAATCTGTTGAGATTTTTCTTTTTGGCACATATTATCTGTGGATACGTCTACACAGCAGTGTTATTTCAGAATAACATCCGTTATTCTGAAATAGCTATGCGAGCGTCTACACAGCTAGCCCATTATTTCAAAATAATGTTGAAATACCGGGCAATTTATTTCGGCATTTGTAAACCTCATTCCATGAGGAATAACGCCTCTTCTGAAATAGCTATTTTGAAATAGCTGTAGTGTGGACACTCTGCTGCTGCTATTTCAAAATAGCTCCTTCCCCAGGCCATTCAAAGTAATTATTCCCCAGTGTTTCCTGGGACTCTAAATCAAGGTAGCACATTCACATTAGGGGAGCCTGCTTTGGACTAATTTCCAGGCTTCCCTGTATCATAGACGCACTATTTCAAAATACGCTATTTCAGAGTATTTCTTCTGAAGCGCTTATTCCGAAATAATTGTGCAGCGTAGAAGTAGCCTGTGTGTGTACCCTCTGAGAGCTAAATAAAATCTTATCTCTCTACCCCACTTCTACAATCAGTAATACTCAATATCAAAGCTCAGTCCTGGATTCAAGCAAAATAGGATTATTGCTTCTACTTCCACAGTTCCTACATGCTTCTGACCATGTTTATCTACACTGCCTTGGTGGTCTAGTCAGCATTGGTGGCATGGTAAATGATAGCTCCCTGATGACTGCCAAATCCACTGCCCCAGTCTCAATTGAGGTTCTGCTACCAATAATTACATTTCTCTCCTAAGTCCCTAATGCTCTTATGACATGAGGGTTAAGGCGTTGTTTTGAAAGAAAACACATTTTATTGACACACAAAGCTGCCTTCAACTGGATATTCAGTAGCATTAAAAATTATTGTTAATAATAATTAACACTGGACTCCGTAGTGTTTGCTTACGCAGTAGGGAAGAATAATTCCTTCCACTGCAGAAATTAGTGTGTTAAATGCTGTGCCTGGCGTTATGCAGGGATTGAGACTAAAAGGTCACAATGTTTCCTTTGTCCTTAAAACCTATGACTATCATTTTGTGCTTCAGTTGAACAAATCTGAACAAACACGAACATCTGTGTGAGGTAAGGGATGAAAGGATTATCATCTCTATTGTAACACATGTAGATAAGAAACAGATAATGGAACTGGCAGCTATAGTGATGTGGTTGACCATCTTATCCCCACTCTACTAGCAACCAACAGAAGGCCAGAAAATATTATAGTAGGTCTAGGTTGGGGAGCTAATTGGTCAACTGAATGGGAATAAAGATTTTCCCTTTTTTTCGTATTAGTTTTAATTTCAATATATAGGGGCTACTTCCGTGGCAAAATTAACTTAAGTTTTCCATTGTCATTCCATAAACTCCACCAAGGAAAGCATGACTCTTAGTATTTTCCCCTGACCGTCTAAGAAATCCCAAATTATGTGGTAATCCAAACACTCTGTTTGCTTAATCATATACAAATTATTTCTTCCCCATCTAATAGTTTTAGGTAACAGTAGGAAACTGGAGAAAGTAGTGAGGACATAGGGCTTTTATTTCTTTTTGATCTGAAAGTAATATAAGTAATATTTACTTGTGTCTTTTGCTGGTATTTTTATTTCATTTGTTAGGTGGAGCTTTGTTTACAAGAAGCTGCTATCTTTTTACAGAATGAGAAAAAGATGGATGCCAGCAACTGGATCCCACAGTAAGATTTGGGGGGTAGAAGGGGAAGTTGCTTGCTTGTTTCCAAGATGAGCCAGCAAATATGAGAAATCTGAACTAAAGTTGTTTGGTCCAGGCAAACTCATGTGTAGTTGTGCAAGATGGAAGATGTGGTTGTTGCTGATTAATATCTGATATGACAGGTTGCAATTATAGGCCTGTCAGTGCAGTCTCTGCTTGAGTCTCATTCAAATGAAAAAAAATTCACAAGTATTTTAGAGTTTGCATTGTGTGGATCTGATCATTGTTTTCAGTGAAAAGTAGTGAAAAAACTGGATTAAGCATGGCTTAAAATCCTATTATTACTGCTTGCAGTGGTTTAAAAAAAGTACCTCAGTGGGTGTGTTTTTTGCTTTGTGTGAATGCTTTTGCTTTATATGATCAGGAAGAAAAATGTGAACAGTGGAGCATAGATTAGTCTTGATTTGTTTGTACATTTAAAAAACTCAAATAAGAAGTTTAAGAAACTAATATGAATGTCAGTATCAGTGATTGTTGCCGTAGCACTGATTATAATATTTGCTTGCAAATGGATTTATATTAGGTTTGACTCTCTTTTGCACTCACCATTCATTGATTTGAAAATGGAGACCACACATCAGTGCCCCCTGGTGGGACCATGCAGAAATGTAGTGGCCTTTCCTCCAGTATGGCCTGGGTGGCCAGGTGTCCGGTATTCTACCAGACAGTCCGGTATTTCGGCTCTTTGTCCAGTTAAAAAAAATCAGAGAATACCAGACATGTGCAATGTCTGGTATTCTCTGATTTTTCCGGCTCTGCACCGGACGGAAACCTGGCGTAGGCGGCGGGAGCGGCTAGAAGGCGGGGCCATGATCGGCACTAGAAGCCTGTGATTGTGCAGAAGCCTGGTGGGGTGCAGGAGGAGTGACTGGGATTCTGCTCCTGCAAGGCTTCTGTGCAATCACAGGCTCCCAGTGCCGATCGTGGCCCTGCCTCCCAATCTGGGAGTCCCAGCTGGGAGTCAGGGTTGCGATCGCCACTTGCTGAGTTGAAAATACGCAGAAAGCGTATTCCTTTTTTTTTTTTGTTTTACCAAAAAATACCGGGTATTTTTTGGGAGACCATCTTGCAACCCTACTTGCAGCAGCCATAGCTACTTCAGAGTAGCTTAATGTGTCTGTTCTTCGAAGCAAGCTAGCTCAGTTACTCCCACATTGCATTTTTCCTTAGAATCTGAATAGGAGGCATTCATGCATCATCATCTGAGACCAATGAGTAAAAAGGTGAGCAGATAGCTTTGTAAAGGAATGTAACCCACTGAATCCTCCCTAATTCCCCAGGCTCCCAAATACCTGAAGATTTGCCGCCTCCTTCCAGTTGAGGAGCTGCATGAAGCCACTGGCCGAGATTCTAATCTCAATTACATCTGTGGTTGGGAGTCACTCAACTGAAGTGAAAGGGATGACTTCTGAAGGACACTAATATAATTGAAATAAGGAGACCCACAAACCAAATAGGAGTCTAGTTGATGCTCAAAAACAAACACATGAAGCTAAAGTAAAGCAGTTATCAAAGGCCAAATTTAATGTGCTATTTAAAGGCCTCATCCCAATCTCCAACCTATTCTGTCTATCTTGCACCTGAAATATATTTTTGTACACAGGCAAAAGTTCAACGACTGTTTACATTTTAAAATGTGTGCAGCCTAAAATGATCGTATCAATCTAGACTCCATCTTTGAAAGTTGGGCCCTAACTAGCCACCCAGAATCTACTACCCTAGAAAATTCATTCCAGCTGGTCCCACTGTGCCCACATAGTCCAGGGCAAAAAAATACCTGCTTTATGTTGCCAGGAGCCTTACCCATACTTGAACCACTTCAAAAGGAATCAGCCACAATTGCAGGTCACTCTGGTTGCTCCCTGACAGTTCCTTAACCTTTGTATTGCTTTCACCCTCATGCTATGTGAGCTCTAGGATAGAGAGTGCACAATGATGGGAATCTTAGAGACAGAAAAAAAAAATATTTCTTAGCTTTTATGGGCCTAAAGAGCTACTGAATCCTCACAGGGAACCACTAAAATATAGGGTTAAGTAAGTCATGGCCTATCCAGATTTCCTCACAAAGGCCAACACCACAAAACTATGAGGTAGTTATCCCTGGCCCTGTGTGAGCATTTAGACATTCATTCTTTTTTACCATGGTTGTCTATCAATATGCCAGACAATGAACGTATTTTATTTGGCTCAGTGACACTTTTCCTAATTCAAGAAGAACAATGGGGAAGGAAATCGTCCCAGGAACAAGTACTTCATGGAGTTTTTGCAAAGGCATAGTAATGTCAGGGTATCCCATCCATAATGCTCAGCCTGCTGTGGCTCAGCTGTGTGACGTGTTTCAACTATTCTACAAAATGTGGGAAAGCACAAAAATGGTGGATGATGATCAAAATGTTGTCATGGGTTGAGTAAACACTCTTTTGTCAGTAATTGACACTAACAAATCGGTGGGATAACAGCACATGTGTGGAGGCAGAAACGTAAATAATAGATCTAATTTGAGTCTGAGGCTATCACTGAGGCGATCACTGTACTTTTGGTGTTTCATTATAGATGGATGGGTAGGGAGAATCTGCTGGTAGTTCCATTTACAAAATGTACATTCAGCTCATAGTGCACTTGCTGAGTTGAAAATATGCAGAAATCCAGTTTTATGCTGGTATAGGCAGATATAACTTTACTACGTCAACTAAATTGTATCTAGTTATACATTTGCTGACTGTGGCTAATATAATATGAATAGTACATTCTATTATAGAATGGTGTGATATTGCTTCAGATAGTTCTCTACAGCTGACTATCTACTGTTGAATTATAGCTATATGCTTGCTCTTCTACTATGAAAGGAAAAGAAAAAGCACCATAAATATTTATCAGTGAAGTACTATACAAAATCCCCAAATCTCCTCTCTACATATTTATTTTCAACTCAGCAAGAGCACTATGAGTTAAATGTACATATTATAAGTGCTGAACTTATTCAAGCTGTAACACAGCATATTAAGTGTTTATGGTGATTCCTAGGCTTGTTGAAGCCAATGGCAAAACTTCCATTGACTTCAGTGGAGTGAATATTCCACACTAAGGCCTTGTCTATACAACGCCCCTTCTCCCCCTCCCTCCTGCCCCCATCGATCTAACCCAGTGTTTTTCAAAACTCTGGCTCACGGCTTGTAAGGGCAAGCTGCTAACTGACCATGAGACGTTTTGTTTACCTGCACCTCAACAGGGATGGGAGATTGCAGCTCTCATTGGCTGTGGATTGCCACCCTGGACAAGGGGAGCTATGATCAGCTGTACCTATGGAGGTGCATGTTAAACAAAGCATCTCATGGCCAGCTAGTAGCTTGCCTTTACAAGCCACAACCCAGAATTTGAAATCTCCTTATCTAACCTATTCAACTTCAGCTCCCGCAACCACTGGACTTTCAGCTGGCTCCTCACCAGTACAGATCCCACAGCCCTGGTCCCACCGAGCTTCCTGATCCCATCAGACAGCCTTGCTGCTGTCAACAAGCTCCCAGCCCACCAGGCTGCTAGCAGCCCTCTCCCCTGCCAGCCTGCAGGGCTCCCGGCCACCAGTTCTCCACTGGGACTCTCTGGTCTTGCTCGGTTTAAAGCAGTAAAACCTGTATAACTTTGTCTACACTTAGGCTTTTGCCAATGTAGAAATGTTGTAAAAAAACCACACAGTTGATTTGACATTACTAGACCAGCAAAAGTTTTTACATTAGATCTAGTCTCCATAAAACCTGTTAATAGTATAATGCTGTTAAAGGCATGAGAATGAAAATGTGGCTACTTTCTGGACACCCCATCAGTTTTTAGATTAGGGAGATGACAGCTGAGGGGAAAGTTCCTCAGCCAAGGCAAATGAATGCTTAAAAAAAGTCCACTGGGATGAGCTTCCTTTACAGTCACGTGGGACATTGGGATCCATATGGAGAGCCTCATGATACAGCATTGTGGAGATTTGTTTCTGTATAAGATGGTTAGTTTAGTCCCATGCTGAAAAACAAAGCATATGTTGCTGTCACACTAATCAAAAACACAGCTAATCTGCTGTTCAGATGTGCCTATTGTAACTGCATTGTACGGTAAAAGTAGTTATAGATGTGAAGAGAAGAATAGGAAAATATTAAGAAGAAAAGATTATAGGAATAGGAGGCTCATCAAAAGGACACTTAAAGCCTTTCATATACCTATTCTGGTCAACCGGGGCTTCTTTCTTTGCTGTTATCAAGACACCTGTCTAGGGAATTAAAAAAAAATGTGCCAAGCAGCTACCACACAGAGAATGATGACTGGGAGGTAGGGAAAGTCAATAGAAAATTGGTGTGCTGAGTGCTGTCTTTTGCTCTTATTACAACAAAACAATATGAAGAAACTATTGAGCGATCAATAGTTGGACTGTTGAGCGATCAAACAACTAATTGTAATTAATCATGTTGTTAAATAATACTAGAATATCATTTATTTACATATTTTTGAATGTTTTCTACATTTTTAGATATGATTTCAATTACAACACAGAATACTAAGCCTATAGTGTTTATTTTTTATTTATATTTGATTATAAATACTTGCCCTGTAAAAAAAAATTGTATTTTGTGAGCACCTAAAACCAGGACAGAAGTATAATCTCTTTATCATAAAGGTTGCACTTACAAATACAAGATGGGAAATTGGGGTAAAGGGCTTACTGTCTAAGGGTATGTCTACACAGCTGCGTTATTTCGGAATAATGGTTGTTATTCTGAAATAACTATGCAAGCGTCTACACAGCTAGCCCATTATTTTGAAATACAGTAAAACTCCAATAGTCCGGCATCCAGTAGTCCGGCACTCCTGATAGTCCGGCATCAAAATGGGAAGAGCCCAGTGAGTGAACTTCGGCAAAAAAAGAGTCACAAGGTAACAGCGGCAGCAGCTGAACTGAGCAAAAAGGGTAAAAAAAAAGGCTTAAAAAAACTAAAACATTACAGTATACAGTATACAGTATGTACAATAAAAAGGGTTAAGAACACTTTATATACAGTATATAATGTATACAGTATATATATATATAACCTGCTTATAGTATCTCCTGATAGTCCGGCATATTTGATAACCCGGCACCACCGAACTCCCATAGGTTCCGGATTATCGGAAGTCTACTGTAATTCTGAAATAACAGGTGGCTTATTTTGGCATTTGTAAACCTCATTCCATGAGGAATAATATCTCTTCTGAAATAGGTATTTCAGAATAGCTGTAGTGTAGAATCTCCACTGCTGCTATTTCGAAATAGCTCCTCCCCAGGGCCATTCAAAGTAATTACTCCCCAGTACTTCCTGGGGCTCTAAGTTGAGGTTGTGCATCTATATTAGGGAAGCCTGTCTGGGATTACATTAGATCTGGTAGACGCGCTATTTTGAAATAAGCTATTTCGGAGTATTTCTTCCAGAATAGTTGATTCCAAAATAAAAATGGAGTGTAGACGTAACCTAAGACTGTGTGGTGTGGATATCTACAAACATGTTTTCTTTTGTAGTTCATAGACGTAGTGCTTGTGAATGGGGTAGTATTGTGTCTGAGAGGTGCTCAGGGATGGTGGTTGGTTTCCCCAGATTTCTGAGCCAGGGGAGCTCAAGCTGATTCTGTTTAATAATGCTAATTTGAACTCCAAAATCAGGAGTCTCAAACGCATGGCCTGTGGGCCATCTCCAGATGGGACATTTTTGCAGTTCATCTCAGGATCCCTGGCAGCCTGGGGAGGGGCGTCTGAGCCCATCCCCCAAGCCTTGCCCCTTCTTGCCACCCACCCTGCCCTCTCTCCCCATTGCACCCCATCCCCCAAGGGATGCAGCCTCAGGGATTACTGAGGGGGTCTGATGCAGGGTAGCAGCAGCAGTCAGGCCCCTCCTCATTTCCCAGGGTGGCAAGAGCTGCAGAGAGGCAGAGTGAAATGCTCTGAAAATTGTACTTTGCATGGAAATTGCCCTTAAAGCAGAGCAGCGTGCAGCTTTTTGAAGGAAATTCTGTTGGTAACCATTTTGAATTGGCATCTGTCATTCCCGGTTAATATAGAAGACTTTGTGTCACACTGTAAGCTCTATTCTGACAGTGGGGCTTGTCTGCCTTCTCTGTAGTCTTTTTTGCCTCCATGTTAGACTAAATTTTCAGGGATTGTGTGCTAACCTGGAAGGGTCATTAACTTTGGTGGTCATCTATTCACACACAAGCCCCCTTGGATGAAGTGTTGGCTACTGCTGGGGGCAATCCAGTTTTTCATGACTGAACTCCAGGAAGAGTCACATGGTGAAACTAACCAAAGGGTCATATGGTGGAAGGCTTTGATCACCTGATGGGGCTAATGGGGGGGGGGGGGCGGGGGATCACTTGACAAATATAATATAAAAGAAAGGGTCTTTGACTGCCATTTTAAAGAACAACCAAAAGCAGAAAGCTGATTGCAGAAGAAAGAAGACACTCCACATTCTAGAGCAGAAATCACATGCAGACAGGAAGGAAGGGAAAAGAGAAGGTCATAAGTTGCTTAAAAGACTGACTTTACAACCAAAGAATACCTGAGAGATGCAGAAACTAGAGCAGAGGTGTTTTAGTTTGGTTTTGGGAGAGGGGGGACTTGTTTGGTTTGTTTTTGTTGCTTGGGCTGTGTAAAGAGTAATTGGGTTAGAAATTTTTGCAAATCCTATGTGTTATGTACTTCCACTATCATGTGTTGCCAGAGAGGTAAATGGTAAAGCCCCGGAAAATCTTGGGGGTTGGGTCCAGGTCAGCACTGGACCTGGAGGCCTAAGACAACTGGATTGCGAGATCGGATAGTCTACATGATTGGACAATCAGAGGACCTGTGGTTCCAAATACAGATGCAACTGATTTTGAAATCCCAGCTGTCACTTTTTGGTACCTCAAGGTCCCACAGAAAGGGGAGAGAGACAGCGGTTACCATATACTGCCCTCAAGCAGAACCACTACTGTGGCTTCTTGGCTGAGAGAATAGCAGGCAGAATGCAGAAACAACAGGTACATCACCCATCAGGTGCATGGCAGTAGCAACTGCATGGGTAGCAACTCATAGACCCATCAAGACAAACCGTACCCAATAGGACATCACCGAAGAAGAGCTGAGTCCAGGGTGGCATCCAAATCCCACTGAGAATGATCTTGTGGAAGCCTCTGGATGTTACTAAAGGTGAGCACATCAAGAGAAGGCTGAGCAGCCTATCTGAACCCATCTAAAATGGGGAAATTTCATGGGGGCCTCAGTACAACTGAAGCTCCATTAGTGAGGAGCCAAACATAGTGAGCAAGCCCCAGTGAGGAAGTGCTGAGGTTAAGAATGTGTAGTGGTGTTGTTTAAGGGGGTCTGGTGGAAATTTGAGCTTCATTGAGGGCAAGTGGAAACCAGCAGACCTTGGTTTTTGAGTGGAACTTAGGAAAATATCAGTATACTCTCTCTTCCATCTCCCCTCTCCTCTTCCTTCCTCTACATGAAATCCTGATAATAGGGCTTGATGTACAGGTTTCATTGAAATAATACCTGCCCTGAATCTTCACCTAAAATTGGAAGTGCTGTTTAGATTGGTTAACTTTTCTCCTCCTAATTTTGATTTTCATGTTTCTCTCCATTGCTTGTTTCAGCCAGGGCTGGAAGTGAAAGTTGCCAGATACTGCAAGAGAGGTTATTTTTGTGGTATTTATAATGCAGAGGGAACCAGGAAGTACTGGAAATCTCACATGAAAGCCTGTTTCCAGCCCTGTTTCCTCAGCAAAGCTGGGTCAGATAAGTTCAGGCACACATGCAAACTGAGCCAAGCCTCTCACACCTTTTGAGATGTACTTGTCATTAAAGCAAGAGTTTAGCCTTTTGTGACACTGAGATCTGAGGATCATGCTGGATATCACTCTGGTCAGGATCAATTGTCACAGCTGGCTGTACTGCAGCAGTCATTTTCAGCAATACATTATCTGTGTCTACAACACAGTGCAGTTTTTACCTGGCAGGACTTCTCAAATGGAGAGGGATGGCATGGCATGTTTTTATGGATTTTTTTCAAACAGTCCCTTACTGCATTCACTCCTCCGCTCTGCGATATAACAACTGATTTCAGGGAGGGAAATGTAGATTTTTTTTTCTTTTGAAATTGGCAAGAAGTGATTTTTGTTTTTTGCTGAAAAGGTGAAATTGCTTCCAACAGGTGAGCGAAGGTGTGGTTTGGTTTGATTTGGTTTGCACAGCTTTCACTACCAAACTTTTTTTTTTTTTTTCCTGGCATTCTCCTTCTACACACTGTTTCCACTCCATGGAGAAAATTATTGCATTTGTTATAAAATGTGTTCAGAAGTCAGAGTCTTTTTTTCTTCAGCATTATAAATGAAAATGCAATCCAACTGCTGATGGATCATAACCTCATTGTTTTGGCAGTGCTGCTTCGTTTACTTTTTTTTTTCTTTTATACTAACTTGTTTGCTCAGGTATTGGAATTTAGGTTTTCCTTCTTTTTAGAAATTCACACCCTTCCTGGCAAGGTTTGAACTGTTTTTATTACTAATAATTATACCTACAGGTAAAATAAATACTTTCCCACGGATGCGTTGGTTGGAATCCGGTATGGTTATGTGTTAATATAGCTCTAGAGGCTGAGTTGTACAACTAGTATTTCTGCCATTCTGTCTTTTCATTCTGACAGATCTTAAAGACACAGGGCATGGAACTTCATTCACTTCCTGTGGTCTAGGCCAGAGCAATTCTATTGAAAACAGTAAATTTACATCAGTATGAAACTGGTGTAGGAGAGAAGAAGGATCTATTCCACAAAGTAAAGAGAAGAAAAGTGCTTTTTACCCACCTGGCACAAAAATCATGTAGTGTATTTTGCACATTACTGTTACAGGTGATAGCTGTATTATACGCACAATGCTATATTTTAAAAAACCACATGATTTAGTTTTCATAATCAAACACTTAAAAATTAGGAAATGCCAAAATTGGGTTGCCTATGCTACACATTATGCATTGTGATATAGTCTTTAATTATATGATCACATACTGCTCTTTCAAGAGGACATAATAGCATGGGATCATATATTTGAGAACCCTATCATATGGCAAGTGCATAATGAGACAGAATTAAGGTTACCCAGGCATCTTACTTCTAACTTGCTAACTTCTGAATGACTTTTCAACCTTAACGTTCTTTTTAATGTATTAGTTCATGCAAACTAAAAAAAAAATCAAGAAATTCCATGACATGGCAACATATTGACACCCTGATGGTTCTTCAACAGGGTTGGAACCTTTCTACTCTAAATTCAACTTCTGTTAGCAAAAAAACTCAACAACAAATAGCAATTATAGGTTGTCATCCCCTACTTAAGGGCAGGAGGGGGACACTGTCAGCTATTTGCTGACAGCAGAGAAAGAGTAAGACTCAAGAATTCTGGGTTTCATTCAAGGTACTGAAGGAGAGTGTTCTGTTTTCTTCTTCCTCAGTCCTTCAAATTGTGTCGGTCTAAATTCTGTCTCTTGCCTACCCTGGCTTCTCCTCCCTGTCCCATTGGCCTCATCTAGCCAGTCCCAGTATCCACTCCCCAGAGTTTTCATCCCAGAACCAGTTTGGTTGACCCATTTTTTATTTCCTTTGCATTCTCTTGCACTCTTCTTTCTCAGCCAGACTTCTCAGATCATCATCAAATCTTCCTCTTCCTCATTTCCTTGGCTTCCATGGTCCCTCACCTATTTGCCTTGTTTTCTTTTCCCTCTGGCATCCCAAGTCTCCCACCACACACTGGCTCCTCATCAGCTCTATCTGTCATCCCCTCTCAGCTCCTTCCCCATTGGCTTCCAGTAGAAGCCCAACTAGACTCAGTCTTCCCTTTCAGCTCCTCATCTGATCTCAGTCCCCCATTGTCTTTCTTCACTCCTTGCTCAGTTGATCCCAGCTCCCAACCCCAGTTCTAGGCTCAATTTATTGTCCTGCTTGTCCCAGTATCATCCACACCCTTACTCACAGAGCCAATTTCCTCCTCACCATGCCAGCCTCCAATCCCAGCTCCTCCCTCATCTAAAGGTGGCTTGTCCCAACCTACCCTTCAGGTTCAGCTCTTGCCACCTCTGCATTTGAATACTGCAGCTTCCTTCTGCATGCCCTCTAGGAGAGGTCACTGAGAGTACAGGAGAGACAGGCTTCCTGCTGTTACTTACAGCACTTGGACCTTGCATGGTCTTCAGAAGTTTCAGAGAAAACTATACAGATGCATGCTGGAGTATACCCACTGTGGACAGTTTCTTCAGGGGACATAATTGCTAACATACAGACATCTCACAGAGTATTGGCTAACTGTGATTTTTGAAGAAGCATCACTGACACATAGGCACCTTTCCCCCTTGACAAATTTCAAGTCCCTGCTCTGCAGCCTAAGTATGCTAGAACTTCTCAAAGAAAAGGTTGCTAGATTTTTTTTAACATGGGAAAAAAACCTTAATTTTAATTCCCATAGTTCTCAGGAGTGGCTGAACCATTTTGCCTGATTTCAGTATAATATTCAGCCAGAGGCAGCCCCCCTGGAATGGAAAATTTCAGTCCAAATGGTTAAGACTCCATTTTAAAACAGGGTCTTATAATGGAAAATGTCAGTCAATTTTAATAGATGGTGCTAACAGGTCTGTCTATTATTTGAGCCTGCCAGTGATTTTTCTGGGGCAGAACTGAGCCCTTTTTTTGCATCTGTTTACTAGATCCATCTGGACCTCAAGAGAAACACCAACTCCGCTCAAAAACTCTTTGGAATGGTAACTTGTTTAAAGCCTGTGGGTGCACCCAAAGAGAGAAACTGAGAGGTGGATGCAGACCCAAGAACATGGCGTTTTCTCAGTTATTAAATTATTGGGAATCTTCATTGTCCTGTTCCATAAAACACATGCACACGGCTGAATAGATTTCAGTTCACACAAGTGGTTATAAGAAGTCTTTTGAAAAGCAAATCTGATAGTTAATGGAACTTCTTTCTAGAAGCAAAAATTGTTACCACAATAAAGAGTTGGTGCTCAGTAAAGATGCTGAGTGCCCAGAGTTGCAACATCAGCTTAATCCACAGTGCTCTATCGTATGGGAAGGAAGCTTTCACAAATACAAACTCTGAATGGATGCACTTTAAAAATCTTTCATCAGCTAGTCTCCAGAAGAGTTGAACAGAGTAGAATCAAAGAAAATAATAATACAAAATAAAAATAACAAATAATAAAGAAATAATACACAATAAAGGAAGAGCCTACTGGAATTGCAAACAGAAAATAGGAAACTACAAATATATTTTGGAGTTACCCAAGAATCCAAAGTGAATCATAGCATCATTAAAGAAAAGTATTCCAGGTTTTTCATCTCCGTGTATCTCAGCAGCCCATTCCCTATTGTCAGGCCTTCAAAGAGTTTTCTCTGACATCAATGCAGCAGAAATAAAACTATCCTCAAACTCATACAACAACAAAGAAGATCTTGGATTTTGGATCTAACATTTATGCTCAATATATGGTATAAAGGATGAAATGCTAGATTTCAGTGGGGATCATTTCTAAATTATATTCAGAGAAAAAGTTAAATATAGAAGCAGACTCCTAAGTATTTGGTGATTTACTGATCATGCTTGGCACATATGGAAGGCTTTTTTTAATGTAACTAATAGCCAAGGGTTACACTGAAACGTCGACATAGCAAGAGACTGCATGTAGCTATGTCATTCCTGGGGCATTCCAACCACGGATCTATGATCAAAAGAGCTAAATTCCACCATATGGTGCCTCCTTCCCCTAGCAGGGAAGTATTTTACTATCGGCCTCTGAGGGCATGTCTACACGGTATTGTTATTTCGAAATAACTCACGTTATTTTAAAAAAACAGAGTGTGTCCAGAACGTGTTTACACAGCAAGCCTGTTACTTTGAAATAATTTTGAAATAACAGACTTCTTACTCTGACCTCTGTAACCCTCATTTCACAAAGAGTAAGAGAAATCCAAGGAAAAGTGTTCACCAAAAGCTGAATTAAGCTATTTTGACTTCAACTATGCAATTGACGTAGCTGAATTTGCGTAGCTTAATTCGACTTTTGCCCGGCAGTGTAGACATACCCTGATAGTAGCAGACTGGTTAGTGCATTGTGGGGGCTCTCTGCCCTTTCCCTCTCCTCACTCATCTTTCAGCCTCCTAAATGGGATGGAAATAGTGGTCTGACAGAGCCTGCTTCCCCTTGCCCACGCTCAGATGGGTGGTGAAGGAAGCATGTGCAAGTGACCAAGAGGGCAGCTTATACCCTTTTATGAATCTTCTGGGCAGGTTCACATTATTTCATTATTTGTATTATTGTGCTGCCTGGTAGCACCAGTCATACAAACATAGAACACATAAAATGATGGGGACAGCAAGGAAATAATGGAAAAATATTGGCCAGCATGATAAGCTCAGCGCACAAGCGGTTTGACGATTGTTAAGTTTTTTGTACTCGTCCTGCTAGTGCAGGATCTTATAGAGGGATTTGAAGGTGCATATGAAAAGTGATAGTCTTGTTCCAAATGATCGGATTCTACACTATTTATAGCAATATAATTTTTCACCCTATGAAAAAGAGATAAAGAGAACTTACATTTAATGACCCTCCCTTTTAAAAACACGAGCTGAAACTCAATAGGGCAAAAGCCATAGGTAGCATTTGACTATAAAATAGAAGTGAAAAGGATTAAAAATATTATTAGATTAATTATCCAGAATTATTTTTATTAAATTTGTGAACTCCATTGTCACATGCATGTGTTAATAAAAAACAATAATAAAAGAAATATGTCAATATCACTGAAGGCTTAACAACTAAAACCTATAATCAATTTCAAATGAAAATGTCTCTCACAATTCCCTTTCCGGCAGAAGCCTAGGTAAATAGCCAGGCTTTGCCCAGGAATAAATACAGATGTTCAAAAACTAATGTTTACATTCACACCCAAGAGCTCTGTGTTTCAATATACAAATTGCCATTCCTCCCCTCCTCCATACACACACGTACTTGCTCTGCCTAAATCTCTTTGCTAATGTGACTTTGGCTGTTCTCCAGCTCATTTAAATGTAATCTATGTGATAACACTCTTCTCCTTGCCAAGATTCTTGTAGCCTTAGGTCCATATCAAACCGACCGTAACCTTTCTTCCCTTGCACCAGCTACTTATCCTGCCTATGATAAACAGCCATACATGTATGTATATTTTTCTTTACCACAGAGATTAAGAGATAATGGTGACCTAAAGTTAGCAATCGACTCTTTTATGTTTGGTTGTCAAGAATTCTTTCCTCCTCAGCTTTCTCAGCAGCAGCTATGCCTTTGCATGCATACGTACACTGATGACTGAAGAAGGAGAGGGACAACCATGCTTGTGATGCAGAAATCAGCTGTGAAGAACAGGATTGTAGGGCAGGAAGATTACTGTGTCTTTAAAATTAGTCCTGCAGTTCTTGTGATTTGCATGAGTAGGCCCTGATTTCTGGAAGAATTGTTCACATGAATAAAATCTGTCTGATCAGGTCCTTAGGCTGAAACATTCCCATTTGTTTCTAATATAAAAATTCCAGTATTATTTTCCTGGTGGGTTTTTAACATTAAACCCTTCTAATTGCAAGTCTGTTACTTGTCAGAGTCTGGATTTGTCACTATTCTGGACTCACCCCAATATTCTTATGTAATCAATCCCTATATGTCTCTCCATTAAAGGTCTTTGAGGTACAACTCCAAGGAAAACCTCTTTAAATAGTTTACTTGGAACTATTTTTTTTCTATGTCAATGAAGTCTTCCTCCAAAAATAAATTCAGTTCTAGATTTCTTTTCAAAACATACTTTTGCAAACAAGTATTTGTCAAAAGAACCACTCCAGGCCATGCACTATTATTCGATAATTGCAGTACTTAGTTGGCTGACAGCACTTTGCCTTTGCCTCATGTCACACACTGCACCCAAGGCGTGTGGTCATGGCACAACAATGCACACTCTGTTGTGCTTTATTGCTTACTTGACACTGAATTTCCTGTATGAATCAACTGTTTCCTGTGGCTCTCCTTTCAGTTTAAATCCAAGTACACTCCTACCCTTCCTATCTACTCAAACGGCAATATCAAAAGGAATTGATCTGCTATAAATTATACAGACAATTTTTTCTATGTATTATTTTCCTATGTGGGCAATACGAATACATAGAGTAACTGGAATTGAGGGACAGCTTTACACTCACTATTCAAGAGTTACATGCATTTTTTAATTAATTTTACATTTTATAAAAAGAACGGAAGTAGGAATGAAACTATAAACACGCGTAGAATTATAACATTCATTGCGTGAAAACATGCATACTGATTAGAGCATAATTAAGAACATGGCAGAAGCATTAAGCTTATGTATGTAGGAATAACAATTGGCTCTCCAGTAGTACCTTCCATCTGAGGATCTAAAAGCACATTGTCATTGTCAATGGATTTCGTCTACAACATGATAGTAAGGTAAGGATTATTAATTCCCATCTTATAGATGTGGAAACTGAGACCCAGAGAAACCAAGGCCTAGTTCTGTTCTCATTTACCTAGGTGTTAATAAGATATAGCACCATGAAAGGTGCAATATTAGTATATATGAGATATGAACCAGAGGGTGGGTATCATCCCTGAAGCGAATAGTAATTATTATTATAGATCAGTGTTCCCTGTAAGGGTGCACCTACACCGCAGAGCTTAACTCGAAATAAGCTATGCAAATTGAGCAACGTCAATTGTGTAGCTTATGTCAAAATAGGGAGTATCTACACAGCACTTATTTCTAAACAGAGCACTCTTCCTCCGACTTTCTTATTCCTCATACAATGAGGGTTACAGGAGTTGGAGTAAGAAGTCCTCCAGCTTCACAGTATTTTGACACTATTTCAAAATAACTGCCTGCTGTGAAGATGCAGACTACGTTATTTCGGAATAGCGCTGGTTATTTCGAAAGTGTTTTGCTGTGTAGATGTACCCTAAGAGTGTGCCTGTGCAGCCATACAGAAGAGAGTCAAATGCTGACCAGCTGATTAGCAGAGTGCCCCAACTAGGTTTTTTTGTTTATACTAGTGGTGCACATTCACATATGCCTCGGTGCACATGAAAATTTATTCCATACATGGACAGAAAAAATCTACACATGGATGGAAAAGATTAGAAGGAACATTGTTATATCTTTCTCCTTACCCAACCCAATGCATCATTCTGAAACTTTTGGACTTCTTTCTTTCAAGTGTGTGTGCACTTGGTAACCCATAGTTATTTATTCTTTTAGATAAGGAATTTTTTAATTGCTAAAGGAACTTGTTAGAACAAAATACTTTGCTCTTTAGACATGAGAATCTAGGAACAAGAAACCAAAATGTGTTGTGAAATATGTACAGGGCCTTTGCTATACCAATGCCTTTTGTATCACATTAGTGATTATGTAATATGTACTTACTAAGACATGAGCACACAGAATCAACTTCTCTTTAAATTTCTTTGGCAGCAGAATACACTTCATTTTTAAGGAAACATCTACAACAAACCATTTCAATAGAGGTATTTGGGTATACAATTATTAGTTTTTCCAATTGAGAGTTTTACAGCCTCCTAGCCATTCTTCCCTTTTCTTTCCGTCTGTGACATTGCATTAATTTTCTGATATTTATGTGCCAGTAATAGGTTATTTTAGCAGAACTATTCCTTCAGTGAGTGAAATTGTCAGTGTAGTTTTAGCTTTTGTGTCTGAGGTAATTATTTATAAGATACTAATAATACTAATAATAATTTTAACCTCTAAAGCATCTTTTAAAGTTGACATAACTAATTAAGGGACAGTGATCATCTACCACAGAAATGAATCCAGTTTCTGGTAGGAATGCAGCAATATTTTACTAGTATAGGAGGTTAGGGTCTGAAATGGAGGTCACTATAGCCAATTAAAGAATGTTTTGAAGTTAACTGAAGTTTGAATCAGGATGCTGCTGTTAACACCTTCCTCTTTAAGGAAGTGTATTGGTGTCTTCAAAGATCGCAAGTACTCAAGACCATTGTTCTACATCTTATATGAAAGATGGCAGCTCTAGGATACAGCACCCCCTTATATTACACTATTGCATCATTTCTACATACGGAAAAGTGTTCCACCATTTATCCAGAGCAAGTAGGTTTGCCTTGTTTGTCATGACAATCTCCCATCTAAATGCTAGACTAGCCAAGCCTATGGGATCTTGCAGATTGTTATGGTGGTGGGGTTCACAGTCTAGGAAATAATCAATATCTGACTCGGAATAAAAACTGTTTTCATTTATTTTTTGGTCAGCCAAATTCTCCCATCACTCCCACCCCCTAGTTTATGGGCCTGATCCCAATCCCAGTTCTATTGCATTGTCCTCTCTTCCAGATATTGGTACATCATTCAGGTGACTAGTGCCTGTGGAGGAAGGGGGAGCAGAGAGGGCATGAAGCTGTACCCCATTTAGCAATTAAGATTTTGGGTGGGAGCACGGAGGAGCAGTGCACCTCCCGAGTTCCAATATGAGTCACCTAGACCTTTCTTTTCCCTTTTGATTTATCATTGTGATTCCAGGTTAGAGCCAGAAAAGGCCTTTTCTAGTTAGGACTGCAAGCAAAATGCTAGAAGTCTTCTGAGAGAGCCTTTGCTTGTGAGTTTCCTATTCTGCACGCACAGACGGATCAGTAAATCTTTGAAGGAACTGGTGATGGCAATGCAAATACATAAGTAGGTTAGTTTCAGTTAAACAGAAGCATCCAAACCTATCCAAATTAAACCACAGCTTTGGAACCCTTTCATCCAGGACCATTACCATGCCTCTTTGATTCAGTGACCTTTTTCTCAAAAGACCTGCTTCTCCATTCATACTGGTCTAACAAAGTACAGTTTCATACATTTCAGTGGAGTTACTTGCAGTTCATGTTCGTGTGCGTGAGTGGAGAAATAGGCCCTAAAATTTGCATCACCTACAACCTAAGATTAGCAGGTGACTATAATGGAATGTTTATAGTAGAACTCTGTATGTTTCTCTATGAGAAGAAAAGGCATATACTTCTTCTACTTTGTTTGTTCCGATCAGGGTTTGAAATATTTCAATCTAACTTCTACAGATAGCCAAGCTGTAGAGAAACATATTTTCCTTCCTTGAAAAGGATAAAATAAGGTCTTTCCTGGAAAGATTTACTGATTTAGGGTGAGCAAATAGTGCAGGGATGGGCAATAATTTTTTGTGGAGAGCCACCCCAAGATTTTGGTAAGTGGTCAAGGGCTGCACTTTTCTGTGGAGAGGGTATGGGGTCTAAGAAGGAGGTTGGGTGCAGAAGGGCACACGGGGTAAGGGACTGGGGTGCAGGAGAGGGCATTTGGGTGAAGGAGGGGGTTGTGACTGCAGGGGGGTGCAGAGAGTTTGGATGGTGACCTGGTGGAGGGAGTTGGGGTAAGGGAGGGGTAGGGATGCCAGAGGCAGGCTCTGATTGGGAGGAGCTTACCTAACCATCTCCCAACCTGTAGCACCTCCAAGGCAGGCTGGGTTACCTGCCTGCTACAGCCCCAGACTGCTTGAAAATACAGTCTGTCCCCTCCACGTGGCTTTCAACTGTGGATGGGGGAAAAGGCTTGCCCTGTCCCTATCTCCCAGGCCAATCTCTCATCTCTGATTGTCTGGCTGTTTCCAGCCAATAGGAGCTAAGAGATTGACTGCAGTCAGTTCTTATTGGCCTGTTGTTTCTGGCCAATAGGAGCTGAGTATTGGCTGGGGATGGAGAGATCACACAAAGCTTCCCCCCTGCCCCGAGAGCAAAGAAACATAGGGACTGCACTTTAAACGGCAGCAGCTATGTGCCTGAGTGTCCCAGCAGGGTGGTCTACAGGCCGGATCCAGTGGCATGGCCCAGGCCATATTTTGCCCAGCCCTGAAATAGTGTATCCTTGTGTGCTTATATGGATAATTATTCCTGATGACAACAATTTAGCAATCCTTCATTTGGGCCACAAACCACATACTGTTCTGAAGCTAGTTTTATTAAACTGTGTTTCAGAAGCCAACTCATGCAGGGGGTTGAGGTATAATCTGTTATTTATATGGCCTCAATGTATTTGAGTTCTAATCTGCTGTTGGAATCTTTCTGGAATGAAGCATTTCATTACATACAATTATAATGAATATATTTTAGTATGTTTGCTGTAAGAGTCAACAGCAAAGATATGATTTCATGATTTTTACAGATTTTACCAGAGCATGAAAAAAAAAACCCATGAGAAGATATCCATACTTTAACAAGTGCATGGCTGCCTGGGAGTTTATACCTGCCACTAGACCTGGTGAGGGAAACTGGCAACTTTTCCACAAAAAATTATTTTTGTTTTTCAACCCACTTTTATAATTTTTGAAAATGTTCTAGTGGGCAGTCCATTGCACACCATCAGCCCCTGGAAGTTCATAGTGACAGCAAGACCAGAACCCAGCTCTCCTTTCCCACAACACACAAGTCTCTATTTAGCAATGTAAGGCCCATGGAACACTTTTAAATAGTTCTTAGTCTATCCATCAAACATATGCAAATTAGCAAAGATAATTACAGAATGGGTAATAAGTTAGAACCTGGTCTAGTGCCCATTGGTCTATGGGTCTGGTCTTTAGTTATACAGAAATGGATTGTGCCTATCTGATAATGGCTGTGCAAGAGTGGAATGGTCTAATAAGCTTCTATGTCCTCAAATGCACTAGAGGAAGAGCTAAGCATCATGGTAGTCTTTGTACTTACCTGAAGGAATTTCAAAAGACCACACCTGTAAATTACTCAGATGAATGCATGTGAGAACAATTTTAGATGTTATGTTCAGAAGGAGGCTAAAACAGATTCAAGCAACAGAAATTCTGGATAGCCAATAATTACCTTGGGCTTAAGATACCATCCTGAACTCTAATGGAAAGAAACAAACAGACAAATAGAGATTAACAAGCACATATTCTTTCTTCCCATGAAAAATACATGGCTACCCTTATTGGTGGGGAATGATGTTTCACGAGGCAAAAATTCAAGAAGCTTTCACCATCTTCTTAGACTGGAAGAGAAGAGGGGGAAAGTCAACAATACAACAGCAGAAATAATTGTTGTAGCTTCAAGATGAGGGTCAGTGATGAGGGAGGTATAATCTTTGTTCTGAACTGGTTTTCAGATCCAATTCTAAATAAAATGTGAATCAGTTTCAGTCACAACTGGTATATTTTTTCACGCAGTATTCTTTCTGAGAAGTTTGTGAAAATGCTGTAATTGCACACTAGGCCAAACTCGTCCCTGTTGCAACTCCTGGGGAATCTTACCTGAATGTACATCAGGGATTAATTTATCAGAAGTTCAACTAGTTCTTTTTAAGGTTAGGTTTTTAGAGAGAGAGAGTCAAATTTAGTGTTCTGAACATGAAGGAAGGAGGGACCCAGGAATTTCTGTTTTATAATCCGGTCTCTGCCACAGAGTTGCTGTGCAACCTAGAAGAGTCATTTCACCTCTCTGCGTCTCAGTTTAGCTATCTTTAAATTAATAACATTTATAGAACCTATGCCATTGTGTTTGTGTAAGGAGTATAAATAGTTAATTTTCGTAAAATATTTGGGAGATACACAGTCTGGTATAAGTGCATGAATATTATTGTTTTACTGTTTATTGGAGATAGACAACCTCCAAATCTGAAAACATCTAAATTTTGTGGAAGCTGAAATCTCACCCCAGATCTGAATCTGAGCCTCATTACTTGAGCCACTCTCTACAAACACCAGACTAGATCACCAAGTCTGAGTACAAACACACTTCTGAATGCAGAGAAAGTTAGCATCGAGAACTAAACCTAGATCATGATCTCCCAATCCTGTCCCATCATCCTTCTCCAATAAACCACAGGTTTGTATATTTGTAGCACTCCAGAAATGATGGCTTTTAAGTCTGCACACAATATTCTTATAAATCCACATGCACAAATAATTGGCCAGGTTTGGATCTTTGCTCTGTTGGTATAATCTAAAATACCTTCCAATGCCTTTTGTCCCTTAGGTTAAAATCTGATCCCCTGTATCAGTCTCATGCTGTCTTTTTGAATCTTCTGTTTTTAGTAAACAAGAAGAGAGGGAGGAGAAAAGGAAGGAACTCTTTAGAGACTTCATATGATGCAAACAGTTTAATTAGGAAATAATGCTAGAAACTGTTTCCCTTCCTTTGCTGTTTTCCAGGCAGGATGCATCCTTCGGAAGCGATAATAGAACCGAGGGTTACAAAGGCTTTGTATACATCACTGTAAAGAGGCCACACAGGAAAGTGAAATATGGGTGGGCACTTATGTAATCTGGGTGGAAGTTATTCAACATTCTGTGAGGAAGCATAAGAGAAACTCTTCTTATCGAGGCAAATATTCGTGTCACGATGAAAAAAGAGGATATGCATTTTACAGCATCTTTGCTGACTGTTGATTTTATTTGCCTCAACCCTGGCTTCAGAATAATTACTTGAACTAAAAATAACTACATGTTTGGTCCTTAAATATGATTCCTGCCAGTCCCTGTGACACAAGGTCAAACAATAATAGGCATTTCCTACTCTTTTAACCTTTATAGCGAGCAGAAGGAAAAGTGTTCAAAAGGGCCACTGTTATTAAGGGCAGCCTGAAACATTTGACCCTGAACTGTTTGATTTCTTAAACTCTAAATGCAAGGAGGGGTATGTGGAAGCCCATGAGGCAATGCTTTTTAACTTCTGGATCTCACATTGCTTTTTTCACCATTTATAACTTTCATCATCTCTTGGTATGTAATAGCAATGCTTGCAAATGCTAGCACAATTGAACATTTACTAACTGTGGGACTAATCTCAAACTCTATGGAGTCAGTGAAAGGACTCCTTTGGACTTTACTGGCTTTTGGATCCCTCTCTATAGAAACTGGGAAGCAGTGTTACCTGGTGGTTAAAATTGGGTACTGGAAGTCAAGATTCTTGTGTTCTATTTTGGTTCTTCCATTGATTCCCTGTGTTAATATTAGACAGTCACTCTTTGCTGAACATCAATTTACATATTAGTAAAATAGCTGTAATATTATTTACCTACTTGACAGGCTTGCTATGATAGTTCATGATGGTGAAATTGCTTTGAGGTGCTCAGGAGAAAGCAGTAAAAATGTGCTAGCAATTATTCCTTGTAACTCAACAAAACGCCATCACAAGAATTGCTATTGCTTCCAGACTGCCAGGAAGTGACCTTAGTAGAACAATATGAGGTTCAGTTTGCTAAATATCATGGCAGGGAAGCACTCTGTATTGTAGCTAATCTCAGTGAACCAGAAAGAGTAGTGAAAGCATACAACTAGAGACGATGTGTAATCATTGACTGTGTGGGAGGGAGCACAGTGTAAAGGTACTGGTGATATGCAGCAGTGTTTAGGAATATAAATCCTGCTAGAAATCAGGGAATTGTTAGGGGAGGATGAGACACTCCTTCCCCCCCCCCATTACCTCTGTGAACATAGGTACTGTGAAGTCACTGAAACAGGTTGAGATTTCTTTTAAATGCTCATTTAACAGGTTATTTTACATAGGAAATCTTGTATAAGGGGAAAGTCCCAAGATTATTTTCTGCTTCAACATGAGGGATGTGTATTGGCTCCAAAAGTTTTCACAGCAAGTTATACCATCTCATTAATAAGCAATTGCAGTTGATACATTTTAACTATGCTTCTGGTGTTCTCCATAAAATGCCATAAAATATTCTCCATGTCTGGTAGCTGTTAAGTGTGATTCCCATTCTCCCCTAATAAAAGATTGGCTGCTTTCTAGCTCCAGGAGCTGCAAATAAGGAATTTTCTTACACAACATGTCTAAAAGTTGTCCTTTCCCTTTCTGTTCAAAACTCTCATCCAAACCCTAATCTTTTCACATCTTGGCTATCGCACCCTCCTAATGTCTTGATTTGACTACTGCAGTTTTATTCTTCTCATGTCTATTCATAATGCTGCTGCCAAAATCATATTCTTGGCTCATCAGTCTGACCACATCAACCCACTGTGGCTGTGTCTAGACTACATGCCTCTGTCGGCAGAGGCATGTAGATTAGACAGATCAGCAAAGGCAAATGAAGCCGCGAATTAAATGATCGCGGCTTCATTTACATTTACATGGCTGCCGCGCTGAGCCGACAAACAGCTGGAATGAGGTTTACCGGGGCTGCTGACAAAGGGCTTTGATGTCGACAGGGGGAACGTCCAGACTAGCACGCGAGCCGACAAACAGCTGTTCAGCTGTTTGTCGGCTCAGCGCGGCAGCCATGTAAATGTAAATGAAGCCGCGATCATTTAAATCGCGGCTTCATTTGCCTTTGCTGAACAAACAAATCTACATGCCTCTGCCGACAGAGGCATGTAGTTTAGATGTACCCTGTGAGTACTTCTACACTCAACAGGAAGCAAGCCTCTTACCTTGTGTAGACAGACTTGTGCTAGCTCAGGTCAAGTTAGCATGCTAAAAAATAGCTATGTGGATATCCTGGCTCAGGTAGCAACTCAGATCCTCCTGGGACCAAGCTCCAGTAGCTAATCTGCAATTAATGTAATAATAATATCCATGGCAATGTGTGAACTGCTGCAGCGTGTCTCCTAGCTTACCTAGTCATTCCACTAGCCAGTATATAAATCACTGGTTTATAAAGCACTTTAGGGTACCTTCAGTGTAAAAGGATATATATATATATATATATATATATATATATATATATATATATATATATATAACCAAACTTTTTTTCTGATCCACGTAATGTGAATTGATAAATGCTTGCTTTCACAAGGTCTTATAGATTTATTCAAGAAAAACTCTGATACCAGGTTCAGCAAAGGGTATGTAAGTAACAGAGTCTCTCTCAGAAGCAGTAAGCAAAAAAATGCACTTCTGAAGCTGTGAGAAGCTATAAATGAAAAAGGATGAACTATTTTTCAGCTCACACTCCACAAACATATTCCTCCTACCCACACAGGCCAGTCTTGGAGGGTCATTGTAACCAGAAGCCCCATGGGGCAATGAAGTGAGGAAGGAGGTCCTGCAGGTATAAACTCTACTGTCACTGATTCTTGGCACTAAGATTTAGTTTTGCTCATAGGCTCCAAAGAGTCCAGTGCCAACTCTGCACAGGTGATGATGATGCCTAGGGAAAGTGTCATTCTCTTCATCTTACAAAGCCACACCATTCTGCATGCCATTTTTTCTGAATGCCAGCTTATGATGAAACATTTGACTCCTGTATTATTTATGGCATCCGTAAGTGCTAAGGAGACAATGGATGATTTCATTAGAAATACCTCAAACTGGCTGCAACATCTTCAGCTGTTGAAATAGCTTTGTGATCTAGACAAAGAATTAGCCAGGAGGAAATAATTTTATACAAACATGTTCACCTGCCAGGGCATCCTGCCATTGGGAAAATTTTGCAGTTTGTGTCCTTGTGATGTCACCCCTAAAGTAGGAGAACTCAACATTCTGGAATCATCTGGAGAAGTTTTGGTCCAACCATGGTTCTAAACATTACTATCTCTATTCATGCCCCTTCATTAAAACACAGCCAGGTTAGTTAGAAGGAATTAGTTCATGAAACATTAGTTGCTTCCGAACCTACTTAGGGGTATGTCTAGACTACACGCTTCTTTCGAAAGAGATTGTCTAGACAGCGCAACTTTTTTCGAAAAAGTGATCCGCGTTTTCAAAAGAGAGCACCCAGGCAATAGGGATGCTCTCTTTCGAAAAAGCCCTGTTTATGGTACAGAACTCCTTTTTTCAAAAGAGCTCTTCTTCCTCATACAAAGAGTATTACCACCGTTGAAAAAACTGCCACGTTCTTGCAATTTAATTTTGAAAAGTGAAGTTTTTTTCAAAAAAAGGCCAATTTTTTTTTCCGAAAAAACCCTGTAGTCTAGACATAGCCTCAGTGTATATGGTGGGGGCAAGATTTCTGAGACTTCCTAATAAGGTAGTGGATATTTTCCAACCACTAATTTGCACCACTGGCTTGGAAGACTGAGCATTCAGGGACCAACCTTCCAGCTCCAGCCCTTTCCTTCAGCTGTAACAACTGTAACGTACAGCTTATCTGTTGAATGAGGTAGGGAGTGGAGGAGAAACATCATTTGATCAGAAAGAATTAAACTATGCAAAATTCTTATTTAAAATGTCAAATTCTCTTCAGGAATGAAGTCAGATGTTATGTTGAGTCCGATTTTCCAGCTGAGTCTTGTAGTTGAGCTCATAATTGTATTACCTGTTGTCTCTGCTCTAGAGTGCCCTGAATACTCCCTGAAGCCACTGACAGCTGTGGATACATAGCACCCATCAAGAGATTTTCAGTACCTTGAAGATTCAAGTCCTGTGTTAGGCAGTGGATTTCATTTCTCTGTCAGATACTCATAAACCTATTCATGGCAATTTTGCATCGAATTTTAAAATTGTGTGTATCCTATAGAATCATAGAATACTAGAACAGGGAGGGACCTAGAAAGGTTACTGAGTCCTGTCCCCATCTTCATGGCAGGATGAAGCACCATCTTGATCATCCCTGATAGATGTTTATCTAACCTACTCTGAAATAGCTCCAAATGATGGAGATTCCACAACCTCCCTAGGCAATTAATGCCAATGCTTTAACTTCTCTTACAGTTAAGAAATTTTTCCTAATGTCCAACCTAAACTTCCTTTACTGCAATTTAAGCTCATTGCTTCTTGTCCTATCCTCAGACATGAAGGAGAATATTTTTTCTCCCTCCTTCTTGCAACACTCTTTTAGCTGTTTGAAAGCTGCTATTATGTCGCCTCTCAGTCTTCTCTTTTCCAAACTTAACAAATCCAGTTCTTTCAGTCTACTGTCATAGATCATGTTTTCTAGACCTTTAATCACTTTTGTTGCTCTTCTCTTGACCTTCTCCAATGTTTCCAAATATTTTCTGAAATGTGGTGTCCAGAACTGGACACAATATTCCAGTTGAAGTCTAATCAGTGCAGACTAGAGGGGAAGAATTACTACATGTGTCTTGTTTTCAACACTCCTGTTAATTCATCCTAGATTCATAAGTTTTTTTGTTTTTGTTTTTGCTACACTGTCACACTGTTGACTGATATTTAGCTTGTGGTCCACTATGACCCCTAGATTTGTTTCTGTAATACTCCTTCCTAGACAGTCATTTTACATTTTATATGCATGAAGCTGATTTTCTTCTTATGTGAAGTATTTTGCATTTGTCCTTATTGAACTTCATTCTATTTACCACAGACCATTTCTCCAATTTGTACAGATCATTTTGAATTATGATCCTATCCTCTAAGGCATTTGTAACCCCTTCTAGCTTGGTATCATATGCAAACTTTATAAGACTCTGTGCCATCACCTAATGCAGAGCCAGTCCCAAAACTGATCCCTGAATAACCTACTATGTCTCTATGGGTATGTCTACACTACCACCTTAGTTCGAACTAGGGTGGTAATGTAGGCAACCGGAGTTGCAAATGAAGCCCGGGATTTGAATTTCCCGGGCTTCATTTGCATAAAGCCGGGCGCCGCCATTTTTAAATGTCCGCACTAGCAAAAAGCGTCTTTGCCAATCTAGATGCTCTTTTCTGCAAATGCTTTTAACGGAAAAACTTTTCCATTAAAAGCATTTGTGGAAAATCATGCCAGTCTAGACGTAGCCTACTAGATTTGTCTGGCATTGCTCCGGTCCTTAACTCAGTGAAGGGTTGTTGTTTTTTTGAAAAGAAAAGGAAAATATACATGATCTGGGTAGGGGGAGACCGTCTGCCTTCCTTCCCTCCCTAAAGGAGGTTTGGGGATGAGAGGCTCAGGACTGGGGAGTCTTGGGCAGGAGTCCCATCCCCTGCCAGCCCCTTTCACCTGCCTAGCAGCCTGCTGCTTATTGTGGCAGCCTGTAACAGAGCCCTGGGAGCCAGGATGGGAGCATGCCCAGCATCCTCCTGTAGCTGAGTGATCAGTTTTGAGGACTATTACTTGGTGATTCTGGGTTGTTGTTGTTTTTTTTCTGTTATATTAAGCAATCCGATTCCAGGCCCATCCATTGTCCTGGCACAACTAAACCCTTACCTTGCTATAAGTTATGATAAGAGGAAGCTGCATATTGAATTTGGTGGTCCTAGCTCTTACCATTTAGGAGGAGTTCTTGAACTAACAGACAAACACACAGACAGACAGACAAACTTTCGAAAATATATAGTAGATTCCATAAAAACATCAATTATTCATTTTATAACTATTTAGAAGTAGAAACTTAATATAAAGTGTGATCAGTCTCACAAATATCAAACACAGAACCACTAAATAGTAGCATGGTTGTTCCACAGTAATTTAAAATCAGATCCTATATTATGTGGAAATGAATAGAGAAATTATAAGGTTTATCAGTTAGTTTACCATGAACCCTGTCATTAGTAAGCCTTTAGAGAAGAGTATTGCTAAATTTAGAGAAAAGAGACAGGAGAGTGAAATATATAGGGGTCTGAGATTAATTTATTTTTAGAAGACTGTCATTTATTTATTCATTCTCTGATTCAAAGAGCTTGAGTCTCATCGGATGTATACCTATATAAATAAAAGGTAACTCCACAGAAGTCAGGGAAGTTACTCTACTGTGTAATTGTAACTGAGAAGAGAATGAAGTCCATAAACATACCAAACAAGGGAAGTGCAAGAGGTATGCTATTTTTCAGTCAACTCTCTGAAAATAGTGAACACTTTCATCAGGATTTTTCTTTATTAATTCAGTACATTTTTACTATATGAAATGAAGTTTTGAGTCTCATTTCTGTGCAATGGAATGCCTAATTAGAAGCTTTGTACAAATACACTGGGGACTAGGTTAACTTCTGCCAAATGCAGACATTGTTTTACATTTTGCAGTTCTTGAAAATTGATTTGAAACCGATATTAGGTTCTTTCAGTGGAGAAACTTCTTATTCATTAATTTAAGAGAGTCCATATTGAGTATTTTTTCCCTTTTTTGTTCATAATGGTGGAAGCAAAACAAACTAGAACTTGATATTCACCTCCACTCAAATACATTTTGCTATTAAAATCCTGCACTGTATTTTGAAAATATACTTACACAAGTAGAGAGATGGGAAACAATAGCACTATGCATTTGGCAAGGAGGATTTGTTACATTACATTGTAGACTTTCATCTCACATTTCTATGATTATATGAAGTATAAAGGCCAAAAATAAGGAAGAACTATTCATGTGCCACAACTGACCAGCAGCCCACATAGCCTTAGATGGAGTGGCAGCAAACAACAAAATTAAGAAACATAATTTCTCACTGCTTCCATTTTATGGCCTTCTCTTCTCACATCTCTGTGTGTGGTTGATGGGGGATGCAATATGAGGGGAAGGGGGGAGGACAAGGGTGGGAGTTTCCTTCATGCTTCAGCAGTGGTGCTGAATGTGAATGAAACAATAGTTTGACTCCAGGCATTCAGTTTGGCAAAAGCTGTTTGAGTAACTGAGCACAGACTAGTAATTTTTTTCGGGTACTCATGAGTAGTGGCTGGGTTAACTATAGATTATTTGGGAGTACGTGAAAGCAATAGGAATTTGGACTTTTAAGAAAATATCTCTTCTCTCTAGCCTCAATGTACTTTATTTGCAGAATAATGTCTTGGGAGCCAGCTCACAAAACCTCATCATCATCTGTGAAATGCTACACTTGGTTTGACCTGTGTCAAAGAAAATGCAAGTTGATTTTATGTGCTCAGGAAGGATGAGGAAAAAAGTCATTGTTTGGGTGTTGTCACCAGGAAGAGATCTATATCAATGGAAATACATGAAATCAACATGCTGGTGCTGGTAGTCCTGTCACACAACAACCAAACAGCAAGTTTTGGTTGCCGGAAGTGACCATGATTAGCAGGATTGAATTAAAAATAGCTGCCTTGTAAAAAATGCCTGCACAAGCAGTCACTGAGAAATGTGGGCATGAGCAATCAATCGTGTTTGTTCACCAAAAGTATTCACTGCCCACCTTGTCCTGATAGAAGAACCTACATTTTTGATCTAGAAGACTCATGGGTAGATGTAGAAAGCTATTATTTTGTGATATGCTACTTGGCACATTTCTATTACATGCATTGGGGCTGGTTTGGATGAGGAAGTCCTCTGGGATTTTTCTACTTGGGCCTGTATACTTTAATACTTGTTCAACTTCAAGAATTTAGGAATAGGAGTTCTTTACGGTATTTTACTGTACGAATAAACCAAACAAAGCTCTTACAATCTAAAATCTTTATAAAAAACTTCAAGAAATGGACCAAAATTTGTTAGGAGAATTTTAGTTTTGGGAATGCATGGAACAATTGTCCCCTCCCAAGTGGCATGTCATATAGAAGGCATATCATGACTGGGCCCCACATGCCCAATAGCAGTGTGTTGAGAAATTCAAAGGGAGAATAGAGGCATTTGATTTAAGTCAAGAATTGCCTCACAATGTACCATCCTATGCCATATCTCCATAACTTCTTGATGACTTCTTGATAAGGTAAAATGCCATTTATGTCTTCCTGAATCTAAGGATTCCCAGAAAGCTAGGTTTTATGATGATGGGTATCTTAGGAGTGCTAGAGATAGACAGGGAAGCCTGGTCTACACTAGGACCTTAATCTGAAATTATTCACTCAAGGTTGATTTTGTAAGCAATGTGTCCATGTTTCTACCAAGCCCATTATTCCGGAATAAGGGGCCACAGAATTTGAACTCTGTAGTCCTGCTTTTCATGGTCTATGTAGACTCGTGGTCCCCAACACGGTGCCCGCGGGCGCCATGGCATCCGCGGGGGCATTTCTCGGCGCCCGCCAAGTGCTCAGGGCTGGCCTGGCCCTGGGCACGTGGTGCATGCGCAGTGACGGAGCTGGCCCCGGGCGCGTGGCGCACTGTGAGCGCCGGCCCCGGGGGCGCCGCGGATTCACCCCCCGCGGCGCATGGGGGGGGAGAAAGCGCTAGCGCCGGCCCCGGGCACGCGGCGCTTGGGGGAGAGCGCCGGCCCCGGGCGCGCTGCGCTTGGGGGGGGGGGAGAGAGCGCCGGCCCGGGCGCGCAGCGCTTGGGGGAGGGGGGGGAAAGCGTCGGCCTCGGGCGCACGGCGCTTGGAGGAGGGGGGAGGAGAGCGCCGGCCTCAGGCGCGCGGCGCTTGAGGGGAGAGCGCTGGCCCCGGAATGCAGCTATGGGGGGGCCCCGCCCCCCGGGCGCCCAGCGGGCGAACGGCCACGCCCCCTGGCACCCGGCAACCCCAAACAGTTGGGGACCACTGATGTAGACACTAAGGGTACGTCTAGACTACATGTCTCTGTCACCAGAGGCATGTAGATTAGGCTACCAGACATAGTAAAATGAAGCGGTGATTTAAAGAATCGCCGCTTCATTTAAATTTACATGGCTGCCGCGCTGAGCCGACAAACAGCTGATCAGCTGTTTGTTGGCTCAGCGCGATAGTCTGGACGCGCGGGTGTCAACATCAAGGGTATTTGTCGACCACCCAGGTAAGCCTCCTGGGATGAGGTTTACCTGGGTGGTCGACAAATACCTTTGATGTCGACACCCGCACGTCCAGACTATCGCGTTGAGCTGACAAACAGCTGATCAGCTGTTTGTCGGCTCAGCACGGCAGCCATGTAAATTTAAATGAAACGGCGATTATTTAAATCACCGCTTCATTTTACTATGTCTGGTAGCCTAATCTACATGCCTCTGGCGACAGAGGCATGTAGTCTAGATGTACCCTGAAAGTGCTCACAGCTTACATCCAAAGGTACCTACTTCGGGGTTGCCCAATTCTACTAACAAGCCTGTCCATCTGAGAAAGTAGAACCTCAGAGGGGTCAGCTTCCGTGCTACTCAAAGTGCTGCCTGGGGATGGGGAAGAAGGTTCCTTGTGTCCTTCCTTCTCCAAAACTAACCACCCCAAAGTGCATCTGCATAAGGGACTATCTGTCCCTCTATTTTTACATTTGAAAACCTTAAAAAGATCACTCTCTCTCTCTCTCTCTCTCTCTCGCGCGCGCACACACACACACACACACACACACACACACACACACACACACACACACACACGCAGAGTTCCAATTATCTATCTCTTTGGGCAGGACCAATCTCTCTCTCTCTTTCTCAAAAAAAAAAAAAAAAAAAGCAAATTGAGGTTTGTAGGCTGAATAGCATTTGTCTTTGTTCATTGCATGTGCACGCACCCACCCATATACACCAACTTACAAAACAGAGCAGTGACTATTCTAGTACACCACTGGGCTGGAGATTTTTTCACTTCATACATCACTGTCTGGTCAATCAGATCATATCCTTTAGCTACAGGAATATGTATTGTGTTGCTGCTGTTTTGATTTCTAGACATGGTGACCATGAATTTAACAGGACAAGCTACAGTGAAAGCCAAGCCACATAACATGGAAGAAAGAAGGGAAATACATACATTTTATAAGAGATGGTTGTGGAGATAGATCTGCTCCTGTGAACTTGGGTTAGTCTGAGGGTGAAATCTTGACTGCATTGGAGTTAATGGGAGTTTTGCATTAACTTCACTGGGATCAGGATTTTACCCGTGAATCAGAGGAATGTAACCACTGAAAAAGGTGCTCTGACCGCATCATACCATCAATTTCTCAAGGGAAGAATTGACACCGTACTTTCCCCAGTGCCGAGGTACAAACATTCAACTCTGTAAAGACACGGTCATGAAGCCTGAAGACCATGTCTTTTGTTCTTCTTTTTCCAGTTTCCAGGTCAGGTCTTGGGTCAGGTCATAGGTGTTACCACTGGGGAGTAGGAAGGAAACATATTCTACTCACACTGATCCATGCAAGCCTTCTTTTTTAGTATTATGTATAACAGTTATGTCCTGTCTGCCCTTTCAAAAGGTAACATGCACTTAAAAACAGAATCTCCTTCAGCTATTTCTGCAAAAGATTCTTACAATCTCCTCAAAGTATAGCCTAAAGTATTTAAAATGAGTGAATGGAATGCTCGTTGTACTTTGAAATGTCTCTGAGTTATTTCTTCCTTAAGTCTGGCTATTTGTTGGTGACTGGGGATGAACCCCTGTCATGCAGATTTTAAATTGCCCTTAATTTCAATCACTTTGCACTTGACTCTCCACATCAGATCCTTCTCTGATCATGGGTTAGCAAATGCCAGCTGAGAAGGCCTTTATGATTGTTTCTGCTGTTGTTGTGTCTGCAGAGAATGCTTCATGCCAGCTACTTGACTTTGGGCTGGTTCTGTTTGCACTGTTAAGAAGCTATTTTCCATCTTTGTTCCATTACTTTTCCTGTATCTCCTCCCTTCCCCCTTGTTTCTGTATTTACAGGCAGTCCCTGGGTTACGTACAAGATAGGGACTGTAGGTTTGTTCTTAAGTTGAATTTGTATGTAAGTCGGAACTGGTACATATTGTACCCCAGGTGTCCCCGATTCAGCCGCTGCTGAAACTGACCAGCGGCTGACTACAGGAAGCCCGACGCAGAGCTGGTTTGCCCCGGGCTTCCTGGAATCAGCCGTTGATCGGTTTCAGCAGCAGCTGACTTGGAGACACCTGGGGTAGAGCAGCTGGTGTGCTGCCAGGTTGGTCCCCGCAGCGCCGAGGTGCAGCGCTGCGTGGACCAACCCGGCAGCGCCCCAGCTGTTCTGTCCCAAGCATTCAGATTCAGCTGCTGTTGAAACTGACCAGCAGCGGCTGAATCGGACACGCCTGGGGCAGAGAAGCTGGAGTGCTGCTGGGTTGGTCTGGTAGCGCCGACCCTTGGCGCGGCGGGACCAACCCGGTAGCACCCCAGCTGCTCTTCGGGATGCCTGGGGCAGAGCAGCTGGGGTGCTGCTGGGTTGGTCCAGTATCGCAGCACCTCGGCGCTATGGGACCAACCCGGAAGCCCCCCACCTGCTCTACATCAGGCGTCCTGATTCAGCCGCTGCTTCAGCACTAGCTGCGCTCCCCCCCAGCAGACCAGGGAGACGCGGGCGGCGGGACTGCCGAGACGCGCTGCGGTCCCTCCGCCCGCGTCCTCCGCGGCTTTGCTCTGGGTGGTCCCGCTGCCAGCGTCCTCCGCAGTGAGAAAAGCCCCGTTCGTAAGTAGGGATCCGACATAAGTCGGATCCACGTAACCCGGGGACTGCCTGTACTTTCTGACTTCATGCTCAGCAATGGTACTGAATAGAGATGAGACAATATTTGGTTCTGCACCAAAAAGCCTTTTTTGGAGGAAGTATCAGGAGGTGAAGATAGCAGGCAGCACCTCTTTTAGCTTGTCATTTTCAGGTTTCAGAAAGTACTGATTCGTTGTTTTTTTATGGTAACTGCAGGTACTCAGTCAGATTGTATGTTTCAGTCCTAGGTCTTTTCTATATGTTGATCACTTTTTTAAACCACTTTGGTGACCAAAGTGCAACCTCATGGAAAATCAAAGCATCTATCTCCAATTTTCCAATTTAACAATTAACTGCCAAGTGGAAAAGTCTTAGAGAGGTAGCTATGCTAGTCTGTAACTTTAAAAACAAGTAGTCCTGCGGCACCTCAAGGTGTGTCTAGAATACAGGATTTTTTCGAAAAAAGTGGCCTTTTTTCGAAAAACTTCCCCTGCTTCTAGACTGCTGCCCTGTTCTGTCGACAGCAAATCGAAAGAACATGGCAGGTTTTTTGACCGTGGAAAACCTTGTTTTACGAGGAATAAGGCCTTTTTTCGAAAGTGCTCTTTCGAAAAAAGGCTCTATGTAGTGCAAACTGTGCTTTTTTGAAAGAGAGCATCCAGACTTCCTGAGTGCTCTCTTTTGAAAAAGCGACTTGCTTTTTCAAAAGTACTGGTTGTAGTCTAGACACTCTTTTTCGAAAGAGGCTTTTTCGAAAGTATCTTTCAAAAGAGGCTTGCAGTCTAGACTTAGAGACAATCACTAAGTTCTGTGGCACCTCTCAAGCTCATCTGAAGAAGTGGATTTTGCCCACAAAACCTCATGATACTATATTTAGGGAATACATCTGGCCTTTCATGCTGCATTTTTCCAGTACAGGTTGAACCTCTCTAGTCCAGCATTCTCTGGTCCAGCAACAACTGTGGTCCAGCATGATTTTAGTTAGCCAGATGTCCACTTATCATGGGTGTTTCCAAGTTTTCTGCAGTCCCATAAAGTTTATTTACAGCCACCAGTCCTGACTCTCAGTGTTCTGTGCTTTATTTAGCTCTAATTTACCCCTACATGTCTTCTAAGAGCCCAACAGTGGAAGAGTTGCTAATGCTGCTAGACAATATTGACCTTCGAGGGTCCAGCAAATTCTTTCCTTCAGCACTGGTCAGGTCCTGAGGGTGCCAGACTAAAGAGATTCAACCTGTATCTGATTTTTTGCAGACTTTGAAAATCAGGGCCTGAGGTATTTGGGCCAGATCGTAAGCTGATGTGTATCAGCATGGCTCATTGAAGTCAATATGCTGATTTTTTACTCTCTGGGGTTTTCTTAACTTTGTATTTAATTTAAACGTAAGATGCAATAATAAAACACAGCAGGAAGCATTCAAATTATTTTATATAAACTCTGCACTATTCCTTTACATTCTTGCATTTTTAGTTCTTCTGTAATGAGCTTGTAAAAGTGACAAGGGAGGCTCAGATCTTTGCCCGGCAAACAATATATATTATTTGCTACATGAAAGAAATGCACAACTCTCTTAAATGTTCCCTAGCAGACTCCTATTGCATTCCACAATGTGCCTGCACTTGAACCACCTCCATTCATATCAGAATCTTTTTATCCCAGCACACATTGAGCAAGCTGCTCTGAAGCTTAATTCTCCTGACCCTTCAGTGCAGTCGGATATTGTCACCTAATCCCTTTTTTTTCCTTCTGTCCCATGTGTGGTTTTGACTTCTTTCTCTTCTCAATTCCTTTTTCCTCTTCCCTTTTTCTTTCTTTCTTATTCTATAAGCCTCTCTCCAGGCTCCACATTCCAGAATTCATCCTTGCATTAGTGCTGCAATACAATGCTTTCCCAGTGTTAGAGGATTAGACATTAAGGAGACTGTGGCAACTCCGGCGTTACTATATGCACAAGGGGAACATAAGGGGTTGGAGGAGTGCTTATGAAAGAGTGAGGGAACTGGGGAACATTAGGGACAAAAATGGCAACTTTTAGCAAACCCAGCATGGATGATGGTGAAGTTTCCATGAGGAATGGCAGCTGCCTGTATTCAGTTTAGGAATCTATATTGTACCTGAATGCTTTTGATAAGATGGCAAATATGTTTGGAAAGCAGAACATTGTAATGTACAACAGTGTGTTTAGGATTATCATCTAAAATAGCTATTTTAAAAATGGTAAAACAAACTCCAAGGGATCAGCAGTTTGAAGTGGGTGGGTGGGTGGTAACGACCCATTCTGAAAGGCAAGTTAAATTAACTTACCTAAAATGCAAACTCTAAAATATCACTCCTATTTGGATAATTTTGTTTCTTAAATCATGCAACCTTTTGTCCCATGGTGTCCCAAAGCTGCAGTACATTCAGATACACAAATCCTAGCATCTTTCAGCTTCCAAATATCTCTTGCAGATTGGTTACCATTGCTTCCTTAAGTTGGCAGTCTTTATTTAAGAAGTCTTCTTTATATTTATTTATTGTATTTCAAGCATATATACATGTCCATCACCAGGAGTCACTAACAAACTGTAACCATTTCTCTTGTGAAAGAGTTTGGTTTCAAACCCTTTCCTCCATACCACTTCCTTTATGCAAAAATCCTATAGAAATACATTCAATAGGTTTTTATAGACATGCAATAGGGTTCTACATACATTCTCTCAGTTTCTAATAACTAATAGAGAATGAGATCTTTTTCCATCAGCTTTTTGAACCATGCAAAAGAATTCTGCAGTAGAATTATTATTTTCTGTTCAATTCTGCCGCGTAAGTAAAAAACCTATACAAAGATTCTCTTTTTTTTTTCAATTAAACTGCAAGACTTTTCTACCAAGGTTTTTTGTGCTTGTTTGTTAATATTGTAGGAAAACTAAATTGAAGAAGTAAGTTTTGCATTTTGCACTGGAAGTTCATGGTCACACTAATCTATTACGGAAGTGAGTTCTACAGTTGTGAGCCAAGAGCAGAAAAAGTTCTGTCACCCACCCTCATGAGTCTCACTCTTGAGGTTGACAGTTTCATTGTTCCTGAGGAACGTAAGTGTCATGGTAGGTCATAGTTGCATTATTATTATTCAGCTACATTTGAATAAATGTACTTGTCTCTGTATAGAATACTACAGGTCTACTTAGCCTGCTGTACCCTACAAGCATGATGTGAGGCTTGAATGATTGCAAAATGCTTTGAATTCCTTGCAGAAAAGACACTCTAGGCAAAAGATTCCCCCTGGGTCCTATAATACCTGATCTTGCACCATAATCTCAGTATTGCAGGATCATATCTATAGTGCCATAGATGTGCCTGATTATTCACAAACGTGCCGGAAAATGAAGGTCAGTTAAGGGACTGACCCTAAACAGTGTCCTGGATACCTCCTATAAGTGCCAAATGTCTTCATTGCTTATTAACTGCAGACCTGAGCTAGGGCACGTCTATACTGCAGGGCTAAACTCAAAATAAACTATGCAAATTGAGCTTCTCTAAGTAGCTCTTCCCCCAATATTCCTTACCCCTTGTACAATGAGCAATCTTCCCCAAATTTTCTTACTTCTTGTACAATGAGAATTACAGGAGTCCAAGTAAGCAGTTCTCCAGCTCAACATTATTTTGATATTATGTTGAAATAACTGCTTGTGTGTAGACGTGGACAATGTTATTTCGGAATAATGTCAGTTATTCCGAAATAACGCTGTTGGGTAGACATAGCCTTAGAGAGATATAGTGCAATTAAGAATCAGGCATGAGAATCAGGCAGCCAGCACTGGGGCACAAATGAGTGATGAAAAGATGAACAAAATAAAGGTTGTTTGAGAGCAGGGATTTAAAGGTGGAAAGTAAAATTGCTTTGTTCAGTGATGGTCAAAACTGCCTAATGAAATTGGGTGTCCAATTTCCTTTAAAATTGCTGACTGTCCAAATCTCCTACACTGCTCTGAAAGTCTGAGCCTTGATGTTCTAACTGTAAGAGATCTTGGAAAATGCAGCACAAAAAAAAGAAAACTTGAGCTCCAGTAAAAACACCTTTAGAGTATGTCTAGTCTACATCTTCTCAAAAAAGGGATGAAAATTAGACACTTTAAAATTGCAAATGAAGCCGGGATTTAAATTTCCCATGCTTCATTTGCATAATGGCAGCAGCAGGTTTTTTTTTTTGACACAAGGCTTTTCAATAGAAAAACGGCAGTTTAGATGGGGATCTTTCAAAAATGAAACATTTTTTTGAAAGATCCTGTAAATCTCATTTTTTGAGGAGTACAGGATCTTTCAAAAAAGGGATTTATTTTGAAAAGATCCCTGTCTAAACTTCTGTTTTTCTATCGAAAAGCCCCATGTTGAAAAAAACTTCAGCTGCCATTATGCAAATGAAGCACGGGAAATTTAAATCCCGGCTTCATTTGCAATTTTAAAGTGTCCAATTTACATCCCTTTTTCGAGAAAAGGGATGTATCTAGACTCACCCTTAGAATTGTATTTTGAACCAAAACCAATTTAGTAGCAGTAGGAAAGAGAGTGCCATCTTAACAATAAATGGATACTTAACCAGATGAACCAGGCTCCTAGGCCAAATTCTGCTGATGTACATTGACTTCAGTGCCATCAATGTTTCTATGCTGAGTTACTCTATTTGAGGATGTGGCCCTGTGCATATAAAACATTTCTTTCATTTCATAGTGAATGTGTGTGTGGTTTGGAAGATATTGGCTTAATGCTCTTGCTTGTTATGAAGTGACATGAAGTCTAGGTGAAAAAAATCTATGCACTAAGCTTTTTTAAAGAAATTTGATTTCAGAAAATAATCTTTGCATGATGTGTATGAATAGTTACTATTTTGACTGGAAATATTATAATTTGCTTTAATTACCAAGCTGCTTTTAAATTGAAAGTGCCAAAGAGGTTAGACAGGTTCCAGAAAGTGAAAGCTACAAAAAATAGATGGAGAAATAGAAGGATGCGTGTGAATAAGGGTAGCAAAAATAGAAGCGATGTAGTTACTGAAGCACTATGTATGCACTATATATTAAACTTCCTGTATTTGAATGTTCTTTTCAGGGCTAAAAGCCCATTACCTAACCTCTATTCCCATTCTCTCTCAATATCCAGAACCACATAGCACTCTCACCATGCTCGAACCCACCCTCCCTCATCTCCTTCTCATCCTTTGTTTTCAGTCCACATGACATATCATCGGGTACGTCTACACTACATGGCTCCGTCAACATTTCCTTTGCCTACAACCCTCATCTACATGGCTCCGTCAATGGAGCCATGTAGTCTAGACACAGCCATCCTACAAGCATTCCACTTCTTCCCTGACCTTGCCATACTGTCAGGCTGCCCGTAGCAATATATCTCAGGCACATCCAACCTGCTGGGGATAGCAGGGGGCATGTCCTGTTCCATAGGGTGCCACGAAGGGATTGTCCAAAGATTTGATATGTTCTTACACCATCTATTATCTGAAAGCTTGAGAGCACCCTACCAGGAGATCAGTCATGCCATAAGAAGAGGTTATCTTGTGGTATTTTCCATTCTTGTACTTCCACTTTTTCTGAAACCAAAAAGTACAGTGTCATGGGAAAATGAAAGTGGAAAGAACAGCTAATGAACAAAACAAACAAACAAAAATGAGACTTGCTTATTGTTAAGTTCAGGTCTCCCTATAGATTCTTTATTGAGTCTCCTACTATAACAGGGAGGTTATAATTATGTCAGGTTTAGAGCTGAGCTATAAGAATAGAAGTAGTGTTAAAGTTGTGTAGGCGTTGCTTTCCCAGAAGTGAACCTAACCTTTTTTATACCCTACAGTGAGAGAACCTAAATTGTAACACAAACTCATAATTTGGCCTTTTCTTTATCACCTGCTGGAAACAGAAGTAAAAAGGGAGATGGAACACAACAGTGACAGTAAAATAACCCACAAAGCTGAAGACAAGCTGAAGCAGCCCCCAAACAGTGGTGTCTTTATTACTTACACTTAAGAGATGCTGGTAAGGCATTTGGCAATATTAAAGGTAACAACCACTTGAAGAATTTGTAAAAATATACATTTCCAATTTTTCATCATCTAGAATTCTCCTGTTGCTAGTGGTCAGTGAGTCACTGCTAGTATATAAATGTAATACATTTACTTAGATAGGTGCACAACAGGGCGGTCTTCAAGAATGAAACAGCCACCAACAGGGATTAAAACTATGGTGATTTTGTGTGCTGACACAAATAACCAAAATGTCTCTTCTTATTGAAGAAGACATGGTGCTTTCTTAAGTGCTAATGATTGATACGAAGTACAGTAGACCCTCTGTACCTCTTTCAACACTGTGTTACTCCAGCTTTATGCTGGTGTACCTTGACTAAATAAATGGAGTTACATCGGCATAAATATGAGGTAGCACAGTGGTGAACTAGGCCAATAGACACTGCCTGTTCACTTCCTTATACCTGATGCAGGTATTTAGTGGCTGTACAAAACTACTGATCTGCCTTGGATAGTGAGAGTTTTAGTCTCACTTTGCACATAAGGGCATGTCTACACTATGAAGAAGTAGTATAGACCTCAAAAATTGAACACGGAGGGCAGCTCCCTCCCACTGGCATCCTGTATTCCTCATTCTGTGAGGAGTAAGAAAAGCTGACAGGAGCATATGCTCCCATCGGTCTCCCACAGTGTAGATGCTGCTGTAGCTCGACTTAAGGTAAGTCGAATCCAGCTACACTTTTTGCGTAGTTGGATGGTGTACCTTAAGCCAACCTGCCTAGTCTAGTGTAGACCTGGACGTAATGACTACCACAAGGTGTAAGGTAGTAGAGAATCTCTCTCATTATATCTGTAGAATAATTTAGCTAATTGAATGTTATCACCTAAGAATTATATATTACTAATTGTGATGGGTGGGATTTCAGAACCCAGCCTGGGTTATCATGGGGAATAGCCATCAGATTTTTAAGGCAGCCATAGAAGAGAGGTTTCCCCATGCACTGGAAAATGTTATATTGTTATGTCTTGGTTTGGAATTAGGTATGTTCTAGGATGATAAAGAAGTATACAGATATAATTCAAAACAGAAATTCGGGTCCAAAATACAATGGGTGGTCAAAATAGATTATATACCCATGGCAATTTGAAAAGTAGTCAGTTTATTTGAATCTTTGCATGTATCTGCATTCCATATGCATCCCATATGTACTTTTTCTTCTCTACAATAGCACCCCTGAGTAATTATGTAAAATTAAAATTTAGTTGGCTTTCTTATTGCAAATACTAAAAGTCAGGCTAAGTAAATTATCAAAACCTAAAAAAAGAATGAATTGATAGAGAAACAAGTGAGCTAAACTGTTTAGAGAGAGTCATTCAGAGGTTGATTCATCATTTCCAATCTATGCACATACAAAAATGACAGCTTATTATACTTTCCCCCCAAAGAGGCAAGAGTTCAGTATGCAGTATCCCTCTAACCACTTAGTACTCTACAAGCATAAACTCAGTCAGGCTTATATAAACTATCTGCAGAACTTCACAGCTGCTCCAGAATTCTAGGGGCCAAAGTCAACTCTGGTTTAAATGGACTTAACAGCACAATAGTCAAAATGGGACTCAGTTTTGCCCATAGTTTCTAGTTCATTTATGGAATCTTTCTATTTGTTAATTAATGTAATTTATTTTATGTATTTCTAGCTGATGAAAATGCTGTCCATTTATACTTGTTATAGCAAATTGGAACAGTATATAAATAGTCAAGGGCACTGTTTTAATACCAAAGCAAAAAGATATTTGGGTGAACAAATCTGGTTTTAGTTTTTTCTAGGCTGTGTGATCACTGCCTTCTTCTTTTTGGTCTTACTTGTTGTCTTATTCTTTTTACCACATAACTTGAGGGCCTTCATCAAGCAAAATACTGTGCCAATGTGTATGCACAAACTAAACAAATGGACCAGTGTCTACCAGATGGTGATAAAATGCAAATGAGAGTGAAATATAGGGTCACTGAGACTTTTGTGCATGTGCACGCACACACAAAAAGGTATTTTATGTGAGAGCTCTCAACAATTCAGCTGAAAAATCCAACATCTTCTCATCCAAAATTAGACTGCTGCATGTCGCTCTGGTAGATCATATACTGGAGAATGCAGTTTTTTGTTTTGCCCTTTCGTGACTTGCTGGCTTATTTTTCAAAACAATAGGTCTAAGATTCTTTGGCACTGAGGTCCAACTCGTCAAAGATATTTAAGTTGATTTCTATGGGAGCTGGGAACCTAAATATCTTTGAGGAGCTGAGCCTCAGATGAGGTGCGGAGAGCCCTGTCAGTTTACTTTATTGGGAGCTCCGTGCTTCATGTGACCAGGCCCTGAAGAATTAGGGAAGCAAGTTCCTGATGAAGACGTATCTTAAAAAAGCAGCTTCACTGGAGAAAAATATTGTCTTCTGCTTTGAATGCCTCTTTTCACTATGTTCTAACAGGCCTGATTGTTAAGTCTTCTCTGACATGGCAAGTGCTCTTATTTCCCAATCAAATCCAGGGCAGCGGAAAGAAGTCATATTTTTTGCAGGCATTATTTCGCATGCTTTTGTAGGATTGGGCCATGTGTGCAACTTAGTAAGATTTAGCTACCGCTGGGGTGCAGACAGTTTGGCTTGCCATGTCACACAAAAACTTCAGGTTTATGATCCAGTTTTCTTATTAAAACAAACACATTTCCATAAAATATTTTTAGAATTAGGGTTCATAAACATAAACCTAATGTCAAACACAGAGGATTTTGAGATGACTAAGTATGACTAAGTCTCACATGGGTTTTTTTCCCTTCTGAGAATGTAAAACCAGGAGTAATAACATTTTAATTGGTCAGTCCTGAATTTCAATGAATAGCTTTAAGAGATGTTTCTCGAACGAAGGAAATAACACAACCAGAAGATTAACTGATTCAGAAGAGAACTGCATGTTAATTGTAGCTTGACTCCTATTCAAAGACCCAGAGTTATCCCTTGAAATAAAAAAATTAAAAAAATAGAGAAAACAGGAAAGCAGTTCTAGTTTTCCTTCTGTTTTCAATAAAATCTGTCTTTTTGGAATCTTCAAAAAAAATCCTACGCATTATTAGCAACTTATCCAAAACATTATGGCACCTAACATTTGTTCTGAAGAATGAATAAGAATGATTAGTTTAGTAGAAAGAAAGAAAGAAAGAAAGAAAGAAAGAAAGAAAGAAAGAAAGAAAGAAAGAAAGAAAGAAAGAAAGAAAGAAAGAAAGAAAGAAAGAAAGAAAGAAAGAAAGAATATTGGAACGTTTGCTTTCTGCATGTTAGTTAACATATTTATTTTATATCAGCTATAAAATTCCTTTCAGCTAGAGAGAATATAATGATTTTAACCATTATTCCACTAGTAGAGCAAAGTAAATTGAATTTAATATTAAGATTAGCAGCATAAGCAATATTGTACTGTATACTGATTCTATTACTATTAGTGGATCAAGTCCTCCATGAATATAAATTGGCATAGCTCAAATTACTTCAATGGAGCTATGTCAGTTTACATACACTGAGGGTCTGGCACCTCATATTTGAGTCAGTAGAAAACCTCATTTTGAATTTCTTGAAGCTGAAGCAAAATTGCCAATTTGTCATAGAATTCAGCTCTAGAATTCTGCAGAAAACTGGTCTCTCCACAGACTGTATCTCTAGCTTGCTACAGAGTACTTAGGGCATTACCTAGAAAAGATATAAAAGGGATGATAAAAGGGGATATTGCACTCTGCAATAAATAAACATAGAAAATAAAATTAGCAATGAAGTTTCCACCCTGACATCTGCTGGAAAAAGTATTTATACATATAATGAATTTTTTTTAGCTTGTTTGGCTTTGCATTTTCTTTCAATGTAGACAACTAACAGTGCATATACCTCATAAAGTCACCCCAATTTAATCTAGTGTGTTACTGTTGGCATAGCTAAGAAGTTGTAAATCAAGTGCAAACTGACAAAATTATCATGAGAGAAACCTCAGAAATAATAATAATCTGGTAGGTGAAGCTAGTAATTGAATTTCATGAAAAGTCATCATTGTTTTTACTGGCATCAGATGTGACCCTCCTTTACACAAAGAATGTTGTAAGAGAAGGCATGCAAGGGCTTCTAAGACCTAAGATGCAGGTGGATAAAAATACTTACCTTTTGAATCAAGGGAATGAATGCATAGAACTCCAAGCAACTAAGCTCTCTAGCAGGGGTGGAAAACCTCAGGCATGGGACCAGATGCAGCCCCTGGCTTGCCTGGATCTGGCCTCTGAGGCTCAGGGATCCTCCCCATTGAAGAGCTTGTGTTAGTGCTCCAGCTCCCAGCCATCCACCCACAGGGCTGGAGAACAAAACATATATTAGACTGGGCCACCCTATGCTCTAGTGTGCCAGGGGAATACGAGGAGTGTGTGGCCTTCGACTGATTTTTCTGTGGGTTAGCAGCCCCCGAACAAAAAATGGTTCCTGCCCCTGCTCTATAGGAATGTTTTCACTCTCTGCATATATCTCACTTATGATCACTCAGACAGATCAGACTTCCAGGAATAATACTTGATGTCAGCTAGGCTTCATCTAGACCACAGGTTTCTTTTGGAAGAAGCTTTTCCGGAAGAGATCTTCCAAAAAAACTTATTCTGAAAGAGAGCATCCACCCTGCCAAAGTGCATCAAAAAAGCGATCTGCTTTTTCAAAAGAGAGCATCTACACTGAATGGATGCTATCTCGCATTTCAGCTGTGATTTCTATGGACGGAGTGGCCACCAGGGCACCTGTGCTTTTTCCTCTTTCCTCTCCTTTTGAAAGAACTCCCTCTTCCCCGTCCACACACAAAGCGCTCTTTTGGAAAAAGGTTTCTTCCTCATAGAAAGAGGTTTACTAATGTTGGAAAAAACCCTGTGTTCTTTCAAATTTTTTTCCAAAAGAACACAACTGCAGTGGGGATGTAAGTGAAGTTTTTTTTAAAAATGTCGTTTTTCTGAAAAAAATCTGTAATGTAGACATTACAAGAGGAACATATGCAGAACTTTACTGCACACACTGATCATACATCTGCCTCAATGTATTGAACAATAGTTATGCTGTGTTTTTTGTTTGGTTTGGTTTGTTTTTCATATCACCACCAGTAAAAACATCATACAGATACAATTACCAGGCAGACTCACCCGAATGTTCCATGATTCCTTAATAGATGACATTGGTGTGATGATTACTTGCTAGTATTGAATGTGTGTGTGTGTGTGTGTGTGTTCCAAAGATTACTTTTTGCCATGCTAAGGTTTCCTTGAAATAACCAGAATATATTTAAATTTCTGAGGTGACTAAGTATGACTGAGCCACATAAAAAGCAAGAATGTGAAGGTTGTTGATTCAGCAGATAATGTGGCTTCCACTGAAGAATGAAGATTACCATTCTACCAAGCCTGGACATGAGTAGAACAGATGAAGGATATAAGAATTAAGAGCCGTTTACACCATGGAGAGGTTGCAACTTTCTATGACTAGCTTCAAGAAGACCCTTGTTCCTGTAGCTAGGAGTATTTGGGCTAAGTTGCTCAGATTTTGCTTGGAGACAGCTTCTGTTTCATTTATCTGCTTCATTAAGTTTAGACTATATTTGTCTCTGTTTGCTTTTCTACTTGTGCTTGGAGTGTGTCTATCTGTGCGCTGTTTCACAGAGTCTAGAGTTTATTTTCCTGAGTTTGCTTTCCACTGCTTTTGGACTATGTTTGCTCTGTGCTCTGTTTCATTGAGTCTGGACTTTATGGGCCTAAGCTTGTTCCACAGCATTTGGACTATGTTTGTTTTGCTTTCCAGAGCTTGAGAATGAGGCTATATATGACCTGCCACTGCCTAGAAGAGTGTCTCTGTCCATATTGTGGTTAACATGATCATACGCCTGTGCTACCTTACCCTTTGCCTAGCTGTCTGTTAGCGTCCAACTTGCCATTTGCCTGGTTTGTGTACTACCATTCTGGATTCAGTCAACAGAGGGAATCTAGAATAGACCTGGTATGTTGTAAGCGGTAAGTATTACATTATATAAAAGGCAAATTTGTTACGATGGCCGGATCATGGTGACAAATTTTCTGTTTCTCAAGTATGAATATGGAAGTCCTACAACAATGTAAAGTACCCTTGCAGCTGCATTAATAATTGCTGCTTCTGCATGTTTGTTAGATCTCCATCAGACAATGGCATTGGCTGAAATTAGTGCTAAATTACTTACCTAAGCCAAGCCTTTTGAAATGAATGAGTCTGTTTGGCATGGGATAGTAAATTGCCAGTTTATAGGACATTGTAGGACAATGCTCAGCCATAGTACAGACAAATCCAGCTTACTTGAAATCAGTGGATTTATGCCTGCTAAGATAATAGATGAAGTTGGCTCTATGTATCTATTTCTAGCTTTGAGACATGAAATGAGAAAAATGCATCAGTTGTGATAGTGATTGTAACTAGTTTAATGTTGAATATCTGGCAATTAGGTAAGAAAAACTCTGATCAATAACACAGTTCATCCCTCTATAACATAGATTAGTAATTCTCCCATGTCACCTATCCCTTTAATTTCCATCAATGAGTACTGATGGCATTTGATCATCAAGATCAGATTAGATCAAAGATTATTAGTTCCCAAACTAAATAGTTTGCCCCCAGAAGGCCATCTTCACTTTTAGAATCATTTTGCCTTGTGGGGGACTATTTATGTAGCCGATAGAGAGATTATAGCTCAATCTCCTCTATTTCCTGAATTAGGCCACCAAAACTTCCAGCATTATTTGGCCACATCTTTGAAATACATGCCAATGCTATATCCTGATAGAACTCATCAGTTGTATCATAGAGAACATCAGACTCTATATATTTTAACTCTGTCAATGGATACAGAAAGAGACCAATACAGAGCATGTCTGAATCCCTCTCCCCCAGTGCTCCCCTATAATATATATTAAGTATACAATTGAAAATAATAATTAAAAATTAAAAATAAATACAGACGACCTCCGACTTGCGACGCGATTGGTTCCCAGGGAAGCATCGCAAGCCGGGGGGGGGGGGCGTCGCAACTTGAACCCTCGTTGATGATAGGCACCGTGTGTCATTGTAAATGCGGGCCGAGGATGTAAGTCGGGGTGTTTCAGCCCCATCTGCACTTCAAAAAATAGTTGTAAGTGCGGGAGGGGTCGCAACTCGGGGGTTTCCTGTAAATAGCTATAAAGCAAGGTTTTTCTTCTTGCCTTCTCTTCTCCTGACACAGGCCACCAAACACCCAAAGAGAAAGAACACAATTAAAGTGGTCCACAAACCACAATTTAAAAAAAAGATGGGGATGTGGCATGATCTGCGGATGTGGCTTAGTGGGACTGATACATCAATGGAAAGGAGGGGAAAAGAGTCAAAGATGGAGAGGAGAATAGAGTTGAGGGAGTCATCTATGGAATCAATGGGATTTAGGGAGAAGAGTATGGAAAGGAAGAAGCCCAGAGATGCACAGAAGCTAGGGACAGCAGAGAAGGCTTGTGTAACAAGTACAGATTTATGGACAACCCCATGCTGGCAAAAGAACTGGTGGTTGCAGTGTTGAAGACCTCCATTAAAACCTCACATGCCCCCTAATCAGGTAAAGAATCTGGAAGGTCCCAACATAAAGATGGCTTGAGTTAGCATTTGCTAGTCTTGCTAACCTTTAAATCCATCCTATTAATTAGCTCTCATTTTAACTGTTGGTACCTTGACAACAAGGGAGGCAGAGCCTCTAGGGGGGTCAGATTTTGATACATTAACTCTGAATAGTATCTTACTTTATAAATAAGATAAATAGTCCCATTGAAGTCAATGGGATTAGTCGGGATAAATTCCTACACAATGTGAGGGAAGGGTGTCAAATTCAGATCTTTAATGTAACTATTGGTCTTTTGAATTGTTCTTGTTTTAATCCACCAGGATTAAAGGAAAGAAATGTACCTAGCTGAAAGCAGAACTGAGTAATATTCAATTATATAGTATCTGAACCATTTTAATATAGGTATCTACTCCAACCATAAATACCACTTGACCAATATGAACTTTCTAAACTGATATATAAGAAAGGAGTTGGAAAACAATTTTAAATGATGTAAGTCTACAAGAAGGGAGAACATAGGGAAGGTATATACTGCATAAAAAAAATAACAGAACTGTTATCATGTATCTCAAAAGCACATTTTAAATTAGTATAGAGCTCTTAAAGAAAACTTGAAAAGTTTCTTCTGCAAAGATAAATTCTGAACAGCTCATGCTGGCAAATGTTAAATGAAATCTATCACAGGAGAAAGAAAAATATTTAAAATACTAGGTGCTCTGGCGCTAATTTAGGCTTAACATAAAATTTTCCTTTTGCCACAAAGAGCAAATGGGAATTCCAGTTGTCTTCAGTTTTCAAAAGGAATTTCTTCAACTGCTTAGTTCATTACAAAAAAAGACATCAAAGATTCACGGCACTCATCTGCAGATAGATTGCATATTGTTTCATCCACTTTTAAAATGAGATAAGAGAAAGCACAAAGAAAGGAACCTGGAGCAAAAAAAGATAAGCTGTGAGAAGATTTAAAAAATATAATTCCTCTGTTGTGTTGTGGCATTCTGTGGGCACCTGTGCACAGCCATCAGGACCAAGTGACTGAAATCAAACCAGCAAGTGGAACAAGTACAGCTAGCTTCATGTGTTGGGCATGAAGGTGTTGGATTCTGTTCTTGCCAGGTCCATAAATGACAGCTAGAGCAGGGGCAGTATGGGTAGGGATTTCTTCTAGTTGTTTGAGAGGCAGAGAGAGAGAAGAAACAGTGAGGGAGGAAGAGAACTAACTTCACCCCAGGCTGTTCCTGCTCCTGATTGAGACCCTGCCTCAGGTGGCTGCTTAAGCACACACCTAACGTTAAGCATGTGAATAGACCTATTGACTTTATAGACAACAAGAAGTCCTGTGGCACCTTATAGACTAACAGATTTATTGGAGAATAAGCTTCCTGAATCAAGACCTCAGAGTAGGAGCAGGCCCAAGTCCAAAATGCTTGAAAGTTGCCACTGATTTAGGAATACCATTTCTTAAATGATGTTAGTGCTTGAGCCACAATTTACAAACCTCTTCCAGCTGAGACTTGCAGCACTATCAGATTATTCAACCTTCTCCATAACTGGCAAGGGGATTATACTGGCAGGGTATGTCTACATTGCATTCCTCCTTCGAAAGAGGAATGCAAATGCAGACAAACGAAATCACAAATGAAGCACGGATTTGAATTTCCTGTGCTTCGTTTGCATAATCACGGCTGGCCGCTTTTCTGAAATATCCTATTTCAAGAAAAAAACAAGGTTATTTCGAAAAGAAACTCTTCCTTCAAAATAACCCTTACTCCTTAAAAATGAGGTTTGGGGGTTATTTCGAAGGAAGGGTTTCTTTTTTAAATAATCCCGTGTATTATAATAAGGTATTTCAGAAAAGCGGCCAGCCGTGATTATACAAATGAAGTGCAGGAAATTCAAATCCGTGCTTCATTTGCAATTTTGTTTGTCTGTATTTGCATTCCTCTCTCAAAGGAGGAATGCAATGTAGACATACCTGCAGGGATTAGACAGCCATACTATTCAGTATCTGCCAACATAGCAATACATCCAGAAGAGTTTCAAAAACTACCACTTATTTTGGATGCCCTGTAATTTGTTTCTCGTCTTCTGTTCACCAGAGTGCACTGCTTTCTCTAATGAAGATTTGCCATTACCCTAGTACCCTCTTACTCAGTTTGGTGAAATTGTAGGACTAATTGTACTTTCCTTAGTGAGGCAAAACTTCCACTGACTTCATGACAATGAATATAATTTAGTTGGGTCCTGTGGGCGTAGAACTCTTATTGCAGAGTTGCCTTTTTATTATTTTCCCTTTGTCATGAAGGTTATCTCAGGGTTGGTTTTTTTCCCCAAATCTGTAACCAAGTACAGAAAACTAAAAGTGATGAGATTTCAGCAAGAAATGGCCAAATCAAGCATGACAAATTTCTATGATTGTGTTGGTAGAGACAGAGCCGTCCAGTCCATTGGATGGTTTGGGGAGGCTGCCTCCAGCCCTGCGATTTGGGGGGGGAGGGGCTCCACGTCAGCTGCCTCAACTGTCCTATGAATGGGGTTCTGAGTAGCCCAGAGGATTACCTGGTGGTGTGACATAGGGCAGCAGCAGGAGTGATCTCCCACTCACTGCCATGGCAGGAGCTGGTGTGACCCAGCAGCCTTCTTCACTGCACTCTGCCCCGCCTTGCCACACCCTCCCAGCCCGCTGTGCTCTGCTTCACCAGAGCCCCTGCTGCCTGGGAGGGGACTTTGGGCAAAGAGGTGGGAGGGGACAGAGCAGGGTGGGGGAGGGTGGAGCAGGACCAGAGCAGGAGTGGGGTCTGGAGTGGAGTGAAGGTGGGGTAGAAGAGAGCAGAAGCAGAGCAGGGGTGGGGCCAACTGAGGGGAGTTGGCCTGGATCGACATCTGGGACACTGAGGGAGGTTGCCCTAGGGCCTGCTGACTCCTAGGGACAGCCCAGGGCAGAAATATGATATGACATTTGTCAAACCCATATTGAGATACAAGTGTAGTAACAAGTGGCAGTGACTGACAGTCTACATAGCCAACTTCCAAACAAAAGGATAATATGTATGTATCACTGGGGTTGTACAATACGGATACAAGTGACATGAATTCTTGGGAATATTTTTTACAGAATGTGCTGTAAAATAAAATCCACTACTACTCTTACCAGTACCCATAATATACTGATAGTACTAGTGCACCCTTTCTATTGCTGAGCTGATAGAAACACTACCTGAAAAGTATATCCAGTGTTATACTGCAGTTAGGGTGGAGTGGCTGTGCTGTCTAAGTAGGAAGATTGATTACCTAACAAAGATTGCCGGCTGATTAGCCCCTTAGTGATAAGTATTGAAAAGTAATATTACTGGAGCGAAGAACGCTTGTATGAAAGCATTGGTATTTGTATTGTAGTAGCACCTAGAGGCCTCAAGTGTGATCAGAGCCTGTCTGCTAAGCCCTCAAACATTTAGTAAAATACAGTCCTTCCCTCAAAGAATTTACAAGGTAAACAAGAACAGATGAGGGACTATTATTATATCTGCTTTACAGAGGAAACTGAGACCCAAAGCAATTAAATGAATTGCTAAAGGTCACACAGGTAGTCTAAGGCAGCACTGAAAACTGAGCTCAGGTCTCCAGACTCCCAGCCTGATGCATTAACCCAGCAATATCCTTCTCTAGCAGTACTACTTCTGTTTCAGCAGTGGCCTAATCTAGTAAATCCAGATTTCCCCAGTTTGCTTTCTAAACAGGCTTGGGAGTGCATCCACGAGTTTTAAAACCCAAGTTAAGTCTCATGTGGATGCTTGTTTTCTAATTCAAAATCATCCCTCTTTCTGATTTCAGGACAGAGAGCAGGTGCTGACTAATTGTTTATGTGTTAGGAGGATAGTCTCATTTTTCTCTTGCTGCTTGACTCTGGTTGCTGCTCTGATGTGTTTAGAGAATGCTATTTGGAATTCTAAAAAAGAGAGGAGAAGGGACAAACCTGATAACAATTTAGACTCATTGTTTTGCCTTTGTATTTTCAGTGGCACAGAAACAGCAGGTTATGTGAAAATCAGGCTTATGGGCCTTGGCCAAGAGGCTGAGATCTATAGTAGTTTGTTTTATGGGGGTGATGAAGTCTGGGAGTCACATGTAAGAGAAGCCCCTGTAGCCTAGCCAAGGAATCCATGTGTAACTTCTGCGCTCTCCAAACAATCTTGGTTTCTGCAGAGTCAAATGATTGTTAGGAATCAGGATTTGAGACTTAAGTATGCAAAATCCCTTGGCAGTAGAAAATAGTGAATGAAAATTAAATAGAATAAGCAGCTGGGTTAATACTGAACACAGTACATTTTTTTAAAAAAAGTAAGTCAATAATCATCCATATAACCTTGTGTGTGCACCCACGCAATTCTTATTGTAGTTTAATCTTATTTCTTCTTGGTGAGATTAAGCAGGTTCCTTGGCATGTAAATATAAGGGGATATTTGGTAAGCAGTGGATTACACAAGGAAAAAAACTTGAAATGTTTGTTTCAAAAAATGTACCTACACAAACTTCCTTGTTTTGTATCTCATTCTTGAAATGCAACATATTAGCTGGAGGAGAGATCTGCAGTAAAATTCTGATGTATTAATACAGGGCTACTCAACTTTGGAAGCTCTGGGGGGCCACAGTGATACTCACAGCACATGCCGAGGGCTGCAACTTAAGTGTGGCTGCGTATACATGCAAATATATATGCAAATAGCTTTCACACTGCTGGGCATGAATACAAAGATTAAGACAAGACTACACAACACACAGGCCCCATTTAAGTCAGTTCTGCTGATATTAATAAAATGCAATATTCACCCGATTTCAACCCATATGACAGCGCTTTTAATGAGCAAGGGCAGTCCAGGAAATTAACTACCAGAAGACCATTATATTGACTTGCTGTTGTGGAGCATGTTCCCAGTGGAGGCCATGTTCAAAGGATCTCATCCACAGGCCGTGTGTTAAGCCCCACATAAACCCACACTGCACCGTGGTCCTCAAACAAACAGGCCACGGGCTGCGTGTTGAGTAGCCCTGTATTAGTAGGATAGACAGTCCTTTAATTGTTTTCCTTTTTCTCCTTTCAGGATTTTCTCAAAAGGAAATCTACAAGAGAGATATTATTTTAAATCTCAGAGGGCAGTTCTCACAATACTGAGGGCCTGCTCTCACTGAAATCAACAACAAAATATTGAACGCTGGTCAAAAATTAAACATTTGAATGTTTTTCTTGTGAATTCCAGTATCTACTGGCTATCCCATTTAATTTCAATGACTTCATAAAGCATAAGATTTAGCCCCTACTTAAGGCAAAGAGCAAATGCATCCTTTGTAACACTTGAAAACGTCAGACTAGTTAAGGATGGGATGTTCAAAAGTGTTTAGCACCATATTCTAGTCCCAGTCTATCTGAAATAAAATTCTCATTGTCTGCAGTGGTCAGGAGACTTAGGCTAACATAAAGGCTCAGATCCTCCTAAGTATTTAGGTACCTAACTCCCACTGTACCCAAGTGATTTCTAAAATCCCTCCCTTGACATTTACTAGGGTGGTAATGTAGTCAACCGGAGTTGCAAATGAAGCCCGGGATTTGAATTTCCCGGGCTTCATTTGCATGTTGCCGGGCGCCGCCATTTTTAAATGTCTGCTAGTTCGGACTCCGTGCCTCGAGGCTACACGCGGCACGAACTAGGTAGTTTGGACTAGGCTTCCTATTCTGAACTAACTGATTTAGGAATGTTCATCTTCGATGTAAACACCCTCTTGGTGTCCTCTTTCCAGATAGTTTAAATGCCAAGGCCCAACACAGTCAGTAGACTCAGAGACATCAGAGAACATTAATAACTGGGTCCCAACTACATGGCTACAACTTTTCTTCAGGAAAGGGGTGCAATAGTTTAATTGTACTTGGACTTATCTGTGGCCATTTTTTTTTTTAATTTATAAAATCAAAGTTATCTTGATATTTTCTCATGATTTTGTTGAATTGCTTCAAGTTTTGGTTGCAGAAGTTGGTACCAATCAATACAAATAGAAAATAAAATGAGATACAGGCTTACCTGCTGTAATCAAACATTTTCTGGAAAATTCTTAAATACTAGGGAAGGCACAGAAATGCATTGCGGCCACAGACCTAAATAGCTTTTCATTATATATCTGGCAATTAATGCAATCCACAGAAAAAATGGTTTTGTTGTAACTGTAAAATCGATCTTGATTTAAGATTTGTACCCTGCCCAGGAACATCCATAATTCTTCCTTGATTTCCTCCTTCCCTGCCCCATAAATTACTTCATCCCTTTTAACGGTGCGCCTTACTCCCCTCCTATGTGTCCAGGGGCTACTCTAGCCAGTGAGTAAACAAGGAAAAGCCAGGAATCCTCCTTCTACCTACCTCTGTTGCCCCACTTGCTGGCAGTAGAGAGTGAGGTGGAGCCTTCTTTCCCTGGCTGAATTCACAATCTGAGCTGAGCTGAACAGAGCAATAAAGAAAGTCTTCTTCCTCTTAGCTGAATAGGTGACAAACTGGCCCATGCAGAAGAGGGGAGGAGAAAATATGCTGCCTGATTGGGAAAATATTGACAATTCATATTGCAGAGAAGTGATGGGGGGTATTTCCAGAGCATTCCCCGCTATACATAATAAACAACATCACGTGAAATAAATCAGAGTAACCGTAAACCGAATAATATGATCACTTTTTTAAAAAATCCTGAGCTCATACCTAGAAAATAAGCCCAAATCTGACTAGACATTATGATTTAACCTTTTTAAAAAGCTTTTAAGAAGACAACAGCCAAACTCTGCAATGAAGTGGAAGGATATGAAGAAAATGGGGGTAGAAGGGAACTGATTACTTTTAATACATTGTTCTGTTGCTTTGTAGAATACTGCTTGAATTAAGCATGAGGGAAACGAGGATTTCTTATCTTGTAGACTGACCACGTCAAGTCGCTCTCAGGGGTTTTCACTATTTCTGATTCTGTACGAAATGCTGATGATTGCATATGATGTTTGTGCCATTTTTTCTTTTTACAATAGGAAAAATATGAATTGAACATTGATACTTTTTCTGATAAATTGTATTGTGTTATCTTTTTGAACATTTTGGAATTTTTCTCTGTGCTTGTTCCACACTACAAACCAACTCCTATCTATCTATCTATCTATCTATCTATCTATCTATCTATCTATCTATCTATCTATCTATCTATCTATCTATCGCTATGTCTAGACTGCAGGCTTCTTTCGAAAGAGGCTCTTTCGAAAGCATCTTTCGAAAGAGCCTCTTTCGAAAGATCGCGTCTAGACTGCAGGCGGATCTTTCGAAAGAGAAATCCGCTTTTTCGAAAGAGAGCACCCAGCGAGTCTGGATGCTCTCTTTCGAAGACGGCCTCTTTACATTGAAGAACGCCTTCTTTCTAAAGAAGGCGTTCTTCCTCGTAAATTGAGGTTTCCGCCATCGAAAGAAAAGCCGCGTTCTTTCGAAATAATTTTGAAAGAAAGCGGCTTGAGTCTGGACGCAGGGGAAGTTTTTTCGGGAAAAGGCTACTTTTCCCGAAAAAACCCCTGAGTCTGGACACGGCCTATCTATCTATCTAAGAGTTTGTATATCTGTCTGTCTGCAGGTCCATTAGTTCAAGGACTCCTTCTAAATGATAAGAACTAGGACCACCAAAGTTGGTGTGCAGTCTTCTCCTGACTTAAAGTAAGTTTGGGGTTTGGTTGTGCCAGGAAAATGGGAAGTGACTACAATGGGATTGCTTTCCATAATGTGGAAAGGGAGGGGACAGTTCAGAGGCAGCTATACTGCAGTGTGATCTCTGGGGACTGATGCACAAGCAGGAGAGTGGTCAGCTCCTCAGGGCTCTACATGGCCAGCCACTGTACCAGGTAAGTGGCCACCCTGCCCCCAAACAGTTCTGGACCACCCCAGGGCTTGGCAGCACAGCCTGCCCCACCAAGGGAGGCCCCCTAGAATCCCGTCTGCCCCCCGACCAGCAGCAGAGCAGCTGGGGGACTACTGGAGGCCAGGTCTGGTCCCTTGAGCTCTGCCTCCCTGCAGGGCAGGGGGTGGGGCAGCTACAGCATGGGGCCAGCCTCCAGAGACCCCTCCCCCACAGAGCAGCTGCAATGCATGGAGGCAGCTGGAGGCCAGGGTTGGCCCCCAGAGGTTCCCACTAGACAAGCTGGATGCTGCAGGGGTAGCTATAGGCTGGGGCCAGCTCTTAAAGACCCACTCCCCTAAACAAGCTACAGGGCAGGGGGGAGGCAGCTGGAGCTTGGGACCATCCCTTCCCCAATAAGCTGGAGGTTGGGGCTGGCCCCTACAGCCTTGGCCCCCTTGGAATGCTGCCCTCGCCCCCAGGGAGGAGCCACCAACAGAGAAATAGCACATTTGCCCCCACAGTTGGCCCTGGTAAGCCACCTCCAACCCCCTGCCCTAAGCCCACTCCCCTGAGTTCTGCACCTCCCATCTTCTGCCCTGACTCCTGCATCTCCCACACCCAACTCCTTGCACTTACTTCTGCACCCACCCTGTGCCCTGTACCCCCCACGCACACACCAAACCCTGTGCCCTGAGCCTCAGCCCCTGCCCTCACTCCAGCACTCTCCACCTCCTGCCTTCAGCCTCCCCAACCTTCCCAACTTCCTGCCCTCACTCCTGTATCCCTACCCCTTACTCTGAGCCCCCCCTCTCTTTCTGACTCCTGCTCCTTCATACTGAAAGCCCTGCCCTGACTTCTGCATCCCACCCTGTGCCCTGAGCCCCCCCAACCAAACCCCTTCCCTGACTCCTGTATCCCTACCGCTTCCCTGATCCTCTTCCACACCTCCCAGCCCTGACCCTGTGCCCTTAGCCCCTTCATACCCAGCCCTCTCTCCGATACAATACAGCATGTACATTTTCCTTGTAATCCCCCACTCTCAAAAAAAGAAAAAAATATCACCCCTGTCATTACTACAGTTAAGGACTTGAGCAGAGCCAGTTAAGTCTGCTAGTATTATAATATCCAATTGACTGATTACAGCGAGCATAGTGCAATAGTCACATTTAGAACTCCTATTTCTCTCAGAGCACTGCTGTTGGGTTTGCAGCCTAAACGGACTTATACCCGAGAGGATAGGCACTGATCCAAGATCAAGCCTAGGGATGGCACTAAATTAGGGTTGGTTTCTCAGATACATATTGATAATCACTCTTAATTATGTCCACGATGAAAACGGATTTGGAAACGAAGGTGGGTCTTAATTATTTTGCTTATTAGATTTTGTAACCGATTTACCAATTATGAACAAAAAGGAAAAATATTATTTCTTTCTCCTGAGGGTTTAGTACAACAATATAAGCACTGGGCGTTGTGTATTTTAGCATTATTTTCCTTTCCTGCTTATAGTCCCTTCTCATGTTTCTCCATCATTTTAGGCCCCTAATAGGGATAGGATGAGCCCATTGATGTCGGCACATGGAGGCCTGCTAGTAGCATGCCTTTAGGTTTAGTCTCCTAGCAGCAGCCATTCACATTATGTGGGCTTTCTTTTTTGGGCATTGCCCACCCCTGAAACTGACTTCAGGCATTTTTCACTGCCTGTTCTGCATGAATAGCCACAGGCCTCTTGCCAATTGTCCCCCCTTCTTGAAAGCCAGCCTCAGCCAAAGGCCTTTTCAAGTGTGATCCCAGAGTGCCACACAGGCTTTCAGGGCATTGTTGTTGAGATGAGGGCCCTGCACTGGAAAGTGGGGTCAGAAGAGAAAGCACAATAAGGGGTGATGGAGGCTTCATGCAGTCCTCAGATGCTGGCCTGTTTATTAATTTACAAAACTAATGTCACTGTCTTTAGAGAAGAGATTGAGTGAAAAAGATGCCCTTTGAAGAGCAGTGCTGCTTTTGATGCATTATCAAAACATTGGTCCCCTTATTATATTGATTAAATTGGGGGATGCGTGGGGAGGGGGGGAACTGGAGGCAAATGCAGATAATAGAAATTCAGAAACGTTGATAAAATATTGAAGGGCAGGATAATGTAAAAAATGCACCATTACCTTCTGCCAATTCACATACAGTTCATATGAATGAATATTAAGTGTTTTGTATTAATTCTGATTAATAAAATTCTTAAGTCTTTAGTCTGAAAACCCTCTAATTACTCAGGGTGCAAATACCTAGCCCCCCTCATACATATCAGACAAACTATTAGCCAAACAAGCACAATAGCGAGATGCCTTTAACAGAGATGGCTTTTTCTGACCAATGGAGTCGCCAAGTGTTCAAACAGAATATGTTTTCTCTGTGGGTGTGTTGACTGGAAATTAGGGGGTCTGTGCACTCTGGCCAAATCAAATCCACACACACACACATCAGAAGAAAATATTTGAAGACTGAACTGGGAAAGGGCCTTGAAACTAGCTTCTAATGTGGCTCTTGCAATCAGTTACGGGTACAGTAAAACGTGGGTGTGAATTATAGGATTTATTCTGGCAAACAGTTGCCTGATTTACCAGTTCAGAGAGGGCTAGACGAGATCTAATTTATAGCCTTGTTTAAGGTGCAGTGTACAAAAAATCACTCTAAGAATGGCCCCAGGATGGAATTGTGCTTTCATGGTTCCCCATTGCTCCAGGAGAAAAGCAAACTATGTAGCCCTTTATGGGGTACTGTTCACATGCTGTTCACACTCATGCTGGCTTGGTTTTGCTGACTAGCCAAGGTTCCAACCTAGCCCACCCCCTCCTCTCTCTGCTTGCCTCCTTGCTTATAGGAAGGAGTAGAGGCTCTGCAGAATCTACTTTCCACACAGCATCAGATCAGTGATACAGGCAAATTGTACATGGCAGTGACTTATGCTCCCTTCTTGCCCTAATCATGCAAATAAGGACAAGTGTTCTTACCCACAGACAACTGATGCCTCTCATTCGACCGGTGAAGAGGGGTAGGGGAGCCACCAGCCATATGATCTCCACCTCAGGCTGGGGAAGGGCCAGAACAACCCCCTCCACTCTAGGCCCCATCTCTCCTTGCGACTCTGTCCCTCCCTGACCTTCTCCATACTTTTCCCGCCTCTTCTACCTCCCCAAAATGATGTGGCCTGGGGGACTAGCTGAGGCCAGCAACAAAGGTCCCCACCCCACACTGACCTGCAGTGGCAGGGCAAGTGGAGCAAGGCAATTCAAGTTTGCTTCGCTCCCCTGGCTGGGTTGCTCTGCTTCCCATGGGTGAGTGCAGAGCAGTCCCACCCCTCCCAGTTGGTTGCAGCCCATTGGAGGCATGGTTGTGGGATGGGGCTGGCTGCTGGCGTCAGCGCTGCCACATACGTGGCACGTACCTGGCTAAGACACCCTGGAATGTGAGGCAACGTGGTGTCCCAAATTTTGTGGTGCCCTATACAACTGTATACTTTGTATAGCAGAAGGGATGGGCCTTGCCTTGTATAGTTATTTATACCTAGCAATTTGAGTGCCTAGTGAGTGCAGAACACCAATGACAGCACCTACAATGCAGAGATGGCAAATGCTGACCCAAGGCATTGAGCAATCAGGCCTATGAAGTCAAAGTTCTTAGAACCCATTCACTTTAATGGCAGCAGAAAATGATATAGCAAATACGGGATTACAGTATTTATCCTTTCATTTCATGATGAAGCACAAGAAGCATTTTAAAATACTGGAAGTAATTTCAAGCAGAGGTAGCCTAATACAGTAAAAATTAACAAACATATAATAACAACAAAAATACCCCAACCCAGTATTATTTTACCAATTTGGTTTAATTGTTAAACCAATTAAAATTCGTATAATTGACTTTATAGTTCACACACAGACAAAGCTTCAAACTCAGTCTCCACAATTCAGTCAAAGAAATCTATTCAACATCCAATACATGAATCTGATTATTAATATAAATATTTGACATTAAATATGTGTCTTTTTGCTATTAGAATACATTGGTTACCAATTCTAAAGTATGATTTCTGAATGCCAGCATTCAATTCTTTGGAAATTATATTGCCTGGGAAAGTCTTGGAATATTTTCAAATACAGAACTAATTTGTAAATAATATGAATGACTTGCATATGTTTTTGTGTAGCAACGTTTAAAAAATTAAAAAGAATTTTACCAAATGTTGTATCTAAATACTATATGACCATCTGACATTTCACAGGAAGTGGGGAAAGACTTTTTCTATAAACATTCCCCCTTTTCATGTTTGCTCTGATTTAAAAATGCATCCTTAGGTTACATTTAGTAGGTCTGATTCTCAAGCCTCTTATACTTTTCAACCCCTTTGACTCCCCTGAAGACATTATAAAATAGAGGAATGGCAAATTAGGCCCTGTAACTTTTCACTTCAGTAGGGTATGTGTTCCTCCTCCCATTGAGTTAGATGTAAATATTTTTCAGTAGATTATTTGCATTGCTGAGAGTATCAATCAGGGATGAGAGGATAGTATAGCCTTAATGGTTTTCCATACTTCAGAGTATATTTGGGGTTCATATAAAGAACAGCAGCCTTGCAGAATGCTACAACCTATACATCGCACTTACAGCCAGGATAGTCCATCTCTGCAGCCTATGGGGAGAAATCTGTCGAACTTCTGTGTAACTTGCCTGAACAAGGTCTGTTTACTTTTACCCCTATATAAAAGCAACCACAGGGAATGTGATGCAAGTACACTATATTTACAGCTTTTTAAAATTAATAAAAATAACCACAATAAAAATACTGTAGTGTAAATATGACAAATGCTGGTCTCCCAAATTATGTTTCTTTCTCTATCTTATGAACTGTAATGGCACAGAAAATGCACATAAAAAGTGTTCAAGCAAACGTAGCATGATCCTTTCAATAATATCTAGACATAGCAATGGGGAGCTATATACTGTATACATAAATATAGGGGGGAAGGCTAGATGTTGTAGGAGCTTAAAGGGATCATGAATTAAGAAAAAGGCTCTTATTAAAGTATTAATTATGAAATAATTTTGAGCATTTGAGGTTGGAAAATGACCCAAATGTTCAGATGCTTATCCAAGCCTGTGTGATCTTATTTACTATATCTGAGAGGTAAGAATTGAGCATGATATCACATTACAATAAGGCTTCTCCTGGTATTTTAAACTTCTGCTTCTGATCCCATTTTTAAAAACCAAACCAGGAAGTGCTAAAGTGTGCTAGCATGAAACATTCTTTAAAAAATAGTGCAAACTTTGTGATTATAAGGATCGTTCAGGTAGGGTGCATCTACAATACACCCGGAGCATGACATAAGCTATGCAATTTGAGCTATACAAATTGCGTAGCTTATTTCAAGTTAGTTTTGAAATAGTTTGTTTCAAAATTTGGCACTGTCTACACAGCACTTATTTTGAAATAAATCGCTATTCCGAAACATCCCTAACTCCTCGTGGAATGAGGTTTCAGGGACAACAGAATAGCAAGCCCATTATATTTTGAAATAATGGATGCACTCAGAAGACATGGAATAGCTATTTCAGGATATCTCTGGTATCTCAAAATAGCACTGAAGTGTTGACATAGCCTTAGAGATTAAGATCGCAGTTCAGGCCATTTTTATTGTATCTTAAGCATTTTGCCTTTCCCTATTTGACCACTTAAGCATCAACTTAAGCGTGATGGAACTTAAGTGACAACTTAAGAATGTTGGAATTAGATCCTCACATAAAGTAGTAGCCTCTCCAATACATTTTTCTTTTTTCTTCATAGTGTTATGCTGATCTCTATTCCTGCGTGAAGAAGCAAACATTATTTGTAATGAAAAGGGGAAAGAAGGGAATGAACAAGTCAAAATAAATTTCTGGAAGAAAATAAACCTGTCTTTCCTAATTAGAAAAAAAGTTTTTTCTTTGCTCACACAAAATAAATAAGCTGCATGAGAATATTTCTTCAAAGAGAGAACAGGGATATTGTGGTTTCTGTAGACAAGAGAGACAGAATGAGGTGGTCAGTCTTTGAAGGATATATTGTGGTAATCCAGCCGCTAAGGGAGGGAAATTCTGGAGTGCTTATGAATGTAGTCAGGAATGAGATACTGTTTGAATTTATTCTACAAAACTATAGCTGGATTATTTTTCATTTTTATACTATCTTGAATCATCAGTGCTGCTAAAAATCTTGCATGATGATTGTAAAATTTTCCCTGAAGGGAGATTTCTAAGTCATATTGCAATAGCAGTCCCTGATTGATAGCAGGCAATTGTTGCTCTTCCATTTGCATATAATCTGCCACATTAGATACACGATCTCTCTCACACACACTCTATTTTCTAGCTAGCATATATATTTTCTGTGGTTAGAAGTTCAGAAAGAATCAGCACCACAACTAGTGCAAGATTTTCTAAATAGCAGACCTAAATAAGCAGCTAGTTTACCAGAAGAAAATCTGGCATGTGTTACAATTGGGGGGTTCTGGAATACTTTTGGAAATTTGGCCCTCAATTAGATGTACAAAGGAGAACACAGCTCTTTCAGAAATTTCCCCCCAATATCTGGCCGCATGAATGCGTTCTTTTGTGTGATAAATGTGTGTTCCCAAGGTGTAGCTCTGTCTGTGGGTGTAGCTGGCTGACGTCTCCTCTCTGTGACATATTTAGGATTCAGTCAGTTTCTAAACTCCTATCTGCAGATTCACATCAGTATGCCTTGTTAGTTCAAAGAGGCATGTGATGGTCTCTCATTCATTCATTCATTCATTCCCAACACAAAATGGTCTCTCATTCATTTCAAAAGACTGTTTCAAATAGTCTTTATTATTTGTTATTGGTTTTGTGAATTTGTGTGAAATGAAACCAGAAGCATATCAGCAAATCAATGGGAATGGAAAACCCAGACTGAGAGAAAGAGAGAGAGATCTCAGAAACAAAATGCTTTTGATTAAAAAAATTGATGTTTCAACATATTTCCATCTTGTGAAAATATCTGAAAGGTTTTTGTTGTTGTTGTTTCTTTAAGTATGAAGGAAGGAAAACAAATGTCAAAACTTCAAAATTTGTGGTGAAACTGAACCATTGTCTTGCAGCCAGCTTTGCTGAGATGTGAATACAGAAACCAAAGATTCTGCAATATTAAAGTGAAAATATTTATTGCAGAATTCTACTCACCCTGTTTTTTGTAGGCATGAATATTTCATAAAAGTTTCAAAAGTTAATAAAGATTTTGATATTGGGCTTTCCTGAGAAGTCCACCTCCTAATATGGGATGACAGATCCTACTTAATTAATCTGTTCAAATACACACATGGGACTTATATACCCAATTCTCACTGACTTTTAAGAGGAGTTGGGTGCCTGCGTGCTTCTTGTGCCTTTGAAAATATCCCCTTACTTCCATTGCATTTTGTCAAGAAACCAGATCTAAAAAGGTGGTGTAGAAAATGCTGTTGCAGTTCCTATAGTTTTCCACAAGACATTTGATCCCCCCCCCCTTTTTTTTTGTTACTCTCTGGAATGCAGATATTTTGGTTAATTTTCTCCAGCTGTCACAAAGTCTTACAGGAAAATGACCTGGTGGAGTGACCACTTCCCTTGTCTTGACTTTAGGGGGTTTTTGTTTAGTGCTTTCACCACATCATCTACATCACTGTCTGAAGCCTGCAATAAGTCAGGAAAAAAGAAAAACTAAAATAGCCAGCCTGTTAAAAAATTATGAACCAAACCTGTTTGCTTGAAACAGTTTTATCAGTATGTATTACCATTTCAGATCAGTTCATTTAGCTGAAGGTTAAATCTTATTAGAGTCCCACAATCTGTAGGGAGATAACAGTGTAAGGAAATCTTCATTTGATGTGTATTTCCTTTGGGGATATATTTAATATACAGGTTTATTTGATTTAGGGAACACAACATTTTTAAGAATCTCAATAAATACGGGAAGTAAAATATTCTTTTGTTAGCTTTTAAGAATGTGCTATTCAGAGGGGGAAACCCTCACTTGGACAAACCTATATTTCCAGTTTAGTTTATTGAGGTAGCACTATTGATAAGAAAATCAACTAAGTTTTATGTAGTTTACTGGTTTACATAATAAAGAGTGTGAGGCCAGATGAATAGATTTTGAATGATGATGGTGTATTAAGTGCCACAGAAAAAAGTAAGAACTGGATATATATAATACAAATAACATTGCAATGCTTTTGAAGGGGTTTAAAGCTGTTGTCTTGAGCCCTGTTGCTGCAGAGACTTGAGATCAGTGGGGCTACTTTTGCACATAAAGTTATGCATCTGCATAAATCTTTGCACAATCAGAGCCTTAGATCCCAGCTTTGCATAGAAAATCACAGAGGCAGCCTCACAGATCTGTTGAAGTCAAGCTTTCATGGTTCTCAATGCAAGGTTGAAGTCTTAGATATATCTACACTACACAGCTTTTAGCATCAGGCTGTGTTGACACAACCAGGTCACTAAGAATCACCGTTTGTCGACACTTTTACCAACAAAATGCTTCCACCTCCTACGAGCAGTGTTTGCTTTGTTGGCAGGAGCGCACTCCTGCCAACAAAGCATTGTTTACACTAGAGATATGTCTACACTACCAAGTTTTGTCGACAAAATTTAATATCGACTTCCAAAAGTCAACAAAACAAAAATCACTAGAGGGTATTTACACTTGGTTCCTCTGTCAACAGAGCTTGCCCATACTAGGGATACCATGACTGACAGTGTGAGCAATGCACTGTGGGTATGTATCCCACAGCGCAGTGTGCTGGGAAGGCAGAGCTGATCCTGGCGCATTTTGGGATTCCCTCCAAGTTCTCCTACAGCCTTCTCAGCTGCTGGGAACGGCACCATGATTAGTTCTTTGAGCTCTTGGGGAAAGTCAAAGCAGCACAGTAGCCTGCCCCTCTTTCTGTGCGGCAACAGTCTGCCTGCTGCTGTGTTCCTGGTGCACGGTAGAACAGGAGCATTCCAATGATTTGCTTTTTGTTCACGCAGCTCACTCAGCGGTCAGATACTTCCAGGAGCTTTGGAAGGGGAGGGGCACATGCCTGGAGGGCAGCAAAGATCACAACACTGAGCAATGGCATCAGGGCAGGAAAGCATTATGGGATACTGTGGGATACTGGCGGAAGCCAGTTCTGTCAACAAAACAAACAGCAGAGTCCACACTGGCTCTTTGTCGACAATAAAGGGTGGGGAAAAGAAAAAATTCTCTCATGAGGGGAAGTTTTTTGTGGCCAAAACTGAATGGTTTTCCCAACTAAACTCATATTGCAGTGAGAATAAGGCAGTTTTTGTCAACAAAATCTTGATAGTGTAAACGTAGCCTAGTACTTGGGGCCACAAAGCTTTTGTCATCCAGAGGGAGAGGGGGATGCGGGGATTAAACACCAGTGAACAACAAAAGCTTTGTTGCTCAATTGCCAGTGTAGACAAAGCCTTGAGGCATGTTTACTTTGGTAAGTTTGGTCTCCCAAAAACCTTTTTTGGTGACAAAACCCAGAGAACATTCACACTGCAATGTAACAAAAGTTGTGAAAAAACACCCAGTTTCAGCAACAAAAATCTTCCATCTCCCCCTACCTCAACAATCATGCAGTGTATACTATAGGAAGCTTTTTTTGAGGAGTTGAACTCCAGGATGTTACCCACACTGCCCAATTAGCCACTCTGGCCAGTGCTTTGAACTCTACTGCTCTGCAGCCAGATAAACAGATATGCGCCCTTCCCCCTGCTAGCCTGGGAACTTTAAAATCTATTTCCTGCTGGTTGGCTCATCATGGCATCTTCTCAGGCAATCAGGAGTTGCTATCACTCAAGACACTCTCCTGCTTGGAGCAGCACACAGATTTTAGATCTTATCAGTGTGTGGGAGTGACAAATCAGTCTAATCACAACTGTGAGCGACCCACAGGAACTTGGACACATACAGTCACAATTCTCGAGTCCTGTTTGAAAAGAGGTATGAGCGACACTAAGGAACTTTAGCAGATGTACAAATAGGTGAAAGAGGCAAATCACTGGTCTTGTGCTGCACCCAAGACATGACATTTTTATAAAGAAATGAATGCAATCCTGGATGGGGACTCCATGTCCAAAGCCAAGAACCCAATGGATACTTCCAATGACACAGAGTCAGCAGAAACAGGACTCAACTCGGAGGAACAAGCTTTTGATGAAGAGGTGTAGGCAGACAAGGAGGAGGGGCTTACTACAGGATCACCTGCAGTGATAGGCAGCCAGGAGCTGTTCTCAAATCCCAAGGCTCATGCTGAGCCTCAACAGCAGCTCAATGTGGAGCATGAAGGAAGGGGAAGAATGCAGGGTAAGTTGCTCTATTGCAAGGGAGAAGGGAATGGGAGGGAGGACACCAGTGGCTGTATTTCTGTGAGCTGGTCAAGCAGTGCCTTGCTCTGCATTATGTCCGAACAGGACATCGATGCACACAGAGATACAAATACAATATTGCAAGGAGATACTGTTGCTTTTCCTGAGATACTTATTAATTTTCTCACACAGATTCCATGGCAGGGCTGCTGTTTCCCATCCGCCGTTGGGCAAAACTCTACCAAACCATTACTCTAGGGCTACATCTACACTGCAGGCTTCTTGCACAAGCACTGTTTTGCACAAGAGTTCTTGCGCAAAAGGTATTGCGCAAAAGTGCATCCACACTGCCATGTGCTTTTGCGCAAGAGCATCTGTGGCAGTGTGGATGCTCTCTTGTACAAGAAAGCTCTGATGGCCATTTTAGCCATAGGGGTTTCTTGTGCAAGAACCCCTTGTTGCCCATCCACACTGCCTTCTTGTGCAAGAGGGCTTATTCCTTGTGGGGAGAGGAATAACTCTTGTGCAAGAAACCCTCTCCTCTGATGCTTTACTGTAAATTTACTTGCGCAAGAACAGGTGTGCAGTGTAGACGCTCCGCGAGTTTTTGTGCAAGAACAGCCATTCTTGCGCAAAAAGCCTGCAGTGTAGATGTAGCCAAACTGTGCTTCCAGTACCACAGTGGCACAGAGTTGGGTTGCATAAAGGGCAGGGCGCCCCCACTCACAGCTTGAAGCAGAGTCCAGGTTTGCCTGTTAACCTTTGGTAGGGAAAGAGCAGCTAGAGTTATGGCAGCCTGTGGACAGGTGGGGGATTATGAGAATATTTTTCATGTACACCTGCTGTACAAGTGAGGGCTGTACTTTTCTTGTGCCTAAATGCACAACCTTCCTGCCACCTTCCCTCCCCTTTAAAAATCACCATGTTCAGAATGTTTGGAAAGATCTTCATTTGTCTCCAGGGTAATAGAGGAAGTGGCAGGTTGTGTTCAGAACGGCGCATGTTAGGGTATGTCTACACTTGCCCCAGTTCGAACTAGGGAGGCAAATGAAGCATACCGAAGTTGCAAATCAAGCGCGGGATTTAAATATCCCATGCTTGATTAGCATATTCGCGGCTGGTCGCCATTTTAAAATGCCGGTCGCCTGATTTAACTTGCCGCGTGTAGACATGGTAGTCCAATTTAAAACCCTTCCCTCGAATTAACTGTCTACACATGCAATGAGGAGTAACAGTTAATTCAAGGGAAGGGTTTTAAATCGGACTACCGCGTCTACACGCTGCAAGTTAAATTGGGCAATCGGCATTTTAAAATGGTGACTGGACGCGAATATGCAAATCAAGCACAGGATATTTAAATCCCGTGCTTTATTTGCAACTTTTGTATGCTTCATTTGCCTCCCTCGTTCGAACTGGGGGCAAGTGTAGACATACCCCCACTGAAATGTTCCAATCTTTATCAGGAATAGAACAGTCACTCTATTTTTAACAGTTGCTTTTTCAGAGCAGACCTTGAGAAGTGAGACATGCTCCCCCTCTCACAGGCTCCATCAGCTCAGGAAAAGAACACATAGGACAAGAGAGGACCTAGTGAAGGATGTTTCACAACATTCGTTGACTCCGGATCAAAAAAAAGGGAGGAAAAGTGGGTCAGGGAGAAGAAAAATATAAAAGAAGCCACTGAGCTTATGCTAAAATTCATGGAAGATCAAACTGAGATTCTGAAGTCTCCAATTAACATGCAGAAATGGGAAAGGCCTCCATGGAAGCACATGCAAAATTCTGTATCTAGCTATCCTCTCTCTGCACCCACTTACTCCTTTTCACTATTTGGAAATGGTGTTTTACTAATACACTCCACTCCCTGTAACAGCAGCTATAGCTTTTGACTGTAAACACTAACACGGTTGTGAGGTTTTCCCCTAACCCTTACACTCTCTTATCAGCAAGCATTCACCCTTGGTGTGTGACTGTGATTTGCAGTGATCAATAAAAGCAAAATTGATGCAGGATTCAATGAGTTTATTTTGGGTTACACAATCCCATCACTCTGGGACCTGTGAAAGCCTATAACACCCCTTGGTTTCATGGAAAAGCCTTGCTCAGGAATAGAAGTGGAATGAGGCAGGAAAACAACCGCAAACATGCAAAAGGCAGCGCCCCTCTTTGTCAAAGTGGTTCCTCAGAGCCTCCCTGATATTGATGGCCACTGTGACGGGGAAGACGTTCCCCACACTGACAGCCGCAGCCCCAGGGCAGCGCACGGCAGGGAGTCAGCGGAGAGCCCAGAGGAAGCCGGCCGTTCAGCGGCCGGAGGGCAGAGCGCACTCGCAGCCGAGCGGGGAACCGCGGCTGCGCCCCAGCCACCCGCAGCGGGCAGTAGGACCGCGGGAGGCACGGGCGGTGGCAGCGCGTTGGGGGAGGACGCCCCCAGTGTGCCAGTTCAAAAGAGCGGCGGGAGTGAGAGAGAGGGGGGAGAGAGCCAGGAAGGGACATGAGCTGGCGGAGTTCTCTGCTTCCCCACAGGCAGCCCCAGCGGAGTAACGGCCAGCCGGCTCCGGTCGGAGCGACCAAGGACCGCAGACCTGCCCCGGGATGGGGTATCCAGACCTGGCGGCTTGGGGACCATTGCCAGGAGTGGAGCCCAGCGGCCGACACTCCTGAGGACCAAAGGGGGCCGAGCCCGGGTGAGGACATTCCGACCCCGGCGTCCCGTGTGTGCGGGCGAGGGACGAATACCCGGGGGGCCGACAACCCGGCGGCTCGAAGGCGGACAAAAGGGGACAAGGACTGGGGGTGCGAGAAGCGAGGGGTGATGGGAACCACTTCGCCACAGCCACCTTATGGTCTCTTCTGACATCCAGAGTGTTTGGCTGTTCAAACTGTGCACCCAGGCCCTGAGCCTCAGTTATCCACCCATTAGAAAATGTCTCACCCTTAATCTCACACAAATTACGTAAACAACAGCATGTGGCCACCACCCTGGGGATATAAGAGACACCTCCATCTCCCTTTCAATCTGCCAAAGGCACATTCAACAACCATGCAGAACTAACTTATCCTGTTGTTTAAACAATCCTGATTGTTGTCTAGGTGACCCATGTAAGGTTTCATAAACCAAAGCTGTAAGGGATAAGACAGGTTACCGAGTATCACTATGGGCATTTCCACATCCCACATTGTAATTTTGTAGTCTGGAAAGAAAGTCCCTGTCTGCAGCTTTCTGTATATGCCACTGTTCTTGAAGATGTGTGCATCATGCACCTTTCCAAACCATCCCATATTTATGTCTGTGAAATGCCCATTTGGTCCTCAAGCACCTGAAACACCATAGAAAAAAAACCCTTCTAATTGAAGCAAAGAGGTGGCTGATGAGATGTTTTTCACATTTCCAAAATGCCTTGTGCAATGTTACATGTTCCCAAAGTGCCTAGTGACTGAAGGTGAAGCCAGGCACCGTGGGATACATACACATATTGCTTTGCTCTTTCTGTCAATGGGGGAGCTAAAAATGTGGCCATATGTCAACAGAGGGTTGCAGGGTAAACATGATTGGGCGACTTTCTTCTTGGTGACTTTTGCATGTTGACATTACTTTTATTGCCAAATCTTTCTAGTGTAGACATAGCCTATTTTTATAACAGGTCTCTTTCCTATTCTTGGATGGGCCCTTTTGTTTTTTCTCATCAGATAGTTCCTTTTCTTCTGATCATTTTCATAACTAGCATAAATACCAGGTTAGCTGGGCTTTTATTGGCCTAAGGACTTTCTACTTTGCTAGTCACCCTCTCTCCTTTTGCATTTTGCTTGTATTTTGAGACCACCCCACTTTTCTCCCTAATTTACATGTAATTGGGTACGGGACTACCAGTTTTGCAGGATAACAAATGTCTCAATTCATCTGCAGACCAGAACTCACATATAGGTGGTTAGAAAACTGTTAAAGCCCTGAAACATCTGAGAAGGAAAGAAAGAGGGAACTTTGATTGACTAAAGTTTCTCTATATTCTGATTGATTGTTATTCTAAAGAATTCCAAATGGATTTCTAAGATTTGTCTAGATGCTATTATACAACTGAAGAAACTATTTCAACCAGAACACAACTGTAATGGAATTTCAGAGGGTGGGGGTTCCTTCTTTTTTTGCAAGGATATATAAATCATTTCCACATTTAATAACATTTGAAACTCCCCATCTTATGTTTTTAATCTGTGCTCTATTTCCTATATGATTCGTTTTCATCCTGCAGTTCGCAGATCCCTGAGGGGGGCGGGAGTCCACACCTTCATTTGAAATTTTTAGGGGTCTAGAAATGAAAAAAAGGTTGAAAACCATTGTCTTAGATATTATCTATTGCCTCTTGAGCAGTTTTCCTAAACAGTAATGTCTTCAGATCCACTGACTTTATGATATATGTGTGTTATACCGAGACAGTTGTTTACCTCAAGGCAATATGTTGCTTGTTGTATTTGTACACTTCTGTAATCACCACAATTATGAATCAGGCTTTTAAGTGGACTAATCTATTATTTTATATATTTTCAGATTAATTACAAAATTACACCATATTTTAATTTGGTATTAATTTTCAGCAGTTCAGAAGTTGTAACAAAGATTTTGAGCACTTATTGGAGAAACTGATAAAAGATTTGTAAAAGGGCAGGTGTTGTGTTATAATGACACATCCAGATGCGTGTCGGCTTTTGCAGCCACATCACAGAGATAAGGCATTGGTGGGATGCTGAGTCGAAAGACAGCATGCTGGGGTGAGAGGGAGGCCTCGGACAAGCTTTTAAGGAGGGGAGTTGGGGAAGAATGGAACCTGGAGCTGAGGGTAGATTGGGACGTGAGTCCTTTGGGGGGGGGAGAGAGATGAACATGTCAATAAAGACTACAGGCAGTCCCTGAGTTACGCGGATCCAACTTACGTCGGATCCGCAGTTACGAACGGGGCCCTCTCCCTGGTCTCCAGCAGACCAGGGAGAGGAAGCAAAGCAGCGGAACACGCGGGCAGCGGACAGCCCAGACGCGTCTGGGCTGTCTGCTGCCCGCGTGCTCTGCGGCTTTGCTCTGCTTTGCTCCCCGTCCCCCTGGACTGCAGACCAGGGGGATGGGGAGCAAAGCGGCGGAACACACGGGCAGCGGACAGCCCAGACGCGTCTGGGCTGTCTGCTGCCCGCGTGCTCTGCGGCTTTGCTCTGCTTTGCTCCCCGTCCCCCTGGTCTGCAGACCAGGGGGGCGGGGAGCAAAGCAGAGCAAAGCCGCGGGCAACCCAGACGCGTTCTGCAGACCAGGGGGACGGGGAGCAAAGCAGAGCAAAGCCGCGGGCAGCCCAGACGCGTTCTGCAGACTAGGGGGATGGGGAGCAAAGCAGAGCAAAGCCGCGGAGCCCGAGGGCAGCAGGACAGCCACGGCGCGTCTGGGCTGTCCCGCTGCCCCCGTGCTCGGCGGCTTTGCGCCGGACGCCTGTGGTACAGCAGCTGGGGCGCTGCCGGTTGATCCCGTAGCGCCACTCTGGGCACTACTGGACCAACCCGGCAGCACCCCAGCTGCTCTGCCCCAGGCGTCCTGATTCAGCCACTGCTGGTCAGTTTCAGCAGCGGCTGAATCAAGATGCCTGGGGCAGAGCAGCTTGGGTGCTGCTGGGTTGGTCCAGTAGTGCCGAGGAGCGGCGGCGCTACTGGACCAACCCAGCAGCACCCCAGCTGCTCTGCCCCAGGCGTCCCCAAGTCAGCCGCTGCTGAAACTGACCAGTGGCTGACTACAGGAAGCCCCTGCTCCGGGCTTCCTGGAATCAGCCGCTGATCAGTTTCAGCAGCAGCTGACTTGGGGATGCCTGGGGTTCTTAAGTTGAATCTGTATGTAAGTCAGAACTGGCGTCCAGATTCAGCCGCTGTTGAAACTGATCAGTTTCAGAAGCGGCTGAATCTGGACGCCAGTTCCGACTTACATACAGATTCAACTTAAGAACAAACCTACAGTCCCTATCTTGTACGTAACCCGGGGACTGCCTGTATATCACAAAGCATCAGAGCAAGAGGCTGAATTAAAGTTGCAAAGGCAATCATAATCATAAGGCATCTCTTAACTTTTGAGTTGACTTTGAGACCTTATGTTTCTTTAATGTAGTTTTAGATATATATTTAACTGTATCAAAATATACCTTATAAGTCTTTAATTACATGATCACATATTAGAGAGAGTGTGCACACATGTCTTCTTATAATTTAGTATCTAGCTATCTTTCTATCCATGTAGCTACAACCAATTAGATGCCCCAATGGTGAGCTTTTACCTCACTCTTCGTCATAGATTCATAGCTATATACCACAGCAGTAGGTGAAGTAAAAGAACGTACATAATATCTAACTGAAACAGAGGGAGATATTTAACTGGCTGTGATGTTCAGTAATCGCTCTGGGCCCAAGAAGCTTGTGAGAGATCCTCTTTATTCAGTGACTCATTCCAACTGCTTCTGTATAACAGAATAGGGACTTCTGCAGTCTATTTCCAGACTTCCACATGAGGCCCATTGGGGTTCTATGTGTGGCCCACAAAACATTTTGTTTCCTGCTGATGATATAAAGGGTTACCAGAGTCCACTGGTTCTGATGGTCTCCCTATCCCAGGAGACAGTCTTCGTTACATCAACCTTGCAGCCCACTGAGATGAAAGAGGTCCACTCATGCAGCCTGTTCACTAGCCTGGATTGCCTATCACTACTCTAAAGGAAAGCCACTTAAAGATACTGTTCCCCAAATCCCCAAAGATACTGTTCTCCCTAGTGTGCAAGTGCCACAGCTTCACTGCTGTTATTTGAATAAGTAGATCAAAGCCACCTTGGGTATGTCCACATGTGATACAGTTAAGCCTCAAATTGCTGTCCTAACAAATTCTGTGAAGCATTCAGACATGTAATCTAAACCCTATGCTGATAACCTCTAGAAGAAATCTTCTTTTAGCGCTAATGGTAAAGAAGTGTGGATTTTGGAACAACAGGTGCAAGTTCCAGCACTGCTGTTCTTGTGAGGGGGAAATGGCCATCATTTGTGGTATGTCTACACTGCAGCGCTATTTTGGGATACCAGAGGTATCTCGAAATAGCTATCCCAAGTCTTAACAGCAAGCCTGTTATTTCAAAATATAACGGGCTCACTATTCCAATGTCCCTGTAACCCTTATTCCACAAGGAGTAAGGGACATTTCAGAATACTGGGTTATTTCAAAATTTGGTGCTGTGTAGACACCGCCAAATTACAAAATAAGCTATTTCAAAATAAGAACGAAATAAGAGACACAATTTCCATAGCTTAAATTGCACATCTTATTTCAACCTATGGTGCAGTGTGGACTCTCCCTTGAAGATTAACAACATCCATGAAGTCCTCCTGAGAGTCAAAAATTTGGTATAATATATGATAGTTTTGGGACAGCAGCTCAAGAAAATGGTTTAAGATGAAAAGCCAAATTCTTTCACTTTCAGTCACATTCAGTACTTTAATTATACAAATAGTCTCATTTGGTTTTTAGTAGGCTTTCTCATGGGATAAAGTACTGAGTGTGAGTAAATGTGACATTATTTGTCCTTTAATGATTACCTTTTTGAATGAGCTGGAAAATTCATCTTCCTTTCACAGCTTTATTTGTGAAGTGCCACTAACTGCACATCAAAAGCACAAGGATTGCTGGATCCATTTAGATTTAATAACAGAAATAAAGTTACATCATGTTACGTAAGGATCCTGTATGCAAAACCCTGACAATCAAGTCCAAGTTCCTGCTCTATCCTGGATAAAAATATTAGTCATTAATGATGATATTAATAAAGAAAGAAATAATAGCTAGTCCCTTGGAAGGGATACCTACTAAATATTATCATTATCTTCTGCTTCCACCTTTTAAAGAGAGAAGTATAATTTCCAACATGCCAGGTTTCTAAATCACCTGACAATATGTAAGGTGATATCTGACTGATTCCTGTAAGCAAGAGGGTGAGCACTTTCCCTTATTTGTTTGCTATTTGAGCTAGCTAGATTACTACATTTGCTCAAGACCTTCCTAAGTGCTGGCTACACATAAGTGCCTGTACTCTATAGTTCATCCTTCCCTGTGTGTTTGAATGTGGAATAGGAGTGAGTGGGAAGGTCTAGATATGCAGCCCACACTTTTCCGAGTGGAGAGCAGTTACTCACATAGACCTGGATCCAGGAAAGCATTTAAGCATGTGCTGAACTTAAACCCTAAGGGTATGTCTACACTACAAAGTTAATTCGAAATAACAGCCCTGATCCAGTGGCCCCAAAACATGACCCAGCAAGCCACTGGCAGCCAGCCCTCCACTGCTCCCCAGGAGCAGTCTGCCAGCCCCCAGCAGCCTGACGGGCTGGAAAAGGTGGGAAACTTCCTGGTCCAGGGTGGAGATCATGGACCTTATTCAGGTTTGGGGGGGATGCCCCCAACTTCCATGATCTCAGCCCTAGACGGAGGAACTCGGCCGTCTATGGTAGGATAGCTTCCAGCCTGTCCACCACAGGCCACATGTGAACACAGGCGCAGGTTTGCATGAAAGTCAGGTTGGTCCGGCGAGACCCCCAAACCTGAGCCCTGAGCTTCCCCTCCCACTTCTTCCCCTTGCTTCTCCCTTACAGCTCCCTCATCCCAGGTTTCCCTCTCCCCTCCTCTCTCTTCCCCTCTCCCACCTCCTTTTCAAAGTCTCCGCAGAGGCTCATCGTCCCCCGCCCCCCAGTTTTGTTCAATAAACCCAGTTTCTATTTTTGAACATACGTGTCTTTTATTTGACATCAGGAAGCGGGGCTAGGGAGGGGTAAGTGGAAGGACATGAGGGAGGAATGGGGCACGAGCCTCAAGTGGGGAGGACCAGGGAGGCTCTGAGGGCTCTGAGGGCTCCTCGTGGTGGACGCCCTCCCTCAGGGCCTCCTGGATCCTGACAGCCCCCTGATGGACCCCCGTACCCAAGATGGCAGCCTGCAGCAAGTGCAGCCGGGCTGATGGCACCGACCCCACGAGATGCACCGGCATGCCATGGGGCAGCTCTGGCTCCATGTGGCTGAGTGCTGTGTTATCCCGAGTGTGGGCACTCAGGGTACTCCAAGACAGGACTGCTTTGCTGTCCCTCATCGAGGTAGACAAGCAAGCGGGGAACCCTGAGAACTGTCTGTCCAGGGTGGGGGTAGGGTCCCTTTAAGCACAGAGCTCTGTTAAGCCTCAGGCAGCAGCCCCACACACTCAAGTCCTAACCTGATGCCCTACCAACACTGGTTCCAGCCAGCCTTAACTTCGGTTCAGGGTCCACTCAGTGTGGATGTGCTATTTTGAAATAGCAAAACGCTATTTCAAAATAGTTTTTGTGTATAGATGCATTATTTCGAATTAGCTTAATTCGAATTAACTATTTCGAATTAAGTTAATTCAAAATAGTGCTGTAGCGTAGACATACCCTAACTGAATAAGGGTGCTTTTCTGAATTGAACTCGTATTTGGTCACATTGAAAATAGGGTTGCCAGATAGTTTAAAAAAAATACTGAACATGGCAGGAAAAAAATTGGTTGAACAATGTCCAGTATTTTCTGTTTTTTTAACCGGACAGAAGCCGCAAATATCGGACTGTTCAGGCCAATACTGGACACCTGGCAACCCTAATTGAAATCCATTGGCTCCACAGTTGGTCAGACCCTTGTGCCATTGGTTTTGCTGGCCATCACATGGTTTTAAGTCTAAAGACCTGCTCCTGCTCCTAGTCAATGACAAAACTGTCTTTAATTGGCATTGACTTCAGTGGTACAAAATGTGAACTCTACTACAAGGGCTCTTTCTTACTATGTATACTCACAATGCCTAAGGTCGGGGAGGGGCCAATCTTTTTTTAGTCATTTTCAAGACAAATCATAAATGATTTAGGATAATTTTGTTCTATCCTACCCTCCCTGTTCCATCTCAATTTACTAAGGGTGTGTCTAGACTACATGCCTCCTTCGACGGAGGCATGTAGATTAGCCAGATCGGAAGAGGGAAATGAAGCCGCGATTAAAATAATCGCGGCTTCATTTAAATTTAAATGGCTGCCCCGATCTGCCGATCAGCTGTTTGTCGGCAGATCGGGGGAGTCTGGACGCGATGCCCCGACAAAGAAGCCTTTCTTCATCGACACAGGTAAGCCTGGTTTCACGAGGCTTACCTGTGTCGATGAAGAAAGGCTTCTTTGTCGGGGCATCGCGTCCAGACTCCCCCGATCTGCCGACAAACAGCTGATCGGCAGATCGGGGCAGCCATTTAAATTTAAATGAAGCCGCGATTATTTTAATCGCGGCTTCATTTCCCTCTTCCGATCTGGCTAATCTACATGCCTCCGTCGAAGGAGGCATGTAGTCTAGACACACCCTAAGCCTTGTCTATGAAAGCTTTGTTTCATAAATAAAATGAAATATGTTTGATTATAATATGGAGGTAGAATAAAAGGTGTTGACAGTGACTGGGTCTTATTCCTGTGGGTCTTATGTGTTTTGAATCCTTTCAGCTTAGTTTTAGGTGACAAACTGCACAGCTGTAATGCCTTACATTTACCAGCCTGCATATATGAAAGATGTGGAATGTTAACCAAGCCCCTTCCCGTCCCTCATGGAGGACCACCCTGACTGCAAAATCTCCAGGGGAAAACACGGCGTGTCCTGATCAGAAACTGCCTTTGTTGGCAGAAACGCAGTCTGTTGCATTAACCAAAACAGCATCTTTTTTTTAAAAAAAAATTGATGGTGGCTGTTTTTTATTTAAATATTCATTTTACTTGTGTAAACGGATCTCCTTTGGTCTTGACATCCCAACATCACGGGACGATCTGAAAGCCTTGTTTACATTTAGCAGTTGAAATTGTTTCAAGCCTCACGCAGAACCTTCAGAAACTGATACACACTGAGCAGAAAATGTGCTGGATCTCCATCAGCGGTCCCCTCAATGGTCATTGTCCTGTGCATGGCTTTCCATGTGATAGAATTTATGTAATCCTCAATCCCTGCTGATAGTGATCTTTTTATACTATGTAGAAACCGGTATGCTCTCTGTGTAGACCTCACATTGCCTGCACTGTCTGGGAAGCATTATGTTTTCGGTGCCTGTCTCTCACAGGTTAGATCCTCTAAATCTGCCATTACTGGTTAGACAGGTAAACATTCGTGTCTACTGAGATCTCTATACTATTTCTCCTCTATCCTTTCTTTTGTTTGTATTCACCCATCACTTTTTGCCTAAATCTTAAAATTTGAGGTATTTGGGACAAGACAAGGACTGTCTTTGTGCTTTTGGTTTATACGGTGTTTATATAATAGTAGAGAAACCGGGTTAGACACAACCTCAAGAGAAATAATAAACAATAATATTACTGTACTAAACGCAGCCACATCCCACTTGTGCATATGTGATAGGCAGCAATGTGTAGCAAAGGCGATTTTCTAATTTCAGTTATAAAGGGAAAGCCTGGAATAATTGATTCCAATCGAGTTATCCTGGATCCTGAATAATTCCAGACCTAAATTCAGGACCTGGCTCCTGGAAACCAGTACTTATACCATCTATGCCGTCTGAGGAATGTAAACCTTAATAACAAACGTATCTTAACACTGTCTCTCTTGTTCCTCCTTGAATCATGGCTATATTTTAAAGTAGCTTCTTGCTTCAGCCATTACTCTATATACATGTTAGTACAGCATAAAATAAACTACACTAGACTGTCTAGTTTAGCTGGTAGAGCACAAAAAATGTAGAACCAAATATTTCTCTGCTTTAACACTGTTTTTACATGAGTGCAACTTTTTTCAAGTTTATTATTATTATTTGTATATTGTAATATGTAAGAGTTCCTGTCTTGGCCAAGGCCCCACTGTGGTAGGTGTTGTACAAACACACAAAGGTAATCTCTGCCCCACAGAGCTTACAGTATGGCTACGTCTACACTGGCCCCTTCTCCGGAAGAGGCATGCTAATTTCCAATTTTGGAATAGGGAAATCCGCAGGGGATTTAAATATCCCCCGCGGGATTTAAATAAACATGTCCGCCGCTTTTTTTCCGGCTTGGGGAAAAGCCGGAAAAAAGCGTCTAGACTGGCGCGATCCTCCGGAATAAAGCCCTTTTCCGGAGGATCTCTTATTCCTACTTTCAGGTAGGAATAAGAGATCCTCCGGAAAAGGGCTTTATTCCGGAGGATCGCGCCTACTTTCAGGTAGGAATAAGAGATCCTCCGGAAAAGGGCTTTATTCCGGAGGATCGCGCCAGTCTAGACACTTTTTTCCGGCTTTTCCCCAAGCCGGAAAAAAAGCGGCGGACATGTTTATTTAAATCCCGCGGGGGATATTTAAATCCCCCACGGATTTCCCTATTCCAAAGTTGGAAATTAGCATGCCTCTTCCGGAGAAGGGGCCAGTGTAGACGTAGCCTATAAGTATAAAACAAAAGACAACAAATAGATATATACTCTCAATAGTAGTTTATGGGGCTATTCCTTATATACGTCAGAGTAGATGAGAATAGAATCAGGTCCTTAATGACAGGGTGATGGGCTTGAGACCCCATATCATATGTGGGGATTCTTAATATCATGAGTGGATATTTAGAGAGGTGGTTGGCCAGTAATTTAAGCACCGGACTCCTAGACAGGAAGCTCAGAGTTTTAGTCTCAGATTTAATCCCCTTGCAATGGGCAGGTGCCTGAGCCTATGTGGACATGGCTACACAGCAAACAAAACCCCACAGATGGCCTGCACCAGCTGACTTGGACTGTTTCACTGCAGAATTGAGTTGGTGCCAGGGCTCTAGAAGCCTACAGGTGGAAGGGTCCCAGAGCTTGGGCTCTAGTCCACACCCAGCAGTCTACACATTAATGAAACAGCCCCGCAGCCCTAGCCCCTCAAGCAAGGGGTTTTCATTCTTGTATAGATATACACTGGGTGCCTCAGTTTCTCCAAGTATAAAACAGTCACACTTGTACTTGCCAGAGCTGAGAGCTTGCCTCCATTACACAGTGGATCAACGCTGCCACAGTCAATCTACTGGCTGTTGATTTATCACGTCCGCCATGAATGAATCGATCTGTGAGCACTTCCCCATTGATGCTGGTACTCCACCAGGATAAGAAGAGTAACCAGAATCAACCGGAGAGCAGCTCCTTCCTACCTTATCACACAAAAGACACCATGGTAAGTACATTGACTTCACCTAGGTTATTTGAAGAGCTGAAGTTCTGTTGATTAGACTGATATCAGGGGTTAGTGTAGACGAGGTCTGAGAGTCCTACATTCCAAGAGAGAGGCAATGAGGGGCTTCTGATTAGTGCTTTAGACATCTGAGTTAGTCTGTTGTTCATTGTAGAGCACAGGCCAAAGTACCTGCCTGTTCCTGCCCAACATTCCTGCATTCCAAAATGCATGATGTAATGACTATAACATGAAAAAATCCTGATGGCATTTTTGCATCTGTCTTTCTCCAACTTGCCTGAGATTTTATATGGGTTCTAATTAATCTTTAAAAGTCTTCTGTGGCATAGGTAAATATTATCTGCATTATCCAGATTGGGAAACTGAGTCAGAGAGGTTAAATTAGTTGATCAAGACTTACCAAGGGCAATGGCAAAGCAAGAATTAGGACTAAATGACAGGTGGAATTTTATATCTCCAGAAATGCTTAAGATCATCACATTGGAAATTCACCTCTGTAAACTGTAAGTGCTGTTCTATCATTAGCTGTGTGGATTAAGAAATGATTAGATACATCTGTAAGCATGATTACTCCTAGCTATAGAAATACATTTTTTACTTTTAGATACATGGAGATGTGGTGCAGATCTCAGACAGTTTTGTCTTATGATTAAGATGAAGAATTTTACTATATCTTATTTTCTTTGTAGATACTGATCCTTTCCACTGTCTATTGTAATCAGCTACTGAAACTTCAATATTACCTTATTTCATTTTCCTTGATCACTCCTTGATCCTCATGTACTAGCATCTTTGCTAATTCACCAGTTATAAAAGCTAACCTAAAGGGAAAATAAGGAATGGCATTAATTTAACATGAGCGTTAGACTTTAAAAAGAATGTGGTAGAGTTTGGCTCCTGCTGCCACTTCTTCCTCCTCTTCTTTTACTGCCTGACATTCCTGATGCTGGGTCTTGGATTCTGTAGCCATGCAGCGTATGAATCAGAGAACTCACCCAGTGCTTTGGCATAACTCTTAAAGCACTGACAGTTCCTCTTTCTTCAGCAGTAATTAAACAAGTAAAAACTGGTTACATTGGTTAGCAGACATAAATGTGGAAAATATTCACAAATGCACATCATTGGGTGTGTGCATCTAAAGAATCTGGAGGAGTTGTGGTTGGACTGTCCTTTCTCACATGTATACAACAGAGGTGCTTAGTCCAAAAAAGCAGCTTGGCCAACGTATTTAATTTCACTTAATTTGTGTTCTCCTTTTGTTCATGTGGTTTAATTGAGCCTTGCATTCACTACAGTTTAGTGCAGCTCGGAACAGTAGGAGGCACTGGAGATAATGTGATTGTGCAAAATAAAGTTATGAGATAAACTAATAAAACAAAGGCGTAGGCTACATACAGTTTTTGCTGATTTAACTAATGCAATTAGGGGTGTTATTTTTACTGAAATAATTAGAGCAGGACAATGTCTGTTGTGGAAGGGAATAAGCTATATCTTTATACTGTTCTGATTTCATCCATTGAAGGAAAGGTGGGAATGTGCTGTACTGTTTTAAATATACAAAATGACATTGTTAAAGTGATACAACAAAGTTTTGGTGTATTGAGCAGACCTTAGTAGCAGCCTTATTAGACAGGAAGTATGGCTTTGTGATTATGACATTTGGCTGAGATTCGCAAGAACTAGGTTCAGTTCCCTACTCTACCATGTGTAATCTTACCAAAATAGAGATGTTTTTCTGTGCCTCAGTTCTCCCTTTGTGAGGGGGGCATAGTGACACTTCCCTTCCATGCCAAGATGTTGCAAAGAAAAATTAATGTGTGTTTATGAGGTATTTGGATACTATTTTGTGACCACAAAAGCACTGAAACAGAGATTCTGAAGAGATTTTTCTTGGATCTGCTGAAATGACACCACATTAATATTTTTCGCTCATTACATCTGTCTTTGTTTTTAATATGATCATGGCTAAAAGTCTTTTGAAGAATATTATTGATAATAATCAGAGTAAGAGGACAATATGGGTGCACCCGAAGCATTTTAATAATCTGAAAGCCGAAAAAGAAATCCCACAAAAAAGTGGAAACACGGACAAATTCCTAAGGACGAATACAAAAAGAATAGCACAAGAATGTAGGGACAAAATCAGTGACCTCTATAAAGGGATATAAAAGACAATATGAAGAGGTTCTATAAGTACACTGCCAGCAAGCATAAGACAGGCAAAGGAATATGTAGGTCCACTACTTAGTGAGGAAGGAGATCTATAGATGACATCAAAAGACTGAACTGTTTAATGCCTATTTTGCTTCAGTCTTCACTGAAAATGTTAATTGTGACCAGCTGCTTAACACAATTAATATTAACAATAATGTAGAAGGAACACAAGCCAAAATAGGGAGATAACAGGATAAAAAATATTAGACTAATTAGACGTATTCATCTGGACAGGGCCTGGTGAAATTCATCCAAGGGTACTTAACCTGAAGCAAATTTAGAACTATTTGCAATTATCTTTGAAAATCAATGGAAGAAGGGTGAAACTTTTGAAGGCTGGAGAAGGGCAAATATTGGACCTATCTTTTACAAAGGGAAAAAGGAGGAAAGATACTGGAAAAATTATTATGCAATGAATTTGTAAGCACTTAAAAGACAATAGGGTGATAAGTAATAGCCAACATAGATTTGTCAAGAACCAATCATTCCATATAAGCCTTATTTCTTTGTTTGACAATGTCACTGGATATGGGCAAAGCATTAGTCTTGATTTCTCTTGATTTTAGTAAGGTTTTTAATAAAGTTGCACTTGACACTTTCATAGGCAATCTAGGGAAATGTAGTCAAGATGAAATTGTTCTAGAGGAGGGTACAAACTAGTTGAAAACCCATATCTGAAGAATATGATTAATATTCAAACATATTAATCATATTTGAGAGCCTCTCAGAAGTCAGTCTTGGGTCCAGTATCATTCAACATTGTCATTGCCAACTTTGATAATCGAGTGGACAGTATGTTTATAAAATTTGCAGATGTCACACAGCTGGAAAAGGTTGTGAACTCTTTGAAGGACAGGATTTGAATTCAGAATGACTTTTCCAAAGCAGAGAATGTCAGAAATCAAAATGAAATTCAAAGTCAAAAGTACTGCACTTAAGAAGGAAAAATCAAATCACAAATACAAAATGGAGAATAACTGGGTAGGCAGTAGTGCTGCAGAAAAGGATTGGGGGGTTATAGTTGATCACAGATTGAATTGAATATGAGCCAACAATGTGATGGAGTTGCAAAAAGGACTAATATAATTCTGGGATGTGTTGATGGGAGTTTTTGCAAGATACTGGAGGTAATTTTCCTGCTGTACTCAGCACCAGTGATGCCTTCATTGGAATATTGTGTCCAGTTTGAGGCACCAGACTTTAGAAAAATGTGCACAGTTGGAGGGAGTCTACAGGAGAACAACAAACATCATAAAAGGTTTAGGAAAGCCTGACTTATGAGGACAGATTTAAAAATCTGAGTGTGTTTAGTCCTGAGAAACAAATACTGAAGGAGAACCTTGTAACAATCTTCAAATATGTCAAGATCTGTTATAAAGAAGACAGTGATCAGTTGTTCTCTGTGTTGACTGAAGGTTGGACAAGGAGTAATGGGCTTAATCTGCAGCAAGGGAGATTTAAATTAGACATTGGAAAAGCTCTCTAAGAATAAGGATAATTAAGCTCTGGAATAAGGTTACAAGGGAGATTGTGGAATCCTCATCATTGGAGGGTATTGAGAACAGATCAGAGAACAACTGTCAGGGGTGGTCTAAGTGTTCTTGGTCCCAGCTCAGCATGGATAGCTGGACTAGATGACCTCTTAAGATCTCTCCCAACCCTACATTTCTATGGTAATCAAGATTTTTGAGGTGCGTCTCCTATATTCCTTAGGGCAAAATCCTGCTCTTAGTCACAAAAGGCAAAGGAAGTTGTACGCTCCTGACAACATGATAAATATGATCAGGAGGGCTTTCAGTGTCCAATTTCCTTATTGCCTCTAAACACCCATGAAGTTTTGGCCATTTTCCACTGGTAGTTTAAGTTAACGGTAGATGGGGTTGCTAGCTATTTTGCAGGAATAGACCTCTGGGGACTGATCCAAAGCCAGTTCAATTTAACGGGAGTCTTTTGTTTTCATCGTTTGCAGTGGGCTTTGTATCAGACTTTCCTTAAGCAAATCAGAATCTTCTAGATATTCTTTAATTGAGAGATGCTTCATGTTCCTTCAATTTTTGAAGGATATTCTATTTTTATCAAATTCTTATTCAACTCTTTCAGCTTTTGTTGTGATGATGACAAATCTATTTGTATCTTATCAAAGGAGGTGATTCTCCTTTCATCTATCCTAGTTTCACGCTGGTGTATCACCTTGGCTATCAAAGGAGAAATTCCTGATTGATACCAAAATAAGCAAGAAAAGAATCAAGGTTAAAATCTTTTTCTTTAGCCTGCTTTTCCCTGCCTGAATTATTTGGTGAGGCCAAGATTTGATGTTGTGAAGTCTGGCATCCAAGTATAACAAATATTCCCAGGTTTGCAAAATTCTAAATAAAAATGTATGCATGGATATCTTAGCAATCTGCTCTGTTAGGAAGGAAAAGATATAAAGAGTAGAGGATTCAGAGCATTTTGGTTGAAAATATTGTTGCTTTTAAACATTGCTTCAGTGGGGTTGGTGCTCTTTAAGTAAATATATTTGATATGAGATGTGGTCTAAAATGTACACATCTTGGAACTTTTCTGCATGGAGTAATTGTCAGTTCTGGGAGTCTGAATTTCTCCAGGTTTCAAAAAGAACTGTCCTGTTGTCCCTCCCTCCCCAAGAGGTACCAACAAAATGAACGGAGGGGTTGGAGAGGCTACTGACCCCAAAAAATCTAAAGTTTCAAATAGACTTTAAAACATAGATGTCAGTGTTCTGCCTCCAGAAGCTCAATAATGTCTTTTGTTCAAATACCACGTGACTCTGCTTTCGGAGGGACTGGAACCATGAGAAGAGTTGATCCTCCATCGACCCTGCAATGTGCAAGCTCAGCAGATGTGGAAGGCACCAACTTTTTTTTTTCCAGAATAGTTATTGAACTTCCTTTGGTCATGTTACTGAAGGGAGTGAGCTGTATTGATGCTTCAGTCAATAAGCCCATATACTGCTCCTCATTACATCAGTTCAATCCCACAGACTTGTACAGCTGCAAATTGTATTACTTATATCATTCACATGGTGCCATAGGTGTGCCTCGTGGTTTTGCAAACATAAAAGAAGCCCATTTAGTGTGAAAACATGAGTATGAGATCAATGGGCTACTATTGTTGAGCTCTCTTGCTTTCAAATTGGATAGTTTGTTGTTCTACACTTGCAAATTGAACAACAAACCTTTTATCATTCTCAGGTGCTTACCACCCCTACCCCTGCTTATTCCCAAACAACAAAAGTTTTGCCGTGGCAAGTGCAAGTGTAAATGCTGCTTTGTTGTCAGGAGCACTCTTCTGCAGACAAACGAATGCCATTGGTGGAGGGTAGAAGTATTTTGTCTGCAAAAGTGCTGACAAACAGCATTTATCCCGCCTGACTTTCAGCGACAGAGCTGTATTGACACAGCCTTATCACTAAAAGCTGCATAGTATAGACATGACCTTAGAAAGATAATGATTATATAAGGATTTGTGACCAGGTATGATGTTAGGTGGATGAAGTAAAGTGAATCCTAACAGTGAACTCAAGCGGTAAGAAATGTGTTCTGAGGAGAAAATTGCAGAAGCTGAGGGCAGGGCTGCAGACAGAATTGCCAGGCCCCTGGGCAAGATTGGGGGAATGGCTATGGGACCCTAGAAGGAGTGGAGCCTCAGGTGGAAGGGATGTGGCTGGAATTACCCCTCTTTGTCCCCCAGCCAGTCCTTCAATGTTGCCTGGCCTGTTCCACATGGGGCTCTGGCAGCAATGTTGCTCCTGCTGCCTTTTAAATCACCAGACACGTGGGCAATTCACCCTCCTCCTCCTCGTTGGCATCCCTGTTTAAGGGTGTGCACATGGTATTTAGAAGAAGGAATGCATTTCCAAGCAGATGGTAAAGTGAAAGCATGGGAGGAGGAGCTAAAAGAAGATGAGAATCATAGTAAGTCAGAACAGAAACATAGAAAACATCAGAATTGTGGCTTGAATGGTCCCTTAGAATATGTGCTAACTACTTACTTCTGCTAAACAATCTGTTTCACCTTGCATTTAGCTGTGATGCTTGGAGTACATTTCCCAGACCTGAAGAACACTGTGAGGCTCAGAAGCTTGTGTCTCATTTGTTCAATAAAAGATTACCTCATCCATCTTTTCTTTCTAATATCCCGGACAAGTGGGACTGTAAGTATACTGCATTTAAAGGCATTTTATGGAATTACATATAGTAAGTATTATCTATTAGATCTATTGTTATTATCTATTAGATCACGAGAATTTTTCCTTTAAGATTAAAGGAATTTTTCCTTTAAGATTAAAAGGAGGCTATGAGGGAACATGAACACATGGAGGTAAAAGAAATGATGGACATGTTACTATTCAAGATGTTGGGGAAATGAGCTATGAATAATAAATATCTGGTTAGAGTGGATACAACTGAGATAATTTCTTCATAGAGGATCACAAAGGTATGCATGGATATCTTAGCAATCTGTTGGGAAGAAAACTATATAACGAGAAAAGACTGATTTGTGGCCTTTTGGTTTAAAAGTGTGGTTAATTTTAATTCCCTTTGAGTATGAAATGTGAAAGGTAGCACTTCATACCCACTAGATGAGGTAAGACTTCAGAAAGAGTCCAAGTCCTTAGTCTCCCATAAGTTTCTTGTGTAACCCTGAGCAAATCACTTATTCTTTGTTTCCACCTCTGTACATAAGAACAACCATACTGGATCAGACCATCTAGCACAGTATCCTGTCTTCCAACAGTGGCCAATGCCAGGTGCCCCAGACAGAGTGAACAGAACAGGTAACCATGGAGGCTGTGTCTAGACTACACCTCTCTGTCAACAGAGAGATGTAGATTAGGCATGTCGAAATTGCTAATGAGGCAGGGATTTAAATAACCCATGCTTAATTAGCATAAACATGGCCACCGCTTTTTTTTCAACATGGAGCTTTTTTAAAAAAAAAAGGCAGTCTAGAGGGGGATCTGTCGAAAAATAAACCCTTTTTCTACAGATCCTATAAACCTCATTTTTTGAGGAATACAGGATCTGTTGAAAAAGGGTATATTTTTTGACAAATCCCCATCTAGACTGCCCTTTTTTTAAAAAAAAGCTCAGTTTTGAAAAAAATGTGGTGGCCATGTTTATGCTAATGAAGTGCGGGATATTTAAATCCCTGCCTCATTAGCAATTTTGACGTGCCTAATCTACATCTCTCTGTCAACAGAGCTGTGTTGTCTAGATGAAACCTAAGAGATTCTTCTCCGGTCACCCATACCCAGCCCCTGACATATAGAGGTTAAGGACACCATTCCTATCCATCTTGACTAATAAGCATTGATGGAACTATCCTCCATGAATTTATCTAGGTTTTTTTTTTGAACCCCGTTAAAGTCCTGGTTTTCACAACATCCTCTGGCAAGGAGTTCCACGGATCAACTGTGGGTTGCGTGAAGAAAAACTTCCTTTGTTTTAAACCTGCTATCCATTAGTTTCATTTGGTGACCCCAAGTTCTTATGTTGTGGGAACAAGTAAATAATGTTTCCTTATTCACTTTCTCAACAACTGTCATGATTTAATAGACCTGGATAAAAAAGACTGGAATATTAGCACTCTCCTACCTCACAGGGTTATTGTGAAAATAAATACATGGAAGTTACACTAATGCAAATTTCCTTATTGTACACATGGGCTACAGTCCTGATCCTAAAGGGAGTTCAATACCTTAGTAGAGCCTTATTGATTTCAATAAAGTTCCACCATTTATGAGCAAATAGGTCCATGTGTATTAAGGTCAATGCAGGATCAGACCTTTTTGTTTGTTTGTTTGTCTTTTGTAACAGTCAACAATGACTCCTCATTATGTTGGAAAGCAATGCAAGTCCCTAAACAAAAGGTGTGCTTGTAAAGTTTTCTTTTGTATTGTTATGCAAGAGAAGAAGGGAGTACAAGATGCATAGATTCACAGATTTTAAGATCACAAAGGACCATTAGATCACCTTGTCTGAGTCCCCATGAAACACTGGTCTAAGGTTTCATCAAGTTGCCCTGATATAGAATTTCACCTTTATTTGCTATGAATGAAAGGTGTTTTTAATATGTCAAAGGATGAACTGAAAACAATTATAATAGGGACTAATCCCTCTTTCCAACCATATTACTGGTGTGGGGTCAGAGGTAACGATGAGGGAGACAACGATGTTGTTCTATTGCATGAAAAGTGACTGAGTATATTCTAGTCTTGAGGGATTTTTTTGTAATTTCAGTTTCATGATGGGATAATAGTCTGTGGTAATCTATGACATAATGTTACATATTTGAAAAAATTTAATAAAAATAAACTATTTTTAAACATGCATGGCCATCCAATACACCATGAAATTTTGGATACGGGACCACCAAGCTTATGGAACTGTTTTCCCCCATTACAGCCATTCTGAAATCTATTACTTTTATTTCTGTAACATGAACATAGGTTATTAACACTTCAGCTGACTTCTGTGGAAATGGTGATTCACTCCTCTCAGTGAGTTAATAAAAACATATGAAATTGCCTTCAAATGACTTTTCAAACCATAAGTAGGCTAATTTAGAAAGAAAACTATTTGTACCATAGGAATCTGTTGCCTATATATATAAAAACTCTCTAGTTTTCACAAGAGTATAAACTGATAATAATTGTGTTCCTACACTGTCATATGTCAAGGGATAGGAAACTATAAACACTTGCCTGCAATCTGCTGTTACCTACAATGGTGCTAATCTGGAGTTACTCTACCAGTACACATGAGAATGGAATGTGGTCCATTAATTACATTTCTGTAGGGTCTGTATTTTTAGACCCATTTTTCAGTTGGAAAATTGAGACACAGAGCTATTACTTGATTTGTCCTATTTAGTGAACGTGTCACTGGTAAAGCGGGAGATAAAACTCCCAATCCTGCCTCCCAGTTTCTTATAAAATTGAGAGTTTGTAAACAATAGTTATGATAGAAATAAACTTGGAAGCTGTTATGATGATGAGATCAACAAGAACATAATTTCTAAAACTTTATTTGCATCATCTTGCATCATCTGATATATTTACAGAAGAAAAATGATCCTGTGGTCAAGGCATAGGGTCTCAGATCTAAGTTCATTTCCTAGCTAAACCACAGATTCCCAGTGTGATCATGGTTAACTCACATTATTTCTCTATGCCTTAATTCCAAAACTGTAAAATAATAATACTTTCTTGTCTGTGTTTTCTGTTTAAATTATGTACTTTTCAAGACAGGAATTGTCTCTGGCTGTGTGTGAAACAAAGTGTGGCCCTAGTCTTGGTTGGCATCTTTAGGATCTCCTATACTGCAAATACAAACATAAATTATTATTAGTAGTAATAATAGTAACAATAATTTAAACTAACATTCCGTTATGAATGGTCATCATTTTGCTACAGCACTTCATCATAATTTCATTTCCCCAATAAGGTCTTATTTTAGAAATCTTTGGTTATGGGCCTACCCGTTGCAAATATCACAAGTATGAGAAATATTTCTAATTGTGCAATTTAAAGGACTTCCCAGACTTTTGCTCTTTTCTATTAATTGCAAGGTTCTGTTCACATAAATGAAGTTTGTAGCCCTTTCCTTTGTGTGGACAGCCTTCTCAATCCCTATACAAATCAATGTTCTGTTGCTCTGTTAAGCTAGCCATGCAGAAAATGGTTTCCAGCCTAATAATAGGAGTAGCAAACGTATGAACTCTATACCTCAATGAGGTGCTAACTTCAAAGCCTAGTTACTTGGGAGTTGGGGCCATTTAAATGCTCACATTATTAGGCAAGGAAGTCTAAGAAACAAGCACTCAGTGGGAGTCAAAGAACTTTTTAAAAAGCATTTTCTTTATGCTCATCACACCACAATTCATTTAGGATGGGCTCTTTTTCTATGCCTACCAGTTCTCTAATTAAGACTTTTTCATTTGCCACAGTGTTTAGGTTGGAAAGAGTCTGTGGTTTTCCGTGCACCCTTTCATGATTGGCATATTTTTTCTTTCCCCCATCCCCATAATTATAATTACAATACAGCAGCTTATCTCTTGCTCAGAGGATGGGTAAATTTTTCCTTCATATAACTGCTCCTACCAGCTGTTGACAGTCAGGGAAATGCTGTGCACTGACCCGAAAATGCTTATCTACATTACTCAGTGTTGAACGCAACTGTGAACCAGTATAGGCCAAGAGAAATTGCATTCAGCACATCAGCTAACAGTGATTAAAGCCTAGCTTAATCAAAGTGTAATCATGATACTGTATTGTATTTGTTGTAGTCAACATTGGCCAATCGGTCATGATCAGCATCATGTCAACTGACTTGATGGCTCACAATTCTAGTCAATATGATAAAGTTCTGTCATAGAGATGACTGTATAGAGACAGGACTATAACCCATATAAGCACAGCTAGAGAGTAGAAACTCAAATCTAGACTTAAGTTTAAATATCCCATGCTGCAGCATGATTTTATGTCCTTGAACCATCAAAAAAGTTATCTAAAGAGAAAACATGCCCTGTTTAGTCACTGCTATCGAGGCATTTCTTAAAGTAGCCTTTTAATTCAAAAATATATGAACAGACAAGCAAGCTGTGATGAATGGATCACGGGTCTCCTTGGAATTGTCACCCCTGTGCTGGTCACAACACTGAGACCGCCAACCTGCTTTCTAGGGTATCCCACCACTCTCTCCTGCTGGATCAGAAACTCTGGTCTCCTCCAGCCAAAGCAGAGAGTCCTCCAGCCAAAGCAGAGAGTTGGAGCAACAGCCCCACTGCTGAACAACACAGGTGCCGAACCAAGTCAGCTAGGGGAGAGCTCAGCTACAAGGACATTGACAATACCTAGGAACACAATCCCCAAAGAGGACCAATCCCCCAATAAATCTGACTTAGTTTTATAAAAGTTTTACACAGAGAAAGCTTATAAGTTCTCCCTCTTCATTGATGAAAAAAGAAATATTCACAGTGGTTGCTCTCCCATCCACCCCCCAGTAACAATTATTTATAGTGGACTTGATGATAAATAAAAGTATTTGTATTAAGTATAAAAAGTAGGATTTAAGTGTTTGTAAATGAAAACAGACAGATCAAAATAAGTTACTAAGCCAAAATAAAGAAAACACACCATCTAAGCCGAATACATTAAGAAACCTCTTACCTGCAAAGTATATTCCTCACCCCTTGTCCCTGTTTCTGATAAAATGCTTCAAGGCAGAGTTAATTTTTTTTCTCTGGCTTGTGTCTACAGCTGTCTGTGTCTTTAGAGTTCTTTGTTTTCAGGTTTCTTCATGTGTATCCTCTTAAAGTGGGAAGGCAATTTCAAAAGGCAACTAAAGACAAAATCCTGATTGCTTTCCATTCCTTAAATAGACTTTCCCCAGGGTAACAACCATTTGCTTAGACTCTCCATTCCCATGGAAAAATACCAGATCCAAAATGGAGTCCAGCACCAGGTGCTATGATCACATGTTTTTCTAGGACCAACCACAGTTTGGGCTTACAAGAAAACATTCATAGATCATTGACTTGACCACTGAGCCATTTAGTTCCTAAAGTATCACTAATGGCTTTTACTAGTATACCTGGACTAATAAAACAGATTCCCACTTAATATTTCTAACTTCACAAACAAGAGAGATATGAACACAAAAATCCCCGTTTCTGAACAGGAGGCTTCCTAATATTCTTACCCCATACCTCACAAAGCTTTATGCATTCTTGTAGTTGGCTGACCCTGTACACCTTCAAGAGGAAGTGTTGACGTAATTAAGACTGGACAAATTGAGAAAGAAGTGAACTCCAGAGATAAGGCCAGAGCCTTTTGGCTAATTGTACTTGTTGGCAGTTTTCTCTCTAAGTCCTGGGGCAGCACAGCTTCACAGGTGATTACTCGGCCCCACCCAGTCAGAAGCTCAGGGCTCCATGAACAGAGCTGATTGACTGGGCAGGGCTGATTAATCACCTGTGAAGCTGTGCTGCCCTGCAGCTTAGAGGGAACACTGCTTGTTGGGCCTGGGAATAGTGTATAGGGTGGGTTTATGTATTTTTTTGAGAAAAATGCATGTAGATTGTCTTACCTTCTTGTGCCCTCAAACATTGCAGAAATAGTTATCTTGTTGTGACTCCAGCCTTTCTTTGTATTAATAAAAATAAATACCCTGTTGTGCTTTATATTTGGTTAACTAAAAAAATTTGTATCGTCAGAGAAAACACCTCTCATTACTGTTCAAGTTTTTACATAGTCAGATTCAGTGGGCAAGGAATCTTGAAGAGTGAAAAATAAAAATGGGCCCCGCTAGATCTGCATGCAAACTTTCACAAATTTTGTAGGGAGAAAGGGTTTGCCTCCAGGGATTTAGTTTAGCTCTCTATCAAAATGACAGCTGCAAACTTTAGATCTGGGACAGAACTCCCTTTCCAACATGAGATGCTTGGATCTTGGGTGTTATTTCAGGCCATCAATTTAGGAGGACACACATGAGCACACATGCTTGTGTAAACCACATACAAACATTCCTATACAACAGTAAGAAATGGAAACATACTGACTAGAGATTACACTACACCACTAATGATTTTGATTGTAAATGTTATGTCCTGCATCGATGCTCAGAAGCAGAATACTAAAACTTGGGAAAAGTAAAAAGCAGCATATTTTAGGGTGGTAAACAGGCTTTTAGGTCTAAGCTTCCTAATCATTACCTTATGGCTCATAAAAATAGCAATTTGATACCAACTACCAAGAGAGGTAGTTATTTTTCTGCTCTACGCTATACTACCATAAATGCTAAAACTATAAGTACATTTATCTCTTGTTTAAGAGGGATTAGAAAAATGGTTTTGTCTACTACATTCAATGAAATGGTTATTTTCCCCATCATAAGCACATTAAAATTCAAATTTTGAATATCAAATTCAAAAACTTCTCAAGAATGGGCAGAATTTTGAGCAAATATAAACACTAAAAAAAGCAAACGGGTGCAAATTTGTTGGTCAAATACCCATTTTCAATTTCATTATACAAAGTTAAGTATAACTTAAGTGTAAACGCTCTACATCTGAATTGCATAACAGTTCTATCACGGTTTCACACAATGCTACACGTAAGATTGTTTTTAAAATCTCTGGTTTGAAAATATATTGCATGAGTTAACAATAATATTTATCATGTCATTTTTTCACAGTGAGCTTTTTGATAGCTCTCCAGGTAGAAATCTCACTGGTGGGTATGCTCTTTTATTGCTAACCATTTCACTTTTATCTAAGAAAATGACTATGACAAAAGGCTTTTCAGGTTTCGCCACATAGTATCGGCAATATCTGATAGCTTTTATGTGCTCAATTTTCAAATTGATGGATTTGAAAGAAAACTAAAACATAGCCTAGATACTGGCACAGTGCAGGCAGGCACTATATGCATACAAGTCTGCTAATTTACTTGGATTCTTTACCTGCAACCTCCCTGCTGTTTTAATACTGGGGCCTCTTGTGGGTAGAGACAGGCAAGCATGCTGTGTGGTGGTTTTATTGTGATGTGAACAAATGATCATGAGGAAATAACTGGCAGCAACCATCAAACATATTAGATCTAGATTGCCATGCTGGCACTTCAAGGTAAGTGGATTATCATTGTGCCCCCTTATTATCTCCTTTATTCTCTCCCCCTTGTTCCCCTCCCATGCAATGTAGACTAAATACCACCTTGATTGTAGTATTGCTACTATCTGATGGATTTTGGCTGCATTCAGTGACCCCTTTTCAAAGAGAAGGGAGGGGTGCGGACTAGCAAATCACAAAATGTGGAAAATGAGTTAATACTGCTTCAAGTACCTTTGATGAGAAGGGCTGATCCCTAACTCGGGCCTCCGTTTTTAATATCCTCAGTCTGCTTTAATGAGTTTGTGTGTGGTGCAGGGAAAGTTGTTCACTTGTATGTAGCTGCCTTTCAATCATGCTGCCATTTTTCTGCAACTACCAGTGACTCAAGTTTATTCCCTTCGCTAATGCAAGGGCCATCCTGGGCTTCTTTCTTAGGCTAACAGAGTATAATCTTCAAAAACAACTAAGCAATTTGCCAGCCTGAATGCCATTTTCAAAAGTGAATTAGACACTTGTGAGTCTAAGTCTAACTGGAAAGTCACATCAGTGCTTTTGAACATTTTATCCACAGAGCCAATTTTGTCCCTACTGTCACTCTGAACTTGTCTTGAGGGTAATTTTTGTCCACAATGCTAACGATCACTGACATCTACGATGTGCAGTCCCTGTCCCAGTATGGTAACTTTAGGTTTACATTTAAGATGATATGGGGGACTGACAGAATTACCAGTCCCCTGGGCAAGGTGTAGCCTACAAGCTCCCAGAAGGGGTGGGACTGGGGGCTAGCCCGCTCCATCAGCTCTTCAATGCCCCCTCTCATCTGTTGGCAGACCTGGATGGTATGTTGAATTGTTGCCAGGTTTAGTTATCTTTGTACGTCTGCTTCTGCATTGACATAGGTGAAGAGTAGGGATGTTAACATGTAGACAACTACACAACTGATAAAACTGGGCTTATCAGTTAATCCTGTCGAATAAAAGCGCCCCCCCCCCCCCCACTGCCTCTGTATCAGACAGTGATACAGGTGCAGCAGTGCAGAGGGTGAGGGGGGAAGGTAGGAGCCAATACATGCTGGAAGCCAGCTTTTAAGCTCTGCGGATCCACCTGCCCTTCCCTTGCTGCCTCCCTCCCCCCCTTTGCTGCCTCCTACAGAGGTGGGTGGGGGCAGGATCTGCCTGCTCACCCCCACACTGCTGCCTAGAAGCAGCAGCATGAGGAGGGGAGGAGAGGAGGATGCTTCACGGCAATGGCCCCTGTCTGCGGGGAGATTGAGATGACAGAGAGCTCTCTAGCCATGGTTCCTGGGAGCACACTGGCTGCTGGCCCCATCTCCGTGGATTATCAAATATTCATGTAACTGCTAAAATGTCATGCGGTTACACGACTATTCAATTGCACGCTATCTAACATCCCTAGTGAGGAGTATATTTGATTAGCTTTGAAGGGGAAAAAGTCTGAAGAGTCTACTTTTGTAAAATGCTACATCTCCAAGTAGGTGAACGGTAATGAGAAACTTAGCAGTGGGATGAATTGGAAGCAAACACTCGCAAATAAGGCCATTTCAAGCAATGCAAATAGGACTGAATAGGGGGAATTCCCTCAGAATGGGGTGTTTCTGTCAATTGCCAGCTTGTACATCAACAGTGACTTTAGGGAGTACAAGGGGGACAAGAGAGGTGAGTGCTGCCGCATTCCATTTATTCCTAATTGGGGATCCCTCTGGGAGGGACTACTGTGATCTGATTTAGGTTAGGTGCTACTAAGCTGCACTGTATTGTGCTGGGCTAGAGCCAAGCCTGGCAGAGAATCAGAGATCTGTGACCAGCCGAAATGGATCTTGGCTGTAGCAGAGAATCTGGCCCATTACATCTTTTAAAAACACAGACGAGTATCTCTTGCTTGAATAAAATGAGTGACAATGTAGTGCTGTCAAATTAGGTACAAGTGAATATATTCCCAGAATTGAACATACACAGGATTTTCACTTTAAAAGATCAGGCAAAATGTCTTATAAATAACAATTGCACTCCCACTAATGAGAATGAATTGAGTTTGTTTTGTATTCTAGAAAGGAATTCTAGAAGATCTGCTCTATCAGAAGGGTGAATTAAAAAAAAAAAAAGCTATAATTAGCATTTCCAGAGTTTTGTTTTCCAGGTCAGTTGTCTAAAATACATGGGATCTTCATGATACACTTTCTTTTTTCAAGATCTTAATGTTTTTTTATTAGGACAAATTTTGTTTTATTGCCTTGTTTTCCCGTAAAGCCAACAAGTTAAAACAACAGGATTTAATTTTGGATTGGCAGGGTAGCTAAAGGATAATACATTGTGTGGCCCCTCATTTTATCGTTCTCTTTTCCTTCCTCCTGCTTCCCAGACTCATTTAGGTGTTCTACTTTGCCACTGTGCTGTTCAACTTATTGGCCGAAAAATCTTTGCAGGTGATTTATAGAACCCCATGGTTATTGTATGGCTAATGATTCATGGAATTTCATTAAATACCAAGTATGTGCCTGCTTACTGTCTGTGCACACTGCATATTAGAACCTTTGCACTCCCCCTTTGCAAATTGCACCCATTAAAGTCCCAGACAAAAGGTCCTCTCAGTAGCTTACATATTTTCCCACATGTGAGAGAGCAATTGGAAACTTCCTCTTGATAACTAAAAACTTTTGAATTAGAATTTATGAGACGGGTCTTTTGGTCTCATTGCCTAAGGGCTGAAATAGATCCCAGTGTGTACAAGTGCTCCTTTGATGCATGGAGCTGCACAGGGTAACATTTATGAACAGGATCAAAAAGTGTAAAGCAAGGACAATGTGTGGAGGCCCTTACTCTGACACAAGGAGCCAGAGTCTGTATGTTTTCCAAGGCTAAAAATGTAAAAGTATATGGTCAGGATAGCAGCACACTCCAGATCCTTTTTAATTGTAGTAAAACCCGAGATAAAATAATGGCTGTTGGTGCTACAACTTCCTTTTCTTCCCTGTTCACCTAGAAAGGCTTTCAAGCTGCTTTTGCCTTTGTGAAAATATTCATCATGCTTGTGTTAAAAGAACTATATCAACAAGAAAATGGTGGGCCACATCCTGAACTGGTGTAAATCAGTGTGGCTCCACTGAAGTCGATGGAAGTAGAGCCACACCGATTTTCTTAACCCGAGTATTTGGTTATAGCTTTTAAATTGACATTGTCTTTGTTTTTCTTTCCGTCTATTTGCAGAGTAAGAATGTCTTATCATGAAGTAACTTATTTTCAGTATAACTTATCCTGGCCCCAATTCAGAATAGAATCTAAATCTAACTTTAACTTCATGAGTAGTCCCTTTGGCTTCAGTGGGAGTACTCAGGAGTTTACAATTAGGTGCATTCTTAAGCCCCTGTGTGGAAAAGGTCATGATGATAACTGGAATTGCCATGTGTACATGACAGTACAAGGGAAACTATTCAGGACCTGCATGTGATTGTATGAGATTTCAATATATCTGAGTTCACGATAAGTGGGCTCCCATGAATTTGTATCTGTAGATGTTATATAAGAAAAAGAGGGAGAAAAAGAGAAATTAGGCAGTCTCAGGTTATTCAGCAACCTCTCTAGAGCAGGGATGTACAGCACTGTAAAATGGTCATGCTGTACAAAGCTTGTTTACACACTTGTCAGGTGAAATCTGTCCTAGATGCAGATCCTTGGTATATTAAGGTTGGCAATACCTTTAGAACAGTAATCAAGTCGCAGATATTAGCTGGGAGGGATGCTTTAATCAGAGGTGAAAGTGAGCTGGTATGGCAAACTTGAAAGAAAGTGGCTATCAGTATGTGCTGGTACACAGCTGATGACCATGCCGGCAGGGCTGCCAATTCGGTGGGGGTAGGGGAAGGAGAGGCAACTGATCTGAGTCCTGGTGATGCAGCAGCAGCTAGAGCCACAGGGGGCAAGGGCCAAACAACACTGAAGGGCTGGCTGGGGGCAACTGGCCCCCCCATCCCCACCCTTTCTGCCCAGTGTCTCCCCCACTCCCTTTGCCTGAGAGGTCCCCGAGTACAGTGACCCTGAGTACCAATAAGACCCTGCTTTCATCCGTGGCTTTAAGAGGTGTAAGCATCAGGAATAGTTAGATTGTCATGAGTGACAGCTGGTTTGACTCAGCTTTTCTACATTCTGTGGCTGATAAATTAGTTACCATCCCATTTATTTTGTGTGTGTGTGTGTGTATTCTGAACAAAGCCTAAAAACACTGACTTGCCCAGGGGACTTTCCAAAAGGTTAGATTTTATCTTGGTGTCTTTGGCCAAGATATCTGCTCTGTTGTCCAGTAAAACTGAAGCTGCCCATCTTGCCAGAGGCACTGCACCTTAGAGGTGATATTTTTAGAGTGGAATGTGTCAGTTTTAAAACAATCCAAGATCCTTTGGTATAAAAAGTGCTACATGAAAGTTCTGACCAAAAAAATCAGAGACTTTACTAGAGCTGGCAGCTCAGTGGCCCAACACGTTCTGGGATGTGTTTTTATAGTGGCCAGTCCTGCTGGTGTGTTTGTCCCTGCTAGTTAGAAGCTTCAGGGGGTAGCCGAGTTAGTCTGTACGGGATAAATTTTAAAAATAACAAATAGTCTGGTAGCACTTTATAGACTAATAAAACATGTAGATGGTATCATGAGGGTCATCTGAAGAACTGGGTTGTGCCCATGAAAGCTCATGATACCATCTGCATGTTTTGTTAGTCTATAAAGTGCTACCAGACTATTTGTCGTTTTAAAGTTTATCTTATTTAGGCTTGTTTTCTAGTAAGTCTGACTAATAATAACTAAAAAATGTTGTAAAATATCCCTGGTAGTTTTCTTTATCCAATAGAGTACATCTATTGGATAAACAGACCGGATTAAGACTATCACATCCTTTTCATCTCGTATGGACCAAATATAGGAAAGTTCCACCCAAACTCTTCTTCAGGACAACAGGATAAATACTGAAGAGGCTTTCGCATGGAGTGGACTGAGGATGATTTATGAATGAATGGGATCTGTCGGAAGTACAGTTTACACATGGAATACAGAAAAAGCTCTGTTCGGTATCACTGTTGATTTTAAACCTTGACTCAAATATAATTGGGTTTGCAAACTACTTTGAAGAAGTTATAGGGGAGAAGCATAGAGGGAAAAAGACAAAACAGTGCAATCAGAGCTGTACAAGAATGGAGCATAGAACAGGCACCATGAAGAACAAATCTAGAAACTGAAAAATGAAGAGATGGGTAAGACAGAAAAAAAAATCTGAAGAAACAAATGGGAACATAATCTATACTAAATTACACCTTGTGCAATCTGTTTGACCTCACTGGAAATGCACAGGAAATAGCTCAACAAAGAATTAGATCAAGCCAGAATACATACCAGTTAAAGGGTCCCAGTTTATTCCAGCTGAGAGATGTTCTCTTTCCAATATATAAAACAAGTTTCACTTGAATCATAACAATATGTTGAAGGAGGAATTTCAAAAGATGAATTACTCATGGAAAAAAATCAGAGTTTAAATTACCAAAAAAAAAAAAAAAAAAGGTTGACAAACTCAAACTGGTCTTGTGGATTATCCTAAATAATATGATGAGCATGTAAAATCTCAAATTCCAAGAATTTCTCTAATCTCTAATGATAGTCATGCTTATCCACATAATAAAGTAATCATCACTCTACTCATTATAATCAAGTATCAGTTTCAGGCATTTCACCAACTTTAAAACTCAAGTGAAAAAATAATGTTAAGATGGTCAGGTAAGAGAAATGGAAGTGTACGTCATTACAGAAGCTAGGGAGATAGGATTGTTGGGTCAATAAAACACCTAAGAAGTTGGGGGAGAAAATTAGGAGAGGAATGAGACTTGATTGGGTATTCCAAATGTAAGTAATAAAGAAGAATTGATTGTTATTATTAAGAAAATAGATGATACTATACAGGCATTGGCGGGAGGCCAACAGGGTGCTGAGCCCCTGGGTAATGTGTCAGAAGGACTGAGGCCTCAAGTGGAAGGGATAGGGCTGAGTTTGTCTCCTTCTGCCAGCCCTTCAGTGCCCCCCTTCCCCTGGGGCTCCAGCAGTAATTTAAAGGGCTCTGGGCTTCTGCTGCTGCTGCCTGCTCCTGGTCAGTTGTCCCCATTGCAGTCCTTCCTCCCACTCCTCCCCTGTCAGCGGTCCTTGCTACTGGTTAGCTAAATGTAGGGTTTCACAAGTACACAGTAACATTACCCAATGAAATGTGAGCCGTCTTCTAAGATTTATTCCACTATAAATTGGGTTTTAACAATATAATAGAAATCTGGGAAAGTGAAATTGGAAATGCGGGTGTATTTTGAAAGTTCAGTCAAATTGGGTGACGTTTGGCACTGAACATTTATACTTTTTGGTAAGATTCCATTAACATTGCTTAATTTGACTGCAATAACTAGAAACTTTTCAGAGCTGTGACTGTAACACTTAGGCACAACAGGATGGCTGAAGGGCAAAACAGACGCACTCAATCTGAACTTCCTCCACCTTTATAAGTTTAAATGAAATCTAGGTTTGATTTGGATAATCATCTAAAAAATTGCATTATTATCATGATTCAGGAAAGCACATGCTTAAAAGCTAAGCATATACTTAAATGTTATTCTGAATATGGGTCGTAAACTTCAAACAATATATAGCAAGGTCCAGTGGCAGAGATTCAGAAGATCGGGGTTCCATTCTTGGTTCTTTCATTGGCTCGGTTACAGACTATACGAGTGCTATAGTCTGTAAAATAAAGATACTTATGCTCACCTGTCTTGGTAAAACACTTAGAAAACAATAGAAGAAAAATACTGAGACAGACTTTCTCAGTGGATTTCTGGTAGTTTCTCCTTTGAGTCAGGCAGGACATAGCATGAGAGCTGAGAGAGTAAGATACTTACTGTAAAATTCTTGTGCCACAACAGTAAGTGGCAAGACTGATACAAGATCCCTTGTGAACACTCCCTCCGCATATTTTACAAACATATCTGCTGAGTCAAAAAATGCCCTATTCTGGGATGATAGCACAATAGTGCTGACCATGAATAGATAGCAATGGATATCCATAGATAGCTGCATCTGCAGATATTAATGCTAATAGCTGCGGCTCATTTTTGCAGATATGGTTGTAGATGTGGATACAAATTTTGTATCTGTGCAGGGCTCTATGAATAGAACTGGTGAGATTGGAAAAGCCACATTTAAGTTAATGAAACTACACCAATTTATACCAGCTTCAGACCTGGCTCAAAGTAATTGCTTCATCATGCCTCTATGAGATAGAGGCAGCAAAGTGGGGGAGGGAGGGATACTTCAAAGTGGCAGCACCACACAGGTGAGCCAGCGATCAACTGTGCGATGCTGCCACTTTGAAACTCTAAGGCGGCATTTCAAAGGGGCAGCCACCGTACAGCAGATCCACGGCTCTGCCCCTTTAAAACCTGAAGTGCCATGGACCCCGGAGTCAGCTGGAGTTCCCAATTGACCCTGGATTCTGGGGAAATGCCACACGAAGCCCAGGATCAGCTGGGGAGTCCTCAGCTGCCCTCGGGCTTCATGGCACTGCCCCTTTAAAATGCTGCTTTGGCATTTCAAAGGGGCATCATCGCACAGCTGAATCCAGGATCAGCCGTGTGGTGGATGCCCCTTTGAAATGCCACCTCTATGTTTCAAAGGGGCAACCATGGAGTCTGGGGTCAGCTGGGGATTCCCCAGATGATCCCCTCCGTGCGACATTTCCCAAGAACCCGGGGTCAGCTGGGGAGTCCCCATGTGATTGTGGGTTCTGCTGAGCAGTCCCCCATAGACCGTGGCATGGGGAGTCCCCCTCTGACCCCAGGCTCCATGGCTTTGAAATGCACAAGAGCTCCTGCTGGGGACTCTTGTACATTTCAAAGCAGGCACCTGCATGCAGCCCAGAGTCAGCAGGACTTTCCACTGGCCCCAGGCTGTATGTGGAGTTCCCCATTCCTCCTCTGAAACATACAAGAGCCCTCGCTGGAGCATTTCAAAGGAGGAATGTTGAAGTGCCTATCAACTAGTTGAGTAGTCAATGGAAATTCCATCCACTTCTCAACTAGACAATTAACTGCAATTTTACATCCGTAATGCAAATAATTCTTTCTGATGCAGAACAATCTTATTATAGTCAGTAGGACTACTCATGTGAGTAAGGACTTGTAGGCTGAGTTCTTCCCCAGTTAAAAGTTGTGTTTGTATTTGACTGACAGAGCTTGAGGCAGTAAAGAATCCATTGCTGATGATAACTCAGAGTTCATCGCATTCTCACTTCCTTAAGTCAGAGCTCATTCTCTAGCTTCCACGTGATGGGCTCATAGCCAAAGCCATGAGTCTGTGTGTATGTGTTCAGGACAGTTAATATTTATGATGCATCTTACTGGGAAAATTAGTATAAAGCTGTGTTCCAGAAGTACATTTATCCCATGACCTAGTTTTATGAACAACACACTGAAACATGGCCCACTTGATTTAAACCGTTGTCACCCATTCTGATGGATACAATGCCTAGCTTAGCTTATGCAATGCAAGCTAGGATTTTTGCAAAAATGCAATGTGTATTTGTGCAAGGTAAACAGATGGTAATACTTTTGTTAATACTAAACACACACAAAGATATTTATCAAAGGACCACATGTAAGGTCCGCAACTCTTGGCAGACATCCCTATGCTGTTACATCAGCAAATAAGAGCATTTTACTGCATTAGTGACTGTTTGGGTTTTTTTTTCAGGATCTGTTTTAGAGTAGACAGGCAGCTGCCCAGAATGCCATATTTCAGAGCCTTGTGATCTCATCATCTGTGGTACCAAGCATCCACATCTTTGTTTGAATTCATTAAGAATTGTAGATACTCTAGCTAGCTCAAGCCCTTGTGTGGGAAATCCACTGCAGGAGACAGCTCTAGAGAATGGATAGGGCAGCTGGGGGTGAATACTTGAAAAAGTTGGAACAGGGATGAGAGAGATGGGCAATCAGAGTAAAGGAAATGGAAAGAATGGATTTGGGAGGCTGTGGGAATGTCAATTACTACACCAACTACTAAAATACAGCAATCTTTTTTTGGAGGGGGTGAAAGAGATTGTAGTTTTTTAGTAGTATGCAGTAATGCTACAAGTCATTTATGTCAGAAAGGAAAGGGAATATATCCCTCTGAAACTATAGGGAAATTTTAGTTTGACAGACATAGATTTTCCAAAAGTTCTTGGTACCGATGACAAGCTCATTCTGTGATAGCACTGTGGCCTGACTTCAATGTGCTTTTATTAGCAAATAGGATAATAAAATGTGCATGCAACTACTGCTGAGGAGATCTATCTTACCTAAAGTTTTCTACCGAGACACAGGAAAATATCTAGTGTCCCACTTCAGGAAAGCACTTACACAATGGGAATTGAGCATGTGCTGAAGCACCTTTCCCAAATAAGGATGCTTTCCTGAATCAGAATATTTAGTTGGTTATAAGGGCGGAGGCAGGAATATTCTTCAGAAAAAATTCAAAAAACTGTCAGCCACCTCTATACACAGGAACCTTATGCACACTTAATTGCATTTTTTTCCATATGAAGGCCTAATGAAATCAATGGGGCTATTCACAAGTTTGGGTACTTCTAACTGTGAATAAGATATCGCTATCTCATCCATAACTATTATGCAGTGCTGCTGCTAATAATCATTATATCACACGTATAGGCCAGAGTGTGAGCTCCTTGCTCCTTTTGGTGAGCAGCTACTCACAGATGCAGTTCCATTGACTTTAATGGAATGGCTTGTATGAGTAAATGGGAAATAGAAAATCACAGTCTGGCCCCAAGTTTGTTAAAAATAATCATTTAAATAATAATTGTATAATTATTCAACATACTTTTATTTATTTTTTGGTACATGAATCAAAAACGTTAGCTCAATTAGGTTACGCACCTAAGGGAAAAAAGTCAACGTGAGACAAAGGCCCTGATTCAGTAAATGTACACACAGGCTCAGAGCCAAAGCCATGTGCTTAGCTTTAAGCATTCACTTAAATTCCATTGAGTTTCTGAACTGAGCAGCAAATAGTGTTAAATTACTTACCATTAGTGCCGTTACTATTATGTTCCGCTCAGCCATGGTCATTTCTTCTGTTATTTAAACAGACTTTCTCTAATACCCTGTACAAGAACTGAAATCCAACCTATTGACCACTGGGAAAGCTTCCAATAATTGCATATTGGAGAAGCAAATCAGCAGGCATAGCAGGGGTATGTACATTCTCATAAATATAATATTCAAATTCATTTGCCTATATAAATTTAATGTAACTATTAAACCAGCCTTCTAGTTGCTCTGGGGTTTCTTTTAAACATTTTCTCTGCTGTAAACATTCCATTCAATATTTTCTGTATCATGTTAAAATTCAAAGGACATTCATCATCAGATGAGATAATTAACACAGCCTCCTACCAAAAGCTAAACATGCTACAGTCTCTTTTCTAATGTATGCATTTCAATGGTATTTCCAAACAGAGTTACAAGGGTTTAGTATTTTTCCTTCTGGATTTCATCCAAACAAAGTATTTTCCATTTAAAACCAAACTCATCAACTGAGGAGGCTTTCTTTGGGCTATAACATCTTCTATGGAAGAGATGGAGGGAACAGACTGGAAATACTTAGCTTAGTTATTTCTCTCTCCCTATTCCTCCCCAATCTAGAGGTCAGTTATGAGCCAGATAAAAAATAGCAGAGCAGATCTTCACCTAACATAAATTGTTATAACGCCAGTGATGTCAACACAGCTATGACAAGTTATGCTAATTGAGATCTGCCTTAAGATATCTAAGATTTCTATCATATCTGCTACCTATGATATTATTTAAGAGGAATTTCAGTTGCATGCCTGAAGGGTGTATAACTCTCACTGCCTAATTATCCTTTTTACTGCAACTTGTTTCTTTTTTAGCTAGCCACCCTTCACCCCTCAAAAAAAGAAAGAGGAGGAGGGATGACTTGGAGACGGACCAAACTGGCAACAGTCTTTCCTCCCAGCCTGAATATTGAGATTGAGATAAGAAGATTCACCTCTATGATGGTCCTGAAACAGGACTTTGGATCCAAACTTTCTCTAAAGTTTTAAGTAAAATTTTCAACTGTCTCTAAGTCATTTTGGATCTTAAGTCACATTGAAGATCAGAGAGACGTAGGCTTCAATGGGTATGCCTAAACAGCGATTCGACAGTACGGCTAGCCTGTTCCAGCCAACCTAGGCTTGTAAGGTTCAGGCAGTGGGACTGTTTCACAGCAGTATAGACTTCTGGACTCCAGCGGGAACCTAGACATCAACACAGCAATAGCCCTGCAGCCTGAGAGCACAAGGCCAAGTCAGCCAACACGGGCCAGCCATGGGTTTTTCTTTGCTTTGTAGATATTACCCTATGCGTGCATCTAAACTGCACCTGCAGGTTGAAATAAGATATGTAATTTGAGCTACACAAATTGCCTATCTTATTTCAATCTCATTTCAAAATAGTTATTTCGAATAAAGCGCTATTCCGAAACCTCCCTTTAACCCTCGCAGAACAACTGTTACAGGAACGCCAGAATAGTGCACCCATTATTTCAAAATCTATTTTGAAATAATAGGCGCGTTTAAAGATGCGGAATAGCTATTTCAGGATACTTCCAGTATTCCAAAATAGCGACACTGTCTAGACATAGCCTTTGTGACTTAGGTGCTTTAAAACTTTACCCTAGTGGTCTGATTTTGATTTCACAGTGGTGAGCTAAGATTTGAAAAAGTGATTAGTGAAATAAGTCCCTCAGCTTTTGGTTGCCCAATCTGAGACATTTTAAAAGGAATCTGATTTGCAGTAGGTAGGTGCCCAGCATTTCTGAAAACCAGTGAAGTTATACACACAAACATCCAGAGGGAGATCAAAATCAGGGCTCAGTTAGGTGCTGAGCTGATACTCATTGGCATAACTCCACTGAAATCAGTAGAGCTTTGTTGATTTATACTTGTTGAGAATCTAGCTGTCAATTTATACCACAACCTACTTCCTGTCCTCTAACGACAAAAGGCATGGCAAGGAGAGATTTTCCACATGCTTAAATGATTTAGAAGCACTATTGAAAGTCAGTAGGTTGTAGGGCTAAATCTGCAAATGAACATAGGCATTGCAATGCCTAACTTTTAGGTGTCCTCATGCCCACTGAACTCCTGAACCTTTAAATTAGGTGTCCAGACTCCCCATGCAATGAATGGGGAGAGCAAGAATAGTATTCTCAGAAGTCAGCAAGATAAATGAGGAACCACTTTAATTATCCAAAAGAAAATACTGTGGCGAGGGGTGGATCTTAGTCCCATGACTCTGGAATGGTGCCTATCTTCACTCTGTGTTCATAGCCACGAATGTCAAGTGCCTATGCCAGGTCAGCCTTTTCTCAGGAAAAAACAGAGAAAGGGAGACTACCCAAATTCCAGTAAACATAGTAAACAGGACATTGACCTGCTCCAAGTCAGGCAGAGGAGGGCTTTTGAAAACTGATTTCTCACAGCACAGTCGAGTGTCTGGACTAGTGGATATTCTGGGACATGAGTGCCACTGCCCCAGTACCAAACATTCCTGATCTGGTTGCCCTCATCTGTCTTTTGTGTGACAGCCAACCCAGTCGGCATGCTCTAAGAACTACCAGATCGGGCCCTGCAGGTGAGATAGGTGGGGGAATGCCTAGCTTGTGACTCCTGTTGGGACTTAAGTATGAACCAGGGCTCTGAGCAGCTTGTTGGTATTGGGACCTAGGCAACATTGCTCACCCCCTCTGGCAGAAAGTGAGGCACTAGGTATCTTTGCTGTCAGAAATTTACGTGCGCAGGGAATTTGTGCATATGTGCGTCTTTGTGCATGTACTTTTAACTGACAGTATACAAGCCCCGCCACATAACTGGCAAAAGTCCTACTAACATTCCTAAGAGCAAGAGTGGGCCCAGAAATGCAACTAATCTATTTCAGAAGGGAGTAAACTGTACAATTTACAATTTAGCTAATCCTAGTCACAGGCTGCGTGAGATTTCTTGTTCCCGTTTGCTTCACAAGATAAAACATGGATTACGGTAAGAAATAAAGGAACTAGAGATATTGTGCAACCAATATTCAAATGAATAATCTCATTCCAGCCAAATGGACTACTTGAATAAGCAAGGATTGATTGTTGGATGGGGCCTTTTCACTGCATAAAACTCTATGGCTACATCTACATTGCAGGCTCCTTGCACAAGAACTGTTTTGCACAAGAGTTCTTGCACAAAAGGTCTGGCACAAAAGCGCGTCCACACTGCCATGTGCTTTTGCGCAAGAGCATCCATGGCCGTGTGGACACTCTCTTGCACAAGAAAGCTCTGATGGCCATTTTAGCCAGAAGGGTTTCTTGCACAAGAAACTCCTGTTGCCCGTCCACACTGCCTTCTTGTGCAAGAGGGCTTATTCCTTGTGGGGAGAGGAATAACTCTTGCATAAGAAGCCCTCTTTTCTGATGTTTTACTGTAAATTTACTTGTGCAAGAATGCACGTGCAGTGTAGACGCTCCACAAGATTTTGTGCAAGAACTTGTGCAGATAAATCAACTGATATGTTTGAAGGCAATAATCAATAATTATAACCTCAACATATTTACCATAACAATATTATTTAATCCAATTCCTTGAATGTTCCTCGGTGCCCTTTTGGAAGCCTAGTAGGGGGAGCAAGGAGAAGATGTTCTTTCTTTGAACCATTCATTAACTAACCCTAAGCTTTGTTAAATACTAGCCTAGTGGCCTTGGGACAAGGGAGGGGATCTGAGTTTGCCAGGGGCAGAATGTCAAGACTTATGGGTTCTTCTGCTTGAATGAAGTTGAGAACGTGGACTGTAACCAATGTGGCTGCTCCTTTCACAGGCAGCTTCAGGGCACAGTGGACCCTCCACTATGAAAATGAACCTCCTGTTTTGCAAATTGGTGCACCTCCGCTCTTTGCGGCTCTTCTCTCGACTGTATGCTTGGTTGAGTTTCACATTCCACATGATGCTTACACAGAAAAAAATAGCAGAACATAGTCAGGAGGCAAAAATTCACATCTCCTAAAGCCCCTGAAAAATCCTGAAAAGGCAAAGAGGAGATTAAAGGGTTATTGGATCGCAATAACCCTTAAAAATGTAATGACTGATACTGAATGCTGAGAATGAACTCTCTCTCCCCCTATTTCAGACAAAAGAATGTTTCCTAAGCTCTGGTTTCAAATGGACTATTTGCAGTGGCACTAATGACTGTTTCAGAGCCTCCTATTTTCAACAACAACCTTGATCATGTTTTCTCAAACAGAAGAGTTCTATCTATCAATCTTCGAGCAACAAAAATTTGAAATCAGTACTTAAAGCTATTGAAATGGAACAGATAAAACCCAGAGGGGGGAAAATTAGCATAACAACCAAAAGGAAGATAGGAACAAAAACAAAATTAAGGCAAGCTGATATCAGAAAGCATGGAAGAGCCTTCAGGCAGAGAAAGACATTGTACAATGCATGGACATGGTATTGACAGCACATTGTAAAACAGCTCATTCCACAAATTAGGATGGGGAAAGGGGTATTAGCCAGTGAGGCAAACTGCATGTCTGATCATAAAATAGGTGAGAAACTGGGGAAGATAACACTGATGTTATTACACAAAGACTAGCTGCAGTTTCTATCCCCCTTTGAACAGATTTTTAAAATAACTAAATACTATTTTTGTACCAGGATAATGCTTTATGAAATTATTTCTTCTTGTTTGAGTTTTTAATGAAGTCAACACAGAATGATCAGAGACTGGAGCAATACTGGAAGGAAGATTTTAGGGGTGGAGGATTGGTCTTCACATTAATCCATGCTTTATTACATCTCCGCTTAGCCCTGATCTACAAAGAGTTCCTGTACCATGGGAAAGAAATGTTTTGGTTAGGGGAGTTATATAAGTTCTGCTACTTGTGTGGAAATTATTTTGGTATAAAAGTGCCTTACATTCATATAGTTTATTCTCCTCAGATGGCAGGGGTGGGTAACATTTTTGGGTCGGGGGCTGCTGACCCACAGAAAAATCAGTCAGCGGCTGGGCACTGCGGAGAGACGGGGAGGGGATTGGAGTGCCAGTGTAGACTCCCCAATGCTGGGGGAGGCCCTAAGCCTCAGGGGTCAGATTCAGGCAACCCAGGGGCTGCATCCGGCTCCTGGACCGTAGGTTCCAAAGCCCTGTCATATGGGAACAACTAAATCAATAACATTATTTTTACTTTTGTAACTGTGCCCCTGCTAGAAACTTGTACTACTTTAACTGTACCAGCATAGTTAAATTGTGTGATTTTTTTATAGACTGCTCTAAATTTGGGTGTAATAAAACCTGCTCTCATCTACTTTGCATGCATCAGGCTTAATCTGAAGTAATGCGTATATTATAGGCTAATTATTTGTGAGTCCTACTTTTGCAGGGAATAATATGAGTTGTTTAGGAGGGGTAGTTCCTTGACTTTTTTGCTGTATTGTTCACATTCTGTGGAGGAGAAACTCTGTACCCAGAAATGTGATTAATTGCACAAATTGTAGGAAGGCGAATACTGATGTCAAATCTGCAGCCATACCAACTTGTGCTGTGATCTAGTGCTATCTTACAAACAAAATGGTAGAGAACATTTTTAAAAATCCAATTATTTTGTATGGAAATTTTGGGGGATTTTTTTTCATTGTTCCAAGGAAAAAATTTGATTTTTTTTTTTACAATTTTTTATTAATGTTTTTGTTTTAGTGAATACTCTGTGTGTGCATGCATGCATGGGGGGGGGGGGGGAATTAAATTTGCTCAAAAAAAATTTCCCACAAAAAAAAGGCAACGAGTGCTAATAAAAATGAGGAGTTCTAAAAGACAACTAAAAGTGGCACCCAAAAGACTAACACATTTATTCAGGCATAACCTTTTGTGGGAAGGAACCCAGTGCTAATAAGAGTCTTTCAGATCTCTATTGTGCTGGTGGTACTTTTCCTCCCTTTAGTCAGCATTGCACTAGTACCTGGATAGGATGTTAGAATTCACTATGTCTCTCCCAAGTGCAGGCTTTTAAATAAGATACAAAATTCAGTTCTTGACCACAGTGGGACCATCATAAACTCCATACTTTAACAAATTTGGAGTTTCTAGACTTCTTTCAGTTGTGTAATTCTGTTCTGCCTACCTAAATCTGCCATATAATTTCCCTATGCAGGGATATTATTCTCCTTCACTTGCTCTCCTCATTCATTCTTAGTCATAGCATAGCAGTAGTAGTAGTAACATTTACTGCTTACATTGCTCTAGGAGGCCTAGACGGAAACTAGGACCCCCTGTGATTGCTATATAATGTTATTGTGCACTGTTCACCTGCTGCTGCACTTCCCTCAGAGGTCATTTCATTTCCATGGTGGATAAATGTATTAAATCTGTAAAGTCCAATGGGATGAAAGATGCACTAAATGCTTAAGATAATTTTCTTAAATAAGGGACCTGCTATAGCGCCTCTTATAGTGAAACTATGTGAAATACACTGACCACAACATGGTGAAATGATCATTTTAAGTTTAAAACATATGCACACTCACTCATGACATAAATGTTCTCTTTCTTTTCTTCTGTTCGTTTAAACAGAGATGCCATTCCTTTCCCCATCTGAGTTAAATACCACAGTATCCTTTTCGGCAGGCTTCTAAGCTAAATCTAATCAAGCTGTGTCACAACTCTGTCAGGCAGGTTGCTCTTTCTTTGGCCTTGAATAATTGGAAGAATGTTGGCACTTGTGCCTGGGCCATGAGAACGTGACCCGGGTTGATATTTAATCTACTTCAGTGCTAGGCTGCACTAGGACTGGGACCTAAACCAGGCCTCAGGAACAGTATGTTAGACATCAGCAGCACTCATTTTACCTTGAAATGGATTCCATTTAATGTATCATTACACTGCTACAGGAGAATGCTTTAATGAGACAGATACATGCACTGGAAAGGATTAAATTGTTGTCCTTTAAACATTTTTGCTTTGCTAGCCTAATAGCTACAAGGTGCTGGGAAATACCTGGAGAAGGCAAAAGGTTACAGTCAATCAAGAGTGTCTAAATCTGAAGGTCTGTCATCTTTGGGTCTGTGAACACATTGCAAGAATTGTAAATATCTCTTTTGTCTGCAACAGGGTTGTGAGGACCAGTATTAAACACTGAAACAGCAAGTTGTGTGTTAAGCTTCTTCCAGGGAAAGTTGGAACTTCTACTGAATTATAAAAATTCTCTGGGTACATTAAATACTTTGAATTCAACTACTTTACTGTGTTACTTAGAAAAACCAAAATTTTTATGTAAACCTCATACACAAATAAAAATTCCGTCGTAACTTGTATTTTGGAAGAGTTTTCGGATTTCTCTTCAGAAGGAGAATATAAGCTCCCTAAGTCCTCAGGAGAAAAAAAAGGAAAGTCTGTGCAGATTTATCAGTTGTCTCTGAAGAAAAATCTTAAGCCACAGTGTATTTCAATAGTTTTATTTCTACTTTCATGCAAATTTCAAGGCAACAAGGAACCCAATGGGGAGGGGTTATCAATAATCAGAACATTTTCCGTAGCTTCACTCATGTTTACTAACAAGAAAATTGCCTGGTTTTTGTGACTTATGAATACTGATTTGTTTTTAATATTCCAGGATTTCTTCAGTATCCAAAGGATATCCTAACTTAGTTCATGTGAGAGTCATAATGACAAACTGGAGGATGTCTGAGGTGATTTCAGTCATCTTCAATTTTAATAATGAGGTAAGCCTTCTGGAGATTACAAGTCTCATGGTGATGATCTGAGAGGAGATAATTTCCATATTAAATCAGGGCCAACACAACTAACTGCCCTATACCCTGTTTTTGCCACCCAGCATTTACCCAGTGATGTTGTCCTGTACAATATAGAAACTTTTAATCAATCCCAAATGCCTGCTACTCCACCGCTTACAAATGGGTTCTGGTGATCTGAACAATAACAGAAAGGAGGCTTTGTTACAGAGTGGAGTACTGAGAGACTAATCAGGTACGTTACTGATTAACCCTGCCTCCGTTGGAATGTCAATGACTTCCTTTCTTTAATGCTACAGTATTTAGGGACAAAGTGTTTGTCCCTTTCAGATGCACTCCCCCAATCTAATTTCCACTTATTTTGTTATTGAAGACTAACACCTGCTTTAAGTCACCCAAGCCTCCCCCCTCCCCCCCCCCCCTCCGCCAACCATTCACATTAAAAGATACTGTAGGTTCCTTTTATATTTGTGAGTCACCATGTAAGCAAAACAGTATTTTGATATGTGATGTTAAATAAAATATTTTTTCCTCTTGCTGTGGGAAATCACTCTGTCGCTTTGAGAAAAATCTCCTCAATCCTTTCACATCAAGCTAAGAATAAATGTTAACCTTTCAAGACAAATTTAACAAGGTTGACATATAAAGTTCTTATATATATTTTGAGAAAGAGTCTGAGCGCAGTAGCAAAGGTAATGCCAGAACTCTTTTTAAAATTCTTTTCGTATCAACTGCTGGGATTAAAATTAACAACTTTCCACATAACAGAAACCCATCACTCTTCTGAATCTTTGGAAAATTAAGCCTGTTTTCCTCATCATAAGTACAACATCCTGGGGCACATTTTCAGAAAAATCAGAAGCCAGACTGTCTTCAGGAATGGACTTACTCGAGAATTTGACACAAACCTAGACCAAAGCCTTGGCCTTGTTAGTTTTTTGACCCTCAGAATTCTAGAACAATATGAAGCCAAAGCTGATACCCAGGGGTATAAATAAAAAAAAACCAGCCTCATGCTCTGCGCACTGGACTAGGAGCTGCTGATTTCTAACCTAGGCGCTAACACTGATTTTCAGTGTCGCTTTGGCTCAGTTTCTCTCCGCTTCAGTGTCCATGTCTGTACAATGATTAGCCTTCCCTTCTGTTTGTGTGATATCCATGCACAACTGAATTCACTCCTAATTTGTATTTACCCATCATCCTTTTTTCAGTTTCATGGCTGGATTGCAGATAGACAGGGGCGGCCCATCCATATAGGTGAACTAGGCGGTCATCTAGGGCACCAAGTTAAATGGGGCGTAAAGGGGCGCCAAATGGTGGCGCAATATCATTGAGGGGTTTGGAGGTGGGGGCGCCGATTGCATGGTTCGCCTAAGGCGCCAGTTGCTGGCAGCTAGTCTAGGCCGCTCCTGCAGATAGAGAGTATTGCCATGCTATTTACTGTTGAGTTTAACTAGCCGATAGTTAATGGAGGCTTTGGTTTTCTGGTGATGAAGTAAGGGGCATGAGTGGGACGCGTCTTTCTACCTTCAGCTGATGCCAGCTCCTAGCCCTGGGGAAGCTGGTGGTGGCTGTCCAGCTGCTTCCAGGGTGGGACTTAATAGCCTTAGAGCTGGAAGACCTGGCCACTGGAGGATTCCCACAGTGTATATGAATCTGAGTGGCACAGAGAATCTCTGTGTGCTGTTACCCTGTTGGCTGCTGGTATAGGAATATGGTCAGGAAAAAGGAGATGTGGTTGGGTGTCCCTACCCCTGCCATAGTACTACCTGGAGACTAGCAGCAGCAATGCTTCAGGTAGCTCTAATTTACATGCTTAAACCAGACCAGCACTAAGCAGCATATAATCTGGGAGGTTGGGGCAAAGGTGGTTTAAAGCTACCTTATACTATCCCATCCAGACTTGCAGTGCCTGTTTCTCAGTACGACTTGAGAATCCTGCCAAGTTCAGAGTGCATAGCCCAGGTTTTACATATGGTTAAGCAAGCAAATGTTAAAGTGTAATATTTTTCAAATGTAGATGACAGCTGTAATTTATAATCTTCTTGGAGGTTCACCAGAAACAGGAAGCTATGGAGAAGGTGGGGGAATTGAGAAGTTGGGAGCGATGAGGAAGGAAGAGCTATGAAAATAGAATGCTTTCATCTGATCTGTTCTGCAGACTGAAAAATGGCAAGAAACGCTGGCTATGTCTACACTCCTACTTTACTGTGCTACAGTTTTCTGGCTCAGGAGTGTGAAAAAACCTCTCTCCCTACCGCTCTCCCCCCACCAGCTCAGCAAGTTGCAGCTCTGGGGGCCGTGCTCCTGTGCTGTTAGCTACTCCCCATGTGGAGATGGTTTACGTAGATCACGGGGCCCTGGTCTACACGAGGAAGTTATTTCAAAATAATTCCCCTTATTTCAAAATAACAAGTGGTGCATCCACACTACCAAGCCCGTTATTTTGTAATAAGGGGCTGGTTATTTCGAAATAACTCCTGCTTTCCACGAGGACTAACGCTTATTTCGAAATAGCAGTAGTGTGGGTGCTCCAGTGCTGCTATTTTGAAATGACTACTCTTCAGGGCCATTCAAAATTATTACTCCCCAGTGCTCCCTGGGGCTCTAAGTTGAGATAGCATGTCCACATTAGGGAAGCCTGCCTTGGACTAATTTTGAGGCTTCCCTGTAGAGCGCACATGCTATTTCAAAACAGTTATTTCAGGAGTTGTTATTTTGAAATAAGTTATTTTGAAATAATTCCCTAGTGTAGACATGCCCAAAGACACCTCTTTCCCAGTGCTCCTGCCTTGGACACACTTTCCATTTAAAGCCTGTGCTTTAATTTTAGAAGTGTAGACAAAGCTAGTGTTTGACTCAGTCAGAGAAACGTCTTCACTGCATCTGCACTGCATAATAAGATTCCAGCTAAGGAGCCTCCCACTGAGTGTGAAAGATCTCAGTGAAGTCAACAGAGTTTTATATGAAGCTCTTAATGCATGTATGTAGTCCTGTGCTTAAATTCAAGCATGTGCTTACATGTTTTGCTTTCATCTATCAAAAACATGGGTATAGATATGCATATAAGATAAGTTAATGGTGCAGTGAAAAGATATAGAAGGTCAAGTTACTCTTGGCTTTAAAGGACTTCAAAAACAAATTAGGGATGTTAAATTGCAGATAATCAGCTAATCGAGTAGTTGATGGAATTTCCATTGATTACTCGATTAGTTGATGGGGGGGGCGCTCATTACCCTCTCTGCAGCGTCACAACAAGTTTAGCTCCCAGGGTGGGGGGATGGGGATGAACCGGGATTTAGCAGTTCTGGCTCCTGCCAGCCCCGGTAGCTAACCCTACTATGGCTCTGCTTTTTAAATGTAGTAAGGGCCTGCTGGGCTCATAGAATCTGAGAACTGGAAGGGACCTCAAGAGGTCATTGAGTCTAGTCCCCTCTCCTCACGGGTGAAATGTAGCTTAGTCAATAATGCAATGGTAAAGAGTTTATATACTTTGAATAAAGTATATAAGTCATTGATGGGCAACCTGCGGCCCAAGAGCTGCATGAAGTCCATTGCAGTTCTGTGTGTAGCCTACAAGATATTTTGTTTGTCATTGCCCACACACATGGCTGCCAGATTCTGTTGATTTGGGGCTAATGGGCTGTTTAATGGGGTGCAATCGTTTGGGCTTGGACTGGAACTCCAGGCTCTATACAGATGTCTAAACATCTACACTGCAAATAAACAACCCCTTAGCCCAAAGTCTTAGCACAAGTCCGTTGAAATGGACCAACTATGGGTTTTTAATTGCAGTGTGATCAGCATCAGTGAAGCCATGAAAATAACCACAGTCTCTGTCCCAAAGAGATTACAACCAAAGGCCCTGATTCTGCAACCCAATGGGATATCTCAGAGATGGAAGAAAGGAAAACATGTAAGCATATGTTTTAAATGTCATTTTAACTTTTAAATGTCATTGCCATCATTAAGACTTAAACGCATGTTTAGGTGCTTATCTGCACTGTGGCCCAAGTTAGGTCTGCCTGATCAGACTCTAAAAGATAGGTGTAGATGGGACAAGATTCAGTGGGTTACCTAGAAGAGGAAGCTAACTAGAGTGTGTGAGGGTAGGTGCATACAACTTTATATCATTCAGGGTCAATTAGCATATTTCTGCTTTTCTGCTATAATAATCAGTTATGTATGTGTAAAAGATTTCCTGGTTGGTTCTCATCTCGGTACAATCTCTCTTGAGAATCCTAGTTTAGAAGCATGTGCTAACAGAGGAGGGTGAGGGGGAGTGAAAGCAAAAGAAGAATGACAAGAAAATAATATATGCGGAAATGATGATGGGAAGGCAAACAGAAATTTGGTTCACATGACTGTGGATTGTCCTAAAGTAAACTTCTTTAGACAGAAATAGTAAATGCAATTTACCATCCTTTTTAGAGCACTACTTCCCAAGAGACCCAAAAGGTATTTATATGACAAGCCTGAGCCTTTCCCTCCTTTCTCCAGCAGAACTCTGACTAACTTCAATGGTACTATTGGATTGGGTCTGGAGAGAACTTACACATTTTGACATGTACCATTGAAGTCAATAGTACTACTCATGGTAACAGGTGTTTTCAGTACCAGGCCCTTGCTATGGATGATAAGCTGCAGAAATTGTTATGGAAGTAAGAACAATAGATTAAAAAGGAGTTATGGGTGTGTGCATTGGCTGTTAAGATAAGTGACACACATGAACTATAAAATGAGCACTCTAAAGTTAGGAAAGACCAGAATTAAAATTGCAACCTTCATTCAGCCTCCTGTGAGTGATGCACTGTGCATTAAGAAATACTCTCTTCAGTTACATGGTTACAGAATGTGTGGGCCCAAGCCTTATTAAAGGCACACCAGGAGACCCTGCACAGAATGTTCATTTCCTCTGGATTTTTCTGTGGTGTGCTTACTATAATATCTGAGTGCTTCACAATGATTCATGCATTTATCTTCGCACCATCCCTGCAAGATTGCATGGCAGTATTATCTGTATTTAACAGCTGGGGGACAGGCACAGAGAGATTAAGACCAAAAGTGTCAAAAGTATGTACTAACTATGGGTGCCCAGCTTCAGAAAGGGTCTTTTAGGCTATGTCTACACAGCAGCATTATTTCGGAATAGCTCACGTTATTCCGAAATAACGTAGTGCGCATCTACACAGCAAGCCCATTATTTCAAAATAAATTTGAAATAACAGGCTTCTTACTCCAACTTCTGGACATCTCATTTCATGAGGAGCAAGGGAAGTTGGGGGAAGAGTGCTTTATTTCAAACTAACTGCCTTGTAGGCAGCGCCAAATTCAAATTAAGCTATTTCAAATTCAGCTACGCAATTGTCCTAGTTCAAGTTGCGTAGCTTGTTTCGGCTTCAGCCTTACTGTGTAGACATACCCATAGAGCACATAGCATTTTTATGTCACTTTATATATGCAAAGCCCAGCTTGAGTTGAACTTATGAATTAGGGTTGCCAAATTTCTAATCACATAAAACTGAACACCTTTGCTCAGCCCCCTGCCTTGCCCCTTCCCTAAGGCTGTGTCTAGACTACATGCCTCTGTCGGCAGAGGCATGTAGATTAGACAGATCAGCAAAGGCAAATGAAGCCGCGATTTAAATGATCGCGGCTTCATTTACATTTACATGGCTGCCGCGCTGAGCCGACAAACAGCTAATCAGCTGTTTGTCGGTTCGCGCGCTAGTCTGGGCGTTCCCCCTGTCGACATCAAAGCCCTTTGTCGGCAGCCCCGTTATTCCTCATGGAATGAGGTTTACCGGGGCTGCCGACAAAGGGCTTTGATGTCGACAGGGGGAACGTCCAGACTAGCGCGCGAGCCGACAAACAGCTGATCAGCTGTTTGTCGGCTCAGAGCGGCAGCCATGTAAATGTAAATGAAGCCGCGATCATTTAAATCGCGGCTTCATTTGCCTTTGCTGATCTGTCTAATCTACATGCCTCTGCCGACAGAGGCATGTAGTTTAGACATACCCTAAGGCTCCTACCCTGCCATGCCCCTTCTCTGAGGTCCCATTTACTGCTCATTCCACTCCTCCTCCCTCCATCACTCACTCCCTTTCACTGGACTGGGGCAAAAGGAGGGGGTGAGGGCTCTGGGGTTAGGCCAGAAATGAGGGGTTCAGGATGGCTCTGACAAGGGTTTGGGGCATGGAAGGGTGTGCAAGCTTTGGCTGGGCATGTAGGATGTGGGGTAAGGCTGGTGGTGAGGGGTTGAGGTGCAGGAAAAGGCTCCTGAATTGGCCAAGGGGTTCAGAGTGCATAATTGGGCTCAGGGTTAGGGTAGGGAGTTGGGTGCAAGTTCTGGGGTGAGGGATTTGGGGTGCAGAAGAGGGCTCAGGGCTGGAACTGGAGGTTAGAATGCAGAAGGGGGTGAGGACCCAGGAGGTATACCCTCTGGTGTGAGCCTGGGATGAGTGGTTTGGGGTGCAGGAGTGAACTCTGCACTGGGCCAAGGTGTTCCAGGGACTACAGGAGGAGGCTCAGAGCTGGGGCAGGGTTGTGGTGTGGGATCTGGGCAGTGTTTGCCTGAGGCGGCTCCTGGAAGTAGCTGGCATGCCGGACTCCTGAGTGCAGGGGCTATGGGCTCTCATGGCATCCCCATGTCCACCCCTGCACGTAGGAGCCGAACATCCTGGCTACTTCTGGGAGCCATGTGAAGTTGGGTGGAAAGCCCACTTTAGCCCAGCTGTGCTGCCGACCATATTTTTAACAGCCTATTCAGAAGTGCTGACCAGAGCCACCAAGGTCCCTTTTTGATAGGCATTCCAGTTGAAAACCTGATGCCTGGCCATCCTATTCTGACGGCTCATCACTTCTGCAAATCTGCCCCACTTCCCTTCATTCATAACAAGGTGCATCCTTCTTCCCCACCTCACTACCTGGGCAACAGGAGGGAAGATTAGACAGCACAGGAAACACTCATCCTACTTTTGGTACCATAGATGCCTCCAGCTGCTAAGAGGAGTGATTGCATGACAAGCCTGGTTTAACCCCAGCAGCTCTGGACTCAGTCTTTCTGAAGGGCTGGCACATTTGCAGTATAATCATTGTGAGGGGCATAGTAAGTACAGATGGAATCTTCGAAGAATTTCACTGCTAGGTCTCTACCAAGCATGTGAAAACTGTGACTTCTATCTTGGACTAACCAGCGCAAATTTTATGGGTTAACAAATAGCTCAGAGCAACCCCTCTACCAAATTTCAAAGATCTGCTTCAAAGCATGGAGGAGCTACAGTTTTTTGATGCAACAGATGAAAATTGTTTTAACAGAGGCAAAATAATTGTATTCCCCCTCCCAATCTTGTTCTGGAAAATGGCCTAATCATTGTTGCTAAAATTTTCAACCCCCCCCCCCCCCCTCACTCTGCTGCTCCCACCCCCCACATGGCCTGAGGCAGATACTTGGCATGGAAAATTCCAGGCCAAACAGTTAAAGTTTGGCAAAGTTGTAAAGAAATGAAAACAGGGGCTTGTGATGGAAAGTCTTGGGGAACCTTAACTTTAGGAGTGATACTAGTTCTCCCTGTAATGTATTTGTATGTTTTATATATTTAAATTACATGATTAATATAAAACTTTAAGGAAAACATTTTTAAAATGAAACCAGAGCTCTCTTGTTCAAGATTCAGTCCCTGCTTTTATCTTATGAGAAATGTTGTCACAAAACACTAGGATTTTACAGTATTTTCTTGCTTTGGGGCATCATTTAGAAGTCTGTTTGGGTTTTAGTTCTCTTTATTCTGCTTTAATATAGTAGAGTTTACTAAACTATGAGGCAACAAATAGATTAGCAAAAGCACTGACCAATTGTACATAATCCACCAAAGTTGGCTGGGGAGACAGGGTCTGTGTGCACTCTTTTCACAATTCTCCCCCAATCATTTTTGCATAATCCAATGGAATCCAACAAACAAAAGCCCCTCACAAATCAGATGGTATTTAATTTGAGTAGTAGGTAATCAGTGAAAGAGAGTATCCTGGAGAGAAGGTAATTTGTCTTGAGCTGACAATTTGAGATGGATGCTCTGGGGTTATCTGCAGTGTCAGTTCACTCAGAGATGAAACTCCATTTCTCTCGCTCTGAAGTCTAAAGATCCAGAGACCTAAGAGATAATAAGGTATTTTAAGAGTTCACTCTACTCCTTGTGTTTCTGTATGGCAGATTTCTGTGCTATAGTGCTTAGCATCTTTTCTCATATATGGAGAACTCAAAAAAAAAATCAAGAGAATTTATTTAGTAATTTAACTATAAAGGGCAAATTAATCTAGATTACATAATGCTGCATTTCCCCTTTCTACTGGAATTGATTGACTGCCTCTGATCAGATGTACCACATTCCACCACAGAAGGGGCTGACATGTAGTGACTGATGACCTTTTTCCAGAACTGCTAAGTTTCCCAAACTGTGGTCCATGGACCAGTGTAGATCCGGGGAGCACTTGCTAGTGGTTCCATGGAGAACTGGCTGGCCATATGGTGCTGATCCTTTTTTAAATCAATTATGACTCAAGGCCTGCTTAAAATTCAATATGGCCTGGCATTAGCTTCTTTGCTAGAATAAAGGCCAAAGCATCAACCATTATCTTGGTATTTTTAAGTCTGGTTTAATCTAAATGAACTCTGCTCATTTTAAATGAAATCACTAGGCCATCCAAATGGACTTCAAATGCATGTTGTGTGTAAGTGGACAGCAAATGAAATGCAAACCACAGATTAGGGAGCTGTTTACCCAGAGCTTCATCTGAGGAGTAGAACTTGCCCAGTAATAGCTAATAGTAATTAACTAATTTTATTTTAGAAAATGTGCAAAAATGTATTAAAACATACTTTAATATTATTCAGTCACATCTCCTGAGGAGCTTGTACTGTATAATGGTTTATAATAAGGGGGAAAGACTGTATATTTGAGCAAGTTTGTGTCTGCCCAGCCATGAGTCTGTTTGTTCAAGAACTACTCCTAAATGATAAGAGCTAAGACCACCAAATTTGGTAGGCAGCTTCCTCTTATCAAAACTTAAACCAAGGCCAGGGTTTGGTTGTGCCAAAACAATGGGATTTGCCTGGAATATGATTGTTAATTCTCATAAAATGGAAAGTGGGAAAGGGGGTTACTATTAGGAACACTTATACTGAAGAATGACCACAGTGTGGGTGGACACACTGGGAAGAGAGTGGCCAGCTGGAGGTGGGGCGCTGGGTGTTGCTGGCCACTGTACATATGTAAGATTCTTGTGCTGGTGGGCAGTGCATCGCCTCTTACCCCGGCCAGCCCCTGGGGATCTCCCACCCAGGCAGCGTGGTCCCCGTCTCCCTGACCAGCCCAAGGGAGCTGGAAACTGAGCAGCATGGCCCTGCTGCTCCAATCAGCCCCTTGGATCCGCTGGCCAGGCACTGTGCCTCTGCTGCCTCCACGAGCCCTGGGGAGCCACCACCCATGCAGTGTGGCCCCCTCTGCCCTGAGGATCTGCTGTTTGGTCTATGCAGTCCCTGCCATCTCTGACAGCCCTGAGAATTAGCCAGCCTCCTGCACCCCTTCCCCCTGCCCAGAGCTCCCACACACCTGCTAACCCCCCGATCTATCTCCAGCACCCACCCATCTCCTTCCCTGAGCCCCCACCCTCTGCCATGACTCATGGTCTCCTTACCCCCTGCTCTCGGCCCCTTTTCACCCCCCACTCCTAACCCCTGAACCCTCTAGCATCTTGTCCTGTGCTCCTCCTTAAGGACCCAAGCAAGCCGAGTCAATGTGCTGCTATTTGAATAACTGAACTTTATTATTAATTATCATTAGTTTAGTTTAGTTTATGCATACACTATGGAGGAATTGTAACAGATAATAGGAAATTGTTCCTGCCCCAAGAACTTCCTATTGAAAGCTCAGACTCAAACAAGCATTTATGCACTTTTTTGCTATCCCGATTCTCGAAACCACTTATGCACGTTCTTAACTTTAAAGCTTTAAACCTAAGCCAACAGAATGCAAGCACATACTTAATGCAATGAAGGTGCTTAAGCATGTCTTTCCTGAATAGGGATGTTGTGCCTAAATAGACAAGAGAAACACAGGGAGGGAAAGAAGTATTACTGAAGATAGGGTGCTATTTAAACAATGTAGATTAATTTTTTTATGTACAATTTGCATATTTGGGCCTATTTGCCTCTGAATGTTAAGTGGGTGCAGGTATTTCTGTTAATAATGAGAGATGGTCTGGCCTACAACAAACTTTGAGCTTAGTTTATTTAGAAACACAGTTCTGAGATTTCAAAGTACATGAAATATCTTCTTTTAATAACCAAAACATTTGTTTGGATTCTCAGTCAAATACAGAGTCTTGTAATTATAGTCCAAAACAAGAGCTATTTCATGTCTTTCTTATGAGTCACAAATCATTCCGTTTCTCTGTGAAACTTAAAACGATTTGGTTTACTCAATACAAACAATTCAAAACAAAATTATCATTTCAGTGGTCCTTTATGTAAACTGGGTCAATATTTTTTTTCTTTATCAAAAATATGGCTTTGTTAAAAATGAAATTTTCTCTTTCTCTCACACACACATACACACACACACACACATTTAAAAACTAAATTAATGAAATTGATATCTTATCAGCGTTGCAGTGAGAAAAACCCATTTTCCAATCACGTCTATATTTGAGCTATTACATTTTTTCATATTGGAATTTATTGGTATTACCGTAACATGGTCTTCATAGATTGTATATTTGTTGTGGGCCAGAAATAAGGGGAATTTCTGTTATTAGGAAAATTGCTCTCAGCATATTAAGACTGAATTATTCAGGGGAAATGGATGGCCTAGGGATTAGTAATAGGATATGGAGTCTTTCACCTCTAGGTCGCTGCAGCAAATCCAGCCCAGGTTGACAGCCAACATCTGAACTGGATGTTTAGTGACTTATCTGAAATGAATCAGTGATTTTTGTCCTCCTGTGTCTAGTACAGGGTTTCCCAGCCTGTGGGTCGGGACCCAAATATGGGTCGCCGTTACATTTCAAAAGGGACACCAGGTGTCTCCCCAGGTTGCTCTCCAGGAGCCATTCACACATTTTTTGAATTGTCCTGGGTTACCAAGTCTTCCAGAATTGTCAAAAAGGGTCCCCATCTGGAAAAGGTTGTGAACCACTGGTCTAGTAGAATGGAGCTAGATTCTATCTCACTTACACCACTATATACTGCATGATACCCTTATTAGCAGTCTCAGCAGAGATGAGAGAGCTGAATTGTTATGGATATTTAAACTGGTAGATTTGTTTTATATGTCAGTGTTACAGTACATTGGCAGGCAGTATGGGGGAACTCTTTATGGAGAGGGCGATGGCTGTACTGCATGGATTCTGATCTAGTCTCTCCTCCCTTTGAGGTGTTCTCTTCAGAAAAGGGGTGAGGCACAGTGGAGTTGTGTAGGGAACCTTATACAGCCATAACTTTTATTCTGTGCCATGAATTAATAGGGAACATCATCCTTCAGACTTGTCAAGCCAGAACATTTCACAAGCACTACATTCACTTAAACAGGTAGCAAAATGCAGATACTGAATTCTGGCTGGCACCAGAAAATGAAAGTTAAGCAATGAATTTATCATCAGCAGGAAGTCAATGCTGGGCCTCTGCAGAGTGAAGCTAGACAACTGGCTCTGAAGGGTGGGAGCTTTGCTCTGTTGTCTTGTTCAGAGTTTATGGAAGAACATAATCTTCATTTCAGGAACTTCTGTTTTATCTGTTCCAACCACCCTTGCCTACAAGTTTAGCCCCTGGAAAACTCAGAAATGTCATTTTGTTTTGATTTCAAATAGAAGTGAGTCCAAGCCACAAAATCTGGTTCTGGATCTGCATTCCAATAGAGTAGGCATGTTTTGATCTGAGACTTTATCTTAGTCACTTATAAAGGTTTGCAAGGTTAAATCCAGATGCGGGTTTCATTTCCCAGCATCTCCAAAGTTTAAGGTTTGGGTTCAGAGTCAAAAAAAAACTTAGATGGATTGGTTCATATGTATTGTATTACATAAGACCCTAACCAAAAACAAGTACAGGAGAAGTCAGCCTTCTATTTGGCATTCTCACCACTGCTTTTGGCACCTCTGTAAAAGCGTGTACCAAGTATTGTAAGTTGACAAGTATATACTTGTTTTTTAAACTGTCGCTGATACATATTTCTACCTTAACAAAATAATAAACACTTGCTGGCATTCCTAGCTATTTGCAACAGGAACTGAAAGCAAATTTTAAGAAATGTAGACTTCATCAGAGCTTGATATATGAAAGGTACACCAACTTTTAACAATTGAGCTGATGAAGTATTTCTGACTCCAAGCATTCAAATACCATGTTTGCCTTCCCCCAAAATCATGAGAGTGGATTAAAAGCCATGAGATTGCAAATATAATAGATTTTAAGATTTTTGTCTTTTGTTTTTTGAGCCTGTAGCGTTAACCTGGGTCATGATTTCAAGTTTTATTCTTCAGCCATGAGGACTAGAAAGTCACTTTTTAAAGAATGAACGCTGGAATTCTTATAAAATATTATTATTTATTCTTATTTTATTTTTTCAACTACCATCATGACCATGACTGTTGCAGAAGGGACTGCACAAACACAGACCAAAATGTGGGTTCCTGCTCCCAGGTGCTTACAATCTATGTGCAAGTTGTTTGTAGATGTCACAGCAAAGGATAGCTTGACGCAGCTCTATGGATGTTTAGGGGGGATATCTCCCAAGTATAGAGACTGCATGGGAGAAAATATAAACGTGCTTGTTTATAAATGGAGACCAGAGTCATGGGCTGATTGGAGGCGGGAGCTGACATCTCTAGGTGGATGAAAATTTTTAGAGTGAAGATAAGTCATAAAGGCACTTGAAAGTGAAGACAAGCAGCTTACATTTGATATGAAAGAAAAGGGGAAGCCAGTGGCAGGATGCAAAGAGTGGAGAGAGTGATCTGGTTAAAAAGATGGGCTAGGAAAATAATCTTTCCAGCACCATTCTAAGTGGATATGAGAGAGGCAAGATTACATTTTCCAAGGCCAGGGAGAAGGTTGTTGCAGTAATTGCTACATCTGTGGAGATGTATCAGAGGGGTAGCCGTGTTAGTCTGAATCTGCAAAAGCGACGAGGAGTCCTGTGGCACCTTATAGACTAACTGAAGTGTAGGAGCATAAGCTTTCGTGGGCAAAGACCCACTTCGTCTGACATGCATCTGACAAAGTGGGTCTTTGCCCATGAAAGCTTATGCTCCTACACTTCAGTTAGTCTATAAGGTGCCACAGGACTCCTCGTCGCTTTTCCATCTGTGGAGATGTTACCCCTAACTCTGTTTCTTCTGCCTGCATCCCACCTCCATGGGCAAAGCTCCAGGATCCCCTTGCAACTGAAGGTCCAAGACCTCCCCTTCCCTGCCCAGAGAAGTATTGAGTGCACTCCCTCGCCCTGGTAGGAGGAGGCTCAAGCCAGCCAAAGCCCCGAGCTCCCCCTGTCCACCTCAGTGGAAGAGCTCTGGGCAGATCAAAGTCCCAGCCCACTTCCACCTGCCTGAAGTAGCCCTGTCCAGCCACAGCCTTGTCTCCCCGCCTCCACTTGCCCAGAACTAGCCCATCCTGGGGAAAAGCATCTCTTCTGGATGCTTTTGATAGGCTCCCTGCAGGTTCTGGGGCAGCTGAGGAGGCAGTTTGTGCTACTCAGCTTCCTGAGATTACGGATGAAGCAGGAAACTGAGTAGCACATACTGACTCCTCGGCTGCAAGATAAATCAAAAACTTTCCCCCCAAAATTCCATAACTAGGGGTCCAGTGGCTGTGGTAGTACCATGGGAGACAGAGTTCCGTGGCCTATTATACCCACCCTCCATGAACTGAGACACAAGATGATGAGAGCCTAAGCCAGAGTTTTAGCTACAAATGTAACCCACACACCATTAAGGAGGGGGTACACTGTCCCATCTAGTGGCACTGAGACACTTCCAGAGCGAACAGTGAGTCTGCTCTATGGCCTTAGCTACCAGCCAACTGGCTTTTAGCTCAGGTGATAGAGGCTCATGCACTACGCTTCAGAGGTCCCAATTTGAGTTCACAGTGATTGAGAAAGAAGATAGGAAGGAGTAGTCGGGGGGGAGGCAGGATTAAGAGCTCTGTTTTAGAGAAGTTGAGTTTCAGCTGATGGCTAGACACTCATGAGGTGATATCAGAAAGACAGGCCATGATTTGATTTGGACAGATACATTTCTTCAGGCTAATAGACTGATAGAAATGCCAAGTATGGGAAGACTCAGGATAAAGTTTGTTGATGCCTAAATCTTTGTACCCCAGAATGAACTATGGGTATAAATATGACAATTTTCCTTTTGACTATTGGAATTGTGCCTGCACTCCCCACCCACAAGATCATGGGACCCAGAACCCTAACAATGCAATAGCACTGCAGCCTCATCCTTATGAGCCTGAGTCAGCTGGAACATGTTAGTTGTGAGTTTTTCTTTGCTGGGTGTAGACATATCCAAAGAGACCGCCAGGTAGTCGCTGACAGCCACAATGGACTCCAAAGGAATGTATTATGCCAAATTTGTAATTTGGTTACATTTACTTAAATTATAAACTCTTGCTTGTATACATTTTCCATTTGATTGCCTGTGCTATCTGCCACAGACTATCCCCATTTGTTTCAGTTATTTGTGAGGTATTACATTATGTTCTATTCATGGATATAGTTTCTTCAATTGAAAGCACAAAGTAATGGTGGTAAGGTTGGCAGGTGTCCAATTTTGAACCGGACAGTCCAGTATTTGACCTTTCTGTTCAGGAAACAAATTGAGAAAATATAAATGAGAAAATATAAATGCCCGGTAGTTTCTAAATAAGATGTAATGTAGATTGTGATGTAATGTCAAGTGTGTCCGGTATTTTTGTTGATTCCATCTGGCAAACCTAAATGGTAGCACAGCCATAAAACAATAGATAAACCATTTAATGATTTGAAAAGAAAGAATATAAGTGATACCAAAACCATTAGAATGAGGAAGAAGAAAAGGAGAATAAAGGCTTGTTTTCATGGTGCACCAAAGAGTGCTAGAGGGGTGTGATTTGTAAAGAGTTCCAGTGTACTGTACTCTACCTTCCCCCATGCAGAATGTGTTGGTATGCTCTGAAAAGGTACTTAGTTTCCATTAGCATGGTCATGCATTAATGCAAACTAGTTGCTTTTTAGGGTATGCCAAGGGCAGTGTGAGCACAATTCTTAAGTGTGTTTTATAAATTATATATCCTCAGATGCGCTTTGCTGGCTCTATCTGGTCAAGCTCTAAGCAAAACCAAAGGGGCATGAGAGAGAGAATTCCAGTGCTAGAGGAAAAAATGTCATGATATTTAGCAGATCAAATGAAAGTAAGATGAACCAAAAGTGTAAACAGGATGTCAGGGAGAAGAGTGGCAAGAGAAGAAAGGTAGGAAACACCCTTTCCTGTCCTACAACACCACTCTAAACTCAGTTTGGAAAGTGCCTTTGCGTCTTGAAGGCATAACGCATTGCTGCAAAAATATCAGCATTGAACAGTCTGGGCATAAAGAGAAAGCAGTGAGGCTCCCAGGATATTAGAGAGACAAAGTGGGTGAAGTAATATTTTATTGGCTTACTTCTATTGGTGCAAGGAGCTTTGGAGTGCTATAGAACTTATTCCAGGTACAGGAACAAGCTTTGAACCAAGGTTTTTGGAATGATTATGCAGAGAGAACTACCACTAAAAGCCAGACAAAAAGCAGGTGAAAGATGCTAAAAGGGAAAGAGGTCAAAAAATGTGGAGTGACCAGTGCCTTGCAGACATGAAATTTTCAAAGGCATAGGGAGGCTTCCCACACTTGGGGTTTCTATCAAAGTCTCTTAGCCTGAAGAAATAATTTTTCCAAGCCTGTTTGGCCCATCTCAAACGACAATATTACTTTTTTGGGCCACTAGCTAGAATCAGTTTAATGGTCAGCCTTGTGTCCATTCTTTGTTGCCCTCTTTAAATGGAGTGGCCATGTGCCTAGTTGTTAATGATCTGAGCTCTTCCAGTGTATGCATACCAGTGACTTAAAATTCCAGTGTGCACAACCTTACTGTATTTTATTTCAGTACATTGCATGCAAACAGTCCCATATGCTTCAAACAACAAACAGAGAACAGGTGATTACACTCCATAAACAAACAGGGTTTTCCCAGTAACAAATCAACACCTCTTCATGTCTGGTATTTGTGGAATTTGATAAGCCACCCACTCTGCCCCTTCCCCATTCTTGTTTTGTCTGTCTTCATCCTTCTTCATCTTTTATCCCTCCCTCCCCAGCTTCCAAAGGAAGGCATTCATTGTTAATTAACTGCTGAAATACTGCAAGCAGCTTGATTCATGGGATTGAGTTGGGAATGAAGCTTTACTCCTGAATTTAAAATGTTTGTAAAGACCAAAAAGGCATGCTTTCTTACTCCGAAGGAGTGAGGGAGAGGGTAGGGGAATAGAGAGATGGGGAATGTAACTGGAAAATCTCAAAACAGAAAATTAAGACATATGTCTTAATTAGTTTGAATCATAGTTTGAAAAAAAAACAAAGGTTCTGGAGTTTCTGGAGCTTATGAACTCTCAGATGTGTTTGCCTTGAATAAAGTTTCTGGGATGGATTCTGATCTCAATCACACTGGTGCAAATCTGTAATAATTCCACTGTTGTCAGGATTCATAAGCATTGACTTCACTGGATTTATTCTGGATTTATGTTTATATGACTGACACATTGCTGCAAAATATATGATCTGGCCCCTTCTCTCTAATGTTTCTGAATGAAAAGTGCCAAAATAATCCTGCATTCATTAAAAAAATACTTAAGGAATTTGTAAGTAGTCTTAACATTCTTAAATCCACTACTGATAAATGCCTCTATTCAATGCTATTACCAGTATCCGAGTAGGTAACTACATACATTTTTTTTATTTAGTAGATCCTAGTTTATCATGCCATGTTTTTATCCTATTGATCAAATGTGTATATTAATTATATCAAATAATTAATTATATCAATTATTAAGTTGCTATATCATTAACAAGTAGGATAGAAATTGAATGGTTAAAAAGTTACCATTATTGTTGCTACTCCATGAATCTTGCTAAAAATGCCTGCAACTTTGAGATGGCTTTGAATCAAATTGCCCCAAATTTCCACAGTTGTCCCAACCCGTCAAAACGTAGGAAACATTGGAATTTTGGGTCAACAGTTAAAAGGTTCATAACTGTACCCTAAAGTTTTAGACGATGCTGAACCATAGAAAATTATCATCCTGTTTAATTATTTATAGTCTGTTTAATTAAAATACAACTGGCAGTTGCTGCCTGGAAGTAAATACTGTTTTAAAAATACATACAGGTTAACGATGTAATCCACTACTGGTAACAACTACATGGACCATCCCACATTATTGCAAACACATTCAGCCTATGCTGACAAATAGTAGAAATATTTCAATCTTTCGCATTACTCTGATACTTCTGCAGATGCATATTAAAGCACCCAGCATAACAGGGCTTTCATCCATGACTAAGTATCTTTTTTATCATCTCACATCCTCATGTGCATAGGGCCTCCACCAGTTTCCACCAATTATTTTAGCGTTGCGCTGCTCTGTTCAGTCTCCTAAGTGTAATATTGATGGATCCAAGCACTACCACACTATAAATAATAACAACAGTAATGATAAAAGTGACAAGGAATAAGAAATACTGAGTTTTATTTCTGATACTGACAAAATATTGGCTGCTCAAAAGCTCTGAAAATCAGGCCTCTTATGTAGGTGTCTGAATTTAGTAATCCAAACTTAAACATTTTGACCTAAGATTAACTTTTAAAAATTCTTGGGATACTGTCTGATAAAAAGGGATCAAACCTTGTAGGCTTTCCTGAGGTGAGGAATAAGCACTTGCAGACTGTACCCTAACAATGTAAAATTGATAAACTTGGGTACAGATGGGGCTCAAATGCAGTGGTTATGTGGCTGACAGGAGGTTCTTTTTCTGAGTGTAAGGGAATAAGAAATATCAGTTACATTAAAAATGTAGTATGTCTCCAAGATAATTTCATCAATAACGGGTGTTTTTAATCACTCTGAACAGGAAATAGCATGCTGCATTTAAATACTGTACATGATTATCATGGGAAATACAATTAGCAAGTATAATTAAGTGGGATTGACTGCATATCAGACTGTTTCTCTATTTTTCACTCAATCCAGCTGTTTCTCACAGCCTCTTTACTTTGAATACTGGTGGTCTTCCATGAACCCTCTGTGCAGAATGGAGAGCTTCTTTAAAAGGTATTCATTTAATCTAGCTACACCAATTTACAAATGTAATCATGGTATTTCCCAACACAACTTCTTTTACTTATTTTTGTAGATGCTTTATTTCAGAATGTCTAGATTGCAATTTGAAGATGTTTTTAAATCCGAAGCATTGTTACCAGCAAAGGCACACTAGTAAACTAATTTAGACTGGGGCTGCTGACTAGATGGTAAATGCCTTTGTCTCAGAAGGAGATCCGGCCTGGAACCCACTGTATCTATCACCAGCGGATTTCTCAGATGAAAATAAACACAGACTCTGATTTCAGATTTAAAAGATGTAAAAGTGTATTGAATACAACAGTTAACCAATAAACACAACACAACACAACACTGTAAAACCAACCCTACACTCTTTTAAAATAATGAGATACTATGCAGTGTGTAAAGGAGATTAAACTCAGTCTGTCCGGAGATGGTAACCGACAGCCGAGGCTTAGGACCTGCAACCCTTCAGCTCAGATAGCCTCGGGGGGAGGAACACTGAGGAGTCCTTGTTGTTGCTCTGTCGATGGTGTGACAGTCAGTTTGTGAGTAGAACACACACAAGATAGTCTTCCCAGCTCTGGAGCAGAGGGCATTCACCACAGCACTCGGAGTTAGGCGGTGTGTCTGGTTCGTCAAGACAGGTAGCTGGAGTTCACTTGCACTGGGCTTTTACCTCAGTGGGTGAACTAGAGCACACTGCTAGCCGATGGATGCTGGTCTGCTATCAGGATAGGCCCGGGCCTTCGCCACGGTCCTGGAGACAGCAAGTTAGGTGAACGACAAACTCACGAAGAAACAGGAACGAAGGATCCCGAGAAAACCAGGAACTCAGGAACCAGAACTCTCTCAGAGTCCGAGCTTATAAATACCTCTGGGCGGGAAAGCGGCTGGAGTGCTGAGTGCAGAGAATGGTGCTGGGTGCAGACAAACTGGTGTGGAGTGCATGGACACGTGCCGTGTGCAGAGGGTGTTTTGGCGGCAAAAGTCCTCTCAGTCTGTTGGGTTCCATTTTAAAATCCCACCACGCACCACAACTCTACCTTGGATTGTCCCTTTAGTCACAGTCTCCATTTTGGTTTTAGTGCATTTCTAATAACATTAAATTTCCTACTAACAGCATATACACCCAAAGTTGGCAGGGCTCGTCTTTTTGGTATTTATTTGTACCCCAGTGCACAGTGAGGCTCTGGTCCCTGACTGGGTGCCCTACATGATGCCATAATATTAATAAATTACCAGTATCAGTATACTGTTGTTGCTTTAAAGCATTTCACTTAAGAGGTGTGTGGAGTGTTTCTATCCCTGAGGGTATGTCTACACTACAACGTTAATTCGAACTAACTTAGTTCGAATTAGTTAATTCGAACTAAGCTAATTTGAACTAACGGATCTAAACTAAAAAACTAGTTTGAATTAGCGTTTTGCTAATTCCAACTAGCATGTCCACATTAAGTGGACCCTGAACCGGGCTTAAGGATGGCCGGAAGCAGTGCTGGCAGGGCATCAGAGGAGGACTTAGAGAGTGGAGATGCTGTCTGAGGCTAGCCGAGGGCTGTGCTTAAAGGGTCCGGACCCCCACCCCGGACAGACAGTTCTCAGGGGTGCCCCGCTTCCAAAACAGTCCTGGCTTGGAGTGCCCGGAGTACCCACACTGGGCACATCATAGCACTCGGCCATCAGACCGGCTGCACTTGCCGCAGACTGCCATCTGGGGAGAGGGGGCAATCGGGGGGCTGCAGGGGAGGTTCCACCCTAAAAGCCCGCAGAGCCAGCCCAGTCCTCCCCATCGGGGGTGCGTACCCCATTCCTCCCTCACCTCCTTCCACTTACCCTTCCCTAGCCCCTTTTCTGATGTACAAAATAAAGGACAATTGTGTTCAAAAATGAAATCTCTCTTTATTGAACAAAACTGGGGGAGACTGGGAAAAGGAGGTCGGAGAGGGGAAGAGAGAGGCTGGGAGAGGGGAGGGCAACTAAAATGATCAGGGGTTGGGAACAGGTCCCATATGAAGAGAGGCTAAAGAGACTGGGACTTCTCAGCTTAGAAAAGAGGAGACGAAGGGGGGACAGGATAGAGGTCTCTAAAAGCAGGAGATGGGTGGAGAGGGTGCATACAGAAAAGTTCTTCATTAGTTCCCATAAAGAAGGACTAGAGGACACCAAAGGAAAGGAATGGGTAACAGGCTTCAAACTAGTAAGAGAAAGTTGTTCTTCACAAAGCACAGAGTCAACCTGTGGAACTCCTTGCTGCAGGAGGCTGTGAAGGCTAGAACTAGAACAGAGATTAAAGGGAAGTGAGATCAAGTCATGGAGATTGGGTCCATGGAGTGGTATTAGCTAGGGGGTAGGAGTGGTGTCCCTGCCCAAGGTTTGTGGAAGGCTGGAGAGGGATGGCACGAGACAAATGGCTTGGTCACTGTCTTCGGTCCATCCCCTCCAGGGTCCCTAGGGTTGGCCATTGTCGGCAGACAGGCGACTGGGCTAGATGGACCTTTGGTCTGACCCAGGACGGCCATTGTAAGCTCAGGGCTCAGGGTCGGGGGTCTCAGTGGACCACCTTGATTTTCATGCACTCCTGCTCCTGGGTGGCCAGGCTGGCAGCTCTCCTGCCCTAGCTGGCCACGTTCCTGTGCCTAATGCGGAGATCATGGATAAGGTCCACGATGTCCGCACTAGCCCAGGCGGGTGCCCGCCTCTTGCGGTCCCGGGCAAGCTCCCGGGAGCTGCCAGCCTTGTCCCGGGAAGAGGGGGGGGGGGCTGGGGGGCATCGGGTGGGTGGCTCGATCCGTGCCAGGTTCAGGGTCTGCTGGCTGGGTGCTGGCAGGCTTGCATCTGGCACGGGCACCGTAGCCAGCCCGTGCCCCTTTTAGGGGTCCGGGGCCGGGAGGGGGGCAATAGAGTTTCCCTGGTGTTGGCCAGAGTGGCCACCTGGGAAAGCTGGGGAGGGCTAGCCTCCCAGTAGTTCGAATTAAGGGGCTACACAGCCCTTATTTCGAACTAGTAAGTTCTAACTAGGCTTAATCCTCATGGAATGAGGATTACCTAGTTCGAACTAAGCGCTCCGTTAGTTCGAATTAAATTCGTACTAACGGAGCGCTAGTGTAGCGCCTATGAAAGTTAATTCGAACTAACGTCTGTTAGTTCGAACTAACTTTGTAGTGTAGACATACCTAAAAAGAACAAGATGGGAAAGGCTTTTAAATCATGTTATCCTAGCAGAAAATGCTGTAGCATCTGTAAAAATGATCACAGGCTCCATAATATTTCAGTAGAAATAAAAATATATGGAAAGGATATTGTGATTAAAGGAAAGTAACCAAGTTCTTGGATATGACTGGCCAATTTTTGGTCCAAGTACAATGCTTCTACTATATAAATTCTTGTACCCCACACATCACTGTAGTGGTGGGTAGAGAAGGATATGTAGAGTAAGCAGATATAGCAATTTTGGCAGGAATAGTTCTAAGGTAACTTTGAAATGAAGAATGTGGGTGATATCCCCATCCACAGGGTTGGTTTACTGATGCTAATTCTTAGTGACAAGCGGGCAGAGGGGAACAGGGAGGTGTTGAAAATTCATCAAATGTTTAAAAGAATCTTCTTGGACTAAATTCATGCCTCTTTCTCCAGAGACATTTGCATTATCAAGTTAAACTTGCAGAAAGTGAATTTTGAAATGCCTTATGGTATTCACGCTGCATGAAAGTATATGCTGGAAGTGCTCATCCAATTGTGTAAATGAAAATAATACTGCATGACTTTTCTAAAGAATCACAGCCCTTCAAAAAACCTTGACTAAGAAATACTGGGAATTTTGTACATCTTGTTAAAAAGTACGGGTTAAATATTTGCTGAATAATTTCAAATAATGGATGAATTCAAGGAAATCCCAATTTTTTTGTGAGTATTCTACAAACCCAATGTTTTATTAATTATGAATTATTTGCTGAGAGACAAACAAAATGTGATCCTAAATACATCCTTTCATTTAAGGATGTTTCAGTGCTTTAAAATCTGTATTATTATATCAGTTTTAGTTAGAGGAAAAGGTCTAAAAAGATTATATGACTTCTCTGTAGTCACCCAGCAAGTAAGTAGCACAGTAGTTCAATTGGTAAGTCCTTTCTCCCTTTCATCATCTAACCACTGATTCCCTGGAACTTTCAACAAATTATAGAACTATTAAGAATATTATGGGTTACAGTTCCAGGAACTTAGAGAAGAAAAAGCCAGCAGTAATACCTGATACATCAGTCTTGGGAGAGTCTCATACCAGAGGTTGAATTTATAGTTGAATTTATAGTTATATTTAAAGAATGTAGCTGGCTTATTTCTGACATCTTAAAGACACGTACTAAGAACCCCTATCCAAGTCAACTGTGGGACACAATGGGACTTAAACAAAGACTGCATAATGTTCCTGCTATGCAACCAAACCGCTAACTTTTCATTTTAAATTTAAAAGTTATTTTTAGATCAACGGTTGGTGCCAAGTGACATTTTCAAATATGACTTCAGTCAGTATTTACATCAGTTAACACAGCCAAGTTGGCTGCAACACGTGAAGAAGGATGTAGCTGGAGAGAAGGATGTAGCTGGTGCTAGGAGTATGGTTTGCCACTTCCATCTCAAAAGGAATGATTGAACTTATACCACAAGGCACAAATGGCAGCAATTTTAATTAATCCCCTTTCTAATTTGCCTGCTATCACCTCCAAATCCCATGTTTTTTTTCAAGATTACTGAAAAATTACTCAGTACAGCTCTAAAAAAATTTCCCCTCTACCTGCACATTCTATAAATAGCACAGATATGATTTTATAGCAATAACAGAGACCTGAATAATAGATTTCACAGTCAGGATCAGACTGTCATAAAATTTGATGTGTACAATTAAGCATAAACTTGAAGAAGAGTTAAATATAGGAAATGCATTGATTCCAAGTGTGCTGTAACAGCATGCATGATGGGGTGTTTACTCCTGCTCACACTGTGATACAGTAGCAACAAATCAACAATGCCAAGAATAGAGGACTGATCTTCTGTGGAGTTAGTAAGAGTTTTGCCATTTATTTCAGTAGGAGCAGGCTCATCCCTTCTACATGGATTTTCTTTCTCTGATTTTGTTGTATACCATGTCTTATTCTTTGAAAAAGTATTTACAGGCATTGTTTGTATTTATTGCTTTCTGATCAGTAGCAAGTTGCATAATGCTAAGAGCAGCAGAGTAGCAAGAGAAAAAGGCCTGTGCCCTGTGGAGCTGCAAGAGACTAAACTGGAATTTACAGCCCCCATGAAGGACTCAGGCACAAGAGGTATATTGTCCTGGCACTTGGCGGATAAGAAGTCCATAGGATTAACGTTGCTGTTGCCACTAACTTCTTCAAAGTGGATGAAGATGAGGCAGAAGAATGGCAGGGAGAGAAGCAGATTTTGCATTTCTCTCCCTGAAATCCTGGAAGCCATTTTCCCTTTCTGAGGCTTCGGTCCTTGACTACCAGATCAGCTCAATAGTTTATCAAATCAATATCCAGTCTCTTCGGGTGGTACCATGTGATTTGAGGAAGATGCAAGAAACTCTGTAGTGGATAATTCTGGAATAGCATGTACATAGGGGGCATTTTTGTTTACATATCTCTTTAAAGACAATAAAAAAGTCTATTTACATAACTAGGGCTGGTCTTTGAAAACTACTCCTAAGCCATAAAAAAGACTTATGGACAAATTCTACTCTCTCTCATGCCAGTGAGACAAGCAATTACACATTCCATTAATGTTTTAGTCAGTGTTTCAGAATAGACCCAGAGGCATGAATACTTTGTGACTGCAGGGACATTACAATAGAAATAGAATGCTCCTCTGTGTGTGGGTGTTTTGTTATATGTGATTGTCACCTTTCCCTTGACACTGAGGGGCAGAGAAGAGGTTGTCCTTTAGTTTCAGGTAGACATATTCTGCATAGCCATTTTCCACACATGAGCCTAACTGATCATCTGCTGTAGTCAGGAGTCTTTCCTTTGGAGATGGATTGGGCTTTTACATAAAAGTATGAACCCCTCACTCTTTCTTATCTTTTATGGAAGCATCAACATTGCAGTGACAAAGTTAACTCTATTTGGCTAAATTCAGTTCTTCTTTTTCATGTGAGCTTGTCCTATTGATATCATGGGATCATTCATAAAGTAGAATGGATTTAATCATGTAGGCTACATCTACACTGGCATGATTTTCCAAAAATGCTTTTAACGGAAAAGTTTTCCATTAAAAGCATTTTCGGAAAAGTGCGTCTAGATTGGCAGGATGCTTTTCCGCAAAAGCACTTTTTGCGGAAAAGCGTCCGTGGCCAATCTAGACGCGGTTTTCCGCAAAAAAGCCCCAATCGTCTTTTTCACGATTGGGGCTTTTTTGAGGAAAACAGTACTATGCTGTCTACACTAGCCCTTTTGCGCAAAAGTCTTTCGGAAAAAGACTTTTGCCCAAACGGGAGCAGCATAGTTTTTCTGGAAAAGCACTGATGATTTTACATGAGATGGTCAGTGCTTTTCCGGAAATTCAAGCGGCCAGTGTAGACAGCTGGCAAGTTTTTCTGGAAAAGCAGATGATTTTCCGGAAAAACTTGCCAGTCTAGACACAGCCCTCCAGCATTAATACTCATGGCAACATATCAGCATTGAAGTGAAAATTTCTGTCTTGTCATTGTATTTTCATTTAACATTTAACTATTTTTTTCTGAGCTAGAGCTCTTAAGTTGTCACTGAAAGTTAGAAATGGATTTTAAACAAAAGAACTTTCTGTCCTTCTCAAAATGGTTTCAAGTATATCCAGTTCCCAAGGGGTAAAAACTATTTTCATACTGCACTTTTGTACTTTCTACTGTAAATTCCCTCTTTAGACATTTGTGTGTTGAAATTATCATTTGATGACAATTTGTACATTTAGGACTCTTCATCAGAATGAAAAGATAGGATGAGTCTGCATGTCACGTAAGCGATGTGTAGCAGTGACCTAGCACCATGGCCATCACTAGCACTCATATGTGCTATAATAATACAAATAATAAATGATTACTACTACTACTATTTATTATTACCATTATATATTTTTGGAATTTGAACTCCTGCAGCAATGTGCGTCTGCAGCAATGTTTCTAGCCTCGGCTATAGTAATCTCTACCCACCATGTGCCCAAATAGTCTCTACACCTGAACAAAGCTACTTCCAGTTTAGAAGGGGCCAACCTCACCCTGACTTGCCAGAGAAGGTCCATCGGTTCCCGTCTTACAACTATAGTCCCTATGAGTATATTTACAGTGCAGCTGGAAGTGAGTTTCCCCCTTTCCCCAGAGAAATAGATTCATTCTTGGCTTGAGCTAATGCACTAAAAAATAGCCATGTGGACAATAAAGCACTGAGCTAAGCCACCCAACCTCTGACTCAGTCTAAGGTTGAGTTACTAGCCCAAGCCTCTGCTGGTGCTATTTTTCATGTGCTAGCTTGAGACAGTGCAGGTCTGTCTACCTGGGTTGGGAGGCATGTGTTCAGCTGCACTGTAGCTAGGATGGGTCTACACTGCACCCAGAGCTAGACATAAGCTATGCAAATTGCTTAGCTTATTTCCAGTTCATTTCAAAATTTCAAAATTTGGCACTGTCTACACAGTACTTATTTTGAAATAAATCGCTATTCCCAAACATCCCTTACTCCTCATGAATGAGGTTTACAGGAACGTCGGAATAGCGAGCCTGTTATATTTCGAAATAAGAGGCATGCTTAAAAGGAAGAATAGGTATTTCAGAGTACCTTCAGTAGCCCAAAATAGCACTGCTGTGTAGAAGTAGCCTAGATGCATGCTGTCAGTTATCATTAGCAGCACTTGAGAAACAAGAGAAAACAGGATGACGAACAAGCACTGGAAACTACATAAGCATTACAATGCAAATCTAAAACCCCTATCTGCAGTGCAAATCCAAAAGTGTCCATGCAAAGTTTAAATCAGAAATGCGTAAGTCTCTTTCTTTCTCACTTCTGAGCCTTTTCTTTTTCTTGCCTTTTTAATGCTGTCTATGCCAAGGAGTTTAGGGTTCTAAATCCATGTAAAATGTTTTACCACAATCCTGTGTATTTTTTGACCATTTTTTTGTTCCACTTTTTTGTAGTAGTAACCAGAGCTGGCCTTACCATGAGGTGAACTGGCCTCAGGTGCCAGACTATGGGGGAGCAGGGGGGATGCCGCTAGCACCCAGAGAATTGAGACCTTTCAAAGTTTTGGCCCAAGCGAGGGGACATGGGGGTGTCATTTGAGCTCCCTGCTTCAGGTGCCAAAATGTTGTGGGCCAGTCCTGGTAGTAACCAAATAATGATAATAAAAATCATTTTCATTATTTTTGGCAGTGGAAAGGGGGAGGGGTTGTGAATATAGATACATAAAATAAATAATTTGGCTTGACATAATACCTTGTGTTATGATATTTAATCCCACAATTCCCTTGAGAGATATACAGGTCAAGAGTGAGTTATTTAGGATTTACTTCACCCACTATTGAAATATAGCCACTGCTGGCCTGCATGAACTCACTAAATATCGGCAATACATACAGCAATACTGCACAACAATCTAAAGACAGAAGTAAAGCAGTATCCAAATGAAAATGTAGGGGGAAACTTAGATGAGCAAAACATGAGTTTGTTTAGTTAAATTGACCCCAATTTATAGAAAATCATCCTTACTATCTTTGAAAACAGCAAATAGGGAGCTTGGTTTCATGTTTGTCCAGAAGACAGACATTAATAAACTAAAAGAGTGAGATCTAGTCTTTTTAATTATTTAATCTGTATTTCAATTTCTGAAGCCTCAAATCAAAAAAGATGGAGGAATAGCTGTTATTCTTCTGTTCAGACTAAGCATCTATTTTCACCCCAAGTCATTTTTATGATTAATGATTCATTCATGATTATGAGATGTAGCAATACCCTCTCAATTAACAACTATTTATCAACAATACACCAATTTTTAACGCAATAAACCTGATTTTCCTGCTTGGAATTGTTAGTAAATAAAGGGTCTGCCCCTTTACATGCCCCCCCTCTCCAATTCCCCACTCCAATGGCATATCATTAATGAGGACAATTAAATTGTTTTGGCTGTGGCACAGCAATTTGACTACTAAGTCTTTGTTACTCAGTGAAAAAATGCTCCAAAGCAGATTTCACTTGGTATGCTGTAGGCATTTCTACAGCCTCTGTCAAAGGGCTCAGAGAAAACCTTCCTTCCTTCCTCTCTTTGTTTCTCAGCTGCACTGCTGAGACATTTGAGGGTTACAGTTGTTTTAGTGAATGAAACTCGAGCCAGAGCCACATGCGAAGAAATGAATTTATAGCTATTCAACTATTTTGCTGTCACAAGATCCTTAAAGTCAACATAGAACCGGGAGGTGGGGGAGGGGGGGAGGGAAGCCTGTGGGCTATTGGAGGTAACCACAGCCTGTACAAGAATGATACAATTATACCAGAATCCTCATATGGTCTGTTTAAAAAAATTGCATCATTTCCTATTTCAGAGAGAGAGAGAGCTTCAACAAGGTATGAGGCTGGAGGCAAAAATCATTCACAGCAGAGACAGAGGCCTCACACAGATCCTGTGGGTGTAGCCAAGACTCCTGATTGGTGAGCCCCAGAAAAGGCTTAGCCAATGGGTTTACTAAGAAGCCTAACCATTCATGAAAGCCAGCAGGGCACTCTTTTTAGCTTACAGAACAGGAAGTGGGATGAGGGGGGGAAGGGACTGTCTGTTATCACTTTCCATCGAGGTTTCCACTGTAGCTAAGCAAAACTCTGAACTTTACATTCTGATTTCATTTATGCAAGACATCAAAAAGCCTGGCTTTTGAAATATTTTTGGAATTGTGCTAAAGCACAGTTTAAGTCTAGGGGGCCACTTGTTTGTATACTGGAAATCAAACCCTTGTCTTTTTCAGTATACTCTTGCCATGAAGTCATTTTTTGTGCTGATTGAAATCATCTGTTTTCAGTTCTCTGACAAATTAATTGAACTTTCCTCTGACTCAGGGGCCTTCTGACTTTTGAAGCAGATTTTGTCTACACGCCGTCTCCCAGACGAACACAATTTAATCTTCTAGGCTTTAAATGAACTGTACGTTTCCAGAAAGCCAATGAAAGAAGCGTTTGTTCTGGTGATAGCTTTTCAGCTTTTACAAATATGGCACGAGAATAGAGGCTTATAAAATGTTTATTTTACTGCAACTGATAACTAACTCCAAAAAGTGTTAGATCCTGCAATCCACAATAATGATAATGTCTTGTGTTATGGAGCTCCTTGAATTCAAGTATATTAAAAGAATGTTTGCTAAATGAAAGAGAGAGCTGTTCTAATATTGAACTGTGACAATATCGTGCCCAACTCTGTTTGTTGTGTTGATAAAATAACTGCTGGTTAAGGCCTTGCATTCCAGTTTAGATTTATCTTATACAGATGAGTCTGAGCTTAGAAATTTGATTAGGATACAAACTCCCCCAGAGTTTGAGAAGACTCTCTGACATAAATTGTATCCCTCACTTTTCAAATCTGTCATTTAAACCTAATGATCCAAAATATCTGCCCTCGTATATATGAATGCAACTGCACTGAAGTCCAGAAGCTGTACATACTCAACAAACGACACATTTTGACACAAAAAGTGGCTAATATCGGAAACGTGATTATCAACATAAGACAGCAGCAGATATCTGCATGAGTAAAGGCTCACCAAAACCACAGCTTGAGATCCTTTCTTTCTCAACATAGCTTACATACTCTGTGTGTGTTGTTGAGTCATACCTGCCAACTTTCCGGACAAAGGTCCCAATTCAGCAAAAATACTTTAAATATGAGCATGTGCTTTGTTGAACTGGGATAAAAAAAATAGAGCATGCTTAAAGTTAAGCACATGCTAAAGTACTTCTTTTTGTCTTTGCCTCTCTTTTCTGTCTGGGCCTACATCAACATAATATCTGAGTGTATCATAAACATTAATAAATTTGTCTTCAACTCTCACCTACAGCCCACTGGGGAAGGGAGGCATTGTTCATTCTTGTTTTACAGAAGTGAAAGGTGATTCATAGAGAGGTTAAGTCAGTGACTTGCACAATGTCACTCAAGAAGTATGTGGCAGCATCAAAAATTCAATCCAGATCTATAGCATCTCAGTGTAGTAGTACATTTGCCACTGCTACAAAAGAGTCAGAATGACTTTTTTCTGCCTCACGGATCATCCAGAAAGTTGATAGCTAGATTCTGATTGCAGATTCTTTACCTTGGCCTTACTCAAAACCTCAGCTGCACGCTTTCCCAAATGTCAGGAAAGTATATAAACAGATCCAGATTTGGACTTTATGATTTATCCTTTTTGTAGGCTTGGCCAAACAAAATCCCTGGTTCTGGATGCTTCTGAACTTTGGTTTACATTGGATCCATACATGGGTTTAACTTTGCAATGCTAATCTTTACTACAGCACTATTGAAATTTACAGGGGTGTCGGTTAAATATAATCTTTTGACTTGTAAACAGAGTCAAGTCAGTATAAGAGTCTCAAAAAAGCCTTATTCAATGTTGCTTTCCAGTTCAAAAGAATAGATTTGAAACTCTTCATTGTAACTTTTGCACAGTTCATTTTCTGAGTACAACTCAGCATTTAAATTTAAGTTTACTCTTAGAAATGTTAATGCTCTCAAAAAGATTACCAGAAAAATTTCTCAATGGAATGATATATTTTAGGATTTTGAATGGTTTGGAATGTACTTGCATAATATGGTTGATAAGGATATTCAGTTTCTTCGCTTAAGCTTTTCAGTATTTATTATGCAAGCTTAAGAGGTTTCTGAAAAACTTAGCGATTAGACATGAAATTTGCAGCTGTTCAAACTTTTTACTATCTGACCACAATAGTTACTGTAGTGCATAGAAAGTTTTCTGTTGTGAGTGTACTATTAACACTTCATGATTATGAAGCAATAAGAAACCAGTCATGGTTTCAGGCTTTTACTAAAAAAATACAGGAAAGGGATATTATTCAGGTGGACCATACATCTCTTTGCCTCACCTTCCATTTTGTGAGATGATATAAAATAAAACCTTACAAGAATATATATGGATATAGATTGTAAAAGCCCCATTGAAATCAATAGGAGTTTTTCCTAAGCAAGGAATGAGCAAGGGTCATTAGGTTGCTCTTTGTTTCAGGATGGGCAGTTCTGAAGATTAGCAATGCTAATATGTAAGGATGAAGAATTAAAGCAAGGAACCATTTTGGTAAGAATTTAGGTTAATATTAAAACATATAGTGTGTGAAATCATGTTTGAAAGAGACAACTTGATTCTATTGGCCTATAATAATTTTTTGTTTCTTACAGCACAGTCTTCATGTGACAGTCATAGCAAGCACATATAGGCTACGTCTACACTGGCATGATTTTCCGGAAATGCTTAAAACGGAAGAGTTTTCCGTTATAAGTATTTCCGGAAAAAGAATGTCTACATTGGCAGGATGCTTTTCCGGAAAAGCCCTTTTTCCGGAAAAGCGTCCATGGCCAATGTAGACGCGCTTTTCCGGAAAAAAGCCCCTATTGCCATTTCCGCGATCGGGGCTTTTTTGCGGAAAAGACTACTGTGCTGTCTACACTGGCCCTTTTCCGGAACAGTTTTCCGGAAAAAGGACTTTTGCCCGAGCAGGAGCAGCATAGTTTTTCTGGAAAAGCAGCTGATTTCTTACAGTAGATCGTCAGTGCTTTTCTGGAAATTCAAGGGGCCAGTGTAGAGAGCTCGCAGCTTATTCCGGAAAAGCGGCTGATTTTCCGGAATAAGTGGCCCAGTGTAGACACAGCCATAGAGTTTAATTTGCAGATGTTTAAAAAGGCCTCTCATCCTGTTCTTAAAATATAGATGTCTGTATTTCCTGCAGTGTTTGGGCAATTTCCACTCCTAGGGTGTTTATTATGAAATTAACCCATGGACATAGAATTGGGATTCAGATTATCAGCGTGCATTATATAAAAAAGAGCATATTATATACATAGATAACCACGAACCAAGAGTAAGCCAATGTAATGTTGCATGCCTGAGTCAATAGAAAATCAATTGTTAGAAGAAGTTTGAGCTTCATCTCAAGAAGGGCCCCATGGAGGTCCTGATTCCATAGCTATGGAATGGTTTTATTTTCCCAAAATTCGTAAATCAACATTTGGTACAGCCTCCCACCTGACATTTTGTTCACTATGTCTCTCTGCCCCAATGGGATCTACTTGCAGCTGTCTCTTTCCTTCTTTCTCCATAAGGGGGAGTTAATCGGATCACATTCCATGCTCTCTATCCTCATCCACTGAGTCAGGGAGCAGGTTGTCAGGAAGATACCTGCCAGCATCCAACTTGCAGGCAGCAAGCAAAGGGAACTAGAAGTGTTGGCTGATCAGCAGTCTGCCTGAAGACAGAAACATCAGCAGAGGACTGTGGACCTAAAGAGACAAGCCAATGAAGCTGGCTAAAATCTCTGTTCATCAGTTGCAAGTAGTGAGAGAAGAAACCTCAAGGCCACCTGGACAATTTCACAAGAGCAGAAGCCTAGAAAGTGAAGCCAAGGTACCTAAATAGTATAGGGGAAACACACCTGCCTCCAAATCCTCTTTCCCCCCAAATAACCTGTCTTTCGTGATAAGCTACATATTTCACAAGAAGAATTGTTTTTGACTATGAGCCATACTTTTGTGTATTGATGTGGTACAGAAGTGAGCTTAAAAAGCATGAGAATGAAGGAAATTTCACAGGAATAGACTAAAGTAACTATCATGGCATAGAAGGCGTTATTGCTTCAGAATTTGGGTCTGGTCCGTTCTTCTATAACATGTGTAACTTGTAAGTTCCAGTGGAGGGGAAAATAGGCCTCCTAGGGCCAAACCCAGTTTACTTTACTCATTATGGAAATAATTCCACTAAATTCAATGTGATCATTCACATGAGTGAGTTAAAGAAGAGTTGTCCATTGATTATATCCTAAATATGCTGTTAAAAGTTCAAGTTTGTCATTGGAATACTGGCATGTCTCTAGCAAAATTACATGGGTTTTAATCTAAAATATACAATTCACTTTTAGGAGTAAAATTCAGTGAGACTAACTCAAGAACCTTTTGTTTGTTTGCTTGTTTGCTTGTTGTTTGCCAACATTCCTGCAAACTAAGTTTTGTTCAGGATAGTGAATTTTTGGCTAGTAGCCAAGATTCACCATGGAATCTATTTTGCAGTCAAAAAGAACTTCAGGCAGAAGCAGAAATAAAAGATAGGACCTGCCAGTCAGGGAACAGAAATAGTATAATTGTGAACAAAGTCATAGAACTCACCTGCAATATTGAGGTACCTGAAGCAATACTTGCAGTGAGCATTTCATGAACAACCCAGAAACTGATATTTGTTTGCACAAAGCATTTACTAAATGGCAAATAAATACCTAATATCACAATCTGGCCCAGTTCCTCTAAGGTATTTAGATACCCAATACCCATTGAATTCCATGGAACTTAGAGGCCCAATTTCTTCTGACTTGTGAACAAGAAAAATGATTAATTTGCTGGTTGAATGGTTTGTGGCAAATTATTTGGCCATCTCATGTAGAGGGCCAGTACAGCTAATTGTGCCATCGTTCAAGGACAATGCAACTGAGACTCAATTATTCGAGATGTTCAAAAGATATTTTTGCTAGGACCTATTTTGATGACAGATTATGTCAATTATACATTTTGGGAAACAGAAGTCACTTGATAAGGACTTACCAATAGTCCATTTAGCAAAACCACAGACACTTGATGACTGACTACATAGAGATGTCAGCTTTCTAGCTAGAGATGAGTAAACTTATTTGAATAAAATAAGAATTGACCTGAAGCAGGACCTAATGTTTCAAGTGAATGGAATGTTGTTGTTACTCAGGTCTGTTTGGTTAACCCTCCCCGCCCCCAACAATTTTTTATTTCCATGCATCTCTGCACTTTCGGCTAGAAACAGAAGCTGAAGTAATAAAATATCCCAAGAAAGGCTATTCTTGTGCGACTTCCGGCCCTACTGGACGCAGCAAGAACAGGAAATCTTACAAGCGAGACTGTTGTTTCATAATTTCCAACCCAGTTTTGCAAACTCAAGTGACTTCATATAGATAAACTTCTAAAAATGCATCCTTCAAACTTATCTGCAAAAGATGCAGAGGGATGAATAGTGATCATTCTGAGGATATTCACTCACTCTCAGGTCGAGACACCCAAAACATGTATTTCCAAACTTTATAGTTAGTCACGTAACACCTCATGTCATGCAAGAATCTAATACAAGTCAAGATCCCAACATCTCTGTGTCCACATGCAAACGAATTATGTAAAGAACTTTAATGGGGAAAAATCCTGGCCTGCTCAGTGGCTATGAGAGCTCTGGCCGTAGTACAAGGAACAGAGTCCATGATCGCAAGCTCCCATCCCTGCTGTGAGTTCACATTCCCCTGTTGCTGCACAGCTGTTTTCCATGAAAGCTCCTTGTGCCCCAGTGAGCTGAAAGTTTGGGGGGTGGAGCTGGTGGATTCAGGACTTTGCTGACCCACTAGCAATTTCTTCTGCAGAAGGAAGATGCAGCAGCAAGCTACTAATACCATCAAGATATGTACATAACAAAGCCTAGCCATAGGACCTCATTCTTATGGTTCTATTTGTTCCTTTCCTTCTATTTCCTCTGCATTGTTGTTACTTTTATGCATTGTGTCTTGTCTAAAATGTTGATTATAAGCTGGGCAGGGAAGTCACTGTGCCTGTTTATTTGCTTGTGAGATATCTGTCCTGCTCTGGGGCACCACCTCAGTAGCAATAATTGAGCAAATGCTGCTTTATGTGTTTTGTTAGCAGCTTTATGTTGTGCAATAAGAATTTTTCATAATAAAACCAGCGATGGCTAAATTATCAGTATAAAAGTACAGAAAGGGAGTCTTCCCGCTGACTTCAGTGGGCTTCGGGCCAGGCCCACAGTGAGATGCGGATCTTAAAACCATTCAGAAATATTTTGCAGAAGTTATGCAGTTAAGCATAAAGATGGACACACACGCTGTCAAAGATGATGACTCAGATATAAGCCCTTCCTGCAATGTCACTCTCGAGAACAAATGTCTTCCCTCTCAGTAACTGATACAGTATTTCTGGCTCTGCAGCTGCGATACCAGATTGCATTTTCAGTATTCCTTTGGCAATTTAAAAACCTTGTAATCATCTGCTTCAACACAGAAAGCCAGTCAAACTGCCAATATAGTGCTGCCGCTCTTTGTTTCCCTCACGCACATCCAGGATGCAGCTTTTTAATTCTGTGCAACACTTGGGACATTTGGAGATGGAATGCAACCACTTGAAACTGTTTGGTTTGTCACTTTTGGATTTGCTACATAAGGATATGTTAATACAAACAGGGCCTGTTTATAATATTAATCAGACAAAGGAAGAAATTCCTCTGATGTCTGTGTAATGCAATGAGCAGACTTCTTGATTATTAACATATTGATTGTCTATTCTTATTTCAGATGTTAGCTCAGGGATGGGAGAAGAAAAATATGAGATGCATGACGTATTTGGGATTCAGTCTGTGAAACTGGAAAAAATATTTATATGATTAGATTGCATTTTTATGTAATATTTTCCTTTTATGTAATATTTGGATATGCAACTGAACTTTTCAGTACTTACCCAAATCAAACCACACCTCTAAACTTTAGAGCAAACATGGTGAGAGATTAAATGAAAGGGACGTGTCTCCCCAGTCTTTAATAATGCTCTTGACGTCCCATTAGTGATGATATAAGCGTGCCCCCCCCGCATTTATTTCTTTAGACTGAGCACTTAAGCACATGCTTAACTGTAAGCACTACAATAGGACTACTCAAAGGTTAAAACCTAAGCATGCGCTTAAATGCTTTCCCAGATCAGCATCCTCCTAATCCTTCCTCCTAATCTTTAGAGCGTCTCACCTCATTATTGATAACCAATTCTTTGGTTGAAAGGCACACTGGTAGCTGCAAAGCAAGGAATCTTAAACATTTGCACAGTTTGATCATGCATGAAAACAGTCCATGAAATGCAGTGCACAACAGCCAGCATGCTTAATGTTCCTAGCCAGAAATAACTTCAATGGCTTTCGACTGTTATATCCTGTCACCAGTTACTTACCAGCTTACAATACTCTCATTATTAATAATGCACATTTTTTGATGCCTTAGTCATAGGAAAAGCAGCAAATACTTTTTGCATTACTCTGTTTTCACCCTCTAGGTCTTATCTCCTGCTTTAATTTACTGTTTGTTATTTTTAAAAGGAACTTTCACTTTTGGTTAGTTTCAGAGCCCACCCTGGATATCCCCGGGATGGGTTGAAGTGCATTAGATAGGATGTTAACTTGCATTAATGTGGAAACTTAGAATCCAAAAAGAACTTGTACCACTGCCCAAAAATGAGTCATTGTCCTTTTTCTCTTTTTAGCCAACTTCAGATTCAGAAGCTGTGAGACAGTTTCCTGCAGATAAGAGATAAATAGAAGGGAAACCTGGCAAAAAGATGATGGTCAAATTGCAAGATATCATTTCCTCCAAAGTTCCTACATACTAATTAACCATTCCAGACATATTTTCAACAGCATTTAGGGATTTCCTCATCAAAATAAACTTCCTCCCATGTTATCTTCATTTTTGGCATCTGGTAATATAGTTTACTATAAGAATCCTAATGTTGGGTTATATATATATTTGAAGTTTTGCCAGCATTGCATTAGAATCCTAGTGCCTGATCCAACTCCCAATGTAATCAAGCTGGATAGAGCCCCTGTCCTTCTAAGATTTTTTTTCACTTACGACTTGTCTAAAACAAACTACAGATGGATTCAAGTCATAAAGTTCAGATAAATATTCATTTCCGAAGTTTGGATCCTTGCATTGGACCCATTGCTTTAAAATACTGTTTATGCATTTCTCAGATCTTGCTTTGAAACAGAAAATATTGTCAGAATGAAAGTGTATCTGCCATAAACAATATTTTCATTATCTTCTCCTTAATTTTTTTCTCCTTTAGATGCTGATTTCTTAACTGCACAATTTGTTTTAAGGTTTCCCTTGAATGCAAACTTGTCATACCTGATTTGCAATCTTTTCTGTTTCAAGTGCTATCAATTATTTTCTAACTAGATGCTCCTGTGGGTTCAGCTGTCACTAAGAGCAAATTTGAGCACAATAGTTTGCTTCCTATTTCTCAAAGAATCTGAAGATTGTCAAGACTTGACAGGCAGCTCCAGTTTTAAGATGAAGCAGATAAGTTAGGTTTTTCTGTTAGGCACTTTTGAAGGGAAGGACATAAAAGGAAGTATTGTTTCTGGAGAAATAGTCATTATAGTGCACATTTGCATCTATTAAGAATAAACTGCACTTGCTTTGGGGCACAAAACCCAGCATATTTGCACTTCATTAAATGTGAAAATCTGGACTATTTTGATGTGAAAATACCCCCTCCCCTTGTTTTTTAAGAACCAGCACTCAAACACATTTGTGTTGTAATATTTATCTTGCAAAGATCTTGTTTAGGATACATTAGAAAAAATCCTAAAATAAAGTGTATGATTTAGAGTAAACATTGTGTACAAGAAAATACACGTGCATGTGTGCACATGCACACACAAACATAAACCAAATTAATCTTTGTTCAGATTCATCCAAATATGGTCTAAATTTATCCCTGGTATAATTCTATTTATTTCAAAGGAGTTACATATGTCATGGTAGAATGTGTCCTGGTGATTACTCTATTTACTATAAAGCAGAAACTAATGCTGAATATAAAGGACACTATGAATAACAATGTTATTACTTTTAGTGAATCACTTAGTCTGGCTCTCTTTATCTATTTGTAACTGTGAGATAATGTGCTGATCTTGTGCTTGAAAATGGATTAGAATAGTGCTCAGATTCAGCCTTAGTATGAACAGGTGTGGCAGCTATCACTGACTTTCTTAAACTAGATGTGTAAAGAAATGTAGCGCAATTGATAGAAAACTTCCTACTGTTTTAGCATGGCAGAGTGACAGTTACAAAGACATGTAATTATCTGTAGGGGAGATATGACTTATAAGACATACAGCATGAGCAGCAGGAAGTTTTGCTGCACCTCATCTCTTTTCTGAGAGGGCCACCTTTATGTTTGAGACGGAAGGTCAGTTTGTCTCCTTGCCCATTCAATCCTTATCCTTGCTACTGAGTATGCCAACAAGTGTGCCATCTAGTGTCAGTTGTAGTGGTGGGTTTTGTATGGACACTTGTCCACTACTAACTGGGCAAAGAACTTCCTTTATTTTTTATCTAGAGAGGAAAAGCTCTGATAGTCCAATGTGTCACTTGCTCATTATTTTGGGGTGGGTCCAATACCCACTGGCTTCAATGGAACTACTGACATGCCTAAAGTTACGCACATTTTGTAAGCATCTCACTGAATTAAAGACCTCATGTTAGATTCTGTGAGAGAAATTCTTCCTTCAGATATATTACTGGCACCTCACTGTATGAGCCAAGAACCCTCTTGAATCTAAAGACAGATTTTGACACTCTGGGTTTGCAATGAAAATGAGTATATAATTTTAAACTTTAAAACACTTGAAAATATTCAGAATACGGCAAACACCCTGCACAGAAATTTTATCTTGAATGCTTAAAATTAAGGGAAGGCATAAGCAACTTAAAAATGTTGATAAGACCTCTTGCACAAGAACCCTTGCACAAGATGTTCTTGCACAAGAAGCCGCCAGTGTAGACATAGCTTAGGTCATGCCTATAGCAAAAGACATATCAGATATTGAAATGATACAAAACTTCCACTTACCAAGAATATAGGTGTAACTCATATATCATGCATAGATTTTAAAATATTAAATATTAAAATATAATAAATATACCAAAATATTTAAAAATAATAAATAATGTCTTTATTAAGATTTCAAAAGAAAAATTTAATACATTCTTTCTTTTCTCTGTGGTGTTACAGAATTGTTTGCTATTTGTATAAAATGGTTTGTTTGTGAATAATCATGAATTATGTATAATGAATGAGGAGGTTACACCTATGTATTAGCCTTTGCAATGATAGCATCAATATTTGTATTATTCAAATGTCATCAACTGTAATGGTAAAACTTGTTGTTGTTCTGTTTCAGATGTACATGAATATTCATGTGTGGAAAATCATTACCTTCATGAATATTCATAGGGTGAACAGTTGGTCATGTATATTAATGTGTTTATCCTAAGGACCAATCTATTTGAATCTATGTAGATTAGCATCCTCTCTCAGCCAACCAGTTTGAAAGAACCCCTATGCATAATGCATGAACCGTACCTATAAAAGTCTGTACCGAGCCCAAAGTTGCCGTTGCGTCGGGGCATCGGGCTTAGGCATAAGTATAGGTCTAGGCATAGGTGAAAGAGAGAGAGAACGAGATGCGTATTGTCCTGCAAAGATTGTGTAAGATAAGATAAGTTAAGAGTATGAACAAAGTGGAAGGCTTTAGTCTATCTGTTTAGGCTTAGGTAGTTAGTTTTAGATAGGTTAGTTTTTCGTCGTTGAGACTGTTCGTCAGGCGCATCGAGTGTTAGTTAGGGTTTTAATTTAGGATAAGTGTAGGTTAGGTTAGCTACAGTTTAGGTTGACCATCGCCGGTTCCAGCTGCCCCAAAGCGCAGGAAGAGTCGTGATCAGCGGAAGGCGATTGTCGCACTCAATTCCAGCTGCTTCGAGGAACTCCTGGCCGTTCGTCTCCAAGGGCCTGTAAGAACCTACGGATCAAGGTCACCAGCTTCGGCTCCGTCAACCGCCGTGGGACTCCTGGCTGTTCCTCTTCCGAGGCTCAAAAAGACCAACGGATTGCAGGTCTCCAGTGACACTTCCATCGTCTCCACGCTGTAGTCTCTGTGGTAACTTTTATGTGTTTGTGACTAATTGTTTTGCTTGTTTGATCTTTTAAAATATAGTCTTGTGGTTGAAACTTACCAAATTGTCAGTGGTAATTTGAAGCACCACGTACCAATTAAGATTTAGAGAAACCCAATGATAGCTGTAGGAAGAGGGTCCGCACTTGTAATTTTCTCATAGGTTAATCAGGCTAATTTGCAATCAATTAGTGAACACCGTTACCTTCGCGCGCCGGGTAACAGTAGAAGCACCTGACATGATTGCAACTTATCACCACTGCCATTTTAACTGTCTTTAAAAGCCTCATTTGATTACAGTCATGATCAGCATGGATAAGTCAGGTACACATGTGTAGCAGCTTTAGTAATACAGCAACTGGGAACTGTGGGAATTTAAACATACAAATTATAGTGTTGCAAATCAGAGATAATAGGTAAAGTTAATTGACTTCAATGGAGATGAACCTGAAATTGATTTGGCTAAATTACTTTAAATCCGGAACACAGGAACTGTCTTCATAGAATGACCTGTCATCCAGTTGGTGTCATATCCTTTCTCTAAGAGCAACCACTATGAGCTACTTCAGAGGAACGTGCAAGAATTGTGCAGTGAGTAGTTATGGGATAACTTGCCTAAGGAAAATTTGCTCATAAAAAGCTGTTTTATGACCGGACATATAAAGGCATATCTCTAAAATGTTATTGGGTGTGCTATGACATTGAACTATAGACTTGGCTGCTGGACTCCTACCATTATAAACTTCTGCAGTGGATGTGAATGCCAAGTTTGTGATCAGAGAATGAAATGTCCAGAACCAAAGGTAAGACCAGTATGGTACACCTAATTAGATGTTGGGAAACCAATACAACAGTACACGGACAATTCAGGAAGTTTTTGGACACTATTGGGGACAACATCCTGGTACAAGTGCTGAAGGAACCAACTAAGGGCCGTTCTCAGCTTGACCTGCTGCTCACAATCAGGGAGGAATTAGTAGGGGAAGTAGATGTGGGTGGCAACCTGGGAAGCAGTGATCATGAGATGGTTGAGTTCAGGAATCTGATCAAAGGAAGAAAAGAGAGTAGCAAAATACAGATTCTGGACTTCAGAAAAGCAGACTTTGACTCCTTCAGGGAACTAATGGGCAGGATCCCCAGGGATGCTAACATGGGGGGGAAAGGAATTCAGGAGAGATGGCTTTATTTTAAAGAAACCTCATGGAAGGCACAGGAACAAACTATCCCAATCTGCAGTAAGAAATGCAAATATGGTAGGCGACCAGCTTAGCTTAACGGTGAAATCTTTGGCAAGCATGAACACAAAAAAGGAAGCTTACAGGAAGTGGAAACTTGGACAGATGACTAGGGAAAAGTATAAATATATTGCTCAAGCATGCAGAAGTGTAATCAGGAAGGCCAAAGCACAACTGGAATTGCAGCTAGCAAGGGATATGAAAGGTAACGAGAAAGGTTTCCACAAGCATGTTAGCAATAAGAGGGTGATCAGAGAGGGTGTGGGGAGGTAACCTAATGACAGATGATGTGGGAAAAGCTGAAGTACTCAAGGCTTTTTTTGCCTCTGTCTTCACAGACAAGGTCAGTTCCCAGACTACTGCACTAGGCAGCACGGTGTGGCTGTGTCTAGCCCGGCAAGTTGTTCCGCAAAATCATCTGCTTTTGCAGAAAAACTTGCCAGCTGTCTACACTGGCGGCTTGAATTTCCGCAAAAGCACTGACGATCTCATGTAAGATTGTCAGTGCTTTTGCGGAAATACTATGCTGCTCCCGTTCGGGCAAAAGTCTTTTTCCGAAAAACTTTTGCACAAAAGGGCCAGTGTAGACAACAGAGATTTGTTTTCCGCAAAAAAAGCTCCGATCGCAAAAATGGCGATCGGGGCTTTTTTGTGGAAAAGCGCGTCTAGATTGGCCACGGACGCTTTTCCGCAAAAAGTGCTTTAGCGGAAAAGTGTCCTGCCAATCTAGACGCTCTTTTCCGAAAATGCTTTTAATGGAAAACTTTTCCGTTAAAAGCATTTTTGGAAAATCATGCCAGTCTAGACGTAGCCTGTAGGAAGGAGGTGAGCAGCCCTCAGTGAAGAAAGAACAGGTTAAGAACTATTTAGAAAAGATGGACATACACAAATCCATGGGGCTGGATCTAATGCATCTGAGGGTGCTGAGGGATTGTAGAACCATTGGCCATTATCTTTGAAACTCATGGTGATCGGGGGAGGTCCTGGACAATTACAAAAAGGCAAATGTAGTGCCCATCTTTAAAAAAGGGAAGAAGAATAATCCAGGGAACTACAGACCAGTCAACCTCAACTCAGTCCCTCGAAAAATCATGGAGGGGAGCCTCAAGGAATCCATTTTGAAGCACTTGGAAGAGGGGAACACGATCAGGAATAGTCAACATGGATTCAGGGCAAGTAATACCTGACCAACCTAATTGCCTTCTATGATGAGGTAATTGGCTCTGTGGATATGGGAAAGGCAGTTGACGTCATATATTTTGATTTTACTGAAGCTTTTGATATGCTCTCCCTCAGTATTCTTGCCAACAAGTTAAAGAAATATGGATTAGATAAATTGATGGTAAGGTTGATAGAAAGCTGGCTAGATCATCATGCTCAATGGGTAGTGATCAATGGTTTGATGTTGTGAAGGCCAAGACTTTAGCAGGTTCAAAAACGAAATATATAAATTCATGGAGGATAGGTACATCAATGGCTATTAGTGTCCCTAGCCTCTGGCGTCCCTAACCTCTGTTGTTGGGAATGGGTGACAGAAGGTGTATCACTTGAAGATCACCTGTTCTGTTCATTCCCTCTGGGGCACCTGGCATTGACCACTGTTGACAGACAGGATACTGGGCTGGATAGACTTTTGGCCTGAGGCATTATAGCCATTCTTATGTTCTTATCTTAACCAACATTACAAACACGGGGAAAGAAGCAATGAATCCCAAACGATTCAGAGTTTTAAAAATGATCAACTGTTTATTGTTTTGTCTCTTATATTTACATGGCAATTATTTATAAACCCATTATATGCCTAAATAAATAGAGTTAAAAATATTATAAGCATCACCTTGATTTTTAGTCAAAAACAAATAGATTTCTAATGTAGAGTATGGTGTAAATATAAGAAAAATGAGCTCAGCATCTACCAAATCTCCCGATCTCCCCCTAACATTGGAGCTGTTTGAGTGATATTCACAAAGAAAATTATTCACTTGATTCTTTTTCGAAAGTGTTGATCAATGTATCTATTTTTTCTATTGAGCTGCCAGCCCAATAGCAGTCCAAAGAAATCTGATGGATCATTTCTGTGTATTTTTGTCAGATAATTTTTATGAATATTATTTGTAAATTGGTGAATAAATTATTCAGTTTTTTAAATGATTCAACCATCTCTTTACTATGATGATGATATGATTAAAGGAAGCAAAATAAATCATGATAAGTGTTTTAAAAAATGTACTTGCTTCAGATAAGCATGAAAGTAGTACTTCATTGAAAGGCAAGGCAAAATACCAAAGTTGTAATAACAATGCCAATTTTTATTTACATGATATACACATACATAATATATGCTATTAAACTCACAGATTATTTGTGCATTTTCAGGGAAAGAGTCTCTTACTTGTGCCATACTCTAAGGATATGACTACACTGCTGAGAAAAGTCAGAAAAAGATACACAAATTGCGAACTGCAATTTGCGTATCTTTTTCTGCTTTTTTACTGGAAGAGGCTTTTCTGAAATTTGGCTCATTTACACAGGGCCAAATTCTGGAAAAAACTCCTCTTTCAGAACATCTCTTATTCCTCTCACCGAGAGAAATACAGCAATGCCGAAAGAACACATCACTTTTTTGGAAACTGTTCTGAAAAAATGGACACATTCCTTGGACCTCTGGTATCCCGGAAAAGCTCTGCAGTCTAGACATAGCCTAAGAGCAGTCCATTGTTTGCAGTGGGTCAAGTTTCAGAAGAAGCTATTACTCAGCAAGGGTGTCAGAAACTGGCACTAAATATTTGCTTATAATTTCATTTCCATCTTATTAAAAAATATTTTCTGAAAAAAGGAAGTAATCTTTCTAAGGAAACCCAAAATTCCCTCCCTCCTCTCCTCCCTCCAAAAGCTTGAATGGCTTTATAATAGTGATTTCATCAGATGAACTATCTGCCTGGTTTTATGTATTGGTGCTCATGGTGCGGATCCATGACAGTGAAGTCAGAGGGAGTAGTGAGGAGGCAGCTGCTTAAATAAATGTCTGTCCACTCCTCAGCGTGCCAAAACCAACAGTGTCTCTTTATAGTCTATCTAGGGAATGATGTTACATAAGTAGGCTGTTTGCACTAATGACTAGGTCAAATACATCTTGAGGTTTTTTTTCCCTGAAGTAACTACACTGATATAATAAAATAATCAGGCCTGCAGACAAGTTGGGAGAGGACGCAAAGAGGGCAGTTGTCCCATTGCCCAGAGATTCAAAAAGGCTCAGGGCTCCCACTTGCCACTGCTGCCACCGATTTAGCCCTTTAAATCAGTGCTAGAATGCCAGGCAGAAAACTCCAGGTGGTTCTAAGGGGTGATGAGGAGTGAGAAGGGGCTAATTGCAGTGCTTTCCATGTGGTGCCAAGGGCTGGCTTCCCCTTTCCCGTCTCTTCTGCCTGAGGCCCTGTTCCTTCTGGGAGCCGGGAGCCAGGAGCCAGGGGCCAGGGGCCTCTCTACCTTGTTCTGTCATCCCCCCGGAGATAATACAAATCTCCTTATTATGTAAATAATAGGCCAGAAGGCCAAGGACATTATTTAAATTAAACTGGAGAAATCATTTAAGAAATTCTCTCCTCCTTTTCTTCCTCTTCTTCCCCCATAATAAATTCTGCAGACAGCAGGACAGAATGCAACAGGAAGAGAGCCTTCTGCAAGTAGAACCGTTACAACCTACTTGAGACTCCCATTCTTCCAGCTCAGAACTCTCTGAATGCATAGTTGTTGGAAATGAAAATAAATCTAAACATCTGAGCATTGCATTAATGATATTAAAAAAAATGAACAATTTAGGTGGCCACTAATGATGGGATTTGGAAGGTTGTGTTGAAATGAAAGTAAGATATTTGTGTGAGCTTTCCAAACCTGTTGGACCTGCAAACTAGAGCTATTTCCAATTTCTGGTCCTAGGGAGTATTAAAATAAAAGACAATTAATTAAAATCTTCAGGGGGTAACCAAGTTAGTCTTTACAGAAAAAAATAGTCTGGTTGCACTTTATAGACTAACAAAACATGTAGATGGTATCATGAGCTTTCATTTTAATTTTCATTTCAATTCATGTTTGGGGCCTCTTATTTTATTGGAGTTGTTTCACTTACATATTGTCATTAGGTATTATAACAATTTTTATTGTTTTTTTATAATAGTTACAATCTGTGTGTTAACGTACCATCTAAATATTTTCACTCAGAGGAAGACTACCACACAAATACAAACTGTTGGTGTAAAAGGGGTGGATGGATACTGTCGCAATACTATGTATAAATCTATTACACTCCCCTTCTATCTGCATCTTAACTTAACATTTTGCTGAAACACAAACCAGAGTTCTGTCTTTTCAGGATGCATTACAGAGAGTGAAACTGACCACTGTCATATGTGACAGTAACCCTGATAACTTGTTGTTAATAGTTTCTAGTTAATTTAAAAGAGCAAGTACCATACACATTCTTAGTAAAACAAACATTTGATGCACACACAAAAGATTATAAATAGCATCAGACTTGTAAATAGTATGTGGAATACTGTAGTGGGGCGGACTGGCCGCCCACTGAACCGGAGGGGGAGGAACCTCTCCGGATGCCCTGTTGGGCTGAGGCTAACCCCGCCCTGTCACCTGACCGGAAGCCAAGGGGCGGGCCCAGGCCTATAAAACCCCAGGCAGCTGCTGCAGTGGGGGCTGAGCCTGCCAAGCGGCTAGAGGCCTCTCCGGGACTCTCAGCCTGGGGAGTGGGAACTGAGGCCTGGCCTGGGCCTCCTACCTACAGGCCCCGAGGCAGACTACTGGCTCCCTGCCTGGGAGGCAGAGGCCCCGCACAGCCAGCCTACCCGCCCGGACGCAACGGCGGAGCCACAGGGCCAGCCTGAACCTGTGCCCCAGCGCCTGCCCCGGGACCGGGAGAAGCGGCACCAGCCCCGGCCTCGGCTACTTCGACCAGAGGCACCGCCGGGGATTCCCACGGACCCTGGCCCAGAGGTCTGCCTCAACCGCCCGACCCTGCCCGCCCCGGGAGCTCAGCTGAGTCCCAGTGACCTGCACGCGGCCACAGACTGGACCGGACCGCCCTGGTGGGACGAGACTCTCCTGGACTCCCTGCCTCCACTGCTGGACACCCAGGTACCGTCCGAGGGGGAGAACGGAAGTGGCCCAGGGATAGAGGGGGCTGTTAAAGGCCCCTAGGCCGGCGCGTTTCGGGCTGGAGCCCCCGCTGAGCCAAAGCAGCCTGCACTGCTGCCCTAGGGCCCTGGGCCGGGGCGCAGTGGAGTGGGTGGGCCTGTGCCCCCCTGCCACCCACGTATCGGGTGGCAGCCTCCCCCTTCGCCACTGCCACAGGCGATCCTTCTGCACCCCTCCCGAACAAGGAGCTCACGAACTGTGGTTGTTTGTTTGCCACGCCCTGAACTGAGGGCCTGGCCCCCTGCTTGAACTGACTGTGTTTGGTTGCTGCCACGCCCTGAACTGAGGGCCTGGCCACTCCTTACAAACTGGCAGTGGTGGTTTGTTACTGTCACACCCTGAACTAAGGGCTGGACTGCGCCCGGGGAACTAATAGGTCCGGCCTTAAAGGGGCCGCGCAGCGGGGCGGACTGGCCGCCCACTAAACCAGAGGGGAGGACCCACGTCCGGACGAGCAAGAAGGCTACAGATACTATGAACAACTTTTATATAAAAGCTATTACACGGTAAATCTGCTGGTGTTTCTCATACATACTTCCCTACCTTATTTCTGTTAGATACATTCAAATATAAGGTTTCAACATAACATTTTTCTATCCTTCAGCACAATGGTCAGAATATGTTCTCCTTTGATCTTCTCTCAAGGTACGTCTACACTGCAAGCTTATTTCAGAAAATAATAGCTTATTTTGAAATAGAGTGTCCACACTTCAGGGAAGCCTCAAAATTAGTCCAAGGAAGGCTCCTCTAATATGGATGCGCTGTCTTGATTTAGAGCCCCAGAAGGCACTGGGGAGGAATAACTTAGAATGGCCCTGGTGAGGAGCTATTTCGACACAGCAGCAGTGGAGCGTCCACACACCCTCTTCCGAAAGAGCTTTTTTGGAAGAGGCATTATTCCTCGTGTAATGAGGTTTACCAATGTCAGAAAAGCCCTCCGTTACTTCAATTTTCTTTCGAAATAACACAATTGCTGTGTGGATGCTAGTATTATTTTTCCAGAATAATGGACTTTATTCCAGAATAATAGTGCAGTGTAGACACACCCTCACAAATAATTTCTCAGGATATTTCTACTCTACCAAGTTTTGTTGACAAAACTTATGTTGACATCCCTAAGTTGACAAAACAAAAATCACCAGAGGGTGTTCACACTTGTCAACAGATGATGTCCACATAGGGGGCACCATCATTGATAGTGTTAACAGTGCACAGTGGGTATGTATTCCACGGTGCACTGTTGCGGGAAGGCAGAACTGATCCCTGCACTTCTTGGAATTCCTTTCAAGTTCTCCCACAGCCTCCTCAAATGTTGGAAGCAGCATCATGAGGAGTTCTATGAGCTCTCCGTACTGAGAAATGTCAAAGCAGCACAGCATCTGTCCCCCTCCTTCTACAGCAGCAGTCTGCCTACTAATGTGTTCCTTGTGCAGGGCAGAAAAGAAGCATTCCAATGATTTATTCTTTGTTTCTTCTCCCAAACCAAACTGAGCAGCTCACTCAGCTGTCAGGGTATGTCTGCACTACAAAATTAATTCCAACTAACAGACGTTAGTTCGAATTAACTTTGATAGGCGCTACACTAGCAAACCGCTAGTTCGAACTTAATTCGAACCAGCGGAGTGCTTAATTTGAAGTAGGTGAACCTCATTCCACGAGGACTAACGCCTAGTTCGAATTAACTAGTTTGAATTAAGGGCTGTGTAGCCACTTAATTCGAACTAGTGGGAGGCTAGCCCTCCCCAGCTTTCCCTGGTGGCCACTCTGGCCAACACCAGGGAAACTCTTCTGCCCCCCTCCCGGCCCCGGAGCCCTTAAAGGGGCACGGTTCAGCTACGGTGCCCGTGCCAGGTGCAAGCCGGCCAGCACCCAGCCAGCAGACCCTGCACCTGGCACAGCTCGAGCCAGCCACCCACTGCCACCCAGCCCTCTGGCTCTTCCCGGGACCAGGCTGGAGGCTCCCGGGAGCCTGCCCAGGTCCGCAAGAGGCGGACACCCACCTCGTCTAGTGCAGACATCGTGGACCTCATCCACGACCTCCGCACTAGGCACAGGAAAGTGGCCGTCTAGGGCAGGATAGCTGCCAGCCTGGCCACCCAGGAGCAGGTGTGCATGAAAATCAAGGTGGTCAAGTGAGACCCCCGACCCTGAGCCCTGAGCTTAGAATGGCCGTCCTGGGTCAGACCAAAGGTCCATCTAGCCCAGTAGCCTGTCTGCCAACAGCGGCCAACACCAGCTACCCCGGAGGGGATAGATCGAAGATAATGACCAAGCCATTTGTCTCATGCCATCCATCTCCAGCCTTCCACAAACAGAGGCCAGGGACACCATTTCTACCCCCTGGCTAATAGCACTCCATGGACCCAACCTCCATGAATTTATCTCACTTCTCTTTAAATTCTGTTCTAGTTCTAGCCTTCACAGCCTCCTGCAGCAAGGAGTTCCACAGGTTTACTATTTGCTTTGTGAAGAAGAACTTTCTGTTATTAGTTTGAAGCCTGCTACCCATTCATTTCATCTGGTGTCCTCTAGTCCTTCTATTATGGAAACTAATGAAGAACTTTTCTTTATGCACCCTCTCCACACCACTCATGCTTTTATAGACCTCTATCATATCCCCCCTCAGCCTCCTCTTTTCTAAGCTGAGAAGTCCCAGTCCTTTAGCCTCTCTTCATATGGGACCTGTTCCAAACCCCTGATCATTTTAGTTGCCCTCCCCTCTCCCACCCTCTCTCTTCCCCTCTCCCACCTCCTTTTCCCAGTCTCCCCCAGTTTTGTTCAATAAAGAGAGTTTCTATTTTTGAACACACGTGTCCTTTATTTTGTACATCAGGAAGGGGGCTAGGGAGGGGTAAGTGGAAGGAGGTGAGGGAGGAATGGGGTACGAGCCCCCCATGGGGAGGACTGGGGTGGCTCTGCGGGCTCCTCGGGGTGGAAGCTCTCCTGCAGCCCCCCGATTGACCCCCCTCCCCGGATGGCAGCCTGCAGCAAGTGCAGCCGGGCAGATGGCCGAGTGCTGTGATGTGCCGAGTGTGGGCACTCAGGGCACTCCAAGCCAGGACTGCTTTGCTGTCCCTCATCGAGTTAGACAAGTGAGCAGGGAACCCCTGAGAACTGTCTGTCCGGGGTGGGGGTCGGGTTCCTTTAAGCACAGCCCTCGGCTAGCCTGAGACAGCAGCTCCACGCCCTAAGTCCTAATCTGATGCCCTGCTGGCACTGCTTCCGGCCATCCTTAACCCCGGTTCAGGGTCCACTCAATGTGGACATGCTAGTTCGAATTAGCAAAACGCTAATTTGAAATAGTTTTTAGTTCTAGATGCACTAGTTCGAATTAGCTTAGTTTGAATTAACTAATTCGAATTAAGTTAGTTCGAATTAGTGCTGTAGTGTAGACATACCCTCAGATACTTCCCAGAGCTTTGAAAGGGTAGGAGTGCAGACCTGCAGGGCAGCAGAGATCACACTGAGTAGAAACCTCAGTGCACATGTGGTGGGATACTGGCAGAAGCCAGTTCTGTTGACAACACAGATAGCAGTGTCTACACTGGCTCTTATTCTACAATAAAGAGAGGGAAAAGAAAAAAGTCCCTCGAAGGGGTGGGTGTTTTTGTTGCTAAAACTGGGTTTTTTTCCCAACAAAAGTCACACTGCAGTGTAAATGCTTTCACTGTTTTGTCAACCAACCACAGTTTAGATGACAAAGGGTACGTCTTCACTACAGAGTTTTTTTCAGAAAAAAACAGTAATTTCTTCTGGCACTGAAGTTTATGAATCCATGAGTCACTAAATGCTGACCCATTCTCTCTCTCTAAGGGTATGTCTACACTACAGCGCTAATTCGAACTAACTTAGTTCGAATTAGTTAATTCGAACTAAGCTAATTCGAACTAAGCTAATTCGAACTAGCGGATCTAGAACTAAAAACTAGTTCGAATTAGCGTTTTGCTTGTTCGAACTAGCGCGTCCACACTGATTGGACGCAGGGGGGCATTTAAGGGCAGCTGAAACCGGTTCTGGCAGGGCATCAGGTCAGTAGTTGCTTTGTGTGGCTGCTGTCTGAGGCTATCTGAGGCTCGTGCTTAAAGGGACCCCCCTGGACAGCCGGTTCTCAGCTTTTCCTGCTTGCTTGCCCACCTCGCCGAGGGACAGCAAAGCGTTGGTCTCTGTGCCCGTCTGTGTCGGTGCTTCCCTTCGGGGGGGGGGCCGCCGCAGGTGGCAACATGGAGCCAGAGCTCGCCCTGCACCTTCTGGTGCACTTTCTGGACTTGCTGCTGCAAGCCTGCCAGCAATGGCTCGAAGCTGCCTGGCACCACCTGGTGCATGTCAGCCCCCTGCCTCTCCGCCTGGCCGCCCTGGGGGCCGTGGAGGAGCCGCGGTGGCGCCCCGGCACCGGCGTGCCCCGCCGCGTCTGACGTCTGGACACCAGCACCGACTGGTGGGACCGCATTGTCCTGGAGCGCTGGGAGGACCGACAGTGGACCCAGAACTTCAGGATGAGGAGGGACACCTTCCTGGAGCTCTGCGAGTGGCTCGCCCCTGCCCTGCGCAGAAGGGACACTCGCATGAGGCCCGCCATCCCCCTCCAGAAGCGGGTGGCCATCGCCCTATGGAAGCTCTCCACTCCGGACAGCTACCGATCCGTCAGGAACCAGTTCGGCGTGGGGAGATCCACCGTCAGAGCAGTGCTCATGCAGGTACGGCACTCGTCGGCCACCGAGCTGGGGGGGAGGGGAGCTGCGAGGAGGGGATGGGCCGCCCCAGGGACAAAGGGGGGGCAGGAGGAGGCGAAAGCGCCCCGCACCAGAGGGGTCGGGCTGTCCCGGTCATACTACACGCCGCCAGGGGGGTTGCTACCGGGAGTGGGGCGCGGGGCACTGCCAGGGCACGAACGCTCCCAGCCACCCGGGCGCCCCACTGATTGGCGCTTTGCTGTGTCTCTCTCCGCAGGTGGTCAAGGCCATCAACCGGGTGCTGCACCGCAGGGTGGTCCGCCTCGCTGACCTGGACGCCATCATCCGGGGATTCAGCGCCCTCAGCTTCCCCAACTGCGGGGGGGCCATCGACGGGACGCACATCCCCATCCATGCCCCGGAACACCAGGCGTCCCGGTACATGAACCGCAAGGGGTACTTCTCCGTGATCCTGCAGGCCGTGTGTGACCACCGGGGACAGTTCACGGACATTAATGTGGGCTGGTCCGGCAAAGCACACGATGCCCGGGTGTACCGCAACTCCTCCGTTTGCCAGCGGCTGCAGGACGGGACCTTCTTCCCCGACCGCCACATCAGGGTCGGGGACGTGGACATGCCCGTGTGCCTGGTGGGGGATGCCGCCTACCCACTGCAGCCCTGGCTCATGAAGCCCTACACGGGGCACCTCAATCCCTCCCGCCAGGCCTTCAATGCCAGGCTGACCAGGGCCCGCATTGTGGTGGAGGGGGCCTTCGGGCGACTGAAAGCCTGCTTTCGATGCCTCCTCACCCGTCTGGACCTGGACGAGCACAACATCCCTCCCGTGGTGGCGGCATGTTGTGTGCTCCACAATTTGTGTGAGTGAAAGGGGGAGGCTTTCCTGCCAGCCTGGATGGCTGAGGCTGACCGCATGGCTGGACAGTACGGTCAGCCCCGCACCACCGCCATCCGGGAAGCCCTGCAGGAGAGCTTCCTGGTGGAGGAGGAGGAGGACTGACCTCTCCCTGCATGCCCCACTGGGGCCTTCTTCCACCCTACCCCCCTTCCCCTTTCCCCTCCCTATCTACTGTAAAATAAAGACACCTGTTTTTGAAACATAAACATCTGTTTATTTAACATAACTGGGTGCGGGAGGGGAGGAATGAGGGTTGGAGAGGGGAGGGGGAAACCTGGGACGAGGGAGCTGGAAGGGGAGGGAAGGGAGGAAGGGAAAGGAAAGCTCAGGGGTGGGAGTCCGGCTGCCTCTCCCGTCTCGCCACACTGCGGGTCCGGGGGCGTCGGTGGGAAATGGTTGTGGAGGGGGGGGCAGGAGGGACAGGGGGTGTGGAGGAAGCAGGAGCGGGAGCGTGAGTGGGAGCAGCAGGGGGAGCATGGGGAGCAGGGGGAGCAGCAGGAGGAGGAAATGGGAAGCGGTTGAGCAGGCTCTGGAGGTGGCCTCGCAGGGCACGGCCCTGCTCTTCCAGGGCCTCCAGACTCCTCCGGCGCAGCCTCAGGTCCTCCTGGACCCAGTGGTCCTGGAGACGGAGCTGTTGATCCAGGAACCGGAGGTGCTGCCTCTGGTACTCCTCCAGGTTCCTGGCTCTCCTGCTTGCCCGGGTGCGGGCGGCTGCTGCAGGCGGGGTGGTGCGCCCTGCAGTCCCCAGTGCTGCGGCTGTGGTGCAACAAGACCAGCGGTCAATTACCCCAGGGGCCCAGGTGTGTGAAACCCAGCTCCCCTCTGCAAGGCCAGGGCCCCTGCAGGATCCCCAGCTGCTGCTCCTTGGTGGGCAAGGCCCAGGCGCACGGTCCCGGGGCTCCCTCTCGCCCCAGCCCCCCGTACAGATAAGGGGCACACGAGGGTACTCACAGGTGGATGCCTCCCCGGCCTCTGACGACACAGGCGAGCGGCTCTGTGGGGTGCCTCGGGTAGTCCCGGGTTCCGGGCAGGCTGGGGGCAGGCTCCTTGCTCTCAGAGCCCTCTTCCTCCTCCTCCTCCGTCTCCAGGAGCGGTCCCTCTGCCCCGGGGTCAATCACGTCCCGGGGGGCAAGGATGGCATGAGCCCCCAGGCGGCGGTCCAGGGCGTGGAAGTGGGGGCAGGCCTCCGGGTCGGCCCCTGGCTGGCAGGCCCGGAAGTAGGACTGCCGCAGGTCCTTAATTTTGCAGCGTCCGTAGACGGCCGCGTTCCTGTGGCTAGTGCGGAGATCGTGGACATTGGAGGCTTCCCCCCAAACCTCGATGAAGTCCACGATCTCTGCACTTGACCAGGCGGGCGCCTGCCTTTTGCGCCCCGGGCAGGCTCCTGGGAGCCGCCAGGCTGGTCCTGGGGAGCAGTGGAGGGCTGGGAGCCCTCGGATGGCTGGCTCATGTTGTGGCAGGTGCAGGGTCTGCTGGCACGGGTGCTTGCAGCCTTGCAACTGGCACAAACTGTGTAGCCAGCCCATGGCCCTTTAAGGGCTCCGGGGCCGGGAGGGGGGCAATAGAGTTTCCCTGGTGTTGGCCAGAGTGGCCACCAGGGAAATCTGGGAAGCCTTAGCCTCCCACTAGTTCGAATTAAGGGTCTACACAGCCCTTAATTCGAACTAGCTAGTTCAAACTAGGCTTAATCCTCGTAAAATGAGGTTTACCTAGTTTGAACTAAGCGCTCCGCTAGTTCGAATTAAGTTCAAACTAACGGAGCGCTAGTGTAGCGCCTATGAAAGTTAGTTCGAACTAACGTCCGTTAGTTCGAACTAACTTTGTAGTGTAGACATACCCTAACTGAGGCAGAAGCCCAGTTTAACTAAGGTAGCTGATAACTATATGCAAATTCTATAGGCTCTGTAGTTTCTATGGTACAAGTGCTCCCCTTCCAGTTCTCTCTCTAGATCAGTGTTTCCCAATTTTATTTGGCCACAGAACCCTTTTAAACTCAAAAGAATTTTGCGGAACCCCTAATAACATTCTTATATATGGAGCTGAAAAAGTAGACTACAAATAAGTAAGGATAATAATAAACGAATGCTAACCAAGGTCATGAGATCAACATTTAGTTTAATTGCATATATTTTAAAACAAAAAACACATTTAATGTGTACAAAAAATAAAGCTAAAAAACTAATATGCATTCAATTTTAATTTTTTTAAAAAAATCATAAAATGTTATTGTAAAGGAATTTTCTCGTGGAACCCTTATTTTCACTTTGCAGAACCCTGGTGTTCATGGAACACCATTTGGGAAACACTGCTCTAGATCCAGAAAATACATCCCAGTGGGCCAAACATTATCCTAATTCTGCAGTAAGTAAAGTTAGAGTAGCACTCATCTGGATCCAAAGTGGCACAGGGAATGGGACCCAGCTTTGACAATAGACTTACTTCTTGGTCCTGCATCATTACAAAGTTCACAGGGATGCCTTTAACACCCATATATATAATTTTCCTTCCTCAGCTCCCTTGTGCTCTGATTAGCTCAGCAAAGGGAGTTTGATTGGGATGTGACCTGCCAGATGGATTGTCCACAATGAAAACTTTCTATAGAGCTTCAGAAACAGCTACTGAGCATCTTTAGTAAATGCCACAACCTATTTCTGGATATTTCTGAGCCCTTTTTGCTCAGGGTTGTCCTGCCCTGTCCTCTGCATATGAGAAGAGGCCCTTCTCTGGGACCAAACCAAAAACAAATACTGAAATGTAAAGATTGGGGGCTATACTGGTACATATGGAAGAGGAGAAATACACCAAGCAAACCCATTCAAGAGCAACTTTGATATCTTTGCTTCTGTGACATAATCGACTTATTTACCACAAAGGTAAAAATTGTCTGTGCAGAATTTTTGATAAGCTGGTCCAAAACTGTGGAGTGAACGCCTTCATGAACTAAGGCCCTTCACAAACCTTGCTATCTTCTGTTCTATGTGCAAGTTGCATTTATTTAATGTGCCTTCTCTAACATAAACATAAAGAAACATGTAAAAATAAATTCCATAACAAAATGCTCTGTTACACATCCTTCACCTGGAGCACACATGAGGGACCAACAAGTGATATGTTTTTAGTTATGTTGCTTAATACACCTCTGAAAGGGCCTCTGTTGATAAGTGTGATATAAGTACCTCTATAGAGCAGATTAGCCTTATAGGCTTGGGGTGCTCTGGATTTCAGGGTGCAGAATATGTTGGGGAAATGCTGGAGGTGGGATTGCATTGCTCTTCACAGTGTTATTTGCCATCTGACTTTCCAGAACATTGTACTATGGTGCATCACATATGGTCCATGCATCAGCCAAGACTGATATTTCCTACCTAACTTCAATACACTAGTGCTTTTTTCACATAGGAGGGCATGATTTTGCACCTTACAGTCTGCCTCATTTCATCTGTGATTGGTTGCATTCCTGCTTTCATTTTTTCCTGATTAGCAGTGTTAACTCATTCTTCTTTGGGATGTGATGGCTTCCAATGAATATAAATAAATTATTATTAATAAGGAGAGTTAAAGGCACAAATCAAGTGAAAATGTGTCTTACAAATCCCTGAACTTAGCTTTATACCGTTTTCTCTATTGCTGGACAAAGTGTAAACAAAACCACTGAAAAATTGCCTGGCTATTATTTGGTGATTTCATCAGTGATGATAAACCATAAAGTGATCTCACTTTCTGTGTCTTTTCTTAATGATGTTTTTAGTTTATATCACAGTTGGCCTTATTTTTGGTGTTGGGCAAATCACATATACATTCTTTACTGCTGTAAGCTATGTAATCTGCACAATATTTCATTCTGTTGTACACAGAGTTCTACCGAATGTAACCAAAACAGAACTGCATGCATTCAGACATCCCTATAAATAAATTTTGCAGGAAGTCAAGCATTGCAGTAATTGAAGGCCATGTTATCTATGTATATTTGTACCAGACACTTTCTAACTCCATAAGTATGATTTAATGGCAAGGGGCAAAATTTTAATCCTGGCTATGTGAAGATCCACTTTAATAAATAGGATGTCTGTATACTATAAAAACTTAAAAAACAACAAATAGTTTAGTAGCTCTTTAAAGACTAACAAAACATGTAGATGGTATCATGAGCTTTCATGGGCAAAACCCACTTCTTCAGATGACTGGAGTATTAAAAGTCCAGATCCAAGAATAAATACGGGAATGGAGGGGGAGAAGGGGAAGGGTAAAGAGAGAAAAGACAGTGAATAGATTGTTCAAGTTACAAGAGGCTGATAAGAACAATTAGCACCTCCATTGTTTGGTTGGTTGGTTAAGTCATTAGAATGTGGAAGGTTGTGTACGAGCCAGCAGATATCTCTGTTCATTCTAATCTGATAAGAATTAAACTTTTAAATAAAGTCAAGTTCCAACCCTCCCCTGTGTATTTGGCTTATAGAATTGGCCTGAAACAACATGATGACTTGGAGATCCATTGAGTGTTCAGGCAGATTAAAATGTTCTCCAGCAGGTTTCTGTGCATTGCCTTTTCAGATATCTGATTTGTGTCCATTAATTCTTTCCCGTAGAGACTGTCCAGTTTGGCCAATATATATGGCAGTGGGGTATTGCTGGCATTTGATGGCATAGATCACATTAGTGGAAGTGCCGTTAAATGAGCTCCTGATGTAGTAGCTGAAGTGTTTGGGTCCAGTGATGAAATTGCTTGTGTAGATGTGTAGGCAAAGTTGGCACTGGGGCTGATTGCTGGGGTGGGTTTCTGGATGATTGTGATGGAGGTGTATTATGTGGTTACTGGAAATAATTTGTTTGAGGTTAGAGGGGTTGTCTGTAAGCGAGATTTGGACTTTTCCCCAAGGCCTCTGAGAGTGAGGGGTCATTTTTCAGGATAGGTTGTAGATTGTTGATAATGGATTGAAAGGGTTTAAGTTGTGGGCTGTAGGTAATGACAAGTGGAATTCTGTTGTTTTCTCTTTTAGGCCTGTCTTGAAGTAGTTCATGTCTGGGTATTCTTTTGGCTCTGTCAATCTGTTTTTTTCATTTCTCCGGGTGGGTATTTCAGTTTTAAGAATGCTCTGTATAGATCCTGTAGGTGTTTGTCTCTGTCTGTGGGGCTGTGTCTAGACTACATGGCTCCATTGATGGAGCCATGTAGATTAGACAGATAGGCAAAGGCAAATGAAGCCGCAATTTAAATGATCGCGGCTTCATTTAAATTTACATGGCTGCCGCGCTGAGCCGAAAAACAGCTGATCAGCTGTTTGTCCGCTTAGCACGCTAGTCTGGATGCTCCCCTGCCGACATCAATGCCCTTTGTCGGCAGCCCCGTTATTCCTCGTGGGATGAGGTTTACCGGGGCTGCCGACAAAGGGCTTTGATGTCGGCAGGGGAGCATCCAGACTAGCATGCTGAGCGGACAAACAGCTGATCAGCTGTTTGTCGGCTCAGCGCGGCAGCCATGTAAATTTAAATGAAGCCGCGATCATTTAAATCGCAGCTTCATTTGCCTTTGCCAAAAAAACCAATCTACATGGCTCCGTCGACGGAGCCATGTAGTTTAGACGTACCCTGGGATTGGAGCAAATCCAGTTGTATCTTAGGGCATGGCTGTATACAAGAGGTTGAGAAATGTATCTGGGATGGTAGCTAGAGGCATTGAAGGTAAGTGGTCGGTAGGTTTCCGGTATAGGGTGGTGGAAATGTGTCCATCATTTAATTGTTCTGTAGTGTCAAGGAAGTGGATCTCTTGTGTGGATTGATCCAGGTTGATGTTAATGGTGGGGTGGAAGTTGTTGAAATCACTTGAACCCATCTTCATCATATGGACCCACAGGAAAGAGACCTATTCTTCGAGGGTCTCTTTCCTGTGTGCCCATATGATGAAGATGTCATCAATGTAGCGTAAGCAGAGTAAGTAGTGTAGACATACCCTTGGAGTGCTGGTAGAATAGGGTCTGAGGAGAGAGTCAATATAGACAGATAATCCTACTGTGAGTATGCCAATGCTTGAAATGATGGGTCATCCAGGAGTTCTAGATTTGTGTATCTTGGGTACCAGATAGAAAACTCCTGGTTGGGGATTACGGGAGATCCTGTAAGTACAGCATAAGCTGTAGGTATATCACGCTTTCTTCCCTAATCTATTTTTTTCTAGATTTAGCTCTTGAGATGTTTCAATCTCTTTACTTAGCAAGTCAGGCCCAATATGACCAATATTTAATCCTATCTTTCCATTTATAAAGATCTGTACTTGTCTTTGTATCTTTGCCTAACTGTAATTACTGTGTAAGGCAGGTATCTTGTTCTGGTTCCTTGCTAGGAAGTAGGGGTTTTTTTAGTCTTTTCTTTTCTGGGCATAAAATGGATCAATTTAACAACAATAATTAATAAATAATGTTCTGCTAAAAACAGCAGGCTCCAAAATCATTCTCTGAGGAGTACAAAATCCCTTTTCCCACATTGTTGGGATCTGGGTTCAAGCAACAACTTATTATTTGCTGAAGTATGGAATGCATTTATTCTTGGAACACATGTCCTTTTAATACCCTCTGGTTCATGAGCTGGTTGCAAAGCTACAAATTTGCTATAAAATTCCTTTTAAAATGCTGTGCTGCTAGAAATTTGTAGAATAATAGATGCTCTTTCATCTTTACTTTTGAAACATGTAATTTGCTTTAACAGGACCTGATCAGCCATTAGAATCCACTCTGTATTTTATGTGTTTAACAAAAAACATACTTGTACAAAGCAAAATAAGAATGCACGCAAGGCTCAAATGTATGTATTTATGTTTAATGTATAATAAGGTCTTGAATAGCACCTTTCATCCTGAAGGGCTTTACAGCTATGTGCAAACATCACCATCGGAATGCAGGCCCCTCTGGGAAGGATGGCTGCAACCAGCTGTGCTAGCAGCATAATGCAGTATTGAGGGGCACTGGAGTGGGAAATGGGAAGTGAGGGTTTTATTCCTGTCTGTGCCACAGACATGCTCTGTGACCTTAGGCAATTAATTCACCTCTGTAGTCTGTGTCCCCTTTTACCTTAACTGTGTCTCATCTATTTAGGTTGTAAGCACGTCAGGACAGGGACTGATCCTCATTTTGTGATTGTACAATGCTTAGAACCAGGGACTGGGAGCCTCTAGTTACCCCTGCAGATCAAATAATAAAACATAACAATAAGATGGGGGAAATGGTAAATTTAGGAAATGACAGTAGGGCAAGCTCTTTTTCTTAGGCAAAATGCCATGTGATCATTAGTGTCTATGCAGAAACAGTAAAATGCACTAAAATTTATCTTCCTAAAATTAAGTAGACGTGAGATCTGAGCTCACAGTCCCTGGTCTTAACTATAATTTAAACTGTAAACTTGAGACCCTGGTGGAAAATCAGAAAATATGTTTAATGAGAATTAAAAAAAAGTGAAGGTAACTAACCACTGAAACATGTTACCAGCACTTGCGATGGATTCTCCATCACTGGCAATGTTTAAATTGATTGATTCTCAAACCTATCCTCTAGTTAAAAAACACAAATTATTCTCAGAGAGGTATGAGTCTGTATCTGCAAAAACAATGAAGAGTCCTTGGGCATCTTGTAGACTTACAGTGTATTTACACTGTACCATTAGCTCGAAATAAGCTACACAATTTGTGCTATGCAAATTGGATTTCGATGCTATTTGAAATAGCTTATTTCGTACTTTGGCAACGTCTACAGTGCCAAATTTCAAAATATCTTGCTACCCTGAAATTCCTCTTAACCCTCATAGAAAGAGGGTTACTGGGATGTCAGAATAAGCCACCCATTTTTTTCTAAATCTATTTTGAAATAATAGGTTGCTTCGATAGACGCAGAGTAGCTATTTCAGGATACTTCCAGTATCCCGAAATTGCTCCGCAGTGTAAATGTACCCTAACAGATTTATTAGGGCATATGCTTTCATGGATAAAACCCACTTGTCTGATGCATCTGATGAAATAGTTTTTACCTATGAAAGCTTATGCCCTCATAAATATGTTAGTCTAAAAGGTGCCACAAATTATTTGGGATAAGGTCTATAACTGTGCATTCAGCAGGTCAGATTAAATGATCACAATAGTCCCTTCTTGCTTTATAAATGATTAATATATTATATGGACAGATGTTTTGTTTTCTGAATATTTTCATGGGATTTTTCCCCTTTTTGCTATCAGTAATTTTCTAGAATGAAAGCTTTCAGTTCTAAAATGGATTTTTATTTTAGATTGACAGTAATTTTTTTTCAGAAATACAAATTGGTATTGAAAAACTACTTCCTGCTAAACTGGTTAACCAAAGCTACCAATCCCGAAACAAAAACATAAAAGATGATTGACTATGTCAAAACCAACAGACCAAATATTTCTTGGCAAAAATTGTCATAGTTTTTTAAAAGGATAAGTTTGATAAAAACAAGTGCTTTATGGATTTGTATTTATTATTTTAAAGGAAAAGGAACACAGGTAAACACAGACCTCTATCCTTTCCCAGCAACTTCACAGAACAGGGAATACAGATATACAACACATAAAGACATTATGCTCTTATGAGAGGATAATAAAATTATACACACTTCTGTTGTTTGAGACATATTTAAGTAAGGTTTAAGAGGACAATTGTGCAGTCAGTTTTAGAGTATACTTTACTATATTTATCATGGGAAATAGCATGAGCCATATTTGTATTTGCGGTTATTTTAAAAAACTTATAATTTAGCTGACCAAATGATCCCAGGACCTATAAAACATTCTACAATCCTTCTAACTGCATACATTGATGCCTGGTGGAAAACAGATGTGAACAACTGCATGCATCTGTAGAGCTGAAAGCAAGATGCTAGTAACTACAGCATAATTTTTTCTAAGACTAACAAAACTGTATCAGTTGCTTCACTTCCTTGGAAAGAAAAAAATATATGCTCCTGAGTAAGAGACCTACCAGTTGACTAAAAGGATGAAATGGCATCTCAGCTGGTGATAGAGAGACTGAAATGTGATCATCAAGAGATTTTTACACTCTAGAGCCAAACCTATTTTTTTTTACTAATGCAAATAATCCTCACTGTGAGACATGTTCCCATTAATTTCAGTTCGACTACTTGTACTAGTAAAGAATCAAATTGAAACTGATGACTTCCTGAGATTTCTTTCAACCCTAATGTTCAATAATTCTATGATTCCTCTATGAGGGTTTGCTAGGTTTGTGAAATCTGTGAAATTTATTTTGCTTGTAAATTCTTTGAAGCATATTGGGATTAAGACAATCTAAACCCCTAGACACATTACACTTGGAGGTACTGTGTTTGGGGTATTAGTGGCAAGGGCTATCAACAGAAAAACTTGTCTTTTGAACAGAAGGAGATCCCACTGTTGCTCTTTGGGAAAGCTCTGCCCTCCCCCTCTTCAGACAAATGTTTCCAGTCTTCAGGCAAACTCAGGTCCATCCCACAGGAGGGGGGTCTCAGTGGAATGGAAGACATTATATTCTATAAATATCACTATGCAAGAGCCAGGATACAGTGCTGACAGTGAGGGCCATACGTAAAGTCCTCCGACACTATGGCAATAACAACCTATGAGGTTGAAGGGGGCAGATCCCACCTCTAGAATTATAATTTCAGGCTGTTTGTGGACTCAGACAGACATCGCTGCAAAATGTCTTGAGTTGTATATTCAAATTTTTCAATTCTGAGAGCTAGATACACAATTGTTTTTAATGAAATCTGAGATGTTGGCATCCTCATGAGACTCATAATTTTGTGGTCCTGGTCATGCACCTATAGTTCCTATGCCTTAGTATTGGGTTGTACTGTAAAGTACATACTAACATACTGTATAGTTAGTGTTGTATCCATTATTAATAATACCAGTAGCCTACTGCAATCAAATGGACTACTTGAAGAATTAAGAATTTGACCCCAGAGCTTTAGCCTACAGAGCTACTATGATGTTTTTCAATTATTTTAGTAATAAAAAAAAAATAACACCGTATTTGTTCAGAATCTGTATTTGCTTAGAGGGACATGAGCTCCCAATTTCCAGCTGCTTCTGCAGCTGACATTTGCTTATTGAGCCAAATCCATATCTCACAGCAGACTAGAGGGAATGTGTCTGTTCTGGTTCCTAAGAAAGCAGGCAAGGGCTATTTCTAGTGGCCTTTGAGGTCCAGAGTGGGTGGCTGAGAACTTTGGATTAAAGTTCTGCCTTTGTAACGACAATTCAATTATGTGAATTTTGCCTAGAGCTCATGGAATTAAACCCACCAGAGGAAGAGAGCGATGCAATTAGTCATGAAACTAACAACTTCTGCCTCACTCCACGGAAGGAAATCTCTTCTAAAAATGCAGAAGGCAATAATCAAGACTCTGAAGGAAGAATCTAAGTACTAGAGGGATTTATTGGGATCTGGGTGACCTAGTAAAAAGGTCATGGCTCTATTTATTCAGAAAATATATTTAATTTTGACAAACTTTAAAAACAAACAATCAAACAAACAAAGCTGTCAGGTTGAGCCAGCAAACAAAAATGCTAGCAGATGGTTGGGTCCCTTTTTCGCTTTACACAAGTGAACTGTAAAATCCAGCCATGCTCTGCATATAAATAAGATATGTGGAAATGTGAAACTTCTTTAACAGATAAAGACAAAGATTTTTCAAACCTGGGTGGCTAAAGTTAGGCACCTAAATCTATATTTGGCATTTAAATATGTGACCTAATTTTCAGAGACACCAAGCACTCGTAGATCCCATTGATATCACCAAAGATTGAAACTGTTGTTCTATGATCAGGTGTGCTGTGTGAAGCCAAAAACAACATGTATAAAACTGTTTAATTTTTAATTGATGATGCCCCACCCTCTTTTTTGTAAACTGGAGTCTAAATGGTTTCCATTAACATAATATGATCAAGAGGTCCCGTGTTTCTGAAAGAGAACCCTAATTATAAACATTTATGTGTATTTTACCATGTATTTTATCAAGGGAGAGGGTGAAAAAGGGAGTCAGTTCTGGACAAGTTTTAGTGACTTTTAAAAAACATACTTTGTGCTAGTGAATGGTGACAGAATGGAAGGGAGTATGGAAGCAACTCGTTTTATAGCAAATACTAACAACTTATGTGTTACACAATAGAAATTGTATGCAGGAGCAGTGCTCAGCCTCACAGTAAACCATAGCATCTCATAAACCTATGATATGGATAAAGTGCTGCTATTGGGAGTCTGCAAGACCAAGTATTTGCTCATTTAAACCCCAGGGTAGTGGAGAATTTTTCATGGAGCTTATAGTGATTTATAATGGGAAACATAGGCTTTTTCATAGACATTGTTCTCACTGACAGTGTAAAGAAAGAGAGCACTAAATCTCTTCTCGTCATAACTAATGATTGAGTCAGGGGCTTTTTTGGTGAATACAAAATACCCTTCTACAAAAACAAAGTATCCTATTGTGATGTATTACATTTTTTAAAACCAACTCTTAAGCATCCCATAAGGCTATTGCAATATCTTTAACTAGATCTTCCCTTCTTGCCATCATATTGAAATCAATGGAATGTGTCAGGCTGAGTAATGCCCTTTCAATAACTTTTTAGGAGCTTGCTCAGATGTTTGGCAAAAAATAAAGAAACAAGGAAAACTTTCTCAGGAACCTCAGTGGCTGGAATGAAAGATTGGCCCACTAAGAAGGGGGTGGGGGAACTTCTGGTGATGGTGACACTAATAAGATGGAACAGGAGAAGATATCTCTGTTCAGTTTGAACTACTTTACTCTAGTTTCTCTGTTTCAAGTTAGCATGTGAAATAAACAAGCTAAGAAGACCTACAATGTGATGATGATACACTGTGCTACAAAGATGTCATCAGTAAATATCTTACAATGCAATTGCAAACCTGCTTCTGTATGCAGGTCTGAGAAATCTGATAAGATCCCCTCCTACACTAGGTGCTGAAAGACACCCAGAACCATGCCATTGAAAAGATAACTTCCTTGGATTTATTTATATTTAAGACCTGTATTTGAACTATGATCATGAGGTCATAATTATTTGGACATTATGTATTCATTGAAATGGGGCCTCTATTACTGTTTTTCTACAGAAAGAACTTTAATATGTATAGTGCTTGGAACAAAATGATGTGTCTTTTTGTATTCTTTTCCATCAGGGGTGCTGACATTCTGGGTGAAATCTTGTCCCTCTTGAAATCAATGGCAAACCTCTCATTGACTGCAAGGTCATTCACCCTCTGTGTATAATTAAGTTCAAACAGTGAACATAAAGAATGAGCATGGTCCTTCAGAATGAGATATACTCTGTAAGGGTACGTCTACACAGCGGCACTATTTCAGGATAACGTCCATTATCCCGAAATTGCGCTCTGCGCATCATAACAGCATTCGAAATACATTCTTATTTCAAAATGGCCTTCTTATTTCAGCTTCCTGTAAACATCATTGCACAAGGATTAAGGAAGATGCTGGAATAGCAATTTATTTTGAAATTAGCGCTGTGTAGACAGTGCCAAATTTCAAAATAAGCTGTTTTGAAATAAGCTTCACCATTTACTTACCTTAAATTGCGTCGCTTATTTTGAGGTACACTCTTCAGTGCAGATGTACCCTAACACAAGGACATTTATATGTTTCCTGTTATAGAACAGAACTGCATCCTCTTTTTTACATGTATGTTCTCTGTAAGTTCTTACAGGTGTAAATAACTGATTATTTTAAAAACTCAAGAAAAAAATATGTTTTTGCCTTTTTTTAATCTTGAAGAGCAAAATTCTGAATATATTAACAAAATATCAGTAAGAATAAACTGTGGAACTCTTAAGCATAACACTATAGCAAATTAATCCTTACTTGTGTTTTCATAAATACTGTATGGGAATATATTTTGAAAATGATAATTAAACCTGTGTCCATCCTTCAGATTCTCTCATTGTCTTTTTCTTTTAGTACCAGAAAGAAGCCAGCCAGTATTACTAGAAAACACTAGAATAGACATTATTTGAATTGTACTGCAGATTCTGCCTATATCTTGAGTTCACAGTCATATTCAAATGGTCAAAGGTTTGGAGAATTCATACATTATTATTATTATTATTATTATTATTATTATTTATATGTTGAATTATCATAGCACGTAAGAACTCTAGTTTTATTTGCACTGACACTGAAATAGCAAAGTAAGTGATTAATTAATTTAAATTCTAACTATAAATTTAAGTTTTTATAATGGACTACTTCAGAATTCATTTTCAAAAAAATATTAATTGGAATAAGCTTGATCTTAAAAGGATCTGTATTAAATATCAAAGATTGTCTAAACCTCACTCAAATGCTAAAGAAGTAAGATTGCTGCCTTGCAATAATACAGGTTGAATCTCTCTAGTCTGGCACTCTGCTCCAGCAACATTCATGGTCCAGCATGATTTTAATTAGTTGGATGTCCATTTATCATGGGTGTGACCAAGTTGCCCATGGTCCCATAAAGTCTGTTTTCTGACACCAGTCCTGGCTCTTGGTATTCTGTGTTGTTATTTAGCTCTAATTTACCCATAAATGTCTTCTAACAGCCTAGTAAGCAGTGGAATAGCAATAGTGTTGGCAATGCTGCTAGACGATATTGACCTCCTGTGGTTTGGCAAATTCTCTGGTTTGGCACCGTCAGGTCCTGAGGGTGCTGGACTAAAGAGGCTCAAACTCTACTTTGAATATTCTGTATGAGGCTTGTCATGAGATTTTGATAAGCTTTGAGCATTCCACATTAAATTTTATAGATTCAATTTTTCTTATTTCCTACCATTTAATCCTTTTTATTTTATTTTCTATAGTTGATTTTTATCTTACTATTCTATTCTGATACGTATACTGTGCTCGTGTAGCTGCCTGTAGCATATTAAACAATGTGACTATACATCATGAACTGTTTGCTGTCTCTTCCTCTCCCCTGGGAAAGAAGTATATGCAGTGTGGTAACATGTTGGGGTAGGCTTTGTTTCTTTTTATAAATACATGTTGCTATGTGTTTGTTAGACAAGACAATGTCAAAGAAATGCACTTGGAACAGAAGGTGGTGAGATTTGTGATGGTCCTCAGTTCCTGGGAGAGTTCATTCCACAGTCTGGGACCAGCCCTCAAGACAGATCTGTCTTCTGCTTTACCCTTATTGAGAAGAGTTCCTTTGTGCCAGTGGAGCGTAGCTGTCGACCATTGTCTTTATCCTAGTGCTTTAGCTGGTCCTGAGCACAAGGGATGGCAATGGGCCGGGATCGTGAACTGATCTGCAGTTCTGTGGGAAGTCAGGGTAGGGACTGGAAAATGACTCTGATGTGCTTACAGTACTCCCTGTCATTGAGATGTGCTGGAGATGCCTGTACTATTTGGCATTTCGTAAACATTGGAGGCTTCATGCCAATAATATTATTTTGTTTATTTCAACTTTGAAAACCCTCAGTATATTTTGTTAGGCTAAACAATTTAGATTGAAAATGAATTCATGGGGAAAGTCTCAATGATTGAGTAAAAAATGATTTAATCATCACTTTGTTCAGCCTCTGGTGTTTCATCAATCTCATTTGGAGTTGCATTTTTAGACCAACCACATCTCATCCAATCAGAGGCTCTCTCATTTGGGATTAATTATAATCACTTAGTAAAGTATCTTCTTCTTATGATACAGGATTTTGCAGTGCTCTTCAGGGAGGCATTTAAAAATCTTATTCCAACTGCCACCGTTTGGCATCTATCATATAATGCAGAAGTTAATGTATTATTTTGTTTGAAGTCTAAGCCACAATATACAAAAATCATAACTGGCATATGGATGAAAGGAATCTGGGCATTCTTCTTTATTTATATTCCCAAAGACGGTTTTTTGAGCCTTAAGAATCCCTCAGATTTCCTTCTTTCTTCTTGTCTCATCAAGGGACCAGCCAAGAGTTAGGAAAAGGAAATTCCATTAGAACCCAATATTGGTGCTTGTGTCAGCCAGAGAAGTCACTAAAAAACAATTTATTTCTTCATTGTGCAGTGGGAGGTGCTCATTCATCAAAGACCTGAGCGTGCTGCTTCCATAACCTCTGCTATCCCAGGAATGAGGGACTGAGGTTGTGACCCTATGTCACTACCTTGTTGTATTTCCACTGACAAACTAACCTTAGTCATGCCTTATTTATTCAAACATCAAATACAAGACTATTGGATATCTACAGCTGTGTGCCTTGTTGACATTTGTACTACATACAGAAAAGCCGTACTTTTCTGCTGCATTCCCTCATCAGCACCAAGGCAGAATGGAAGAGAATGGCAATATCACCTGCATTCCTTCCTCCCCTATTCACCACCTTGAAAATCTCTAATTTTCAAATATACTTTTTTGTTTCTTTCACTTGTCTTTATTGTTACTTTACATCTTTCACTTGTTTTCCATCCTGGGAATGCACCCTCTACTTTGATTTGCACATCCTTGGGAAACACACGAAAGAATCAACCCTTTGTGAATAGGTGAAGGATGCTTTCCTGAGAAGCAAAAGAATGTGTGCATGGTTAGAGGGGCAATTGGGCCAAATTCATCCCTGAGGTAAATCCACTTACTTCAGTACCATTATAAAAGGAATGAATGTGTTCAACTAGGTCTACATAAGACTCTCACAAGCCAAGAACATTTATTTTATTTGGTATCTATTTAGAGCCATCCTTATGATTCCTGGAGCCCTATACAATCTGAGCACCTGCATCCCTCCACCCTGGAGAGGGGGGTTGGCCACTCTGCAAGGGTTCCTCACTTAGGATTGTAGGGTGACTGGGGCAGGAGCTGTGGGGAACAGAACCAGGACTTCAGGGGACAGAAGCAGGGCAGGAAGATGGTGGAGGACCATGAGGCAGGTGCCAAGTAAGGAGTAGTGCAGGGGTGGCCAACCCATGTCTCAAGAGTTGCATGCAGCTCTTCCCCCCTTAAAGTGCAGTTTGCGAAGCCTCCCCTTGCCCCTATACTCCTAGAAATGACCCCGGTTCCCTGTGTTCACCGGGTGCAGGGGAGCTGTCCGATGAAGCAAAATGGCGCTGGTAAGATGGCGCTGGCCGACAGGAGCCTGATGTGGCCAAAAAGCCAAACTGGATGGCAGTGTGCTTTTTTTTTTTTTTTTGCTCAACAACTTTTTTCTCTCGGCTCTTGGCGCTATATCCAGCACTATTTTGGCTTTTTGCCTGTAACAGGTTGGCCACCCCTGGAGTAGTGCAACCTGCAAACTGGAGGTGAAGCAAGAGATCGCCCTGCAGCTGGTTTCAGGAGGCCTGGGAGGTGAAACAGGCCGTCAGAGCCAGTGCTACCTGCACCTTGCTGTCCCGTTCCAGCACTGGCGCTAGGTATATGCAGCACAGAGCTGCCTATGGGTGCCCCAAATTTAGTGGTGCCCTTTACAGCAGCATATGGGCAGCTCTGATATGCTTGGCTGTTTTTATTCCTCTTCTGAGTGATAGTGTATGTTATAAATTAAGAATGCTGGACATAGAACTGGGAGAAACCACCTGGGTCACTGCGTCCAGCCCTCTGAGATTTCAGGCAATCCCATCAGATAATCCCGTTCATAAATTTACCAGGACTAAACTATGTGAATAAACAGGCATTGGCTTGTGTGAGCTGAATGCTGATAGCTACTAAGGTTTTACTCCAAATTTACTCTGACAAACTCTAATTGAATTCACTGGGAGTTTGCTTCCATCAGGGTGGCCCACAGGCCTTGAGGAATTGGCCAGACAAAGGCATTTATATATTAAACATACAAACTGGAGAAATTCAAGACTTGCACAATTACTTACTATATGTATGCGGCACTGAACGTGTGCACACGAATACAATTGCACATTAATCTAATCAATACATTCATTCCTTATTAGAACATAATTACACATCCCAGGAGACTGAAACAGAAAAGTCCCATTAACCCCTCATGCCCTTTTCAGCTTTCCTCTGCCTTTCCATCTAACAGACCTCTGTGTCACTCTACTCATTAGTAGTTACTGTCTCTGACATTGTTACATAAATAAGGATGTCGACCTGTCAGAATGGGTCACCCAATTCAAGGGTGATGATAAATATCTGTCCCTCTGAATTAGGCCAAAGTCACTAGAGTACAGGACAGCTACTGTTGATTATTGGATAGTTAATGTATAGAGGACAAAAAGTACAGAGGCCTGGTCACTTCTTGGATCATTAATATGGATTTAGGCCTATTCTTTAAAAATGGGTTAACAACATTCTTAACTTGTATTTTGGGTATAGCCTAAATATGCTGGACACTTTCATATTTTTAGAGGCATGTCTTTTAGATGAGATTAACAGATCCTTTCAGTGTGTGCACTAAATAGCTTGAGGATGAGTTAAAGGCATTTTTTATTCCCACCTCACTTTTTAAGAGGCTACAAATTAAGTCTCCTAAAGGTACACTGAACTAAATAAAAATGACTACAGGAAATGGAATGTACAGTAGAACAGATTTCAGTTTGGGAACAGGTAGGTAGCCGCTGCTGGGGGGTGTCACATGGTTTGTACTGTAAATGAGCTGTTATTGCCAAGACTCTTGTCTAAAGCTGTCTCTATTTTCACAACACTTTTGCAATTAAAACAAATGAAGGGACTGAAAAAGTATCAGTAACCCTGACTCGCCCATTTGTGTTTTTACATCAGTAACAGATTACCTACAATTATTGGGTACTGAAGCAATACCAATATTTTACTGCCTTGATTTGGGTAGCACATCATATGAAACTAGTCATTCAAGCAGCCATTTTGCCTTCCAAATACAAATGAACTAAGAGAAGAACTTGGTTTACAAAGGATTGAATGTTTAAAGTTACTGATGTTTTGCATCAGGCAGGTTCCTCCCCAAGGAAAATGCACATTTTCTGTTTATACAAAAAACCCACCTTCCCTGTACTGTACACTTTCAAATCCTACTGACTTCAAGAGAGGTGCTCAGCACCTCAGATGATCAGCAATAAGGTTATTGCCTGGAAAATTCCTGTTTGAATAGCAGGCTTTGTATGTAGGGTCCAAGCTTGCAAACTGCTAAACGCCATCCACATTGGTGAAGTGAAGTGAATGTTGTTAGTGAAGGGAAGTGAATGTTAAGTACAGGATGTTGATTACCATGCAGGTTCAAGTACACAGTCAGATTAACTCCTTTCTTCTACAGCTTTATGTACTGTTGTGGAGTCCCTGGTGCTGTTATTCAGAACACTGAACGATGTGGCCACAGGATTATTTTAGACCAACTCCCTGCCAGCCAATAATATCAGTGCACATGCCAACTCAGTAGTGTAAGGTAGCCGTAATTTTCTCCATGTTTCCCTCCCTCTTATTTCCTACACCCTCAGGGAGCAACTAGCAAGGAGTATCCCTTTTTTCCTGGCACACTGACTTATGGAAAGTTTCTGCTAGTTATTGTAGTTAGAGCTCTCAATCTCATTTGAGGAGCCAGGAATCTAACAACAGTCTTTTGAGCATTGCAGGATCAACAAGTCAACTCTCCAGCTTGTTAAGCCACCATGCCAGTCCTGAAAAGCTGATTTAAGTAGAGCTTTGTGAGTTCTGGCTGACTGCAGTTCATTCACATCTTTATCCAGATTCAGCTAAATAGACCTAGTGAAAATGCAGGCTGATCAAAACCAGGGATACCTGTAATTCCTGGATTTCATTTGGCTGGGAAACATTCATAGGGATCATTGCCAGCTGAATGGGAAAGTGTAAGTATATGCTACTGCCAACAGCATGGTTGAGTTTAGGCACAGCCCCAGTACTGCTGGACTTGGATCAATACTGGCACACAGGAAGTCGGAACAGATGCAGTTGTCCTTTGCACTCACTTTGGCACTCCTATTTTTGTTTGCACAAATGTATTATTCATTTAAAAAGAAAAAAGGGAATATTTAGAATACTATTCCATATCAGAACCATAAAATAATATTGCTGGTAGGTAAGCAATAGTAGATAAAGACATTATCTTTATTTTCTATTGCAAACTGTGCAGTGCAGAATTCTGTGTGCTCTTAAGCAGCTGCTGTCCTTTAGCCAGGAGGTGACTGCACTGTAGTAGATGATAAACTATAAAGTGTTTTGATACCCTTTGGGATGAAAGATGATATATATTAATATACTACAGTGCATCTTTACATAATTATAACAACTGAAAAAGAATCAGTCAGTGCATTAGAAACATTAATCACCTAAGCCTAACAGTGCCCTCATGAGGTAGGTTATTTCATAGCATGTGCATTTCTGATAGCTACCATCTTGGCCAACGGGTTTTTCACAGCTAAACACATAAGTCTGTACAACTTTAGCTAACAGTCAAGCTCTGTAATGTAAAATGTAACAGACCCATTTCCTCTGTGGAACAGGTGTAGAGTGAGATGTATAATGAATCCCAATCTGTGAATTGCATTTTATTATAATTTATTATCAAAAATGTTCAAAACATATTTGGTCTTAACTCCTATTTTTCCAGTTAAAGAAAACAAAGCCTTTATATAAACAAAGTCTTCATAAAGTTATATACACCACACCCAGTTTGAGTATTTTCAGATCCAAGGTTTAACCAGACTCTGTTCTCTACTTAAACATGCATTGAAGATAAAGTTTTAGATCAAGGACAAAGGACAAACTCATCTAAGCATATCCTGGTTATCAACTGAAATTGAAGAGAACAGTGAAACTGCCTCCTAATATTTCTGTTCTCTAAAACTCTAGCTTGTTTGCTAATATTCATGTTCATCTAACTACTCTACATACTGTCTTCATTATATGGGCACAAAGGTTTTGACATTCCGTTAAAAAATAGCTGAGGTTTATAAATGAGAAAATTATTGTGAGCTACATTGTTTACTTGTGTTTGGTTATCTCCTGCTTAAATGTTTCTTATACTAACACAGCTGTGTTAATTTAATACTATTCCAGCTGCCAGATATTAACAAGTTTAGGAGGAACTCAGCTGAAATATAAGTTATGAAATGGAAATGCACATTTTTCTATTCTAGTCTTAGTGTAATTCTTAACATGTACAATCAAAAACATTTATAAAAATAATTCCTAGCCCCCTAAAATAAGTCTCATCATAATCTCTCAAATATGCATGAGGTCAATTTGTTTGGGATTATTGTGAATCAAGAGGCCAAGCATATTTTTGGTGAGGAACTCCAGAATATGTTAAAACATATTCACAGAAATGGTGATAGTTAAAACAGTGAATGATGACAGCTGCTATTACCATTGAAATAAAAGTGAGCTGTATACACGAATAATTAGAATTATTACTATTTCCTAATGCATTTCATAAGACTGTGAGAACATATGAATTTGTGTCTTAATTTTGAAAGGAGTCTCCATTTCTGAGCACTTTTACTTACTAAAGTGCAGGGCTTATGTGTACTAATTACCCATCTTAAGTTAAGTTTGTACTCATGAATGGTACCAGATGGACAGCCTTGGAAACCAAACTTCTCAGTCTGTTCATGGATCAGGGACCTCGTGATGAATGATAGTTCACTTTGTAATACTTGCCTCTACTGGAGGCTCATCTGACGTCCATTGATGCTAATGGGAACCTTTCCATTAATATGTCTCTGCCACCACTAGGGGTGAGAAAATCATTCAGACTTTCATTCAAGCCCGTTCACAATCTTTCCATTTGTGCGGGTGGCTTTTGTGCTGCAAGTACATGAGAACTTGGAACTGGACTAAGATCACTAGTTCATTTCGGATAGGCCATTCAAAACCATACACTGTGAAATATAGCTGTGACTAAGAAATGGCATGACCATTACACAGAATGTTTATGATTTATGACCATCAGAGACTCTTTGCACTTTGTCCTGAGGGATCGGGAATCATCAAGCTAGTGCTGTCCATCTTTCTTGTTTTCTTTCCCCTCCTTGAAACATAGTATAACTTGGGCGATAAAATCAATGTTAACAAATGACAACATTTTTCAGGCTTTCAGATTTCCCAAATCTCACTCTCTGCACGATGCAAGAAACAAAACAACAACAATATACGGTAACATTTTCTAAAATTATCTACATGGCATTGAAGCCCAAGTCAGAAATGATGTAAGCACTGACTTTCAATCAGACACATGATTCTAAGTGCTTGTGGCACTTTTGAAAATGGGACATAGATGTTTTTGAAATTTTACCAAAAATTCTCGGGACTGGATGATTCAAGTTAATAGCAATAGGTTATTAAGTATATTTATCTAAATAGCTGGTTCAAATCCAGTTAAGATTTGCAATGACTAAATGTTGTTACCCACTTTAGCAAGTGATGTAAGTGAAATTAGTTTGGTTTCTCAATAAAGTATATAGGTGTCCTGAACAGCTACCACTAATTGGGTGCGGTGCTCTGTCTTGGCAGAGAGCCAGAGAATTAATGGCCATAGAAGCTAAACTGTCCTCTCAGCGATGTAAGTGGTCTTTCAAATCTATTCAGTGCTGAGGTACAGGGGAAGGGCAGTGTATGTGAAAAACTGTTTTATCTATTACTTGTGCTATACCTATTCTGAAGAAAGTAGAATGTTTTGTGAACACTAAATCTACTCAAAATTTAAACAAAACTCCCAAACTAGAATTGGGTGACTATTTAAAAAATTCTAAAGCCTATTTAGTTGTGTTGTACCTGCCTTGTGTTTAGGTCCTGTAATAATTCAAGTAATCAAGTGTTATATAGCTATACCACAGAGTGTGAATTTTAAGCTCCAATGCTTACATATTTGCACTAGAAATGGTAGCATGAGGTTCTCAAAACCTTTCCATGATGCCCTGGAAAAAAGTCAGGTAAGGGACTCTTCACAATTAGGATCACACAAGTACACATAATTAGTAGGTGACAAGAAATAATGCAATCGGAGCTCTTCACGGAGCTAATAAATCCTATACTAGACTAAGTTTTTTTTCTGCAAGTAATGCCTTAGGCAAGGCTTTTCTTTAAAAAAATGTGTTAAATTGGAACAAAAAGCAAATTTGATGAAATTGTGTTTTGCTTGTTAAATGGCTCTGATAACAAATTGAGGCTAAATTCACTGAGTGAATTATCCACTACGAATTAGTCAGATCTATTCTAAACTAAGCCACACATATTAATATACATGAGCAGTGCAATATCATCAGATGTCATTAAAGTCTTCCAAATAGAGTTTTCTAAACTGCATCTTGTAAGTTCATTCATTTGTGTTCCAAAAAACCTTATTCATGACATGCCAATCAAGTAATTGGACATGTAAGTGACATGCAAGTCACACAATTGAACAACTAAACACATATGTATATATGGAATTTCTAAACCTATTCTACATAAACAGATGCTCATTTGTTAACACAAATGTGTCTGTAGTGTGTAGTACAAGCCTGGCTGCCAAAAGAGCCCTATAAAATTTATCTCAAAATGTCAGTAATGCATTCAGTCATTTTTTCCCAAGAACGGTTGGTAACACTGACCATGAATCCATCCTTAACATTCCCCTTTCATTTTAAGTAATCTATCAGTTATTTTTGGTTTACTTCACACACACACACACACACACACACAAACAGACACAGTGTTCTGAAATGTTTGGATAATGGGAATATAATTAATTCTTTATTATTATGTGCATTAATGCATTATTTTTATGTTTTATGATTTGTATTATAGTAGTATAAATAAGAATTTATTTTAATTGCAATTATTAAGTAATTGGTGCTTTCAGGTCCAGTGCTGCAAATTGCTAAGCACCTCTGATAAGTTTTTGAGTAACACCTGGAACTCCCTTTGATTTCAAAGCAGTTACTCAGGATTTACACTGATATTACTGAGATTAGCGCAATATAAGCACCAGCCTGAATTTACACTCAAAACTCATTTCAAGTCCCCTCTAAAATTCAAAAGCATCTGAGCTACAGTTCATTCCCATTATTTTTCATTTTCACACACACTTATGGATGGGGCTGCAGGAAGAAGTGCCAGAGTATGATGAGGGGAAGACTGTTCTAGGGGGCGTTTGTGGTCCCTGAGGAGAGATTTTAATGATAACAGCAGGACTTCTTAAAAAGGAGAGATACAGGAAACACTCAAGATGGAAAAGTTCATAGAAAGAAGGAAAAGTGCACAAAAAGTTCAGTGCATGGGAACATAGAGAGGAAATGAATGAGTGGAGTATGTATCTACTCCAGCTCACAATTATGTATGTTACTGTATTTTTCACACCACTAAATGTGGATCTCCAAAGGATTTTTAAAAACTGGTTAATTTCTTTCTTTTTTTTGTTCTTTACGGATATATTTTATATTTTTGACGAATAATATCAATGTTTAGATGCAAGCTTTTTATCTATTTAAATTTCACAGCTCAGTGAAATTGTAGGTTTTTTCCATTAACAACTATTTTTCCATTATTAACTATTTCATTTTTCACAGTCATAGGCTATTGTGGGGGACAATTATTTAATAATGGCATTACAGTATGTTTTACACACTCTCAAATGGGACTTGAATGAAAAAAATTCTTATTTTGCCTAGCTGTAAATTATTGTTTTTATGAATAAAAATAGTTTTCCATTGGTTTGTCTGTGAATGGTGAAACGTGTAATTATTGATATTTACTGTATAAATCTATTTCTTCCAGGACTATATCATGGACTGAAAAGTGTTATGTATTGAAAAACATTTTCATATTCATGTTCGTCATCTTAGATCTTTTCTACACACAGGTTTTATTAATATAACTAAATTGGTTTACAGATTGATTTAGTTAAATCAGAGTGCAACTTTTCCCTCTTCTATGGACACTCTTAAATTGATTGCCTTATATCGATGTATAGTTTATGTCAATAAGGAATTTAGTTAAACTGGTAAAACTATTTTTGTAGAGAGGCCTTAAAAATATCAGCAATGTCAGGTGAAAATGCTGATGTCTGCATGGCTGGGAAATTTTCAGGCTTATATATCATAAATAAACAAAAAATGGAGGCGGGGGGGACTATTTTTCTGCCCTTACTCCCTTTGCAGGTCACCTTTAAAGAAAAATATTTTTTAAATCCATAGATATTAAGTGTGCTCTTATTTTATTCTTTTAAAAAAGGAGTAAGATTAATTACATTTAAACATATTGGACACACAGATACAGCTGGATAAATAGTACAGTCACTGGTTATACACAAGTGAAGAGGCAAGCAACACATACAGTATATTGTTGGGGAAATGGCCTTCATGAGGGCATGGATGACATGCATGAAAGATTCAAAATGCCAAAGTGAGAGGTGAAAATAAATCAAAAGATCAAACAGAAAAAGAAGGTAAGTAAAAATAAAGAGCAAAGAAGAAATGAAATAATGCTAAACAGGGCCAATAAACTCCATGTTAGTTAGCTCTGGTTTCTTATTTATTCATTCTTTACACAAACCAGTTCTGTTTAAGAATGTACGAACATTCCAAGTTGCAAACTTTATTTGGGTCTTCCTTTTACTTTAACTGCAATAACAAAGCAAAACCAAACCATTGGATGTCAGATATGGCACTCTCACAAGTTTGGGTGGAACAAGCATTTTTAGGGATCTTTTCCCATCCCTTTTCCCATGTGAGGAGAACAGTACTGTCTCTATATAGGGCTCCTCTGACACCTTGGAAGGCTGTGAATGTGGGATGTACTTCATTCTTCAATGAACAACAATCATTCCAACTTGTGTGGATGGTTGTAACTAAAGATCTTCAGAAGTATCCTCTGCCTGTTCCCAAAGCCATGCCCCCATCACAATTTGTATTTCTTGTTAAGGGATTGATAAGTCAATGCTGTGCTACTGAATCACTTGCACTCGGACTGAATTAAAGATGTGTAAACTTTCAGTCTGACTCTATCGTCTATAAAAGCCACATGCCATAGAGGTATAGAAATTCCAAAGAAAGGCAAAAAAGGTAGACACAGGTTTGTGTTTAGAGTTCCTTCCACTAGCAAATGCTATTGGCCCCGGAAGTTTCCTCCACCTTCCAGAGTTTCTCCTGGAAGGGCAGTTGCATGGCCCCATTGGCTGTAATTGGCTACAGACTCGTTTGCTGGTGGCCTATAATTGCCATATCCATTGGGATACAGAACCCACCAAAGGTAGGGAGGTGGGGTGGGCTCGGCTCAGCTCTGGAGTGGCCGAGGGCATTCACCTGGAGAGCACAGTGTGGTGGGTTCAAGTCCTGGCTTCCCTGGGAGCCATTGTCCCAGGGATGCATCTGGATCAGGCACTAGGCAGGCAGGATAAGGGATGTCCCAACAGTAGAGAGGTGGGATGGGTTCTGGAGTGGGCTAGGGCAACCACCTTGGGAGTGCAGGGTGGTGGGGTTGAGTCCCATCCCATTCCATACAATCTGTGGCCACCTGTGGCATTTTGTAGAGGAAGCAGTTCCACCTGCTGCTCCACTATGCACTGTTGATTCTACAGTCAAATTGTCCCTGACTGCTGATTCAATGGGTTTTCCTGCTTGTATCTCAGCTACCCTGCAGTCTCCATATATGGTGGACAGTCCACTATCCTGCTGCACCATCTGCAACTCTTTGACACTGCCTCTGGGAAGGCAACTTGCATGGGTTGTTTGCTTGGTTGACTGTGCTGTGTGTATAAATGATAACTTTGCTCATGCAGTCAATCATTTTAATTGAACAATCCATTCAAAGAAAACTGAAGTACTTGTGCTGTGCTGGAGAATGTGCATGTCTACCCAAGTGTTGATATTAACAAAGCTCCCTTCAACTCCATGGAGGAGTATGTTCACAGAATGACACAACTGATTATGAGATTACCCATTCCATAAAGAAGGCCAACTTTGTATTTGGAAAGGTATCAGAAAGAATAACTCCTGACATAACTATTTTGAAATAGCATGTCCACACTACAGGAAAGCCATGAAATTAGTCTGAGGCAGGCTCCCTTAATGTGGATGCGCTACCTTGATTTGGAGCCCCAAGAAGCACTCAGAAGTAATTATTTTGAATTTCTCTGGAAATAGGCATTTCGAAGTAGCAGCAGCTGAACATCCACACTACCACTAATTTGAAATAATTATTTTAAAATAGCATTATTCCTCATGGAAAACAGGAGTTATTATTTTGAAATAACCAGCTGCTTATTTCAAAATAAGGGGCTTGGTAGTGTGGATGCTCTGCCTGTTATTTCAAAATAAGAGGAATTATTTTGAAATAACTCCCTAGTGTAGACCGGGGCTTAGATACTATGGGACTACATGTTGTTTTTCAAGTTACAGAATAACACAGCTACCCCTCTGAGACTATCTATAGGACAGTTGTGCTTACAGCCCTTTCACTTTTTTTCCTTGTGAGCCATGGACAACATATTGCTGCCATATTCGGTAATTTAATCAGTTCCATGTGTGCTGTTTGCAGGGTCAAATAGTGCAACAAGATTCCTAATATTGAAATTTTTAATCATTGTCAGATGTCTGGCAACCAAAGCATGCTCCTAAAAGTTCAGCTGTTTTGGTCTGGGCATCTTAGTCTGGGCAAACTCCAGAATACCTTACACCATGTTTTATGGTCAACTAAAGCAAGACATGCGGTCTCATGGTGGCCACTACAAAAAATATGAATACATTTGAAGTCAATCTTGTAAGCATGTCAGGTTGACTCTAGTAATTAGGATGCAACTTCCCACACGACAGCAAGGTGATGGAAGGTTTGTCATGTCTCTACTAACTGCTTTGAATAAGGTACATTAACATCTTGATCAGTGCAAAATAAGAATACAACAATCTGAAAGGTCATGAACAATCTTGTACGTCCCACATGGAACAGTTTAGGTTCTCACATTATTCTGACCTCATGTACATGTGTGCAAATACAGTATTTGCTGAATCTTCATATGTTGACATCAACATGAGACCTCATCATCACTTACTTGAGAGGAATGTCCAATTTCTCAGGACTGATGAACTTTGGGCCAGATCCATAAATGGCATCTATGTCAGTCAATAGAACTATGTTCATGTTAACCAATGAAGCCTAAATAATTTAGATTTAGAAATATGAAAAATGAAGTTGAGAAGACTAAGGGGATATAATATACTACAAAGGAATGCTGCATTAATTCATGTTTTTAAAGTGGTTTCAAAACTCTTCAGATGAAAAAAGCATGAGAAATGCAAGACAATTGCTATTAATTATCATTTCAAAAGAACTTCACAGCTGAGGATGTTAGGGAGATTCCCAAACCTGACCTGTCCTTTATAGGTGACAAATCTGAGGACTTGTCACAGACTGAAGTGTCCTTACAGGAGTTTTTGGAATTACAGTGATTGATAAACTTAACAGTAACAAGTCACCGGAACCTGATGGCATTCACCCAAGAGTTCTGAAAGAAGTCAAATGTGAAATTGCGGAACTATTAACTATGGTTTGTAACCTATCCTTTAAATCGGCTTCTGTACCCAATGACTGGAAGATATCTAATGTAATGCCAATATTAAAAAGGGTATTAGAGGCGATCCTGACAATTACAGACCAGTAAGTCTAACATCAGTACCGGGCAAATTAATTGAAACAATAGTAAAAAATAAAATTGTCAGACACATAAAAGAACATAATTTGATGGGCAAAAGTCAACATGGTTTCTGTAAAGGGAAATCATGTCTTACTAATCTATTAGAGTTCTTTGAAGGGGTCAACAAACATGTGGACTAGGGGGACCCAGTAAATATAGTATAGTTCGATTTCCAGAAAGCCTTTGACAAGGTCCCTCACCAAAGGCTCTTGTGTAAATTACATTGTCATGGGATAAGAGGGACGGTTCTTTCATGGATTGAGAACTGGTTAAAAGACAGGAAACAAATGGTGGGAATAAATAATACATTTTCAGAATGGATAGGAGTAACTAGTGGTGTTCCCCAAAGGTCAGTCCGAGGACCAATCCTATTCAACATATTCATAAATGATCTGGAGAAAGGGGTAAACAGTGAGGAGGCAAAGTTTGCAGATGATACTAAACTGCTCAAGGTAGTTAAGACCAAAGCAGCCTGTGAAGAACTTCACAAAGATCTCACCAAACTAAGTGACTGGGGAACAAAATAGCAAATGAAATTTAATGTGGATAAATGTAAAGTAATGCACATTGGAAAAAATAACCCCAACTATACATATAATATGATGGGAGCTAATTTAGCTGCAACTAATCAGGAAAGAGTTCCTGGAGTCATCATGGACAGTTCTCCGAAGATGTCCACGCAGTATGCAGTGGCAGTCAAAAAAGCAAACAGGAAATTAGGAATAATTAAAAAAGGGATAGAGAATAAAACGGAGAATATCTTATTGCCCTTATTTAAAGCCATGGTACACCCACATCTGGAATACTGCATACAGATGTGGTCTCTTCATCTCAAAAAAGATATACTGTCATTAGAAAAGGTTCAGAGAAGGGCAACTAAAATTATTAGGGGTTTGGAATGGGTCCCATATAAGGAGAGATTAAAGAAACTGGGACTTTTCAGCTTGGAAAAGAGCAGACTAAGGGGGGATATGATAGAGGTCTATAAAATCATGAGTGGTGTGGAGAAAGTGAATAAGGAAAAGTTATTTACTTGTTCCCATAATATAAGAACTAGGGGACACCAAATGAAACTAATGGGCAGCAGGTTTAAAACAAATATAGGGAAGTTCTCCTTCACGCAGCACATTGTCACTCGGTGGAACTCCTTGCCTGAGGAGGTTGTGAAGGCTCGGACTATAACAGGGCTTAAAAGAGAAATAGATAAATTCATGGAGATTAAATCCATAAATGGCTATAACCAGGATGGGTAAGGAATGATGTTCCTAGCCTCTGTTTGTCAGAGGATGGAGATGGATGGCAGGAGGGAGATCACTTGATCATTACCTGTTCGATTCACTCCCTCCAGGACATTGGCCACTGTCAGCAGACAGGGTACTGGGCTGGATGGACCTTTGGTCTGACCCAGTATTGACATTCTTATGTTCTTATAGCACAAATGGCTACAGTAGAGAAAATAAATATTGTCACCTACTGATTGGCATCTTCGAATCTGAAGATGACATCAGTTTTGGGCTCAAAAGAGAATGGGCTATAAAGTTAGTGTTTATCTTTATTCCTTTAGCTGTATGATGGATACTAGCTTCCCAAATACAAAACTTGGCTAGACGGGGGAAAAGCTAGCTGCTTATGTCGACATTCTACAACAAAACAACCCAAAAGCCTCTTCCAAATTTGATGCCCATCATGAAATTTTAGAAGACTGAAAAGAAAAAAACCCCAAAGGCAAATATTCGGCACAAAAAATAGATAACTATTTTTGTCTTTAATTGTTCTCTTGACAAAACTAAATACTTTGCCATATCATTTGATATCTTAATCCATAAACTGTGATAATCAATAGCTCTTAATCCTTAATATAGCTGCTGCTTTGTCACTGTGATTTATTTTAAAACGGTATTCCTTAGGACTAATCTTAGTCCTAATCATTCGTGTTAATGTTAGCATTACAGTGAATTAGGGCATTATTTGCCTAATATGCGCCATATGTGATACTTAAGTACTTGTAAGTAATTGCACATGAGAGAAGAGAGCATTGTACGTGAATGGCATAGACAGTATGAAAAGTCTAGTAAAGAGATCAGTACAAAACTTTTCACTGAAATAACTTCATCATAATTTTCCCACAGGCAACTGAATGCTGATATTTTTAGCTGGTTGAGGGCAATGTAATGTTAAGAATAGCATTTGCTGCAATGGGAAAATACACAATTTCTATTATGGGGCAGTCAGAATAATGACTTGCTGATGATACACTCATATGAAATATGTAATTATGTAGTATGCAAAAGAATAAATCTTATAAACTGTTTACAGTGGGAATTGTAAAAGGACAATGACATATTGTTGTCTTCTTTGTATTACAGGGATAACATTTAGCTTATAAAATTGAAAAATCCAATTCAGAGTGTTTATGTAATGCTTCCTGTAAAAGGGCTCTGATAAGGCAAAAGTCGGGGGAGTATTTAAAATAAATTAAGATATTGGCTCGGTTCAAATGAAATATCATACTGACAAACTAGAAGAATAACTTCTGTAGAGAAGAGTTGTGCTCTTTTCAATATTGTACCACTAGACTAAAATTTAAATGGAATAGTTATCCTTTACCATGCAACAGAACTTTAACATAGGGCTTAATTTCTAGAATAACTGATGCTGTAATTCAAAGGACTGTAAAATTAATAACCAGAGTCTATGTGAATTATACATCTTTGATATCCATAGATTAATAGAATGCTATAACTGCAAGGTGTTATTCTAACATAATTATTAATCATGCACAAAACTGGAAAAGACTGAAGAGTGTCATGTCCTCATCTATCATAGGATATGCAGAAGATATTTTAATTGATAAGCCCCGTCTGTTCTTCATGTTCTTATTGCACCATTATTAGTTTTGAAATAGGGTGAAATCAATATTTTTTGTCTGTTCTCCTCAGTAGCAAAAATAGGCCTAAGCTTCAGGATTAGTGGGCACAATTCAGGAGGATTTCTTTCTTTGTGATACAAATCTGTATTAATTGATTTTTCTTGATGTGGATTAATTGCAGCTCTTTATTAGGAATATTATCACAAATAAACTATAGACCAGTATAGATTGTTAAGCCTAGATTTCAACTCAATGGGACTAATCAATAGCTAGAACCGTAATTTAAAGTAATTCATTAGGCCTCAGGAAAAGCTAAATAGTACATGTGAGAAATGTCTCATCTGGAGCCCTAAAGGAGTTTTCTCCATTAACAGGATAAGTACATTTATAATATATAATAATTATTGTGATTACATTTGTGGTTACATTAAAAATGAATTTACCTTATGTATCATGCTTGGGATGCCATGGAAGATCATTGCTGCTCAAGATGTGATGGTGACACTATCATAGTCAACTCCTTTCTTAAAGCTTCATCTCTAGGCTTTCACATCAGGAGAGGTTGTCAGCTAGCATACAACGTGTTAGCCCTCATGGGGTTTTCTTCCTAACTCTTGGTGACAGTAACATTAACCCACTCATCTGAGTTACAGAAAAGTAATAAATTGAGCAGCATCACTTATGCGCCCATGAGTCCAACTGAAACAAAAGACAGGACTATGCAGCACTTTAGAGACTAACAAGATGGTTTATTAGGTGATGAGCTTTCGTGGGCCAGACCCACTTCCTCAGATCAAATTGTGGAAGAAAATTGGCATGACTATATATACCAAAAGGGATACAATCAAAAAAAAGTGAACACATATAAAATTGACAAATCAGATTGTCGAACAAAGGGGGAGGGGAGGGAGGAGGTTAATGTCTATGAGATAATGATATTAGGGGTGATAACTGGGGAAGCTATCTTTGTAATGGGTAAGAGAATCTGGCATTTTAGGCCAGAGAGATAGTCACACTTTACTTTTTCAAGTGTACAGGCAGTCCCCGGGTTACATGGATCCGACTTACATCGGATCCCTACTTACAAACGGGGTGAGGCAACCCCACACTAGCTGCTTCCCCCCAGCAGACCAGGGAGACACGAAGCTAGCGCTCCCCCCCCCCCCCCCGGCAGACCAAGGAGACGCGGAGCGGCTTTTCTCAGCAGACACCTCAGCTTGAGAATAAAGGACTGAGGGAAGTGAGGTGTGGGAGAATAAAACTGAGCTCTGGAGAAATGTTTGGCTAGAGTTTCCCCTACAATATGTACCAGTTCCGACTTGCATACAAATTCAACTTAAGAACAAGCCTACAGTCCCTATCTTGTACGTAACCCGGGGACTGCCTGTATTAAGTTCCCAGTTTGTATTTTGGTATAAATTAATGAGTAAGAGCCAAGCCATTGATGTCTGAATTATAGCTCCCTAAACATATATCAAAGTTAACTGCTTTGAGGGGGAAAGATTTCCTTAAAGATCCTTGCACTTGCTCCCAGTCCTGAAAGGCCCTACATCAAATGTGTGCCTTCCTTCTCTGGACAAGAAAGGTTCAACATGGTTTCCTCTGGAGCCTCTCGGTGTTACCCTTTAATTCCATCAGACTCTTTGTTCTTTCCCCATCACCCAAAATCCTGGCCTCTCAGACCTGAGTTAATTGTCCCCTCAGCTCTCCATCAGCCTGTGGAACTCACTACCTGACCCTGTGATTCAGTTACCTAATTTTGGTTTTGTTTCCATCAGCATTACATAGTAAACAACTTGTGCATTTAGTATTTTACTGAAAAAATTGCAGGTAGCTCAATGTTACTTCCTATTCTGTGTGATTTCAGCTTCTTATCCCAAACCAATAGTTTAAGTGCTACAGCAATATTCTGCAGACTGCTATAAAAAGGTGAGTTTATTGCCTCTGCTAAATTTACACCTTCACAGTCCTGTAACTGAACAGGTGTAACAACTGAGGCACAATGCACCCCCTTGCTTCTCAGAATGGAAATGCTTCATAAAATAGCCATACTATCGGGCTGTGTCTTGCCGCCTGTCTACACTGGCCGCGAGTATTTGCACAAGAACACTGATGTTCTACTGTATGAAATCAGTGCTTCTTGCACAAATACTCTGATGCTCCTGCTCAGGGATGAGTCCTCTTGCGCATGTGTTCTTGTGCAAGAGGCCAGTGTGGACAGGTAACATCAATTTCTTGCACAAGAAAGCCCGATGGCTAAAATGGCCATCGGAGCTTTCTTGCGCAAGAGAGCATCTACACTGGCACGGACGCTTTTGCGCAAAAGCAAATATTTTGCGCAAAGGCACATGCCAGTACAGACGCTCTCTTGCGCAAATACTTTTAACGGAAAAACTCTTCCATTAAAAGTATTTGCGCAAAATCATGCCAGTGTAGACGCAGCCTCACTGTTCTTGACTGCATATTGGGAATAGTTCTATAAATAGTGTCTGCTCTTTTTCAAGTCAATGCCAAAAGCTTCCTCTCACCTAGAGGACTGGGACATTGCTTCTACTGCTAAATGCTTGATCCTTCAATGTGTTTAGCCTTCTGGCTCTGCTCTAGCAAAGCTCTTAAGTATGTGCTTAAAGTCCGATTGAGATTACTCACATGCTTAAAGTTTGCTAAAGCTAAGTAGCATGTGGGAATTGAATGTGGTGGTTCATAATAAGTAGCATACATTCTGATATGTGAACTTGGCAACTATATTAGGCAATTTAGAAATATAAAGTCAATGCAAAAAGGAGGGAAGTCAATACAAAAACTGATAGGAAAATAGACTTTAAAATTTGATACCCTGATTCCTCTTCAATTTACTATACTTTACCTTTATGGCTATGTCTACACTGTTCTTCCGGAAAAAGCTGCGCCAATTGGGGTTCACAATTTGCGTAGCTTTCTCCACTTCTTTTTTCGGAAGAGGTTTTTTACAACATTTGGCCCATCTACACAGGGCCAAATGTCAGAAAAAAATCCTCTTTTTTGGAACATCCCTTCTTCCTCGTAAAACAAGGTTCACAGGGATGCCAAAAAAGCACATCTTCTAGTCCAAAAAAAAATTTCAGAAGAGCAGATGCATTCCCTGGACATGGCAGTGTAGACATAGCCTGTGCTGCAGTTCACATTATTCTCTAGTGTGGAGACTTCAGAAGAAAAGGAAATTCTACATCCCTTCTGAAATGTCACACTTAAAGCTACAGAGTGGGCTACATGTGGAGGAGAGACTTAACTTGGATTTCCTGCTTGTTTGAGGGCTTTATTCTAAACCCTAACATTGTCTTGGTGCTGGGTTTTTTGCATTTTGAATTTAATAGTTGCATTCTTTGTATTGGCAGATATCATATAAAATGAGAATCTAAGTTGTAGAAATATGTAGTTTTAGCTGTGACACCATTGAAATGATGGAGTTTGAACAAACAAATAGGCTATGTCTAGATTACATCCCTCTTTTGAAAGAGAGCTGTAAATTAGACGTATTGAAATTGCAAATGAAGCCGGCATTTGAATTTCCCACACTTCATTTGCATAATCGGTTCACAGCTTTTTTTTTTAAAACGCTATTTCGAAAGTGAAACTATGATCTAGATATGGTTCTTTTGAAAAGCAAAGCCTTTTTCGAAAGATTCTGTAAACCTCATTTTTTGAAGAGTACAGGATCTTTTGAAAAAGGCTTTTCTTTTCGAAAGAACCACATCTAGAGCGCAGGTTCACGTTTGAGATAGTGTTTTTTCGAAAAAAATGCCAAGACATGATTATGCAAATGAAGCATGGGAAATTCAAATCACAGCTTCATTTGCAATTTTGATATGTCTAATTTACATCCCTCTTTCGAAAGACGTACCCATAGAGGTCATTCCCAGTTAAGAAACACCTTGGCTACGTCTACATTATGCTCCTTTGCATAAGAACATATGCAAATGAGGCACAGCGATGAATATCGTTGCACCTCATTTACATACTTAATGAGCCGCCATTTTGCGCAAGGGCTTTTGTGCAAAAAGGAGCAGTCTACACTGCTTCTTCTTGCGCAAAAACCCCCTCTTGCGCAAGAGCTGTTCTGCCGCTTATTTTCAGGAAGCAGCTGCAGGAAGTGAATACTGTCCTGATGCCCTGCCTGAAGTGCTTCTGGGGGGCTTTAAATGTGAATGAGGCTCTAATGTGTGTGGACACTCTATTTCAAAATTGCTCATTGCTATTTCAGTTGGCATTTGCTGTGTAGACAAGCTATTTTGAAATAAGCTATTTCAGAGTTTTTCTTCTGAAATGGCTTATTCCAAAATAAACGTGCCATGTAGACATACCCTAAGAGGCGTGGGAAAGAGACTTGGGATGGATTCTTATGCACACTCAGAGTGCATCTACACAGCAGGGCTTAACTTGAAATAAGCTATGCAAACTGAGCTACATCAATTGCATAGCTTCTTTCAAAATAGCATATTTCAAAATTGGTAGCATCTACACAGCACTAATTTCAAAATAGAACACTCTTCCTCCAACTTCCCTAACTCCTCATAAAATACTCCAGCTCGACAGCATTTTGACATTATTTCAAAATAACTGCCACTGTGTAGGCTTTTGTATAGCATGCTAGCAGTGTAAAAGGACCTCAAAGTGCCTGTAAATTTAGATGCAATTTAAAACCTCCTTATATTACCAGAGCTCTGTTGTAAATGAGAGTTCGGACTATTTTCTTTTATTTTACTATTAAGCATATTTATGTTTCTATAGTCATAATATCATATAACTTTGCATCATCAGAGACACTGTGACATACAAAGATTTGTCCTATTCAGATATATTTATTGGACCTTTCTTCCCCCTTATTTCTTCTAACATCACTGCACAATAAATTAAGTTCTGAATTCAAGAATGGAGATGGTTGAAGTACTGTAGTGTATACAAAGCACACAACATAGAGTGCTCCAATTCTTGACTATCAACAAAGCCAAGAGGATAGATATCATACTATCTAACTAAATGTGTTATCTCTCTAGCATAAATTATCTGTAGGCCATGTGAATAAACTATCATCTGAAACAGGAAGCACTGGGACTAGATCTTTCACCTTCCTTTGATTGTCACTTTCCAATTGTTTTCTTTTTTTAGTGACGTCAACAGGACAGTTCATTGATGTTCCATTTTGGCCTTGACTATGCCAGACCCTCCCGGAGAAGTCAGAAGCCAAGAACAAATTAGGACTACATAAAGGATTGACATTCCTTGAAGTATATCTGTAAATCAGCTCCCAAGGCACTGTGAAATTAAAAATTAAGCCGTGTTAAAACAAGATACATTGATTTCAGCAGCTGACATGAATAAAAAGTGGGTGTATGTATGTGCGTGTATGTGTGTGTTCACAGATACATATTTCTCATTCCTCCAGGGTGATACCTTCTGTGCAGCATCTCTATGAGATGCTGCACAGAACTATGCACATATTTTCATGTCGTTTGTGGCTAGCAGAGATGATTTAGCTCATTAATAAGAGGTAAACAGGAAATGTCTATTATTAAGATGAAGAAAAGCTCTGGTCTAGGACTCAGAAGACCTAGCTTCAATTCCCAGTTCTACCCAGACTCCCTGAATAGTCCTATACATGTCATTTACAGTTGCTGTGCCTCACTTTGCAATCTGAAAGTTGGGGATAATTATTCTTATTTTCTCTGGCTTCTTTTCTCTTTCGCTTGTAGGCAGAAAATCTCTTACTACCGTATTTATTAGTAGAATGGCGAGCAATGCAACCCTGATCTCATCCAGACCTTCTGGTCATTATTGTAATAAAATTCAATATGTAAACGCACCTACTTCATCCATAGTACTGGCCTTGGATAGAAACTTGGAGATCCTCAGCTGGAAGGTATGTTGTTGCGATGTACATTCTATAGTAAACTCACTGAAGACTAAATAAAAATAAAAATGTTGCCCTATTCAATTGTACTAGGACCTACTTGTCCTATACGTTAAACCTTCTTGTGACTGGCTCAGGACACAGCCATTCTGTAGCCAAGTTTCTTGTCAATCATATTTGTAGAATGTGGTCAAATTTGTTACCATCTGCTGACAGACCAATGGCCTATGTGAAATGAGTTGGTGGTTTCTGATCAATTTCACACTTTGCAGGTATCCAGAGTACAGAAGAATAACTAGCATTACCTGTCACCCTTTGGGGCAATAATGCAAGGAATGAAGGGTATGGAGAATGGACTGTATCTTAACTCTAGGGGTGGCCCCTCCTTTTCAGGCTAGAGGCATATTGGTAGGTCAGGAAGAGGCAATTCAGACTGCTACTGCCTGTGTTATAAGTGTTCTCTGTGTAGAAGATTTCAGTCTCAGCACTGGAAAGATGGCACTTAGCATGAGATTAAAGTTTGGCCTGGTGGGTGAAAGAATTTTTAAAGGTCTAAGAGAGCAAGTGTCCAGCCTATTTGCATTATACGAGGACTGAATTGTAAGACCACAGCATTTTTTTAGGTTTCCTTTGAAAAAACAATAAAACAAGGCAAAGAAGCATCAAACCACAATTTTAAAACAGAATACTTTAAGATGTCTCCTGAAAGTCACAGGCCGTCCTTATATTGTTCAATTTTTGGAATTCTTGAGGAGTGAAAGCAGACTTTGTTGTCAACAGAGTTCTGTTCACAGAAACTAGGCAGGAAAATGAAAGAAGGCTCTCTATTGTTTGACTATGTGGTGTAGGCTGCAAGAATGTCTGGGGAATGCAGTGCCTGCATTTTAGAGAGAGAGAGAGGGCTTTGTGTTGAAACTCAGAAGCAGAATGTCAATCATATAAATAACTATTGCCTCATTTAAAAAAAAATTCTAATCATTGTTATCATAATTATTAAATTGGATAGTAATAGCGATAGCCCTTACAGCTTCACTGGAACACACTGTCTAATCAAAGCAGTCCAAATGCCATCATCAAGCAACTCAATCTCTCTTGAAACAAAGAGAAATGTTTAAAAGCATCTTCTGTGTACACTCAAATTTGACACCTTCGTAGACCCACTTCTAAAGTAGCCTTTATTTTGCCTTGTAGACAAAAAAATTACAACTGTTCTGCTACCAAGCAATATAAAAGCAGCACCTGCATCAGCCCTTGTCAGAGCTATGCATGATTTGAAATGCTCAGAGGTCAAAAGATAAATTTGGGAGGTGGGGAGGAAGTCTATGTGCTTATGGTTGATGCAGATGATGTAATTTATATTTTAATGGCTAACGTCAAGATGCAATGATGCAAGGGCACCATGGATGGATATGCAGTTCCTCAAAAGCCAGAACTCATTACAGGCAAAAGGACTAAGAAGAGGTGATTCAAGATTATAAATGTTCTTGCCCTTTCACCAAATCATCTCTTGAAGCACAAACATGCCCCTATGGGAATAGCATATGTTGAGGCACAAATCAAGTTTACCTTCCACTAAAAAACATCTTCTTGCAGGTTGGTTTTATTTTCTGATATGTAAGGAAGATACAACTTTGAGATACCATGTCACTTTTTTGTTTGTCCAGGATGGGAAAATATGATATACTGAAATAGCAACAATCCTGGGAGGCATTATTGGCCTATATTTGTTATACTGTAGTGTATGACATACTGTATAAATATCATTCATAAGTTCAATAGGAGTGTACAGTGTTAGTCCTGAGTTTCAAACCCTGCCAACTGTTTTGCCAGTCTCTGTAAACTTAATCTTGCCCCAGCACATACCTAGAATGTTGTGGCAGTAAGTGAAAAGTAAATGGTGGTGAGCAGCACAAGGAATGTAAGAGAGCCCATTTCTACACCACTGAAATCAATGAGAATTTTGCCTAAGAGTTGCCAAGCGATTACCAAGTTGTTATTGCCAAGTTGCAGGAGTAAGCCCAAAGGCCAAAATCCTCAAAGGTCTTTAGTTCCCTAACTTGCGTAGATTTCAGTGGGAGTTAGACCCAGCTTCTCAAAGACTTTTAAGTATGTAAGGGTGTGATCCAAGAAGAAATTTAGGTGCCTAAACTCAGAGTTAGATACCACAATCCCTAAGCACAGCACTGCTGATCCACTAAAATCCTGCTTAGCTGTCACCTAACCTTGCATGTGCCTAACTTTCCTCAGCACCTAACTTTTTGTTGCATGTACCCTAGGCACCTAAGTTTTAGACCCTGAGGTATGCACATTGCTGTCCTTCTCTAGGGACTTATCTCCTGGTTAAACCCTAAGGCAATTCCCTAAGCTGTTAGAAAGTAGGCATTCAACCACCTACAGCATCGGCCCAATCCAACAGGCAACCTCTGAGCATTCTAACAGCTTTGTCCCCATTCAAAATCCAGCCATAGAAGGAGAAGATGGTGGTGCTGCCACTGCTCAGTTACCTTGTAGCTATAAGTCTGGTGGTGAGGGTACTGACTGGGAATGTAAGGACAAAGGATTTGAACAGGTTTTCCAATCTCTCAGAAGAGCTACTGAGTTACTGAGCTATGGATTACTGTGTTGTACAGGGGCTTCCTCAATCTCTTCTACTGAAACTCTTCCTCTGTGGATGAATAATGTAAGAATGGTGGGAGCAGGGGGATTGAACTGTCCTACCCACTGGACTATAGAGTCACTCTCTCTCTAAGGCCTAATGCCAATGGATACAAGTTTGTCATGGTAAAATTATGTATAACTCATGGCACAGTAATGGTAAAAACCCATGTGTACCTTACTGCTTTGGCCTAGTCCCATTTCAGAGAGGACTATATTAAAGCAAAGCAAGACATTCCCCAGCAGCAGGGTCCATGTAAATGACAAAATTCACAGGTTTCCTGGTAGCCATTGTGATAGAATTATACCTGTACCAATGGCTATTTAAATATTTATCCACAATTTACATGAGAAAGAGAGTGGCAATTATTCTGTAGTCTAGTGGTTAGAGCAAAGAGGGGGGAATTAAGCTTGGGTCTCCCACATCCCAGGTGAGTGCCCTAACCAATGGACTAAAAGTTTTAAGATTGACACCTCCGACTCCAGGGCTGCGTCTAGACTGGCAAGTTATTCCGCAAAAGCAAGTGCTTTTGCGGAAAAACTTGCCAGCTGTCTACACTGGCCGCTTGATTTTGCGCAAAAGCACTGATGTTCTACTGTCTGAAATCAGTGCTTCTTGTGCAAATGCTTTGACGTTCCCGTTCGAGCAAAAGCCCTTTTCTGGAAATGCTTTTGCGCAAAAGGGCCAGTGTACACAGCTGAAAACTGTTTTGCGCAAAAAAGCCCCGATGGCGAAAATGGCAATCAGGGCTTTCTTGCGCAAAACCACGTCTAGATTGGCACGGCCACTTTTCCGCAAAAAGTGCTTTTGCGGAAAAGCGTCCGTGCCAATCTAGATGCTCTTTTCCGCAAATGCTTTTAACAGAAAAACTTTTCCGTTAAAAGCATTTGTGGAAAACCATGCCAGTCTAGACGTAGCCCAGCTGTTTGGTGCCGTGTGAGTCAGGCTCCTAATTCATTCTCTACAAGAAATACCTTAGACACCTAAACTGTTGGATTGAAGGTAGCCATTTCCTGTTTGGGAATTTAAACTCCACCCTTCAGCCCACGCTTAGATGCCTGTCTCAGACACTATGTCTAGACTGCAGGCTTCTTGCACAAGAAACTTTTTTCGGAAGAGATCGTCTGCAAAAATGTCTTGCACAAGAGCACGTCCATATTGAAAAAATCAATGTGCTTTTGAGAAAGAGAGCATCTAGACTGCATGGATGCTCTCTCGAAAGTAAGCTCTGATTGGTATGCACAGAATAGCCACCAGAGCACCTGTGCTTTTCCTCTTTCTGCGTAAAAAACCTCTCTTTCCTGTCCACACGTGCCTTTTTGCAAAAGAACTCTTTCACAAAAAGGCTTCTTCCTTGTAGAAAGAGGGATACCAATTGCACAAAAATCCCTCTGTTCTTTCCATTTTTTTGCACAAAAACGCACTTGAGGTGCGGATGCTCCACAAGTTTTGTCGGAAAAACAGCTGTTATTCTGACAATACTCTGTAGTGTAAACATAGCCTGAGAGAGGGGCAGAGCTTACCACACATCACCATTCCAATGGGCATCTCCCATTGGCTATCTTGCACTACTCCCCACCTAGCTGACTGATGGATTGCATTTTCAGGTGTCCATCTCTCCCCAAGCATTCTGTGGGAAGCCTCAGCATTTAACTTAGCTTTCTGGATGACAACATTGCTCCTGTGATTTTCTAGGTTCTTGTATGTTAGGCTCTGTGATGCTCCGTGTTACACTAAGTCCCTTCATGTATCCCATCCTAAGTGACTAGGTTTGGTACCAAGTGTTTTCAGGATTGGGCCCACAGAGGGGAAATTGTGGTTGAACATCTCATTCGGCACAATGAAGGCCAGGCTTACATGTATGATTTCTCAGATTCTACTATGTTTTGCTCATACTCCAGGTTTATCCTGAATATTCCTGAGAAAGAGAATTTGAAAGAGGGAGTCTGAAATTTACTACTGCTCAGTGAGGAGACCATGGGCAGTCCATAATTTTACCTACAGTCACATGTTGCCTCCACTCACTACATGTGCTGGAGTTTAGTAACCTTACAAGTAATAGCAGAATTAAGACCTTATTAAAGAAAGAAAACGCAGAGATGGGCCAGCTAAAGAGATCTAACCTAGATTCTATTCCCTCTTGTACATGTTGAACCTCTCTAATCCAGCACTCTTGGGAACTGACTGGTTCCAAACGAGGGAATTTTCCGGACCATGAGAGGTCAATATTGTCTAGCAGCATTGCCATCAAAGACCTCCACTGCTTACTGGGCTATTAGAGGACATTTAGAGGTAAATTAGAGCTAAATAACAGCACAGACCACTGAGAGCCAGTACTGCTGTCTGTAGACAAACGTTATTGGACTATGGAAAACTTGCCCACACCCATGAAAAGTGGACATCCTGATAACTAAAATAATTCTGAATGACAGATGTTTCCAGACCAGAGAGTTCTGGACTACAGAGGTTCAAATGAATTTCTTAATAAAGGTCTATGCTGCATAGTCTTCTTAGAAGTGTGTACTACTACATGCCCCCCTTCCCCTCATCAGCATGGATATAAATAGCAGTGCAGATGGTGATACACTTAGGCAAGGACAGCAGAGACATATTTGAACTCTGTGGCTACGTCTACACTGGCCCCTTTTCCGGAAGGGGCATGTAAATTTCAGCAGTCGTCGTAGGGAAATCCGCGGGGGATTTAAATATCCCCCGCGGCATTTAAATAAAAATGTCCGCCGCTTTTTTCCGGCTTTTAAAAAAGCCGGAAAAGAGCGTCTAGACTGGCCCCGATCCTCCGGAAAAAGCGCCCTTTTCCAGAGGCTCTTATTCCTACTTCAAAGTAAGAGCCTCCGGAAAAGGGCACTTTTTCCGGAGGATCGGGGCCAGTCTAGACGCTCTTTTCCGGCTTTTTTAAAAGCCGGAAAAAAGCGGCGGACATTTTTATTTAAATGCCGCGGGGGATATTTAAATCCCCCGTGGATTTCCCTACGATGACTAGTGAAATTTACATGCCCCTTCCGGAAAAGGGGCCAGTGTAGACGTAGCCTTGTATGTATAGTAGCACCAAAACCATTAATCAGACTGCCAGTCATGAGATTACCTTCATGTCATGAGATATGAAACAAACACTACACTTGATCCTATTTACTGTCTAGTTCTCAACTTTGAGATACAAATTTTCAAGCTTTTCTCTGCAACCAAGAATAATAGGCTCACTCTTTTTAATGGAAGTTGAGATTTTGATGTTAATCACATGACTCCAGAACTGAAGCTTTAAGAAAAATTACAAATATTATGAGAGTTACCACAAAATGGGCAACATTGCTTTATTGCTAACATTTGGAATTTCTTCCAGCCATGCAGCATGAAAATAGTTTCACTTTTGTTTCTAGTCAGTTTCGTTTTCTAGTGCCAATGCACTTGCACAACATTGCACTGTTTGCACTCCAAACATTGCAAGGGAATCTGTAAATAATGACTCAAAAAAATCTTGTTTTCACCAGGTTTCTTTAAATGTTACAATAATCTTTCTAAAAAAATTAATGTTTTTACCATTTTTTTCCCAATTTTCAGTCTAAATCATTCTATCTCTATAAAGCATTCCTATTGCATTTTTAACCCAAGGTACATTTTAATCAGGATAAACTGTTGAATGACTAACTCAGATAAAATAAGAACCTGCCTAAGCATTGTCCACAAACTTGAACCAGATCAGAGCTGAATGCCATCAACTTGAACTTAACATGGACAAAGTCGAACTTACATTTGCTCCAAGTTCCTTCCTTCTGCTCCCAGTTTTTGTCACTATTGATAACATCACCATTTTCTCTGGATATTAAGCCCATTATATGATGATGTCTTCAGCTTTCCCCTCTTTCTTGACTATGCAGGGAGTCTCCACATTTTGTAATATCTTACCCTTTTAAAAAATTATGCCTATTGCCAAAACTCTTATTCAGTCCCTCATCATCCCGCATCTGGACTTCTTCTTCCTTCTCCTCCCTAAGCTCCCTGAAACCCACATTTCTGGCCTCCAGTTTGTACACAATCCAGATGATGTAATAGTCTAATGCCATTGGTCATTGTTTGAATCTTATCATGGGCTTTCCTTTTCATTACATCAAGGTCAAGCTTCTTCACACTGTCAATACTTTTAATGGCTCTTCCTGCCTCACTGTTGAACTCTGTGACCTCTTTACCTTCTTCTGCACTGCACCTTGAAAACATATTTAATTCCATTAGTCCATTATGCCTCTCTGAATTTCCGTGGGACACTGGGCACATCATCTCACCTCTCTCTGCCCCCATTTATCAGTATTCAGACAACAATGGGGCTAGATAGTCATCTCAATTTATATCTATTGACTTCAGCAGACTTACACGGATTATGCCAGATGAGACTGCATCCTCAAATTTGTCTGCAGTTTATTATTATTAATTCCTATGTATCCTATTTATAAAAATAGGATATATAACATATACATTGATATATAGGTATTAATATCCTATGTAAATAAGAACATAAAAATGGCCGTAGTGGGTCAGACCAAAGTTCTATCTAGCCCAGTAGCCTGTCTGCTGACAGTGGCCAGCACCATGTGCCCCAGAGGGGATAGATCAAAGACAATGATCAAGCGATTTGTCTCGTGCCATCCATCTCCAGTCTCTGACAAACAGAGGCCAGGGACACCGTTTCTATCCCCTGGCTAATAGCCTTTTATGGACCTAACCTCCATGAAATCATCTAGCTTCTCTTTAAACTCTGTTATAGTCCTAGCCTTCACAGCCTCCTCTGACAAGGAGTTCTACAGGTTGACTATGCGCTGTGTGAAGAAGAACTTTCTTTTATTAGTTTTGAATCTGATGCCCATTAATTTCATGTGGTGTCCTCTAGTTCTTCTATTATGGGAACTAATAAATAACTTTTGTTTATTCGCCCTCTCCACACCACTCATGATTTTATATACCTCTATCATGTTCCCCCTTAGTCTCCTCTTTTCCAAACTGAAAAGTCCCAGTCGCTTTAGCCTCTCTTCATATGAGACCCGTTCCAAACCCCTAATCATTTTAGTTGCCTTTTCTGAACCCTTTCTAAGGCCAAAATATCTTTTTTGAGGTGAGGAGACCACATCTGTACACAGTATTCAAGATGTGGGCATACCATAGTTTTATACAGGGGCAGTAAGATATTCTGGGTCTTATTTTCTATCCCTTTCTTAATAATTCCTATCATCCTATTTGCTTTTTTGACCGCTGCTGCACTCTGTGTGGAAGTTTTCAGAGAACTATCCACAATAACTCCAAGATCTCTTTCCTGATTTGTCGTAGCCAAATTAGTTCCCATCATACTGTACGTATAGTTGGGGTTATTTTTTTCAATGTGCATTACTTTACATTTAACCACATTACATTTCATTTGCCAATTTGTTGCCCAATCACTTAGTTTGGTGAGATCCTTTTGAAGTTCTTCACAATCTGCTTCTGTCTTGACTGTCTTAAACAGTTTAGTATCATCTGCAAACTTTACCACCTCACTGCTTACCCCTTTCTCCAGATCATTTATGAATAAGTTGAACAGGATTGGTCCCAGGACTGACCTTTGGGGACACCACTAGTTACCCCTCTCCATTCTGAAAATTTATCATTTATTCCCGCCCTTTGTTTCCTGTCTTTTAACCAGTTCTCAATCCATGAAAGAACCGTCCCTCTTATCCCATGACAATGTAATTTACACAAGAGCCTTTGGTGAGGGACCTTGTCAAAGGCTTTCTGGAAATCTAACTATCCTATATCTACTGGGTCCCCTAGACCACATGTTTGTTGACCCCTTCAGAGAACTCTAATAGATTAGTAAGACATGATTTCCCTTTACAGAAACCATGTTGACTTTTGCCCAACAAATTATGTTCTTTTATGTGTCTGACAATTTTATTCTTTACTATTGTTTCAACTAATTTGCCCAGTACTGAAGTTAGACTTAGCGGTCTATAATTGCCAGTATTGCCTCCAGAGACCCTTTTAAATATTGGTGTCATGATATATAAGTATTAATAATTAACTGCATACAAATTTGAAGACACACACATATGAACACACACACAAACATATTTATCGTGTTGGCATCTTGCATGATTCATTTAAGTATTACAGCCATTTGCATCAACTGCTTGTCAATTGAAGTGCGTTGTGCCCATGAACACGCATCATACTACAGTATTTATATATTTTTGTTATTCTCTAAGGTGTTACAGAACTATGGTTGTTGTTTTTTTATGTGTGTAAGCAAAATTTGGATTTACACATCTCAATAACTGGTATTTATAAATATGCAGTAGCCTTCACAGATAAACTATTCTGGCTAGAGTTGATGTAAATAAAATGGAATTTATTTTTACTCTAAATGTTTTAGGAAGACTTTTATCAAAATAACTCTAGAGAAAAAATAGGGAAGAGATATAAAGAATTTTTTCAGTTTGTTTTTTAGTAAAAATTATAATTTTTGATAAAAATATTTTTCAAAATTTTTTTTAAAGTCATCCTAGCAAAAATCTGAAGTTTTATCAAAATTCAAAAACTTTGATTGAAACTATTTCTTTTTCTGTTTCTTTTTTGTTGACAAAATGGAAAATTAGACTGTATGAAAATTTGCAAAGTGTTTGGAAAAAGAGAGGGAAAGAGACGTTCTAGTCATGCATTCTTCTGCCTTCATTGTAATGCTATAGAAAACACTTCATTTTGGTGGTTCCAAACAACAGCTGACTAAAACTTCCTGGCTGCAGCTTATACTACCTTGAAAAGGGAGGGACTACTTTTGGTCAAAGTCTCTACTGATGTTATATGAACGTTGTAAAGAAGATTCTGTAGGTCCGTCTACAAAATTTTACCCCTTGCATAATGGTAGTGGTGGAAAGGAACATGGGTTAAAACAACAGTGAAGCATACATCGCGCTTCATCCGCTAGTTACTATATTCTATCTGATTATATTATTCATTCAGGGCTTTGCCCTAGTCCCGAAAGGAAAATGACTAATGTTTCCTATTCTGACCACAGAGTGTTCTGATCATCCACTTTCTCAGTAGGCAATATGTACCCCTGATTGCTACTGACAGGCTTCCAGGGAAAAGAGGCATCCTGTATCCATAGTGCCCCAGTCAGATGCTATATGATGTGGTAAAGGCATGTAGTCTAAGGGTGAGATCATGTGAGTAGGACTCCTCAATTCTGTTTCCTGATCTGATCTTGAGTCACTATGTGTCTTCGGAAAAATTACTAAATTTCTCTGTGCCTAAGAGTACCCATCTGCAAAATGAAAATTACAAGCAATGCCTGCACCCTAGGGATGTTGTGAAGTTTAATCCAATTGTTTTAGATGCCTTGAGTTTCTCAAATGAAAGGTTTCACAAATTAACAGCTATATACAACATAATATACAACTGCAGAGAGGGTTTGGGACCAAAATGTTTTCTGCTTATTTGTCTCATTAGCCCCAGAAGTCTCAGACCAACATTCTGAGAGATGGGGACTGAGGAAAATTCTCCCTCCCCCAAAAATTATTCCTTCCCCAAAATAAGTCTCACCTCCCTCCCCATTACTTCTTCCTCTCTTCTCTCAAATACCATTTCACCTGACTCCTTCCCCCACCTCCCACCCTCCAATATACATACATTCTTGCCTTACTTTAGCCATCAGCTCTGTTCTCCCTAGCCCTGCTTTCTCTCAACTGGCTCCTGCTTTCCATCTTTGGGGCTCTTTGGACCAACAACATCCAAGGCCCTGCCAGACCATGGGTGTTGCCAGACCAGAGAGTCCCAGATTTGGGAGGTTAAACCTGTATTAGCCAATTTCTAAGAGATTATGTAGGAAATGTTTAGTACAAAATTGTCAAACTGTCCATTATGAGAAATTCACAGGGCCGGATTTTCAAAAGAGCTCAGCTCTTATTTAGGCTCCAAAATAAGAGCCAGGTTTTCTGCTGTGTACAGACCGTATCACTCCCCATTGTGACATTTATTTGCCTAATTATCTTTTTGAAATTTCCTTCCATGGTGCCCAGGACAATAAAAAAATTAAAAACCTGCTTAAAAACAGCATCACATCCAATGAGCTATTCAAATCCCACATTCATCATACATTACTTAGAAATAACACAGGAACTGATGCTTCATGAAATGTATCCTCTTTAGAAAATACTTCTTCACTATTATATAATTTATTGTTACTTATTTTTTTCACTGGTCCCTATTATTATAAAAATCTGCATGTAAACAGGATCTCTTCTCTCAAGAGGTTCTCTGTGATAGCAATGTATTTATTTTTCCCCTTCTGAGTGTTGAAAAGTCACCATCCTCACCCTTATTCTTCAGTTGACATTTGAGAGCTTTTGCATTCTCACTGAACTTTTCTTTTATTGGGACTCACCTCTTGGGTCAGATCCTCTGGTTTGGTGAGGCTGCTTTCAGTGCAGTAACTAAAGGAGGGAAGATATCTCATTCATGCCACCTTTCTGCTATCTCCATCTTGGGACCAGCTGCAGGTTAGCTTAGCGTTGACTACTCTTAGGGTACGTCTAGACTACATGCCTCTGGAGACGGAGGCATGTAGATTAGGCTACCCGACAGAGTAAAATGAAGCGGCGATTTAAATAATCGCCGCTTCATTTAAATTTACATGGCTGCCGCGTTGAGCCGACAAACAGCTGATCAGCTGTTTGTCGGCCCAGCGCGATAGTCTGGACGCTCCCCTGCCGACATCAAAGGGAGTTGTCGACAACCCAGGTATGCCTCATCCCAGGAGGCATACCTGGGTTGTCGACAACTCCCTTTGATGTCGGCAGGGGAGCGTCCAGACTATCGCGCTGAGCCGACAAACAGCTGATCAGCTGTTTGTCGGCTCAACGCGGCAGCCATGTAAATTTAAATGAAGCGGCGATTATTTAAATCGCCGCTTCATTTTACTCTGTCGGGTAGCCTAATCTACATGCCTCTGTCGCCAGAGGCATGTAGTCTAGACGTAAGTCACACCAGCAGGAACATCCCTGGTGACAATTCTAGTAGCTATAGTCACCAGAGCATGGCACCTACCCCCTCAAGGGGTGATGGAACAGAGCTGGCTATGTTAATTTTATACTACCCAGGGAAAAATCCCCTTATGCCAGTAAAAACCCCAGCCTCACTAGTGCAACCTCCAAGCCATTTGCACCACTAAAGCATCACAAATTAGATGAAACTAGTGCTCAGAATCTGACCCATCATCTGCAGCCTAGATAAATCTCTCCATCAGTTCTATAGTTACTAAAACAAAGAGGCTGCTGCTAAGTGACTGAGCTACTCTTTGAAATGCTGCTGGCAAGCTGTCTTGAATGTGGGAAAGTAACAAGAGTGTTGGGAGCTTTGGTACCACTGAAATATTTAAATATTATATATGGTGACGCCCATAATTCAACATTTTCTGTGGTGACACACAACAGAAATGATTGCAGCACAAATGTTATTCCATATTCTGAGCCAGACTCTCGAGGTTTGTTTTATTTATATCACATGTGGCTGGGAGAAATAATTCTATGAAGCCTCATGCAGTATATTTTCTTTTTGCCTTTCCAACATATCCGAACGAAATCAATGACTGAAGTCTTTTCTCCATTGCTGAAGACTTGCTTTTAACCACTCAGCACTCAAAAATCAGTAACAGTTATTAATCTGTCCTGAAACTGCAGATTCAACCTGTTGGCAACAGATGGTGTGAATAACAAGCCAGAAGTGGCCATTTTTTATATTCAATAGATTAAGAAACTCGTTTCTATAAGCTTATCTAACATCTTGTGACTGAGGGTGTAAAAGGTATTGATTGGCAACATCCACATTATTTAAAAGTTATTCTATAGAATTATGACTTGGCCCTGTAGCTTCTCTCATAGGGTTGGATTCTGTAGACCTATAGAATGGAGTGAGCATCAGCACCCTGAAGGATCAAGGCCACATGGAACACCCACTATTGTAGTTACTGACTGAATGACTGCATTACTGAGCTCTTATGTAGGGTCTAATCTTGCAGTATACTGAGAAGCACATCTCACAGCATTCAGATCTGAAAGTGTTCAGCACCCTTGCATCAGATAACAGAGAACCAGTGAAAGGAAACAGTCCATTAAAATGCTTTGACCAAGGATGGAACAGAACAGATTTTATATTATATATTAAATAAACAGTCACAAAGAATTTTCATCCATCATTTACTATGGCTAAATATGGGAAGTAAGGAGCTGGGGCTGGAAAGACTCCTTAGGGGATATTATTTTTCAAAGGCACATAGAATTTAACTACAATACTTCTCATTAGCGATGGACCAGAATCAAAACCAAAAATTAAGCTCTCCCAATCGATAGAAAAGTTTGAGTCAGAATTTCAGATTTTGAGTCCCTTGCTACTTCCTGTTCTTAATCTGCTACCCAGAATTTATTACCAGAATCTGAAAAGATACCTGTATTGGCCAGTTAGTGCACAAAGTGATATTTACAGTGTGACAGGTAAGAAATATCTATCTAATCACCTATTTTGACACTTTGTACGATGTCTGGAAAGAGTGCACTTACTAAGCAAATGCAGAGGGCAAAGGGAACAATGATGTAGTGGACACATACTGATCAGATTTTTTATGTGTATAAAAACATGGCTGTGTGAAACAGGAGATGCAATTTTAGAGACCACATTTTTTTAAATGGGCTTTTCCTGTATAGACACCAAGCCACAGAACCCAACTATGATCCAGTTCTTTCAAATTCTACTTCTTCCATCCCCTGAGCAATTGTTCTGCCACAACCTACAGAGCACGCTACTCCGTACTCCTACACAAACACACACAGAAACCACTGTCCATGTTCAGGAAGTCCCCTGACCTTAAAGCATGTGGGAAAGCTCTTCCAGGATGAACGATAGCCGCTGAAGAGCTTGGGCCAGAGTGCAAAGGCCAGTGCACAGTGGGAGAGTATTAAAAGGACATTCATTTTTCTGAATAAGGAAAAAGGAGCTCTCCCCTGTGGTTTCTGAGCTTCTATCCTGGAGACCACAGAGAGGATTTTTGGTGGTGGGAGATTAGAGAGGAAAATTATGGAAAAGTTCAGCCAGCTAGATGGAGAGTATATTATAGTATGTAATGCTGCCCTGTACCACTGTAATAGGCAAGATGTCACAACCAGCAAGGAAAGGGTCATTCTCTTAAATGTTTCCTAACCCTCTGGGAAAAAAATGTCCACACCTACAAATGCAGCGGGATTAACATATAATGAGCAAGTGATCTGAGCACAGGTTGAAGAACCAGGCACCCTTCATTTCTATCTTTGGATTTGACACTGCCTACCTTTTCAGCTTTCGGCATTTTCCACATTGTGAACTACAAATTCCATCCATAAAAAGGGAACGCTATTTACTTGTGTAACTGGAGTGTGAGAGATTTAATTAGCTAATGTTTGAAGATGATGGCTGGCCTTCTCCTCACAATAATACACTGCACAGAAAGGAAGAAACAAGTAAAATGCCTACCCATCAAATCACAGATCATGCACACCCCAAGCCTTGAGCCAAGGCATGTCCCTATGCATTCCGTAATTACACCCTAATTACACCATTGACATTCTCTACCAGAAGTATAACTTTGAAGGCCACTAAACATTGAGTTTATCCCAGTGTATCATTACAAAAACACCTGCTTTCAATAACTTGAGTTGGTCTCCTGCAAAAATTCACAATGTTTAATAGACCCCAACATTTCCTGTTTCTAACAGAGATGAGTCTTAATCAAAAGCCTGCAGCTAAATGTCCCCAAACTTGGGCAGAGTTTGAAATCCAAACAAGTTTCTAAGACCTGGAATTAACCCCTATCTTTATTCCAGACCTTAACAAAATGCCATGGGTTGATTATTCTAAGATACACACTTTTTCATTGCTCATTGAATTTAAATGTATATTAATTTCCTTGGATGTTCAGGCCCCTCATTGGAAAAATTCTGAAATGTGGAGTATTTGAAATCACAGGATCTGAACTGGGTTGCTTGAGTCCATCTCTGATATCTGACCTCTGTAATATGAAGACGTTCTTGCTGCAAAATGGCTGTACTGCTACATGTAAATATTTCAAAGGCAATCAAAAACCTCTTGAATAAAGGTGTTTTCATTTTGAGGTCACACAACATGGTTGACAAAGACCACTTGCCATCAGCATGAGCAATGAAAAGTACCGAAAGTATTTCTTAATATTTGGGACATATTTTCCTTCACAGTATTGCACGTCTCTATCTCACTCCCTTGCAAAAGGATGACCATACTGTAATGAAGGTCCTGATTTTGGCATTGGTCAAAGTTGCCTTAATGGTGGAAGGTCAGTGGTAGATCCACAGAACATAGAAAATAGTTTCAGTGCCTCTGTCTATGAAATAGTGTCCAAAATATCACCAGCCCTTGCACCCTGGCAATTATTTTAAACAGGGCATCAGCTGCAGGGGCTGTGAACAGAGAGTCACCAAGTAAACTCCAAAATGTAAACCAAAAAGGAAAAGTAAATAATGCCTGATACCACAGTTTCTGCTAACTTTTCTGGGTTTGGATCAATGTTTGTCATGCTTTTCTTTGTCATATTGAATCTAGAATCTGTATTATTTCTGGTTAAGATCTTCAGATCCACTTAGAGGATTTACACACATAATTCCCATTGGAAATTGTGCATCTGAGGGTATGTCTAGACTACAACCTTTTTCCACTTTTTTTTTTCAGAAGAGGCTTTTCCAAAATTTGGCCCGTCTACACTGGGCCAAATTTTGGAAAAAAAAAACCTTCTTTCAAAAGATCCCTTCTTCCTCATGGAAGGAGAAAGACAGGGCTTCGGAAAGAGCGCATCTGCTCTTCCATAAAAAAAAGTGGAAGAGCAAATACATTTCCTGGACGCGGCGGAGATTTTTTCGTATCCCAACCCTAACCCTAACCCCCCCCTCCCCCGCCACAGTCTAGATGTACCCTCAGTGACCTATATGATTTTCAAAAATCTCAGCTTTCATGCACTGACAGTAGCTTCTTCTGCAAAAGGCCTTCTAAAGAATAGCAGGAAAACAAGAGAGAAACATAACGGAATCTGTTTTCACAATTCTGACTGCAGAAAAGCTGCTCCTGGGGTGGATCTTGAGAGGTGTTATGCACCTTCTGTATGTGGCTGAACATTTCCATATCTGATTGATTCCTGTTTCTGATTTCAAGACTCTCCAGAAGTCTTCACCTCCATGCTTATCTGCCCTTTTCTCTTATGTGCTTTCCTCTTGTCTCCTCCAGTGCAGAGAATACTCAGCATGTCTCAGGGCTGGGGCCAGAATCACTTTCTTCTCTTTTGTACAGAATATATAAAACATATCACTCATATTGCACTCTACGTATTTTAAGTGCTGGACAAACTTTATCAAATGAAGGCTCACAACATCACTCCAAATATTTTTATCCTTATTTTCTAGGGGTATGTCTACACTACCCCGCTAGTTCGAACTAGCGGGGTAATGTATGCATACCGCACTTGCTAATGAAGCCCGGGATTTGAATTTCCCGGGCTTCATTAGCATAAGCGGGGAGCCGCCATTTTTAAATCCCCGCTGCTTCGAACCCCGTGTAGCGCGGCTACACGGGGCTCGAACTAGGTAGTTCGGACTAGGGTCCTATTCCGAACTACCGTTACTCCTCGTGAAATGAGGAGTACCGGTAGTTCGGAATAGGCACCCTAGTCCGAACTACCTAGTTCGAGCCCCGTGTAGCCGCGCTACACGGGGTTCGAAGCAGCGGGGATTTAAAAATGGCGGCTCCCCGCTTATGCTAATGAAGCCCGGGAAATTCAAATCCCGGGCTTCATTAGCAAGTGCGGTATGCATACATTACCCTCCTAGTTCGAACTAGGAGGGTAGTGTAGACATACCCCCAATGGGGAAAATCATAGAGCCAAATTCAGACTTGGTATAAGAGGATTGATATCCACTGGCTTTCACTGAGTCCCTGGCAGCATCAAAATTTAAATTTCAGATGCTCCTTTTCCCAAACTTGTGCTCTGTCCACAAGTCTTTACTGCCTCTCTTTGAAATAATGTTTCCTAGCTTTTCTCAGAGCAGAGAGCTTTCCTTTCCATACAAACATTTAAGAATGCAAAATCCCAAACTGAATAAACCATTCAGACTCCCACAGGGAAATGCTATCCGTAAAAGAAAATGAAACATCTAACAAATCCAGGTGCTGCCCCATCTTTCCCCAGCATAATTCTGCAAACATGAGCAGCCAGTGCCAATAAATACCTTTCACTCTGTAATGCGGTGTGGGGCCCACAGCTGGAAATGAACACATCCTCGGAGCAAGTAATTCTGATTTGAGCTTAGCAGAGATGAAAGGCAGTGGAGCCAATCAGTGATGACTTATGAGCACCAAGGGAGGAAGTCAGTCAGCCATAAGCAATTTTTTTTGCTGTTTAGATGTTACTAATGAAACACTATAAAAGTAGAAACAAAGGCTGGAAAATTAGAAATTGTGTCTTCGGGTGTTTGGATTTTTTATTGCATTTCAGGCCAGTATGAGATGTTTTAAAACTTTGTTTTATATAAAGAAAAAGCTTTTTAATTTTATTATTACTATTATTTATTATTTATTTTAAAACTATGATCTCAATCCCACAAGGTGCTGAATGACTCCTGGGATGTGTAGATCAACCTAACTCCAGTTTCAAATCACTGGGAGTTGAGTGTTCTCAGCATTTTTCAGGAATAAGTCCAATATCTCACACAAAAATGTGATGCAGATTACATGGAACTACAGTAACATAGCAACTTTTATTGATTCCGTGCCTAATCCTGAATGGTGTGTGGAACATCTTCAGAATCTATTGACTTTAAAAGGAGACAAAGCTGCTTAGCCCTCCCAAAAAACTCTCAGTGCCTCCCCGGACTAATAGTCTGGGATTATGTGTACAGTAATTCTATGGGAAGGTTAAGGATAGAAAGGTAAGGGAGATCTCATTTGATTATTAAAAATCTACAGGCTCAAAATTTCAATGGTGTTGCCCCTGGTGTGTCACCCTTCCCTGTCCCCACTCTCAAAGCCTTGTTCTTCAGATAGTGAAAATCTTGCTAATATAATTTAATTGGAAATGCATTGAATTGGATATCAGTTGAAAGCCTTTTCTCCCACAATGGTACCAAAAATGACAAATCTAGAGAGACATTTTTCAGAAAAATGTTCAACAAAGTAGTTTTCACAAGCTAAGCAGTCCTCAGCTGCCAGTGCTGTGTGATCAGTTCATAGGCCAAACTGGACACCTGATTAATTCTATAAATGTTACAAATTACTGTACATGAAAGGAGTGCATCGCAAGGGTTAGTCATCGTCAGGAAAAAAAAAAAGAAGCGGTTCAATAGTATTGATTTTCAGCTTTGTTTATTCAGCCAAAAGAGTAGAAATGAGGCACTGAGTTACAACATCAGCATCCAGCCTCCACAAATGGCAGGCTTGTAGTTACATAACATACATTACATGCCATCATTAACTACAATCCCCAAATAATAATGCAGGTCTTCTTTTTACTTTGGTCTTGATCGTTTTCAGTTATCAGTGGGGAGATGAAGACTACCAACTATTCATTGACTCTTTGGAGAATACCATTACTTAAACACTGAGGCAAATGTGGAGACATTTATTTTTCAGTTAAAATATTGATTTGGCCCTCTGATACCATTCTGTTACAACAATTATTTCTGTTAGAATGAGCAAAGATTTACGTTTTCCGTTTGATGTTGTGCCATAGAGACACTGATAGACACTGTGCTGTAGCTGAACTGCTGCATTTTGATTAGCTTGCTTAAATGACAAACAGGTTAGATGTTAGATCAATGGTGGGCAGCCTGCAACCTATGGCCCACTGAGGCTGCATCTAGACTGAAGGCTTCTTGTGCAAGAACTTTTTATCGGAAGAGATCTTCTGCAAAAATTTCTTGCACAAGAGAGCGTCCACACTGTAAAAGCGCATCAAAAAAGTGATGCGCTATTGTGAAAGAGAGCGTCCAGACTGCATGGATGCTCTCTCGAAACTAAGCTGTGATTGCTATGCACAGAATGGCCTCCAGGACCCCTGTGCTTTTTCCTTTTTCCTCTTTTTGCGCAAAAACCTCTCTTCCCCATCCACACACGTCTTTTTACAAAAGAGCTCTTTCGCAAAAAGGCGATCTTCCTTGTAGAATGAGGAATACCTCTTCCGGAAAAAACTCTCTGTTCATTCGATTTTTTTATGCAAAAATGTGATTGAGGTGTGGACACTCTGAGTTTTTTTTGGAAAAATAGCCTGGGGTTCCACCTGCAGTCTGTGCACCCTCTCTCTGCTCTCTTCCTTCATGCCTCTCACGCACTGAGGCACTGGAGCCCCGCACTTCCTATTTCTTCCCTCTCCCCCAGCACTTTTGGACCGCCATGAATCTGCTCATTTGCGCTCCTCCCCTTCCATCCCAGAGAGCTTGAATGCCGCAACTCGGGTGATTCACAGCTATTCAAGCTCTGGGAGGGAGGAGAGGGAAGGGAGTGCAAATCAGTGGGTTCACAGCACTCCGAAAATGCTGGGAGGGAGGAAAAAGAGTAGGAAACGTGGGGTTCTAGTGCCCCAGTGCATGCGAGGTGTGGGGGAGGGGCAGAAAGGGTCTATGTGGGCTGCAGGTGGGACCCCAGCAGGCCATGGGCCGCAGATGAAGAAAGGCCGCTCATGCAGCCTACTCACTAGTCTGGGCTGCCTATAACCGTGTTAGATCCTGTCACAGTGTCACTTGTCTGTAAACGTCCCGTTTTTTACTTTAAAAAAACAATTATTCTTGATAGGGTACTGGACTGGGCTCAGGAGACCTGGAGTCTATTCCCAGCTCTGCCTCTAACCTGCTATGTGACCCATCATATGCACCTCTGTTTTCTCCATATGTAAAATGGAAATAATTATATTTACCATCCTTTGCAAAGTGTTATGAGAGCTATGTTATTACTAAGAATAGTAGTAGTATTAAGAATGAGCCAGTTCCAGCCTATCAAAAAGTTTACATTTACAACTTTTATCAGTGAAAAATGGTCAGCCATCTAACAATCCAGTCCTTTGGCACAGCTTCCATTTGCTAGAATAAGGCATAGACCAACAGTATGTCTTAAGAAATATATGGCTGGAAACATTGCTTTTATGTTTTCCACATTTTGTTATTTTTGCTTCAAATCACAGTTCAGTTCAATGTGATCTGACATGGCTGAGGTAGTGAACCCGCCTCCCTTCCCCCCGCCCCACTCCTCCAAAGCAGTGTTTATTATGGAAACCCACACATTTAACCTAACTTAGAGACGTTCTTCCAGCAGTGATATAATTACAGTAGATATTGTTGCAATAAACCAGATGTTCTGTATAGGAATGAAAGCATTCTTCCCCCCCCACACACACATTTCATTTATTACATTGCCTCTTTTCAAGTCTCACATCAACTGTTCAGAAAACTCTTTCTTGGTTGAGTTTTGTTTATAGATTCTTGCAACATGAGTTCTGATGGTTTAAAAGAGTGTAAAACTGTCATATTTTGAGTTGTCATTGCTTTCGCTGAAAAGCAAAACAAAAATCCCTTTCCAATTTCACTATTTTTGCCATGATTGAAAGGTAATTTTTGTCAATGAAGATACTTCAAGCCTGACCAAAAGGATACTTTGAAATGCGTATCTTACCTTTAGCTTGAATAATGACATTGCCCCCTTATTCCAAAATCTTAGATTCAATATAAACGTTAAAATCCTGCTGCCCATTGAAGTAGATGGAAGTTTTGATATTGACTTATGTGGGGTCAGGCTTTCACTCCAATCCTTTACATTTATTTTCAGTAAATTAAGATTTTTGGAAATCTAAGCAGCTTTGGATAATGGAATTCTCTATTTTACCTACATAGAAGATGTGTGTAAATATCCCAACATCAACATCAACATCCACCAGAAGTCTTCAACTGTGTTCTGAAGTGACTGTATTTAGTGGAAAGTAGCTCAGTCTTCATGGTCAAGCAACCTTTGTCCTGTCTACTAAGCAGTCATGATGCTAGTTTTCTCTTTAGGAGCTGGATTAATACAACATATATTCTAAAATACTCAGTAGGCCATTTAGCAGTTTGGGCTTTTTAACCCTAGAAACTGTCACAGGGTATGTCTAGACTACATGCCTCTGTCACCAGAGGCATGTAGATTAGGCTACCCGACATAGTAAAATGAAGCGGCGATTTAAATAATCGCCGCTTCATTTAAATTTACATGGCTGCCGCGCTGAGCCGACAAACAGCTGATCAGCTGTTTGTCGGCTCAGCGCGATAGTCTGGATGCGCGGGTGTCGACATCAAAGGTATTTGTCGACCACCCAGGTAAACCTCATCCCAGGAGGTTTACCTGGGTGGTCGACAAATACCTTTGATGTCAACACCCGCGCGTCCAGACTATCGCGCTGAGCCATGTAAATTTAAATGAAGCGGCGATTATTTCAATCGCCGCTTCATTTTACTATGTCGGGTAGCCTAATCTACATGCCTCTGGCGACAGAGGCATGTAGTCTAGACGTACCCACAGTGTTGGAACACAGAATCATAGAATACTAAAACTGGAAGGGACCTCAAGAGGTCATCAAGTCCAGTCCCCTGCCCTCACAGCAGGACCAAGTACCATCCCTCTAGATCATCTCTGATAGATGTTTTTTTAACGGCGTCTTAAAAATCTCTCATGATGGAGATTCCACAATCTCTCTAGGCAATTTATTCCAGTCCTTAACCACCCTGACAGCTAGGAAGTTTTACTAATGTCCAACCTAAACATCACAGGCTGCAATTTAAGATCAACATCAAGTGATGTTCTAGCTCTTATTTTGCTGGAAAATCCTCTCTGGACACGTTCAGATCATTGAAAGTGGGAGAGTACTTCTTCTATAGCTCTTCATCTGTAGTTAAGCTTCTATTGGAACTCTAATTTCAGGATCATGGAAGGTGGCTCATACTGATCTCTGCATTACTCTCCTCTGAAAAGCCCATGAATATCAGAGATCTGGAGATGATATTGCTTAAAACAGTTCCGAATTCCTCCTATGTCCACTGCTGATCAGCCGCTAGGAACTGACTGTGAGATCAAATATGTGAAAGCAGACTCATTCAGAGGAGCAGCATTTTGGGCAGGTAACATCTCTGACTATCCATTTGTGTTGACTGAAAGCCTCACTTTCTTCCAACTTCTGACTCTTGATACCCTGGAGGCTTCTCTGAAGGTTCCAGTGTGGGTGCTGGTGGTAACCTGGCTCATTTAAATCAATTATCTATTGCCATTGACTTCAATAGCAACAGGACTGTGTATTTATTATATACACTATATTCAGAGTTGGATGAATATACAGTCATTCATTGTATAGCCAGATGAAAAGATCAGAAATAGAAACATTAATTCACCTGAATTTTTTTTGCTATGTATGGGTAGATAAGGTACCAATGCAATCTAAATTTTAATTTGTTTACTTTCAAGATTTAGACAATTTAAGATCTAAAAAATTGTTTTAGAGTTAAGTGAAAAATGTGTCAAGAATCTATTTCCTCTTCTTGCAGTTCCAGGACATATTAATTTCAGTTTACAAATTAGGTCAGCAGTTTGTGACTTCTTCAATAGTCTTGCTTTATCTTTATTTGACGTAGTAAAACTCTTGACAATTGGCTTGCCTCAAGGGTTTTTATGTTGTACTGGAAGTGTGTTGTTAAACATAAATTAGCATTCAATGTAGACAAGAACTGTTCTATTTAAAATCCTATGCGAATAGTAACTTAAATAGCCCAGCCCAAGAGCACCTAATATAATTTTAAATATAAAACTATTCAGCGACAATTTGTGTTAGCTAGCATTTGTTATAACACAATGGAATCATTTACCAGTCAAGAGCAGCCTTAGGTGCAAAGGCTCTTTTTGTCTGCACAGACAATGCGCGTGTTTGAACCAGTGATGCAGAAATGAAAGTTGTTGTATTCACACCTACCATCTGAGCTTCTTCATCTAGGCTACATCTAGACTACAAGCCTCTTTTGAGAGAGTCTTTTTCAAAAGATATTTTTGAAAAAGCCTCTTTTGAAAAAAAGCATCTAGACTACAACCAGTACTTTCGAAAAACCAAGCTGCTTTTTCAAAAGAGAGCACCCAGACAGTCTGGATGCTCTCTTTCGAAAAAGCACAGTTTGCATTACATAGCACCGTTTTTTGAAAGAACACTTTCGAAAAAAGGTGTTATTCCTCACAAAACGAGGTTTTCCACAGTCAAAAAAACTGCTGCGTTCTTTTAATTTACTTTCAAAAGAATGCGGCAGCAGTCTAGACGCAGGGGAAGTTTTTTCGAAAAAGGCCACTTTTAAAAAAAAAACCTTGCAATCTAGACACACCCCTACTTTCACAGAATAATTGCGAGAAAATTCTTATTAAGACTAGCAAATATGAAAAGTCATGGAGAGTGTTTGCTTAATTACTTTATTATATCCAACCTGCCATATAATAGTATGATAAAGAAACATAAAACAAACTGAAAAATCCTGTTTACTTACTAGATGAGTTCTCATAAAAAATACAGAGTGGCAATAACAAAGTATCTTATCAAATATCTGAGCATTTTTGGCAGTCTCCTAAAACCTTTGTAACTTTCATTGTTTTATGTGATATCACATTTTTTCAGCTTTCTAGTACTAGTCTACCAGGCTGACTTCATCCATATGGTAACTGTCATGAAACCAATGGACTTACACCAGAAATGAATTTACCCTAGCAAAATGGTCAGCTAAATTTATACTTTGCAAAATGTAAATGTTTCCCATCAAGGAGATTTTACATGACTTTGAAACTTCATGTAGTTTTTCACTGATGTGGTAGAGGATGTAGACATTGTTGGCCTGATTTTATGTAAATCTTTGAAAATGGTCCATAAAATATTTGAGGAAACCCAAGAGGCACCCACACATTTGGAAGGAGATTATAAGACAGCACTATTATGCAGCCACAGCCAGCTCCCCACTTGAAAAAAGAACTGTATCCATTTCACATTTTTGCCTTCATAATGAGAATGTGTTAGAGTTTAAATAAATAAATAAATAGAATTCATGCTCATGGAGCCTTGACATCCTTTCCATCACAGGTTTGGGAGGCCATTATATTTCCTCCTATGGCCATGCTATGCCCTTTGAATATTTCCATCACTCACACTTTTTTCATTCTAAACTTTCCTCACCCACTCATTCTGACAGCTAGGCAAAACCTCCATTACAAAACCCCAAACTAAATGAGACTCACCATTATAAGCTTTGTTATAAACTTCAGGCATCACAGAGGTTGACTGAAATACTTGCAAATTACCATTTGAGTGACCCTGTCCCAATTTCAGGCAAATCAGAGCCCAGCTTTGAGTCAATCTGGAGTGATTTATGGTTCATATAACATTTTTTAAAATTCATTGGCAGAGTTTCTTGTGTCACTTTGCTTCACAGAGTTATAAACTCTTCCGGCCTGGGAAATAAAAATAAAATGCATAAATCCCTGCATAGGAAATAAATAAATAGAATCCAAAGCATGGTAGCTGCTTTTCAAATATGGTGTGTACCCCAAAGAGTCTTAATTAATCAATCAATCAATTAATTAATATAAAAACATAAATACAGATCTAAGTTTCTCTCAACTTTTTAACGTTACTCCCCCAAAACATAACTATCCCATGTGTCAGCTGACAGCATTCACTTGTTTATCACTCTATGATTCCAACTGCATCTCAGATTAGATCTTGACTCCTGAACACAATGAAGCAAAGCAAACTATTACCTTGAATTCTAAAGGTCTGCAAGATTTGTCTGTATAAATGAAAACAGAGATGGGCCCACACCACAAAATTCAGATCCAGATCTGGATTTAATATACCCCAAAGTTTGATAGCACTCAGATCTGTGGTTTTGGTTTGGCCCATTATAAAGATAGGGACCATTTGCAAAATTTGTGTCTGGATCCAAGTTTGAATTAAAAATAATGTAAACCATACTGTACGGATGTGATCCTGCTCTCATTCAAATCAATTACCATTGACTACAGTAGATCAAGCCCCATGAGAATCAATCCACTCATTCACTTTTCAAAACAATTGGACAACTTGCTCTGACTAAGCACAGTGACTGAAAATATAGACAAGTGTGCAATGAAGAAAGCAGTTCCATGAGCTTTAGACAAATAATTTTAAAAGCCTGTATGTCCTCTTTGCCAGCCGGAATCATGCTGTCAGTCCCTTTTGCTAACTTTAATTCCAAAAGGAAGTTTAGACTATTAAAAGTTGTAGTGCCAAACCCACAGCTCTTAAGGTCTAAAATACATTACTAACAAAAATAATATTATAATCTCCAATTCATAACATACAAAGCTCCTTTTAATCATCAAAACCATCCCACTATTGTTTTACTGTAATGAATGAGATGCTGCAAAAAATTGTACAGAAGATCATGGTTGTTGAACACAGGCCCCTAGATTTCCTGCTATGTCACTAAATATGAAGTTAGCCAAACTTCTTAGTATGTTTGATAATTTTATTATTTTTAGATTAATTAAACTATTTCTGATATACAGGCAGTCCCCGACTTACGCGGATCCGACTTACGTTGGATCCGCAGTTACGAACGGGCCTGCCCCAGAGTACACGGACTGCGGGACCTCGCGGTCCTGCCGCCTGTGTACTCTGGGGCTTTCTCTGCGTCTCCCTGGTCTGCAGACCAGGAAGACGCAGAGCAAAGCCGCGGAGGGGCTCGGGCAGCCCTGGGGCGCCTTGGCTGCCCGAGCCGCCCTCCCGTCCCCCCCCCCCCCCCCCGCGGCTTTGCAAAGCCGCGGGGAAACCGGCAGCGGAGCAGTCCAGGCACGCCTGGGCTGCCTCGCTGCCCGAGCCCCCTCCCCCGCGGCTTTGCAAAGCCTCGGGGAAGCCAGCAGCGGGACAGCCCAGACGCCCCGCGGCTGTCCCGCTGCCGGCGTCCTCAGAGGCTTTGCTCCCTGTCTCCCTGGTCTGCTGGTCTCCAGCAGACCAGGGAGACGGGGAGCAAAGCCGCGGAGGACCCAGGCGGCAGGACTGCGGTGTGTCTCGTTCCGCCACCCGTGTCTTCCTGGTCTGCTGGGGGGGGGGGGGCGCAGCTAGTACGCCCCCCCCCCCAGCAGACTAGGCTTTTCTCTGGACGCCTGTGGCAGAGCAGGTGGGGTGCTGCCGGTTGGTCCCGCAGCGCCGCTCTGGGCGCTACTGGTCCAACCCAGCAGCACCCCAGCTGCTCTGGTCCTGATTCAGCCGCTGCTGGTCAGTTTCAGCAGCGGCTGAATCAGGACGCCTGGGGCAGAGCAGATGGGGTGCTGCTCGGTTGGTCCAGTAGTGCCGAGGAGCGGCGCTACTGGAGCAACCCAGCAGCACCCCAGCTGCTCTGCCCCAGGCGTCCTGATTTAGCTGCTGCTGAAACTGACCAGCGCTGACTACAGGAAGCCCGAGGCAGAGTTGCTCTGCCTCGGGCTTCCTGGAATCAGCTGCTGATCAGTTTCAGCAGCAGCTGACTTGGGGACGCTTGGGGTTCTTAAGTTGATTCTGTATGTAAGTCAGAACTGGCGGTCAGTTTCAGCAGCGGCTGAATCTGGACGCCAGTTCCGACTTACATACAGATTCAATTTAAGAACAAACCTACAGTCCCTACCTTGTACGTAACCCGGGGACTGCCTGTACTAAAAAGTTTATGTTTATCCAAAAACCATGAAAAGGATAATTTATTTGGCTGCAGGTAATTGCTATAAATCCCAAGCTCTGAACTGATTTTTGTTACACCAGTTCTAAATGTTTCTGCTGCAAATGGAATTCAGTTAAATTACGAGTCTAGATTGACTTCAAGGAGTCTTTGTGGGATTAGAGCCCTAATAACTAAACTACTGATAGAATATGAGGACATTGAAAACTTCACAGGCGGTGCTCAGCAACTGATAAGATCATAGTATTGAATCAGTGTAAATGAGACCAAGATTATTCTTTGGCCAAAATCTCCATGAGAAATATTAAATCAGATACAGGGTGGTAAATGTTAATCAAAAACCTACTGATTAATTGTGTCATTCTGTGGAGGAGTAAATTGCATAACTGAAACATAAGCAATCTTCACTTGCTAACATTAGAACCCTAAAACGGATCTATAACTAGCAACCTTTAATCACTACACTCATTTTCACTTTCAATTGTTGAAAAAGTATATTCTCACTTTGCATGGAACCCAATTGTGTGACGTGTTAAGCATCTTCAACTCACATTAACACCATCACCTTTTATGTATGAGACATAAAATGATCACTTGTAAGGAGTGATGTGTGGGGGCTGCTATAAACCAGGAAACGATTATTTTTAAACAAACCGTGCGAGACTGGAAAAGCGATAATCCTGCTGTATTACGGTTAGTTTAATAACAGCAAATAGTGGTATTATTGCTATACTCCAGTATTTGTATTATAAAATCTAATTTTCTGGGTTTAGTATTTCATTCATTTCAAATCATATTGCACTGAAATTCAGTGTAAAAATTCTTTACCAGGATGTATTTTGAAGCTGTTGGGATTAAGAGAGCTCTCCTTCTCTCTTTAAATTATAGAGAACAAAACAGAATTTGGGTTCAATTTTACAAGCTATTTTGCCAAACCTTACAGTACAAAGAACTTCATTTTAAAACAATGGATAATCAAATTCACTGCTGTAAATGACAAAATATCTCAGTTTTACATTGGCACATTACAGACAGAAGTTTGTTTACATAAGAACTTTTGTTACACAACAAGAGCTATAATGCAAACCTCATTAAAAACATGATGCGAAATACCTTTAGATAAGAGAATTAATAACTTACAAATATATTTAACACTAGAGGATTCACCTAATTCCACTGAAATTAACCGTAAAATTCCAATTAATTCCAAATGTAGAAGGATTTGTTCCCAGAAAGTTTAATACAAAGATGTCTATTTTTCTGTCAAGGAATAAGCAGTTGGGAGTCATATGGCACCCTGGGCAGCAGCTGAAGGCCCAGCTGAGGCAGACCACACTCAGCCCCACCCCTTCTGCCCAGGGCCCCTCCCCTGCAGTGAAGCCCCAATCACCCCAGTCTACTCCCTCCTGGCAAAGGGCTGCCGTACTGTGTCTTTGGACCCAGCCTCAGACCTCCTTGGCAGCCAGCATCAGCCTTTCCCAGAGGCCAGGCATATAGGCAGTTTTGGGAAGGCTATCTCTTCCCTTGCCTATATTATTAGCCATTCCTGTATGGCACTCTACCTTAAGTAGAACAGGGAATTAAATGCAATATATGCCTTTTCCTACACATCAATAAGGAAAATAACAATGAGGCTACAGGACAAGCACTACAAAAACAGGAAAGTTATATGGTTTTTAAAATACAGTAATCTTCGTGTTGCTATGCCTGCAGTTGGTACTCAGACATTCACCAATTGCTACAGTTCGAGTCATGTCTAAACAAGTGTACAGGATCTGTTCATTTTAATTAATTCTTCAAACATTTCAGAGTGCAGTTGCCTTTCTATATAAAGGGTAACTTCAATTTATAACTTAAAACAGGAATTCAACTTCTTTGATTTGACTGCATGTGAAACATGGAAATCTTGACAAATCTTGGCCAAATTTACATTAAATAATCTGTGAGTAAAGACTGAATTATGTGGGAAATTCTAAGTAATTCTCTTAGGCTATGTCCAGACTACAGGTTATTTTTGAAAAAAGTGACCTTTTTTCGAAAAAAGTCACCTGCTTCTAGACTGACACCGCATTCTTTCGAAATTAAATCGAAAGAACGTGGCAGTTTTTCCAACAATGATAAACCCCATTTTACAAGAAAGAACACCTTTGTTTGAAAGAGCTCTTTCGAAAAAAGGTGTTTTTTACCACAACAACAGGGCTTTTTCGAAAGAGAGCATCCAGATTGCCTAAGTGCTCTCTTTCAAAAAAGCTGATCACTTTTTTGAAAAAAATTGTGGCTGTCTAGACGATCTCGTTCGAAAGAAGCATGTAGTCTAGACGTAGCCTTACTGAGTTTATGAGCTGCAGTTGATTTAAAACTCAGTCTTTAAAAATCTCCTGGGTATGGCCTTTTTAATATTCTTTTTATAAACTAATGTCTGGTTGTTACTTTTTAGCATATTTGAAAAATGTCATTGGTAATTAAGCAAGTTTATTAGTGATTTTTTCTTATCTTTTTCACTATATTCACAAATGTCCCATACTGAAAATGGACAGTGTTGCACATAACTTTCAATAGGACTGAAGATCTTCTCAGTAAAGATGTTAATTACATCTGCATGTGTGTAGGGAAGGAATACTTAGTAAAGTGAGCCACTGCTTCTCACTGCTGATAGCTCTGGTTTAAGGTGAGGCTGCCCCTAGTAAAGATGGCAGGGAATGAAGACTCAAGCTCCCTTTAGAGAAGATGACTGTCCCTTATGCTTTATGATAAGGAAACTAAGGTCTTACCTACACTATAGGCTATACAGATCTTATTTAAATCACTCAGAGGTGTGAAAAAGCCACATCCTGAGTGGTGTAAATTACATCAACTTAAAGTTGTGGCTACATTGCAATATATCAGCAGGAGATGCTCTACTAATGACATTCCTTCAGACACTTGCTGAAGCGTAGTAATTATGCCAAAGCAATTTCACACATCTGGATAGAGCACAGATCTTTAAGTCATATAAATCAAATCAGATGCAAACATTTGAGGTATATTATAATATAAAATTCAAGAACAATATATTCACATTGAGAAATCTGCAGTGTGGTCCTTTTACAATTAATATAACTCATGGTTTCTTATATGTAAATATAAGAATATAATTCAGAATGTAATTCAGAATAATCTACCCAACATGTGAGAGTCAGTTTATTACTTATCTGGATAACCAAACAGTTACCATATTACCACTTGACTCTACTTAAAATTACCTTGTACTGTACTTGGAAAAAGGGTAATAACTACATATTATGGCTATACTGTGCATGAAACATACCAATTTATTTACCTATGTACTTAGTGCCTTCTACCGACACACTCATAAAACAGTTAAAAAAATAGGGAACAACAATTGTAGTTTTGAAAGGCAATGTTGAGAAAGTACTAATAGTTTGAGGAAGTACTAATTTGCTAATGGATTTTTTCCTTCAAGAATGTTGGTTAGTATAAACTTAACAATGACAAGTGTGTCCCAAACTCCCTGAAAGATGGACTGTTCAGCTGATAAAGAGAATAAATGTAAATCATATGACTTATTACCTAAAAAGATTATCATAATGCTGTTTCTGAGGCAGAACTGTTGACTACCCACTTTTGACTTTAACCATTAATTACAGGACAGCTTTAATTAAGTAATCCCTATAGAAAAGGTGGTGGTGTGTGGAGAAGCAGGGAATACAAAAATCTAGATTACTGGTTTATATATTGAATGGGGTACTACCACTTCGTTTGGTAGCACAAGATCTTTGCTTTCCTTCTCGCTATGTTCTCTGTCTTCTGTAGTCTAGTCTATCTCCCAGCAATGCAACTCTATTTTAGATTATAGTTCCACTGAAAAATATTGAAGATCACTAATATCAATAAGTCCTTCTTTAACTCAACCACTTGTAAACTTCTTGTATTGACCATCATTACATTCCAGTAATTCTGTTAATATCTAAATGGCAGTCATTAATTTCCAGTAATTGTCATGACCATAATTAACTTTAATTACTTCCAATAAATATTCAATTGTCTATTATCTGCATTTAATTTCCATTGATTTCAACAAGTTACTCTTCATCGTAATTGCCACCATAACAAAACCATAAGCTTCACTGAACCTCTATTCACACCAATGGACAGCTACACAGACCAATTAATTTCTCATTCAAATAAAGATATTTATTATGGATCAGTAGAGAACAGTGCTATTGTGAAGTTTCAGTGCAAATCAATGGCTACTAAACAACCCAAATAGCTGAAGCTGATTGGAGACCTCTTCTGCTCATCCAGGACTTCCATTTCCAGTTAGATAGAAAATGTTCTGAAGTTTTCACAAGCCATACATGAAAATTAAAAGAGCCAGAATAGTCCATATAGCTGAGGTAGCACAAAGTACCAGCATAAAAAGTGCATGGGAAAAAAGTCATCTAGTGTGGTTTAGAGTTCCATTTTAAACCTAAGTGAATGTTACTAGGTTTATTTTATTTAAACTGGTTTGCCCAGCCATTATGTAAATTGAATATGGATAAGTGAGGGGAGCATTTTCAAGGTAAGATGCCAACACCTTAAATTCCACCTGCAGACACTATTGCAGATAACAAAGACATCAGTTTAATATACTTGCAGTGTGGCACTTCACTTTACAAGTGAGTCACGGTTAGAGCTGTTTCGAAGTTTTCTGATGAATGGTTATGCTGTCAAAAACATCACTTCATCAAAAGTGAAATGCTTTGAGTAAAGGTGTTGATTTTGATAAGTTAGTTTTCAAAGAAAATTTTGGGGGAAAAGTGTTTTGAAAGGTACAAATGTTACAACATTTTTGGAACTGAACATTTCAATTTTTCATTTCAAAATTACATTTTGTTACTATTCTTTTCAAATATAATACAATAACATTTAAAAGTCAAAACTGGGATGAAATGTTTCAACTTTGTCAAAACAGAATATTTCAGTCAACCTCAAATGTTTTTTAGAATTTATTTTCACAAAAATTTTTCTAAATGTTTGTATCATTCTATTTTCAGAATGGAAAAAGAGTCAAACTCGAAGAATTCTCTGAGTAATGAAAAATCCAATTTTTACCTCATTCAAGTCATAGTACTTTGTTAGCTTCTGTTTCTGAATGGATTTAAAGGATAGCTATAGCCCAAGGAAAAGTGCTTTAAGGTAGCCTAATCTCGAAATGATAAAGACATAAATTGTGGTATTGAAGTTTGCCTCAGAAAGAAAAGGCTGCAATGCTTTAGCAAATGGTAACAGGTAGACTTGGCTACTGCTGAATGATGAACACCCATTAATAGCTGGGAATCTAATCTAACCCCTGTGCATACAAACAATTCATAGAATCATAGAATCATAGAATAATAGGACTGGAAGGGACCTCGAGAGGTCGAGTCCAGCCCCCCGCCCTCAAGGCAGGATCAAGCTCCGTCTACACCATCCCTGACAGATGTCTATCTAACCTGTTCTTAAATATCTCCAGAGAGGGAGATTCCACCACCTTGGCAATTTATTCCAATATTTGACCACCCTGACAGTTAGGAATTTTTTCCTAATGTCCAATCTAAACCTCCCCTGCTGCACTTTAAGCCCATTACTCCTTGTCCTGTCCTCAGAAACAAGAGGAACAAATTTTCGCCTTCCTCCTTGTGACACCCTTTTAGATATTTGAAAACCGCTATCATGTCCCCCCTTAATCTTCTTTTTCAAACTAAACAAGCCCAGTTCATGAAGCCTGGCTTCATAGGTCATGTTCTCTAAACCTTTAATCATTCTTGTCGCTCTTCTCTGTACCCTTTCCAATTTCTCCACATCTTTCTTGAAATGTGGCGCCCAGAACTGGACACAGTACTCCAGCTGAGGCCTAACTAGTGCAGAATAGAGCGGCAGAATGACTTCACGAGTTTTGCTTACAACACACCTGTTGATACAACCTAGAATCATATTTGCTTTTTTTGCAACAGCATCACACTGTTGACTCATATTTACATACAGAAAAACTATATAAAAAGATTGCCAAGTCAAGTACTCAAAAGTTAGGAAAACTCAGATTTATAGCTGCCTGTGCAACCCTAATTTTGTTCCATTGTGTATCCGTCCTTTGCACTGAATGAGGTAGGGTGCTGTGAAGAAAAACAATACATGAACAGGCAATTAGAGATTGTCCCATAAATGCCTATGCACAAGAGAACAGTATTGAGGGTGAAGAGACAACTGTCCATCTGGCATTTCCTAACTTCTTTATAATATGTATTTGGAGGAGCAAGTGTTTGGTTGGATTGTTTTGTTTTTGGTGGTTTTGTTGATGAAATATCCTAAAACTCTTTTAAAGGAAAAAACAAATACTGTTATGTACAATTGTAATAATTCCCTCCCCACATTATGAAGAAGCATCAGTAGGACTTGATCCTTCTCCACCATTACGAGACAGACTACTACCACTTAAGTTCCAGGACTAGCTACGCTAGCTGGTAAGATGAAAGAGCTATTATTCCAGGGAGCGAAAGGAGCCACATGCACCATCCACTCAGTCTGATATATACTGGATAAAGCACATTCTTACTCTCCTCTATCAGGAACTGCGGAAGCGCCTGCCTCCATGTGGTGTTCCAAGGCGGGGATATGTGTTTTGGTGGCCATGAGATGGCCGCACCCCCAGCCCCATGCATACTGCTCCAGCTCCTCTTGTAGACCCCACTACAATATGTGGTGGTGCTGCTGATGGTGGTAATGCTACTTAGGCAGAGATGTAGGCCTGGCTTTTAGAATATTCATGTTCAGTTGCCATTTTGGAAGATTGCCAACATATTCCTAAGAAACTCAGGTCAAAGAAGGAAAATGGTGCTTTCTAGCAGTTTATAACCACTCTTCATAGGGCAAGGGCATACGGCAAGGGAAAGACACGGCTCTAGGTGCTGCCAAATTTGAAAGGGCTGCTGCACGCAAAGGAAGTGTTAGAGCTTCCCCCTCCAAAAGGTTTGTTCATGATTTTAGAATAGAAAGTGTTAGAAATGGAAATTATAGGTCAGCTTCTTATACTTGTACTCACATTGCCTAGAACCATGAAAAGTCTCCTTGAAGTAAATCAGCTACTGCTTAATCTACAGGTACAGCAATCTGAGTATATAAGACACATCCTTGAGTACCATAAAGATGTCAACCCCACTCACGGTGTACACACGACTATGGAAGAATGCTTTCATTGACCTAGCTAGCATTGCTCTGGGATATGGAGTTCCATTCCTATAGTCCATGTCTGTGTTGCATGGTTACAGTAGAATAGAAAGTGGCTTACACAGGAAGCTGCATTCTGCACTAATTTAAGTTCTCAATAGCCTCAAGATGTAGCCTCATATGAAGAATAGCATCACAGCCTAACCTGAAGGTGACAATGATTAGAGTAACAGTAAAAAAGGTTTGCATTGCAAAGATAAGTGACACTCTTCCAGTCATGCCCAGGACCTCTTGGCAAAAGCAATGAGAACTGAACACTTGGGAACAGCTAACAGCCCTCATGGTGCAAAGCTGCATAACAAGAAGCCTACACCCTCAGCTGAGGAGCTGATATTGTTAAGATCTAAACAAAGAAATCCATTTGCAGTGCACAAGAACAAGAAGTTTTATTGGCCCAAAGCACCTTATCTACTAGCTATTTACATATATACAGATGTCTCTTGTAGCAGATATAATCTCCACAATTCCTTCTGATTGTTTCCCAGTCCTATCAACATTATCTCAGTCTTGTCTGGGCTTAACCTGAGCCAGCTAGTCATTATTCAAGTTCCAATTTCAGCCAGGCACATGTAAGGCACACTGCTCAGCCAGTCACTCAGACAAGACTGGAGACACAAAGCTTGGTGTCATCACCATACCAAAGGCCCCATCGTTATCATCTGCTCACTTACCCTCCTAGTACATGATATGGACATTTGACAGGAAGGGTGAGACCCTATGATATCTCAAAGGACTGGCTGCTAGGTAGGCAAACAAATTGCCTAATACTCCACTCTTCAATCAGAAAGAAAGGAGTAGAGCCACTGCTAAGCAATGCAGTCTGAACCAGCTACAAATTCCAAGTAAGATGGTAATATTTGCCTATGCAGTGGTGAGAAGCCAAAGCAGGCAAAAACTTATATTTCTAATTCTTGGATGATCATCAGCTCTCACGATCCTAGGATGAAAATACCTGCTTATGGACATGGGTTCCTTCCTGCCTCTTCTTTAGAGAGTCTTTGGGGGATCAAAATTCCCAGTGTCCTACAAGGGTGACTGGAGGTAAGGGTGAAAACACCTATTTCTCATGCTCATATCTTTACCCAAGGCAAAGGAAGAAGACCCTTCTTACATTAAGAGAGGGTGCTGAAGAGTTTATAGATACACTGAATGATAACAAAAGGCACAAAAATGTCAGGCCTCGATGGAATCTAAATATTCAAAATAATGTCACAGTTGCCATCTAGCCCCAACTTGCTGATGCAAACCCTCGTTTAAGACTCTTACCTAGCACTACAGCATTTGTTATGAGGCTTACTTCTCTACATCATTTATAAAGGAAGGGCAAGAGCGGGCCAGATGTGAACCAGCCAACATGTAGCTGACTGCTATAATAGCTGTAGGAAGATCTGATGCCAAGTGTGTCCATAATTTTAATCACATTCATAGATTTTATCCACATCCAGTCTTCATAAGCTCAGTGATACCCAAAATAAAGAGTATTTTTCAGAGTAACCAAAATAAAGAAAAGCGAAATTTTATATGGTGGGAGATAGGTTCAAGAGTACCAATGAAATTATAATCTTGAAAAAGAGCCACACAGTAGTTCAGCCATCTGTAGAGACTTGCAGTAAGAACACTGTAGAGTTGATGTGTGGCCTGATGAAAGGTGAAAAAAGACTTTTATTAATTTGCATGACTGCTACTGGCTTCCATTTTGTTACACTGTCACCCAGGATTTTCTAGTAGTACACACCATGTCTTGCGCAGCTACTCCCCTGGCTGGAAAATATATCCTTCTAGCCATTCAAAATTCTGAGTCTAAAGAAGGGATCAATTCTTTATTCTCTGGAGCCAAATCATATCATAAGTCATATTGTTCCAAGCTTCTTAAGCATTTCCTCATTTCCTTTGGATTTCCAAATTGCCTTTATCTATAATCTTCCAACTCTCAAACATCTCAAGTTCTCGACCCTCTAAGGTCTAGCTTCTTCCAATTCCTGAACACAGCAGATCTTTGGGGCCTGGAGACCTGGATATGTTGACCGCTGTGTATGCTAAGGAAAGGAGATGTTCTCTGCTAGTGCCCATGAAGGGCTGCTGAGAATTTTTCTAGTCCTCTTCTCAGCTCATACTGTGTTTTTTCTACATGCAAATTACTCAGAAAATGTTGTCCCAAAGCAGGTCTGCTCACCAGACATAAAGCACTATTCCATGTCTGGGAAATTATCCTATTGGAAAATAAACTTGAAGTGTCGTTAGACAAGTCCATCATGTTGCACAGTGTATTTCCCAGTTATTGGTGGAGAACTGGCACTTCAGGACTGGCACTTCAGATTTGTCATTGATATTCTAGGGTCCTCTTTTTTACCTTCTATGCACTACGCCTTGCTTTTCGCTCAGTTTTACGCATTCCAACATGCACAGGAACATGAGCTGCTATAAACCTATCATGAGACAAGCTTAGAGCAGTGGGATAAAGAGCATGTAAATGAATGGGAAGTTGTGAGTCCTGGATGGTGCTCTTAAAATCTTAGGGTGCGCGTACAGAGCAGCGTTATTTCAGAATAACAGCCGTTATTCCGAAATAAAAATACGAGCATCTACACAGCAATTCTGTCATTTCAAAATGAATTTGAAATAACGGATGGTTTATTCCAACTTCTGTAAACCTCATTCCATGAGGAATAATGCCTCTTCAGAAATAGCTATTTCAAAATAGCTGTAGTGTGGACGCTTCACTGTTGCTATTTTGAAATAGCTCCTCCCAAGGGCCATTCAGAATAATTATTCCCTAGTGCTTCCTGGGGCTCTAAATTGAGGTGGTGTGTCCATATTAGGGAAGCCTGCCTTGGACTCATTTCGAGGCTTCCTTGTAGTGTAGATGTGCTATTTTGAAATAAGCTATATTATTTCGAATATAGCTTATTCCGAAATAAGTGTGCTGTGTAGACGTACCCTTAGTCTGCTGAACTGGTCATGCAGATGGCCAAAAGGGTTGAGAACCACTGTTTTAATAATACAATCAAACAAAAAGAGCTTATTTCTCTCTGCAAATTAAAAAGTGCTTGATAAAAATGAGATACTATTATTTTCCTATTTTGCAGATAATGCAACTTATTAGAAGTGGAAACATGGGCAGTACATGGACCCTCTGTTCAGGGACACTAACCCCCTGTTTCACGCCTTCCAACCAAGAACCTGTCCCACCCTCTACTCTCACTTGCTGGGAACAGAGGAAACCTCTAGGTTTCCAGAGGAAGCCTGGCTTGCCTGCCCAAGCTGCCCCTAACCCCAGTCCACAAGATCATGCAAGCTGCTGTGAGCCTGATCTACCCAGGGCCAATCCTAACCAATTGGTGGCCCCAGCCATCAAGCAAAAAAAAAAAAAAATACTGCCTGGAAAAAAGGGGTCGGGGAGTAACCAGGGAAATCTAGGGGGAGTATTCGGGAGGTTGGGACGAAATGTAGTTGCAGCCCGCCCATAAGACCGGCTCTGTTGGAGGCCCCTTGAAAATGGTGCGACCGCCTGGCTTGCTTGCCACTAAGACCAGCTCTGGGTCTACCCACCAAGCCACCCCAGCCCACCTTTCTGGAGGAGCCCAAGTGCTGTTGTGGCCCAGCCCTTGGACTATGGCATGGACCTTTAGCAGAGGTTTGGGGAGACTTAGCCTTCTCCAGCCTCCATTATGTGCCACCTTTGAGTGCAAAGTTCTGGCTACTTGCCCAAATTTGAACATTTCAAGCACTGTCAGAGTGGAGAATAGAATTCCCTCAGTAAACTTCCCAAGTTCCTAAGAAAGGGGTGTCTTATGAGATATGTAAATGTTTTCTGATTTCATGTAGACCAGAAAAATAAAGACCTAAGTCCAAGAAAAAAAAATTACATGTCAAAACAGCAGCTCAGAAGGCTCCAGCTGTTAGAAACTCCACTCACCCACAAAGAAAATAAAATTAAGCCAAAATTTGACCCAGCTTTATCAAGGAGCTTGTAACTATATTTCTCAGTTGTTTCATGAGAAAATACATTTTCAGAAGCAGAAAGATAGTATATTTGATGTTATTCTCATTGGCTTTGGGTACGTCTATATTGCACAACTATTTCAGGATACCTCCAGGATATCTGGAAATGGCTACCCTGCGTCCACACAAGCCATCTGTTATTTTGAAATATTTTTCGAAATAATGGGTGTGCTATTTCACCATCCCAGTTAACCTCATTGCACAAGGGGTAAGGGATGACTCAAAATAACTCATTATTTCAAAATTTGGTGCTTTGTTGATGCGCCAAATTTCAAAATAAGCTATTTCAAAATAGAATGGAAATAAGAGACACAATTTGAATAGTGCAAATTGCGTATCTTATTTCGAGTTTAGGGTACTGTGTCGATGCACCCTTTCATAGAAATCACCTTCAAAAGCATTTAATAACTGTCTGATCATGGTCAATTCATATTTCGTGTACCAAACACAAAAAGCATTGCCAGAGTCTAAATTATATCCTTGTTGTGTAGCGTGACTTGTACATTTCTCATTTAACAATTTCACTCTTGTGAATTGTGATTGACACAAATGATAATAGTTGAAAGAGATTTATACTTATTAGAAAAAACCATGTCTGGAATTTTACAAAGTTACAGTTGTTGATCTAACTGACATTTTGTACTTTAGAGGAAATTTTTAAAGAGTAATTAAATGGAAAAGTGTTCAAAAATTTGCCGAGATTAAAAAAAAAAACCTAGAAATGTTAACCTAAAGCAACTTTATGCTTGTAGTAAAGCTTTTTTTTCCCCCTTCATATTCAGCATTCTGGATCCTTTGATACCAGCAATAACAATGCCAATACAATTTCTAAATTAATCACAGAAAGGCTATATTTTTACTTGACTCTACTATTTCAGGAAAATCGTATTTCCTTGCACTCTCACAAAATCACATGCAGCTTCTCCATTCACAGAGCTGTCTGATCCCACCATGCAAATTTTCTTCTCCTCTCATCCCAAAAAAGTGTTTTTCTGTCTCTTGCTGGGACCCTTCACAAAGAGGGCAAAAGGAACACAGATACATTATTGACTGGGTTTGTGTTTGTCAGCAATGAGTAATTTTGATTAGCTCACCAGAAGTCTCTCCTACTGCCTCATCATCAGAGCTTCTATTCCCTCAGTTTTCATACCCTTCCTCCATCTCCTGATAAAATGTATTGTATGTCCTTACCATCTCAAACCCAAGATAAAGTACCATGCAGGAAACCACTGGAGTTTCCAACTGAATTTTAATTGTTACTTTAGTTCTTGGTATTCCAAAGGATGAATAAACCATTTTCAAAAGCACATTGGGATTTTAAAGCACAAGTTTTGCTGACTTTTAACAGGATATGTACTCCTAAATCCCTTAGAAAATTTTGAAAATTTCCCCTATAATTATTAGCCCTGTCATTTCTTTCTTTTTTCTTTTTTTTTTTTAATTGTAGTGGCCACCATATTCCACTTAGAATTACATGGGAACAAGTGACTTGTATCCAGATAAGTACATGGGAACAGCTAAACGGTATCCACATAGGTATCGATTAACTTGAGCAGTAGGAAAGAAAAACCAAGGAAAATATTTTGCTAGGATTGCAGAGAGATTGGACTGAATGATCTCAGTTAAGAAAGAGCAAATCAGGACCACTTACAAAAGACAGAACAAGTTCATGCACCAGGATAAGGAACTTATGCTGGACCAGTCCCAAGATAAGAGGGAAATGACACTGTAGGACACTATCCAAAGCTGACTGCCTAGGAGCTCAAGAAAAGATAACAGAGGAGCTCAGACACCATGGCTGTGTCTAGACTACATGCCTCTGTCGGCAGAGGCATGTAGATTAGACAGATCAGCAAAGGTAAATGAAGCCGCGATTTAAATGATCGCGGCTTCATTTACATTTACATGACTGCCGCGCTGAGCCGACAAACAGCTAATTAGCTGTTTGTCGGCTCGCCGCTAGTCTGGACGTTCCCCCTGTCGACGTCAAAGCCCTTTGTCGGAAGCCCTGTTATTCCTCGTGGAATGAGGTTTACCGGGGCTGCCGACAAAGGGCTTTGATGTTGACAGGGGGAACGTCCAGACTAGCGGCGAGCCGACAAACAGCTGATCAGCTGTTTGTCGGCTCAGCGCGGCAGCCATGTAAATGTAAATGAAGCCGCTTCATTTACCTTTGCTGAACAAACAAATCTACATGCCTCTGCCGACAGAGGCATGTAGTTTAGACGTACCCCATGAGGACAGGGTAGGGCAAGAGAAGAGAAGAGAAGAGAAGAGAAGAGAAGAGAAGAGAAGAGAAGAGAAGAGAAGAGAAGAGAAGAGAAGAGAAGAGAAGAGAAGAGAAGAGAAGAGGTCCTAAAAACTGGCTCCTACACCACTTAGCCAATATAAAATTGTTACTCTAATACCAACGGGTATGTCTACACTACAAAGTTAATTCGAACTAACAGCCATTAGTTCGAATTAACTTTAATAGGGGCTACACATACAAACCGCTAGTTCAAATTTAAATCGAACTAGCGGAGCACTTAATTCGAACTAGGTAAACCTCATTCTACGAGGACTAATGCCTAGTTCAAATTAACTAGTTCGAATTAAGGGCTGTGTAGCCACTTAATTCGAACTAGTTGGAGGCTAGCCCTTCCCAGGTTGCCCTGGTGGCCACTCTGGGCCAAACCAGGTAAACTCTTCTGCCCCCCTCCCGGCCCTGGAGCCCTTAAAGGGGCATGGTCTGGCTACAGTGCTTGTGCCAGTTGCAAGCCTGCCAGCACCCAGCCAGCAAACCCTGTACCTGGCATGGCATGAGACAGCCACCCGCTACCACCCACCCCTCCACCTCTTCCCAGGACCAGGCTTGCAGCTCCCAAGAGCCTGCTCGGGGCCATAAAAGACAGGCGCCCGCCTGGTCTAATGTGGAGATCGTGGTCCTCATCGACATTTGGGGGGAGGTCTCCAACATCCACGATATCCGCACTAGGCACAGGAATGCAACCGTCTAGGGCAGGATAGCTGCCAGCCTGGCCACCAAAGGCCACATGCGAACCCAGAAGCAGGTTTGCATGAAAATCAAGTTGTTCCAGTGAAACTCCCGACCCTGAGCCCTGAGCTTAGAACATAAGAACATAAGAACAGCCATACTGGGTCAGACCAAAGGTCTATCTAGCCCAGTAGCATGTCTGCCGACAGCGGCCAACACCAGATACCCCGGAGGGGATGGACTGAAGACAATGACCAAGCGATTTGTCTCATGCCATCCATCTCCAGCCTTCCACAAACAGAGGCCAGGGACACTGTTCCTACCCCATGGCTAATAGCACTCCATGGACCCAACCTCCATGAATTTATCTCACTTCTCTTTAAACTCTGTTATAGTTCTAGCCTTCACAGCCTCCTGTGGCAAGGAGTTCCACAGGTTGACTATGTGCTGTGTAAAGAAGAACTTTCGCTTATTAGTTTTAAACCTGCTGCCCATTAATTTCATTTGGTGTCCTCTAGACCTTATATTATGGGAATTAATAAAGAACTTTTCTTTATTCACCCTCTCCACACCACTCATGATTTTATATACCTCTGTCATATCCTCCCTCAGTCTCCTCTTTTCTAAGCTGAAAAGTCCCAGTCTCTTTAGTCTCTCTTCATATGGGACCTGTTCCAAACCCCCTAATCATTTTAGTTGCCCTTTTCTGAACCCTTTCCAATGCCAAAATATCTTTTTTGAGGTGAGGAGACCACATCTGTACACAGTACTGAAGATATGGACCATATCTATGAAACATAGTTTTATACTTCCCCTCCTCCGTCTTCCCCTGGCTTCCCCCTTCTAGCTCCCTCCTCCCAGGTTCTCCCCTCACCCCCTCTCTCTTACCCTCTCCCACCTCCTTTTCCCAGTCTCCCCAGAAGTTAATCCTCCCCCCCCCCCCCAGTTGTGTTAAATAAAGAGAGTTTCTATTTTTGAACACACATGTCCTTTATTTTTTACATCAGGAAGGGGGGCTAGGGACAGGTAATAGGAAGGAGGTGAGGAAGGAATGGGGCATGAGCCCCTGATGGGGAGGACTGGGGAGGCTCTGCGGGCTCCTCAGGGTGGAAGCTCTCCTGCAGGGCCTCCTGGATCCTGACAGCTCCCAGATTGACCCTCCCGGATGGCAGCCTGCAGCAAGTGCAGCCGGGCTGATGGCCGAGTGCTGTGATGTGCCGAGTGTGGGCACTCAGGGCACTCCAAGACAGGACTGCTTTGCTGTTCCTCATCGAGTTAGACATGCAAGCGGGGAACCCTGAGAACTGTCTGTCCAGGGTGGGGGTTGGGTTCCTTTAAACACAGCCCTCGGCTAGCCTGAGGCAACAGCTCCACACTCTAATTCCTAACCTGATGCCCTGCCGGCACTGGTTCCGGCCAGCCTTAACTTTGTTTCAGGGTCCACTCAATGTGGACATGCTATTTTGAATTAGCAAAATGCTAATTCGAAATATTTTTTAGGTCTTGATGCACTAATTCGAATTAGCTTATTTCGAATTAACTAATTCAAATTAAGTTAGTTTGAATTAGTGCTGTAGTGCAGACATACCCAGCTAGATTACCCCCAACCATCAGCTCTCTGAAAGACCCATTCTTAAGGCATTCTATATCTTTGCATGATGGGGAAAAGACAACTTAAATTTCTGTATGTAATGCACACAAAGGCATTACATAGCATTGTTCCTAGTTATTATTACTTTAACACAGATATAATTCTAGACTCTATAAAATCCTTCACTGAACAAATTAAATGAATAGAACAATTAAGAAAACTCCTCTTTAATAATTATTTTACAAGAAAGGAGTACCTTCCCCCCCCCCCCACACACACACACATACACACACACACACCAAAACAGAAAGGAATAACTCCACAATTTTTAAAAAAATTGAACATATAGTTTCCCTGATGTGAATACTGCCAACCGAATAACACACCATCAGCTTGAAGGTATGTACCTAGAGTATTTATAAGTGGGCAACACACAGGTCACAGGCTATGGTAATATTGGTAACAGCCTCAGATGCAAAACTTTGTGTGTCCATCTGTGCACTTTGTCCATATTATTGCAAGTCATGCTGCCTCCTTGTTGCATTGTGAGTTGAGGACCTTGCTTTTGCTTTTACGTACATTATGTAAAGTGCAATAGACAGTTAATACAATAATGTCCTTTTCACCCTTTTTTCCTTTAATCACCTTTGACTCCCATTCTTTCCTTTTTACAGTTTGTCACAGAAGTGGGGGAAAGGGTTAGGAGGAGGAAACAGAGAAAGGGGGTAAAAGGAAAAATGATAAACTGAAAACATGAACAAATAATAGATTTTTTGTATAATATCCTTAGTTAGAAACCATTAGGAAAGGGATGGGTAAGACAGAAAAGATTATAATGACTCTATATAACTCCATGGCTAGACCCATTTTGAATACTTCATACTGTGGTTCTGATCACCCCATCTCAAAAAAGATATATGAGCTTCCGTATAAGGAAAGATTAAAAAGACTGCAGCTTATCATCTCAGAAAGAAAATAGGCAGCAGGTTTAAAGCAAACAAAAGGCAGTAGCATTTTAAGTAGTGCCCGGTCAGCTTGTGCAACTCATTGCCAGAGGCTGTTGTGGAGTCCAACATTATAACAAGGTTCAAAGAACTAGACAAGTTCATGGAGGATAGGTAGTTATTAGCCAGGATGGGCAGGACACAAAACCATGCTCTGAAGTGTCCCTAGCTTCTGTTTGTTGGAAGCTGAGAATGGGCAACAGGGGATGATTACCCCTGTTCATGACTGATGATTACTAGTTCTGTTCATTCCCTTTGAAGCACCTAGCAGTGGACACTGTCAGAAGACAGGATTCCAAGCTAGAAGAATTATTGGGCTCATTCACTATGACCGTTATTATGTTCGGAGAAAAAAGGCCATTTTTCTATTTATTTATTTTCTGAAAATTATAAACTGCTCAGGTAGGCACATGGGTATCTTCAATAGCTCCTGAACAATTTAGGAATTAAAATTGCTTTAGTCCCTCAGTGAATTTTGTCACATTCACTACACTGATCACATGCCCTTGAAATACTATCTATTATCATGGTCATCTCCAAAGCAACAGTATCCAAGTCAGAATGACACTCATTTGACGGATAACTATCTGATATTCTATTTTCTAGAGGACAATCACCACTCTTTTTCCCACAACCATATGAGCTCTCAATCTAATGCTGCTAGAAAGTCAAGAATAGCTCACCAAATGGCTGCAAAAAGTTTCCTTCTCTTCCTCTGAAGCCACAGTTGTTCCCTCAGGTATCACCAATATCTCAGTCTGTGATCTGAACCCCAACTGGGCCTCCAGAATATGAAGGTCACTTTCTGGTTACTGAATGGACTTGCCCTGGCTAGGATGTGTAACCATTGCTGCAATAGTTTTGTGAATTACTTGTGTCCAAATCTGTGCAGGTGGGTCTTATCCTTCTCCACTTGGCCATAGCAAATGCAGATGCTTCTCAACTATTTTCCCAACCCTGAAAGAAAAACACTCCTTGCTGAGCGAGTAATGAGGGCTGTTCATTCTGGCTTCCATTTTGAAATGGAAATTTGGGAACTGCACTGCTTCCAGGGACTTAGAGGACTATCTTTAGCCCTTTGAAAACTTCCCACAGGTTACTGCTTGAGAGAACTGTTCTGGAATATGTAGGATAGGTACCCCATAGGCATCTATATTGGAGGCAATGTAATTCAGAAGATAAAACATTGACTTACAGCTCAGGAAATCTGAATTCTAGTGCAGTTCTGCTGCTGGCTGGATAATCCAGGGCCAGTCTCTCTTCCCCAGTTCCCCACATCTATAAAATGAGGATAATGATACTTACCCCCTCAGGAAATTGCTTTGGGATCTACTGAGAAAAAGAGCTACGTAAGAACTAACTATTATTATTACAGTGTTACCTGCTAACACTGGGCAATAAGTTAGCCCTTTAAAGCTACCTCTCTGTCACTTTGCAATGTTTGAGTTTCAGAGGGCATCATCCGAAGATACAGGCTTCTGGTGAGCTCCACAGAGGCAGGATGTGGAACTGTCTGCATGTGGTTCTGGAAAACAAAACAGGAAGGAAGAACAGAGCACGGAATGCAAACTTGTGGGTGGAGTTATTTCAGATCACTTACTCTCTCTTCTCTTTATTTTTCTAGGGTTGAGGGGGAGAGAGAGAGAGGTGGGAAGGAAGGAAGAAAGGAAGGAAGTATAAGAACAAGAAGAGTTTGGGACCAGTTTAGGGCAGCAAAGGAGGCCCAACGAGATAAATACTGCAATAAAGGGAAGAGTGAGAGGAAAGTGTTCTAGTGCAGTGATTCCCAATGTTTTCGAGCATATGGACCCCTTTTCAATCTATTACAATTTCATCTCCTCCCTGGGAGAGAAAAAAAAAAAGAAAAGAAAAAGGAAAGTAAGTGGTGGGCCTGATACTTACGGTATTTTTAAACTTTCCACGGACCCTCTGCAATACCATCCCGGACCACCGGGGGTCTGCGGACCACAGGTTGGGAACCACTGTCCTAGTGTGGCATCATGAAACAGGACAGAGATGAAAGAGGACAACCTTTTTTCTTCCTGCTTCATGCCAACCTCCCTTAACTCCCTATAAAATACTTCCCTATGGCAACCTCCCATTCCAATCACAGTGTCCCGGTTTTACATTGAAAATCTGATTAACCAGTTAATGAGGGTTTGAAGATGCTACCTGCAGCCCCATCATTTACCAGTTGCCACTGCACCTATTTGCCGTTTGCCACTGCATTATGCTCAAGAAACACAGCAGAAAACTTTTTGGTTTATATTGTCTCCTAGTACAACATAAACAGTGTCTAATTGCAAAATAAATGGGGTCCGCCCAAGTAACTGCTAAATTGTCTACATGACATGTTAGCCCCATATATTAAATGATGACTGTGCTAAGTGTAGCAAAGTAAATACCTGACTAGAGGGTGTGGGAGAATGCCTGAATAGTGGGTGTAAATTTTATCTTGAACAATGAGTCTTGAACAATTGTTGACACTTAGTTAGTTGTATTTCACTTGTAACATTTCAACATTTGCCAAAGAGATTTTTTTTTACACTATACTCAGATGTCTGGGGACAGGGTGTTATTATCAATCCACCCACAAGCCTCAGTCCAGTAGCAACCCTGCCCCCAGCAAAATCCAATCTTTTCCCATCTCTCAGCCTTTGCTCATCCCTGTAATATCATTTAATTAATCCACAGTTCGCTGAGACTCTCTCAATGATTTCCTTTCAACCCTTGTTAAAGATTTTCATTTTCGTAAATTTACAGTGTGTTGTCAAGAACAACTCCCCTCTCATCGGATAATTGAGGAAAGGGCTTAATGAAGCAAAAATAGAAAAGAAATAAAAAAGATGCCCTTTACTGGGAACTGCCAAGCTTACAGAAGACTTTCTAGCTGCTATAGACATCCATTTGCTTGAGACTTTGCAAACCAAAATGGTATATTTAGCATCTTGAAGACTATGGGCCAATCCCTATGGAGTAAACTGATACAGATCTGTTTCAGACAATGGAACTAAACTGATTTACACCAGCTGAGGATCTGGCTCGACCTTCTTTCTACACTATAGATTAGATAGTAGTAGTTTGTGAACTTCCACAGTGAGAATAAAGCAAAGGAACTTTCAGAGGTGTGTGGGCCTGTGAATATTTTTCACATAGGTTTATGACATATTTTCAACAGGTCAAATCTAAAAATCTCAATTCATTTCTTACTCAGCTGTACTCAGGGAAAACTTCCATTGAAGATGGCTATATAAATAAAACCCACACTCATAGGCTATGTCTACACTTCAGGGAAAAGTCAGAAAAAGATACACAAATTGTGAACTGCAATTTGCGTATTTTTTTCCACTTTTCTTCTGAAAGAGGCTTTTCCGACATTTTGTTGGGAAAAAAATCCTCTTTCAGAACATACCTTCTTCCTTGTAGAACGAGGTTTATAGGAATGCCAAAAAAACAAGTCTGCTTTTCCGAAAAAATTTTCAGGAAAGCAGACACGTTCCTTAGATGCGGCAGAGCTTTTCAGGGATATCCCAGAAAAGCTCTAGATTGTAGACATAGCCTCATGTGTGAAAAGGTTTAGCATATCTTTAACTAACAACTCTTAGTTAAGTAAGTTCTGAATTGAATAATATTCAAAGGACAACTGTCATTAGCAAAATAAAACAGCCTTAACATTTTCTACACATCAAAAATTTCTAATTGTGTCTGACTTGTAAAAATAAAAGCATATGGACTCATTATAAGACAAAATATTGATAAACTTACCAGTTTACTCTCTTAAACACCTTGATTGGAAATTTGTTATTTATTACTGCAAATAAATGCAAGGCATAACACATCTTAAGACAATTTATTAAAATGATTTAGTGCGGGGGGGAAGGAACCTTTTTTGGGTCAGGAGTTACTGACCCACAGAAAAATCAGTCAAGGGCCGCACACAAGTGAGAAGCAAAAAAAAGTAAAAAAACAAAAAAAACCTCTCTGATGTGGCCCCTGTCTGAGAAGGAGAAAGACACTTCCCACATTTCCCTCACACACCAAAGCCTTGGGGGGTCCAGGATAGTAGTTTTTGTGTGCTCCAGCCCTGTGGAGGATGCCAGGGAGTAGGGGGCAGGGAGAGGGAAAAGAGACTGGAGCACCAGCATTGGTTCCCCAATGCTGGGGCAGAGTCCTGAGCCTCAGGGGCAGATCCAGGTAAGCCAAGGGCTATCACTGGCCCCCAAGCCTTAGGTTTCCCACCCCTGATGTAGTGCATAACAAGCACTGTTAATCTGTGTATACCACGCCCAAGCCAAAATGCCAGACTTAAACATCCTTAACTTTAAGATCTAATCCTAATATTTACACCATACATGTGTTTTATTTGAAACCACTTCTTTCACATTTATCTTTTTACATTTCTGAACATCTTTGGTTTAAACTTTCAGAAAATTGCATACACAAAATTGGTTATGCGTGCAGTCCCTGTAATTGTCTGCACCAATTAGGCATGCAAATCTGCAAGCAGTCTGCAATTTTTCACAAATGTAGACCTTTATCATCTGTGTATAAACCTTTGTTCAGAACAGTCCGATTTTTGAAATTTTACTTATTTAAAACACATGTGTAAATCTATATAAACTGCATAATAGCTTCACAAACAGAAAAGATAGTCTTGTTAAGGTCTGAGAATGCGAGATCTGGTTTCTATTCTCAGTCCTGCCACAGACTTCCTGCATGACCTTGGGCAAGTCATGAAATGTAAGCTATCAACAGCAAACTGACCCACATGTGAAGTGGAGATAGTAATCCCTACCTGACAGGGTTGTTTTGAGGTTTAATTCATTAGTATAATATGTGAAGAACCTTGAGATAAGCAGATGAAAGGTACTATATAAGAACAAACTATTATTAATAGTATTATATACACTTGCAAACCAAACTCTATTTAAAGAACAGCAGATTCATGAAAAGTAATGATGCAAACAAGGTCACTCAGAAATGGTGAGTGAAACATATCCCACACAAACAGACACACTAAAAGAACATATCCCAAGGGATATCCCAAGAATAGTTGTGGTGCCTGAGTAAAAGAGTAATGAAACTGTATTCTTCAATGTCACAGAGTTTAGGACTTGTCTTCATTACAAAGCGTGGATCATGTGTCAGCATATTTGTGAAGATTTGTGTTAGCTGGACCACAACAATACAATTCATGTCAGCCAGGATGCTTCTTGGTCAGCATCACGTCAACCAGTGTTGATTATACTGTGTGTGATTTGTTCTGTTCTGCATTGATCACAAATTGGAGGTCAGCATGGTGCCATCTCACTTGATTTACACCACCACATTTGGAAATACTGTCAAATGTTTTCATGTAAGCCAGACCTTACTCTTGTTCTTTCTATCAAACCACAACTTTGACATTGTAGTCTAGTGAATAGTGCGTTGCACTGGCGTTCACAGAGATAGGTTCCGTTTTTGGCTCTGCTGACCTATTGAGTAGCCTCGGGCAAGTCAAATTCCCTCACTGTGCTTCAGTTTTCCCATCTGAAAAATGAAATTAAAGATACTGCTCTCCTTTGTAAAATGCTTGGAGAGTTATGAATGAGTTCTAAATAACAGATATTTATGGTTAAAGTCATTTTTGTTGTTTCCGTTGCTTCCGTTTTTAGATAAAATTCAGGCAGACTTACACTGCATTCTAGGGGCATGGTCTCGTGTGGGCTGTATAACTCTGAACACATTATGCAAGAATACATGCTCCTTTCCATAATTATCTTATTCTGCATCAAGACTATATGTGGCACTCACACTGATATCAGTAGGAATATTGAGTGTTGCTTGATTACAGTATTTGGTCCAAATTTAAGATCAAAGTGCTCAGGAGTAATAAAACATTAGGCCTTGGGTCTAATGTAACAAACTTCCATTTCATTAGCAAAGTCATTCCTAGTGATAAAAACAAAGCCTTTGAAAAATCCTAATGACTTTTATTTTTTATAGTTCAGAAACTTCGTGTGATTTTTTTAATTCCTCGGATGAGTTTCAATTCAGGGGGAATTTCAATATAAGAACATTAACTAAAAATATATCTCCAACTGGGCAAATCATTTGCAGCAAACAGTTTATTCAACTAATCTAGCCTCCTTTTCTGTTTGCCACATATTCACAGACTTGATTTTCTTAAACAGAAGACAGGACTATGCAGCACTTTAAAGACTAACAAGATGGTTTATTAGGTGATGAGCTTTCGTGGGCCAGACCCACTTCCTCAGATCAAATTGTGGAAGAAAATTGGCATGACCATATATACCAAAGGGATACAATAAAAAAAGTGAACACATATAAATTTGACAAATCAGATTTTAGAACAAAGGGGAGGTGAGGGGGGAGGTTAGAGTCTATGAGATAATGATATTAGGGGTGATAATTGGCGAAGCTATCTTTGTAATGGGTAAGATACTGTCATTCATGCTTAAATTTGACACTTTACGAATGGGCCTTAACAAAGATGCTAATTTTCTTACCCATTACAAAGATAGCTTCCGCAATTATCACCCCTAATATCATTATCTCATAGACATGAGATGAACTATGTATGAACTATTCTCCACACCTATTGCCAGAGTTGTTGACTTGAGTCCCATAACTTGAACTCAAGTCCGACTTAAGTCACCTAGGTGACTCGACTTGAGACTCGACTCGGGCTCATTGTTTGGGACTTGAGACTCAACTTGAGACTTGCTAATTTTGTTAAATTGACTTGGTGAAAAAATTATCAGAAAATGGCGATATTGATGGTTTGTACAAAAGTGACTTGACATTTTTAAAATTAAGACTTGAGACTCGACTCAAAAGTGACTTTAGGGACTTGAGACTCGATTTGAGATTTGAACTGTAGTGACTTGAGACTCAATTTGGACTTGACAATGACAGCTTGAAGACAACACTGTCTATTGCTTAATCACCTTCACTGTCCAGGGCAATTGCAGATCATAACACTTGGCCTAAATAGCAAGGCTGGGCATTGAGATGACACCCAGGAAGATGGCTTGTAGGTTAATCTTCCACTTCAGGCAGCAGAGCATAAAGGCTACTCACTTGAAGTGTTCCCTTGTGTACCCATACCACCTCCAGTCAGATCTAACCATGGGTTATGGGTGTCATAGGCTCTGGGAGGCCCTGTCTTTACTCCACCCCCAGACCTGCTCCTGCCAATTCACCTATCCCTGGGGCATTGTTGCCCACTCGGTGCTTTGGGGATGGGAGGCATGCCACCCATGCTCCTGGCAATCTGGTGTTGGGGGCAGCTGGGGCCACACCACATACCCTCCCGGCACTCTGAGCCTGGGGGCACTAGCCTGGGGTGGCCTAGGGCAGGCTGGGGATCACAGTGAGGGGACTCTAGGCTTTGGCAGGGGGAGGAGAAGGTGGGGCTTCAGGTGGAAGGGGCAAGACTCCCTTACCTAGTTCACATGCCCCCATGATACCAACTTTCAGTACAGTTACTCTCATTTAAGTCACACCTCACACAGAAGAACTGATCTGGTTCCTCTTCAAAGGTTGATAGAGTATAAGGTCAAAAGAAACCACCGTGATCAAGTGTGAGTCTGAGCTTGAGTGTAACATAAGCCATAGGATTTCCCTGAATTAATTTCTGTTTGAACTATAGCAATGTCTTTTAGCAAAAGGCCCAACTTGCTTTTAAAATATTCAAGGGTAGCGAAACCACTGCAGCAACAACTCTTGTTCCAATGGTTAATTACAGATAGTGTTACAAATTTGCACTTTATTTCCAGTCTGAATTTGACAAAACCCAGACATTGAATCTTCTTATATGTTTGCTGCTAAATTGAGGAGCCATAGATCTGGTCTACACTATGGCTACGTTTACACTGGCCCCTTTTCCGGAAGGGGCATGTTAATTTCAGAAGCCGTAATAGGGAAATCCGCGGGGGATTTAAGTATCCCTCGCGGCATTTAAATAAAATTGTCCGCCGCTTTTTTTCCGGCTTTTAAAAAAGCCGGAAAAGAGCGTCTACACTGGCCCCGATCCTCCCGGAAAAAAAGCCCTTTTCCGGAGGATCTTATTCCTACTTCAAAGTATGTTCCTACTTCAAAGACGTTAGTTCGAACTAACTTTCATAGGCGCTACACTAGCGCTCCGTTAGTTCGAATTTAATTCGAACTAACGGAGCGCTTAGTTCGAACTAGGTAATCCTCATTCCACGAGGATTAAGCCTAGTTCGAATTTACTAGTTCGAATTAAGGGCTGTGTAGACCCTTAATTCGAACTAGTGGGAGGCTAGCCCTTCCCAGCTTGCCCTGGTGGCCACTCTGGCCAACACCAGGGAAACTCTACTGCCCCCTCCCGGCCCCGGAGCCCTTAAAGGGCCACGGGCTGGCTACACAGTTTGTGCCAGTTGCAAGGCTGCCAGCACCCGTGCCAGCACACCCAGCGGCTGACACCCCATGAGCCAGCCACCCGATGACACCCAGCCCTCCCCCTCTTCCCGGGACCAGCCTGGCGGCTCCCAGGACCATGCCCGGGGCCGCAAGAGGCGGGCGCCCGCGTGGTCTAGTGCGGAGATCGTGGACCTCATCGAGGTTTGGGGGGAAGCCTCCAATGTCCACGATCTCCACACTAGCCACAGGAAAGCAGCAGTCTACGGCCGCATGGCTGCCAGCCTGGCTGCCAGGGGCCACCAGCGCAGCCGGGAGCAGGTGCGCTGGAAAATCAAGGACCTGCGGCAGTCCTACTCCCAGGCCTGCCTGCCAGGGGCCAACCCGGAGGCGTGCCCCCACTTCCAGGCTCTGGACCGCCTCCTGGGGGCTCATGCCATCCCTGCCCCCGGGGACGTGATAGACCCCGGGGCAGAGGGACCGCTCCCAGAGACAGAGGAGGAGGAGGAGGAGGAGGAGGAGGGCTCCGAGAGCCAGGAGCCTACCAGCAGCCTGCCCAGGACCCAGGACCCCCGAGGCACCCCACAGAGCTGCTCGCCTGTGTCGTCCGAGGCCGGGGAGGCATCCACATGTGAGTACCATTGTGATCCCCTTATGTGTACGGGGGGCCGGTGCGAGAGGGAGCCCAGGGACCGTGCTCCTGGGCCTTGCCCACCACGGAGCAGCAGCTGGGGATCCTGCAGGGGCCCTGGCCTTGCAGAGGGGAGCTGGGTTTCACACACCTGGGCCCCTGGGGTAATTGACAACTGTTCTTGTTTCACCACAGCCGCAGCACCTGGGACTGCAGGGCGCACCACCCCGCCTGCAGCAGCCGTCCGCGCCCGGGCCAGCAGGAGAGCCAGGAACCAGGAGGAGTACGAGAGGTGGCACCTCCGGTTCCTGGAGCAACAGCTCTGTATCCAGGACCACTGGGTCCAGGAGGACCTGAGGTTGCGCCGGAGGAGCTTGGAGGCACTGGAGGAGCAGGGCCGTGCCCTGCGAGGCCACCTCCAGAGCCTGCTCTGCTTCCCAATTCCTCCTGCTCCTCCTGCTCTCCCTGCTCCCCCTCCTCCTCCCCCTGCTCCCCCTCCTGCTCCTGCTTCCTCCACACCCCCCGTCCCTCCTGCCCCACCCTCCACAACCATTTCCCACTGACGCCCCCGGACCCGCAGTGTTGCGAGACAGGAGAGGCAGCCAGACCCCCACCCCTGAGCTTTCCTTTCCCTTCCTCCCTTCCCTCCCCTTCCAGCTCCCTCGTCCCAGGTTTCCCCCTCCCCTCTCCCACCCTCTTTCCTCCCTCCCCCCACCCCAGTTATGTTAAATAAAAAGACGTTTTTGTTTGAAAAACAGGTGTCTTTATTTGACAGTAGGTAGGGAGGGGAAAGCGGAAGGGGGTAGGGTGGAAGAAGGCCCCAGTGGGGCATGCAGGGAGAGGTCAGTCCTCCTCCTCCACCAGGAAGCTCTCCCGCAGGGCTTCCCGGATCCGGACGGCCCCCCGCTGGGCTTCCCGGACGGCGGCGGTGCGGGGCTGACCGTAGTGGCCAGCCATGCGGTCAGCCTCAGGCATCCAGGCTGGCAGGAAAGCCTCCCCCTTTCTCTCACATAAATTGTGGAGCACACAACATGCTGCCACCACGGGAGGGATGTTGTGCTCGGCCAGGTCCAGACGGGTGAGGAGGCATCGAAAGCGGGCTTTCAGTCGCCCGAAGGCCCCCTCCACCACAATGCGGGCCCTGGTGAGCCTGGCATTGAAGGCCTGGCGGGAGGGATTGAGGTGCCCCGTGAAGGGCTTCATGAGCCACGGCTGCAGTGGGTAGGCAGCATCCCCCACCAGGCACACGGGCATGTCCACGTCCCCGACCCTGATGTGGAGGTCGGGGAAGAAGGTCCCGTCCTGCAGCCGCTGGCACACGGAGGAGTTGCGGTACACCCGGGCGTCGTGTGCTTTGCCGGACCAGCCCACATTAATGTCCGTGAACTGGCCCCGGTGGTCACACGCGGCCTGCAGGATCAAGGAGAAGTACCCCTTGCGGTTGACGTACCGGGACGCCTGGTGTTCCGGGGCACGGATAGGGATGTGCGTCCCGTCGATGGCCCCCCCCGCAGTTGGGGAAGCCGAGGGTGCCGAATCCCCGGATGACGGCGCCCGGGTCGGCGAGGCGGACCACCCTGCGGAGCAGCACCCGGTTTATGGCCTTGACCACCTGCGGAGAGAGACACAGCAAAGCGCCAATCAGTGGGGCGCCCGGGTGGCTGGGAGCATTCGTGCCCTGGTAATGCCCCGCGCCCCACTCCCAGAAGTAACCCCCCTGGCGGCGTGTAGTACGGCCGGGACAGACCGACCCCTCCGGTGCAGGGCGCTTTCGCCTCCTCTCTCCCCCCCTTTGTCCCTGGGGCGGCCCATCCCCTCCTTACAGCCCCCCTCCCCTCCGGCGCAGTGGCTGATGAGTGCCATACCTGCATGAGCACCGCTCCGACGGTGGATCTCCCCACGCCGAACTGGTTCCCGACGGATCGGTAGCTGTCCGGCGTGGAGAGCTTCCAGAGGGCGATGGCCACCCGCTTCTGGAGGGGGATGGCAGGCCTCAAGTGAGTGTCCCTTCTGCGCAGAGCAGGGGCGAGCCACTTGCAGAGCTCCAGGAAGGTGTCCCTCCTCATCCTGAAGTTCTGGGTCCACTGTCAGTCTTCCCAGCGCTCCAGGATGATGCGGTCCCACCAGTCGCTGCTGGTGTCCAGACATCAGACGCGGCGGGGCACGCCGGTGCTGGGGCGCCGCCGCGGCTCCTCCATGGCCCCCAGGGCGGCCAGGCGGAGAGGCAGGGGGCTGACGTTCACCAGGTGGTGCCAGGCAGCCTCGAGCCATTGCTGGCAGGCTTGCAGCAGCAAGTCCAGAAAGTGCACCATAAGGTGCAGGGCGAGCTCTGGCTCCATGTTGCCACCTGCGGCGGCCCCCCCGAAGGGAAGCACCGACACAGACGGGCACAGAGACCAACGCTTTGCTGTCCCTCGGCGAGGTGGGCAAGCAAGCAGGAAAAGCTGAGAACCGGCTGTCCGGGGGGGTCCCTTTAAGCACGAGCCTTAGATAGCCTCAGACAGCAGCCACACAAAGCAACTACTGACCTGATGCCCTGCCAGAACCGGTTTCAGCCGCCCTTAAATGCGCCCCTGCGTCCAATCGGTGTGGACGCGCTAGTTCGAATTAGCAACACGCTAATTCAAACTAGTTTTTAGATCTAGATGCGTTAGTTCGAATTAGCTTAGTTTGAATTAACTAATTCGAACTAAGTTAGTTCGAATTAGCGCTGTAGTGTAGACATACTCCAAGGGAGTAAGGAATAGGCTGGGTCTCCAAGGATCACTATTGGCACTTCAATGCCTCTAATGGTAATTTTCTGGTCTTGTAGCTTTCTGAAGAGGCAGGCGTTCCTAAAGATGTGCACATCATGCACCTTTCCCCACCATCCCACGTTGATGTTGATGTTGATGAAACGGCCCTTGTGATCCACCGGTATCCCGATGAGCAATGCATGGGGGGGTTCACATAGGATCACATGCACCCCTTTGAGGCAGGAGGGACCAGCACCAGCAGCATAAGTCTGCACTGTATGCCCCCCCTCCCCCCCACACACACACACTCACAAGTAGCAGCAGCAGGGAAAGCAGAGGCTGGTGGCTCCGGCCCATGCAGTGGCTCTCCCCAGCCATGCTGCTCTGAGAAGTGCTGGGAAGAACGAGGCAGGGAAGATGAAGCAAGGGCAGAGTGAGAGCGAGGCGAAAAGGTGGGGAGAGGTGATGCCGATTCCCCCCGTCCTTCCTTTGTCGCTAGTCACCATTGACTGTACCCATTGTGGTTCGTGTCATTCCTTGGCAAGGTGATCAGGTGCCAATACAGGGATTTGTGTCCCGTTTATCGCCCCACCACACTTAGGAAAAACCACTGCGGCAAAGTCCTCTACTATGTCCTGCACATTTCTCAGAGTCATGTCCCTTCCTAGCAGAAGGGTATTGATTGACTTGGCTGCTTGGATCACAACAGCCCCCACTGTAGATTTCTCCACTCCAAACTAACTCCCAACTGACCTGTACCTGTCTAGCATTGCAAGCTTCCACATGACTATTGTCACTGTCTTCTCAGCTGTCAGAGCAGGTCTCATTCTGGTATTGCTGCACTTGAGGGCAGGGAAAAGCAATTCGCACAGTCCCAAGAATGTGGCGTTATGCATGTGAAACTTTTGCAGCCGCTGCTCATCATCCCATAGCTGCATAACTATGCAGTCCCACCAGTCTGTGCTTGTCTGACATCACTAGAACTGGCGTTCCACTGTGTCAACAGGAGCAACTGCCACCAGCATCGGCCCATTGCTCCACTCAAGTGTTTTATACATGTCTGTATTCATGGCCTCCTCACATTCTTCATTGCTATGGCAGCTTCTGCCTAGGTTCTGGACAGCCTGAGCATAAGGCACAAGGTATTTTCTATGATTGTCATAGCACTTTGCAGCTGACTGAAGTCTATGCTTGTCCTGACTTGGCATCTTCATGGATAACCATGGAAAAAAGGGCATGAAAAGACTGTTTGCCACTGATTTCAGGCAGAGGGAGAGAGGAGATGAATGCATTATGGGATACTCATGACATGTACCCAGAACCATACACTGCACTGTCATTGTCTCATCAGGTATTGTAAGATTAACCCAGAATGCAAAGGAGTGGCAGGAACTGTGGGGCAGTGCATCCCTGCAAAAGTCTATGGTAGCCACCCCTCTGGGGATGCAATGCATCATACTATGTCGAACACTTGTCCACAGTGGGGACGTGCACTGACTTTATAAAATCTGATGCTAACAAAATTGACTTTAATAAATTTGACCTAATCTCGTAGGGTAAATAAGACCGTAAATTATCAAATTTCTGTCCCCTATGCATGTGCCTAAAGACTGTAATCAAGTCACACCTTGACCTTCTCTTTGTTAAGCTAAATTGGTGTAGCTCTATGAGTCTGTCACTGAGTGTAAGGCATGTTCTTAAATCTTTTCATCTATCATGGGACTCTTCTCTAAGCTTTTTCCAGTTTATCAACATCCTTTTTAAACTGTGGACACCAAAGATAGACACAATATTGCAGTAGGAGTTTCCACCAATGGCAAATATTGAGTAATATAATCTCACTACTACTCAATATTCTCCTGTTTATACATTCAAGGATTGCATTGCTCTTTTTGGCCACAGTATTACACTGGAAGTTCATATATGGATTATTATGTCCCATGACCTCCAAATCCTTTACAGAGTCCCAGCATAGAGTAGTAGGCCTGTAGGTATGCACTTTATTCTTTGTTCCTAGATATATACATTTATGTTAAGCCTAACTGTCAGGGTGGTTAAGTGCTGGAATGAATTGCCTAGGGAGGTTGTGGAGTCTCCATCATTGGAGATTTTTAAGAGCAGGTTAGACAAACACATGTCAGGGATGGTCAGATGATAGTTGGTCCTGCTATGAGTGCAGTTCCTTGCAGTTCTAATATTCTGTGATTCTCTCATACTAAAGCATGTCTACACTGGCAGCTTCTTGCGCAAGAAAATCTTGCGCAAGGGTTCTTGTGCAAGAACTCCTGCGCAACAAAACGTCCACACTGCCATGTGGGAGATGTGCTTTTGCACAAGAGCATCCATGGCAGTGTGGATGCTCTCTTGCGCAAGAAAACTCTGATGGCCATTTTAGCCATAGGGATTTTTTGCGCAAGAATTCCCTGCCAAGCGTCCACCCTGCCCTCTTGCGCAAGAGCGCCTGCGCAAGAGGGCTTATGCTGTTAAAAAAGAGTGTAGCTTGCGCAAGAAGCGCTCTCTTACCACGCCCTACTGTAAATTTCCTTGCGCAAGAGTAGGCAGGCAGTGTGGAAGCTCTGCGGATTCTTCCGCAAGAATGGCCGTACTTGAGCAAGAAGCCGCAAGTGTAGACATAGCCATGTTGTTTGCCTGTGCCCAACAAAACAAGTGATTGATATTGCTTTGTATGACTGATCTATTCTCTTCACTATTTATTCCTTCCCCAAACTTTGTATCAACAAATATCAACAGTGATGATTTTATGGTTTCTTCCAGGTCACTGATAAAAATGTTAAATAGCATATGGCCAATAACCAAAATCCCTTTGAGGTAAATAAGACTTAAGCAAACACTCAAAGTTAACTACATGCTGAAGTGCTTTTCCTGAATTAAAGAATAAGGGACTGATCCACAGCCCAATGAAGCTGATTCCACTTCTTCCATTGACTTCAGTGGGCTTTGGTTGAGGACCAGAGACAAGAGCTTCCTTCATGCAGTGACAAAAATCTTAGATCTTGTTTAGCCTCAAAGGAAAGGAGGAAAATAGCCTAGGGACAAGAACTGAGCTCTGTGGGATCCTACTAGAAACATACCCACTTGACGATGAGCCGTTTGCAATTATAATTTAGATCTATCAGCTAGCTTTTAATCTACAGTATTTCAAATGTTCTTTGTTGATTGTGTATCTTTTTAGTATCTTGATCACAATGTAATGTGGTATTAAGTCAAATGTTTGCTTCCAAGCCAGAAATCTAAGCATATTATATTTATGTGCTTGCCATTATCAACCATCTTTGTAACCTATCAAAATGGTATCAAGTTTCCAAGGGTACTTCACAAGTACCCTCCTCAGCTGCAGAAAAGGGGATTGGATTTGCTCCTTCATACTGTGTAATTAGTCACATGATATTGCTTTTGTTGGCTGATTATAATACAGAAAAATCCTGACTATAAAGGCCTGTTCATCAGAATGAGTGGAAAAATTAATATCCCTTCTTATGGATGGTAGGGTTTTTAAATTGTTATTATTACACCTCCTTCAAATGATGGAGACAATAGCAGATCAGAAAATCATGCTCTATGGGGCCAATTCTGAATAAGAAAGCAAAGACTAGATGAAACTACTTTACTTGCTGGAAGCTAAGTTTCAACCCAGCAAGGCTGAGGGAAGGAATTCCAAGCCAAAATCAGTGATGGTGGAGTTGCCCGCTGTCACCTTTCCCAGCCATGTGGTATTGGGCTATGTGAATCCATGATGTGCCAAAAGCATCGACTATGCCCTGGTTTATAGTGACCTCCTCCCCTTTCCCCTTCCATCTTCCTCTTCAGAGACCCATGTTGGAATATGTACAGATCACTAAGGAAATGTAGAGCTAGTTCCATCTAGTCTTTGCTTTCTTGTTCAGAACTCCCATTCCAGCTCTCCTCCTGATATTGATGATGATGATAACAAGAAAAAGAAGCAGTACTCAACTACATTTATGAAGAGTGCTTCTTGCTGCTTTTAGCAGTGCTCAGCAATTTCAGATCTTGTTAAGAGATGAAAAAATAAAGGACTGTTGGTAACTGTATATTGGCCACATAAGGCCAAACAAAGTAGGTGCAATGCATTTCTGCTGTGCTGGAGAACAAATGTGGGATGGGAGTCCTAAAAAACCAGTCCCTTATTTTTGAAATACAAAGATGGCAACCTTAAATGCAGACCATTTCAAGATTTGCCCCTTTTCAGTTTAATTTTGAGTAGAATTATGCACGTTTTTCTTTTTGACTTCAAAGGGAGCAAATGCAGAACTTTAAACTGCAGGTATCTTGGGGCAAAAAGCTGTCTTTAAATTGTCTGTTAAGTGCCATGTATACCTAGGGTTCTGCAGAGCTAAAAAAATTGGCAGCAAAATAAAATATGACTACAGAAACATAGTATAATAGTTCCAGCGTGGAATCCAGCTTCCTTGTCTGGGAGGGAGCACACTTTGAACTTGGATAAGTAGTTTCAAAAGTAGAAGAATCAGAGCTAGACAGGAAATTATCGTCTACTCTCTTCCACAAAGTCATTACCCAATCTAGATGACTCTTAAAATAACTTGATTTTGGTTGAATCATCTTAAAAAACAAATCCTACTAAATTATGTGTTTTTTGCTAGTCATCTGTCAGCTGAATAATATACAGCTTGTCACCTAACATCTTTAATTTTCCCTCCCTCTTATTTGTAATAAAATAGATAAGTAATAAGGAATATCCCTTAATATGTAATAGCACCTGTAGTCCAAAATCTACATTTACCTTAAAAGGTGTGTATTATTATCCATCTTTCATCTGAGGAAATTGAGACTGGGAGAGATTTTGTGGTTTGTTCAAGGTCACAGATAAGCTAGCAGCAAAACTGGGAATAGAAATCAGTTGCCCTGCTTTCCAGACTTAGGCTCTGCCCACCAGTTGACATTCCCAATCCATTATCTCAGTAATTGTATTAAACTTGGTAAAAAAAAATTGCTAGGGGGGGATGAAGTTGCTACAAGATACCATACAAATGAAGGCTGTGTTTGCATTGTGCTATTTATCTTTAAAAGGATGTATTTAAGAAGACCTGAAAAGCTTAGTAAAACCTTTCCTCCGCTTGCCAGTTCACATCCTGGAAATGATACTCTGATAAATGTCAGTGCTTGTATGTCTCCAGTCTAAAGATCAGACAGGGTCACTGAAAAGCTGAAGAATGTGATTTAAATGGCAAAAATGTTTCCCCATTTATATGAAAAATAGAACTAGGGAAGATTTTCTTCCTGCATCCTATGATTAAGCTTTTAAATGTTACTGGGGAGCAGCAGGCAGTTGTTAACATCTCTAAAGATTGGTCTGTTTATGTATAATGCAAAAATAGTATTTAGAGTATTCACCTAACCTGTGTAGGAAGGGGCTGTTCACTTTAATGAGGGCAAGGCCTAGCTACAAAGAAGTGATAATGGAGATGCCATTGACAACAGGGATACATGCAGAAGCCACTAAGATTCCTCCTTTTGTCTCCAGACAGATCACAAGAACAAGGATTCTTTCACGTAGAGAAAGAGACAATTGCTGAGTACTTGAGGAAGTTCTCAGTGCTGAAGCCTGCTAGGTTGAACTCAGAATCTTTCCACAGCTTAAAAAAAAAAAAAAAAAAAAAAAGCCTCACATACATAGGAATCATCATAATTATAGAATTAAGCAAAAATTCCCCCTACTACGCCCTCCCAAAATGTGTCTCGTGTAAATTTTCTGCAGAAGCTGACAAATTGTTGCCTTTTAAATTCAAGCCTATAAAACATCTATATATTTTCTCCTCTCCAATTAGATAATCTTTATTTTTTATTCATCTCAGGTCTAGCTGTGCCACTTTGACCTCTTTGTGAGGCCTGGGTAAATCCTGAAGATTCTGGGCCACAATTCTTAAGAAGGAAACTTCAAGTTCTTTCCGCTTCACTTCCCCTTCACATGTCTGAGGCAGTTAACGTTGCTGCCCCATAGTCTGTGTGGCAGGAGCTGTGTGCTAGCTGTGGCACCTATTGTCTGCATTTTTCCTCTCGTTAGTCTCCTTGACCTTTTATTGTCTTACTCCTGCAGTGTCAGGTCAGACTTAGTGTAGGTCTCCCTTCACCAAGGACCCCTTTCCTTTCGTGGATCACTAAACAGGACAATTGCTCTATCCATCTTTTCAGGGCCTATTGTGGAGCCCCCCCTGAGCTGAGAAAGGTTTGATTCACTGGGAAACCATTTTGGTCAAAGAGAAGCCTGACTATGTGTCCTTTTAGGAACTCTGTCTTAATCACTGACTTTTTTATCTGGGATATGAAGAGGATTCAGGAGATCAAAAGGTTTGGGAGTACATGGGTTTGACCACATTTTTCCTGGAAATAATGGGAAACCTCCACTGAAAAATGAGCTCTGTTACAATGGACAAACAAGAAGGAAAGCCACATAGTGTTCCCAGAGCATTCTGAATCATCAGACCTTCAATAGCTTCCATAGAGAGAGGGAGAAAATAAACAGAAAATGTAAATGGAATGTAATAATTAATGGACCTAAAGAAACAGACTCATTTATTTTGCGCATAATTGAAAGCTTTAAAAAAGTCAAAAGAAATCAATACAGCAGATGACGTGCAAAGACTAGAAGTTCAGTTTAGCTGACCATGCAGTGGACATGTATGTGGTCAATCGGAATTTGTTACTATAAAAGTTGCCCATTGCCTTCAAAAGTGAAGAGATTTCCCTTTATAATTTCAATTTCAGCTCCAGCCCAAAAGATCTCCCAGGGATATGAAAAGGTATTTAAAACTGGCTAAATCGTTGTAATATAACTATTCAATTATTCGAAGACCTGGGCGGTATTGCTGGATATAGGATCAATCCCAAACAGAATTCTGTGCAATGTACTGCATGCTTCCGGTTATAATAATTCTCAAATTTTCACAATCATTAGATGACCTTAAAAATCACAATCACTAAACTAGTATTGGTTCTTTTTTCAAACATGTTGAGCATCCACTAATCCCCCTTATGCAACTTCTTCAAATATGAACATAAGTATCTCACTTTGAGCACTCATATCCAGAAAGGGTTTGGTGCTAGGTATTAAAAGCATGTAAGAATATCAAAGTTCCTATTCCTAGCAGCTTACAGTCTCTATAGAAAAAAAATTTAAAAACAACAAATAATCTAGCAGCACTTTAAGGACTAACAAAACATGTAGATGTTATCATGAAGAAGTGGGTTGTACCCAAAAAGCTCATGATACCATCTACATGTTTTGTTACTCTTTAAGGTGCTGCTAGACTATTCATTGTGGGTTTTTTCCAGTTACAGACTAACTTGGCTACCCGTCTGAAGCTTTTAAGTCTCTACAGAGTTATTTTTATCTTCTGATGACTCCAAGCTTTTTTTTTTTAATGAAATCTGGATCTATCACTATTACATGGCTAATTTCCTCCACCATACCGTGTCTACTCAGGCCTTTTTCCCTGAAGAATTCCATTTTTAATGTGTTTTTTAGTAATGAAGACCCAACTTTTAAAAAACATCCTAATTCAGGCATTCACTTAAGTATGTGTATAACTGATAGCCCATGCTTAAATCCGTTTGAGTTAAATGTGACTTAAGCAAATACTCAGAGTTAAGTACATGCTTAAGTGCTTTCCTGGGTTAGGGCATGTCTACACTAACCCCTGCCCTAATTGAGCTAATCTATGTAACTTCAGCTATGCATATAATATAGCTGAAGTCGATATAATTACCGTGGTATCTTGTGTGCGGTAAAGTTGGTGGGAGCTGCTCTCCCAATAACACCAGCTACTCTTCTCATCCTGGTGGAGTACCGTGAATGGGAGAGCACTCAGGGTATGTCTACACTACAAAGTTAATTCGAACTAACAGACGTTAGTTTGAATTAACTTTAATAGGCGCTACACTAGCGCTCCGCTAGTTTGAATTTAAATCGAACTAGCGGAGTGCTTAGTTCGAACTAGGAAAACCTCATTTTACGAAGATTAAGCCTAGTTCGAACTAGCTAGTTCGAATTAAGGGGTGTATAGCCCCTTAATTTGAACTAGTGGGAGGCTAGCCCTCCCCAGCTTTCCCTGGTGGCCACTCTGGCCAACACCAGGGAAACTCTATTGCCCCCCTCCCGGCCCCAGACCCCTTAAAGGGGCACGGGCTGGCTACGGTGCCCGTGCCAGGTGCAAGCCTGCCAGCACCCAGCCAGCAGACCCTGCACCTGGCACGGATCAAGCCAGCCACCCGATGCCCCCCAGCCCTCCCCCTCTTCCCAGGACCAGGCTGGCGGCTCCCGGGAGCTTGCCCGGGACCGCAAGACGCGGGCACCCGCCTGGTCTAGTGCAGACATCGTGGACCTCATCCATGACCTCCGCACTAGGCACAGGAAAGTGGCCGTCTAGGGCAGGAGAGCTGCCAGCCTGGCCACCCAGGAGCAGGTGTGCAAGAGAATCAAGGGGGTCCACTGAGACCCCCGACACTGAGCCCTGAGCTTACAATGGCCGTACTGGGTCAGACCAAAGGTCCATCTAGCCCAGTAGCCTGTCTGCCGACAGTGGCCAACCCTAGGGATCCTGGAGGAGATGGACCGAAGACAGTGACCAAGCCATTTGTCTCGTGCCATCCATCTCCAGCCTTCCACAATCCTTGGGCAGGGACACCACTCCTACCCACTGGCTAATACCACTCCATGGACCCAACCTCCATGACTTGATCTCACTTCCCTTTAAACTCTGTTCTAGTTCTAGCCTTCACAGCCTCCTGCAGCAAGGAGTTCCACAGGTTGACTATTTGCTTTGTGAAGAAGAACTTTCTGTTACTAGTTTGAAGCCTGCTACCCATTCCTTTCCTTTGGTGTCCTCCAGTCCTTCTTTATGAGAACTAATGAAGAACTTTTCTGTATGCACCCTCTCCACCCAACTCCTGCTTTTAGATACCTCTATCCTGTCCCCCCTCCGTCTCCTCTTTTCTAAGCTGAAAAGTCCCAGTCTCTTTAGCCTCTCTTCATATGGGACCTGTTCCCAACCCCTGATCATTTTAGTTGCCCTCCCCTCTCCCAGCCTCTCTCTTCTCCTCTCCCACCTCCTTTTCCCAGTCTCCCCCAGTTTTGTTCAATAAAGACAGATTCCATTTTGGAAGACACGTTATCTTTATTTTGTACATCAAGAAGAGGGGCTAGGGAAGGGTAAGTGGAAGGAGGTGAGGGAGGAAAGGCGCATGAGCCCCCGATGGGGAGGACTGGGCTGGCTCTGTGGGCTTCTGGGGTGGAAGCTCTCCTGCAGCCCCCCGATTGTCCCCTCTCCCCAGATGGCAGCCTGCGGCAAGTGCAGCCGGTCTGATGGCCGAGTGCTGTGATGTGCCCAGTGTGGGTAGTCCGGGCAATCCAAGCCAGGACTGGTTTGCAAGCGGGGCACCCCTGAGAACTGTCTGTCCGGGGTGGGGGTCGGGACCCTTTAAGCACAGCCCTTGGCTAGCCTGAGACAGCATCTCCACGCTCTAAGTCCTCCTCTGATGCCCTGTCGGCACTGCTTCCGGCCATCCGTAACCCCGGTTCAGGGTCCACTTAATGTGGACATGCTAGTTCTAATTAGCAAAACGCTAATTCGAACTAGTTTTTTAGTCTGGATCCGTTAGTTCGAATTAGCTTAGTTCGAATTAACTAATTTGAACTAAGTTAGTTCGAATTAACATTGTAGTGTAGACATAACCTCAGAGATTAATTTATCACATCTAAAGCACACATGATAAATTGATAGCCTGTGGATCAATCTCCACAGCCTCCATCCCCATTGTAGTGGAGACAAATCCTTATTATAGAGCAGTGTTTCCCAAGTTTATTTGGCCATGGAACCTTTTCAAACTCAAAAGAATTTTGTGGTACCCCTAATAACAGTCTTCTATATGGAGCTGAAAAATTAGACCACTGAGAGTGAGTACAGGGATTTATGGTGGCATATAACAGGCGATCGCACCACTGACTGACTGTACGCACAGCGCTGAATAGTGACATCATCGTCCCCACTCTCTGGCTAAACTGGCATTACCCAGGGACACATCATGGCAAACACAAATGAAAATTGTTTTCAATAAAATTAATAAATACTTAAATATTAATTATTTTTTAAATTATAAAATGTTATTGTACTGGAATTTTCGCATAGAACCCTTCTTTTCACCATTTGGGAAACACTGTTATAGAGACTAAGTGACTGATACAAAGCCCAGTGAGTGAAAGTGATGGCACCTCTTCCTTTGACTTCAATAGCATTTGAATGAGGATTAGAGTCCAGAGCTAGCTTCAAGCAATGACAAAATTTCAGATCCTGTTTAGCCCAAAGTATTATGAATTGGAAAGTCCAGTTTAAAAAAAAATATTCCCAATCTTGAAGGGCACAAAGTGCCACCATCTTGGTCCCTGAAAAATTCTGCCAGAAATGTGTGCTTGTGGAACTTTAGCAGGGAGCAGGAAGAGTTTATGGACATAATGAGGAGATTTCTGGAATTAATATTTTTGAACCCTGATATTTCCTGAAGTACAGAGATCCTTTTGATATTTACACTAAGAATAACATACAACATTTTTCTTTATTTATAGGGAGACATGACAATAATATCTACAATGTCTTTTGTAGCATCCCACTTTTTCTATCAGTTCAAGTCCTAGGGTGTGTCTAGACTACAGGGTTTTGTCGACAAAAGTGGACTTTTGTCTACAAAACTATACCTGCGTCCACACTGCCTTTGAGTTATGTCGACATAACGTCGACAAAACTCAGCAGTTTTGTCGACGTATGTAAACCTCATTCTACGAGGAATAACGCCTTTTGTCGACAGAGTTCTGTCGATAGAAGTCATTATTGCATCTACACTGTCCTTTGCATCCATACTGTTATGTCGACAAAGTTGCTTGCTTTGTCGACAGACCTGGATGTAGTCTAGACGCTCTTTGTCGACAGAAGCTTTGTCGACAGTATCTGTCGACAAAACTTCTGTCGACAAAACTCTGTAGTCTAGACATACCCCTAGAGTCCATTGACAGTGTTTTGTTACCGTTTCTAGAACAAGGGATTGTGGCTTCTACCATGATGGCATCTGCATCTGGGAGGAAGGGAAAAACTGATCCAGGCATTTCCCATTGTCCCTGAAATGTAGAAACACCTGCTTGAATTATGAATGGCTTGCTGGAAGAGCTCTGCATTCAGTCAGTCCTCAGCTTTGCCGCTAAATGGCATTAAATGTCCATTTATGATGAAGGTGAAATATATAGGAAAAATGTAGCCAAAGAAAAAATAGGCATTTCCACAGGGCTAATTGGAGTGATATCACTGCAGACTCAGAACTCCTGGAGGCATAGGGAAAAAGCAATAGAAAAATGTTCAGTTATGTCCAGGGAAGCCCTTTGGAAGATAGGGAGCAAGAACCCATGCAGTCCAGCTCTTCGGGCTGCTGAGAATTCTGCAGCTTTGCTGATTGTTAAAGAGAATTATGCTAAATGGGTCTCAGGATACATCTAGACTACATGCCTCTGTCGCCAGAGGCATGTAGATTAGGCTACCAGGCATAGGAAAATGAAGCGGCGATTTAAATAATCGCCGCTTCATTTAAATTTACATGGCTGCCGCGCTGAACCGATCAGCTGTTTGTCGGCTCAGCACGGTAGTCTGGACGCGCTGGTGTCGACATCAAAGGCATTTGTCGACCACCCAGGTATGCCTCCTCGGATGAGGTTTACCTGGGCGGTCGACAAATGCCTTTGATGTCGACACCTGCGCGTCCAGACTATCGCGCTGAGCCGACAAACAATTGATCGGCTCAGCGCAGCAGCCATGTAAATTTAAATGAAGCGGCGATTATTTAAATCACCGCTTCATTTTCCTATGCCTGGTAGCCTCATCTACATGCCTCTGGCGACAGAGGCATGTAGTCTAGACGTACCCTTAGGGTCTGGTACGGAAAGGTTCTGAGGACCAACAGCTGCCATTGGTTTCAGCTGACGGGTCTGTCTATATTTTGTAAAGAGCAGATTTTTCAAAAACAAAGGGAAAAAAAGAAGTTTGTCTTAATAAAAGAATGAAAGTGATTCAAACATTAGATAAAGCTTATTGATAGACAATATTTGCAGTTTTTCTGTCTCTTGCTCGAATAAACAGATTTTTTTTATTTCTCGAGGACTCGGGGCAGGGCGTGGAGGGCTCAGGGCATGGGGTTGGGCTAAGGGCAGGGGGTTGGGAGATTGGAGGGGGCTTGCTGTGCCCCCTCCCCCTCTGTTGTAGCCTGTCTGGGGGAGGGCAGCACTCAGGGGGCTGTTCCTGGCCTCCAGCTGCCACCCCTCCCCACAAAGCTGGCAGTTGGTCTGGGGGGAGGTGCGGTGCTTCAGGGGCTGGCTGGGGCTTGAAGGTGTCCCCCGGCTTCCCCCAGACCTGCAGCTGAACCATGGTCAGGCTGCAGTTCCCAACTCAGGCCTCTCCACAGGGGAACCACTCCTCCTGGAGGTACCAGGCCACAGTTCCCAGCATGGGGGGGACAACTTCTGGGGGAAGCCGAGACACGGTTTACAGTCCAGACCTCTCTTTGGTGAGGGGATCTCTTGGGCAAGGTGGGCTGTGCTTTCCGTCTCTGGAGGTGATCCTGGGGGTGTTTCCACATCCAGGCTGGTGGACAGGGGGCTACAATCTCCTTCTTTAATTACTGGCCAAAAACACTCATCAATTTCCCTTCATTTTTAAAGATATTTTTCCTTATTTAACAACTATCTGGAGGATTTTTTTTTTAAATAATAAGGAATGGACTTAGAAGCTCCTTGAGGTTTTTCAGTGTCAGCGATCAGAGAAATATCGTAATCTGCTCTGTGAGGAAATGTATGAGAAAGTTAAAGCATTAAAAAGCTTACGATAGGCACTGCATTGCCTTTAGAAGTCTGAATTTGAAGTCTTATATTAGTGCAGTGCTACATTTCAGAATTTCTTTCTTAGTCCTGCATTCCTTTGAACATCTCAAACTCCCATTGAAATTAATAAGAGATTGGACTGTGAAAAGAATACAGATCAGGCCATTAAACCAGAAAATGTCAGACATACATATTTATCCCTCGGTCTTATATAAGTGAATTATAATAGGGTCTTTACATGAACAGTTGTAGCAGTAGACTGGGAGCTTTTTAGCACAAAGATAGCTTCTTTCCATATATGAATAGTGCCTAGCAGACTGTGGGCACTTCAGGAATACAAATAGTATCAATCAATTAATTAATTAATTAATTAACATAGTGCCCAGAAATTTGCTAGGTGCACAACAGAACAGATTAGAAAAATATATACGGTCTCAGTCCTGATTAATTTAAAACGTAATTTTAGATGCGACACCATATGAGAATGGAACATAGTTGTGGAGGATGGTGTAAGGAAAAACAAGAGTTATGGTAATAAGATACTGCAATATAATAAATAATCATAATAATTAATAATATAAACAACATACGGTATACACTGTAATATAGAATGCTACATATACTCGGAGGATCTTGGTAATGCCTGTTTTCACTAAACAAACCCATTTAACATGCTCAAAAAAAATCCCAAGATATTCAGTATTTCAGCTCATCTTTTCTATTCTTGGACCCTATTCTTTAATGAAATGTACTAACACAGACTCCTGTGTCCATAGGGAGACAATATATTAGAAAGGGAAGGCCTTTTTATATTAAAAAAATCCCAAAATTTTATATTAAAAATCCCCAAATTCCAGAACAGGACTGAGACTCTGCACAGAAGTGAACATTTTCAAAAAGCTGGAGAAAAATACCAGCCATTTTCCTGGTTTTGGGACAGCGAGAAAAAAAATTCAGTTAAGAACTTTATCATCATTTTTAGACAACTTTTAGAAAAAACTGCGAAAGACTGAAATTTGAAACCTGAAATTTGGCATCAATAACATTTCTCCTCATTTAGGAATAGTGACTGAGGTTAGGTACAAAAGAAAAAAAAGGATAGTGGAGAAATAAGTTTTCCTGATCAAACATTAGAACGTCAGACATTTTCCATGACCAATATTGCTCCTACAATTGATTTGGCCATGTTGCACACACAAATTTTAACAAAAAACAGGACTATGTAGCACTTTAAAGACTAACAAGATGGTTTATTAGGTGATGAGCTTTCGTGGGCCAGGCCCACTTCCTCAGATCAAATAGTGGAAGAAAATTGGCTACACAGCTGCATTTCTATTACACAATTTTAACTGAGCTTTGTAGCAAGTATGCATGTTTTCTAGTCTGCTGTCCTGTATAAAGAAACTGGATTATAGAGGCAAGTACTTCAATAGGGTTATTGAAATTGGCTTTTTAGTCCTCTGTCCTAGGTTCAATGTAAGCTTTAATATATTATTGCGATTAATTTATACAATAAAATGTAAAATGTATAGGATATTCAACTGAGCTATTATTCCCTGTTATTAATGGCTGTTATTTGCAACGTTTGTAGCTTTCCCATTTCCTCACTATTTAGTATTTGACCTTGGAGACTTTAGTGGTCTTTGGAAAAGGCCCTTAGTAAGCATCCAAGGTCGCTGTAAAAAGTCCTTCCCTTTCTAATATATTGTCTTACTTGTTGACTAGCATGGCCTACTGCCAGTGTTGTCAGAGTCTGTAATGCAAGCCCCTCATTAATCTGTGATAGGCCAAACTCAAATGGTTTAGAGGCTCAGTCTGTTCTTGATGAAATGGCCCATTAAAATATACATATTTGTTATTACGGCACTTGGTGTGGCTCCATTTGTGATGGGGAAACCTCCCTACCCTCTATGGTAGCAGCACATTTTGTTGGAAAGGTTGGCAGTTCTACAAGGTCTTCTTTGAGTCAGGCTCCACTCCCGCATCCCCAATGATACATCCATCATTTTTGGTTTTCCTTTCCAAAATATTTTTGACAAAGGTCACTTCCTTGTTTCACATGACTCTATGCTTTGTGAATTTATACTTGGACTGGCTGTGGGCCAGATCCTCAGCTGGTGTAAATCTGTATAGTTCCATTGCCTTCAATGCAGCTACACTAAGCTACACCAGCTGAGGTTCTACCCGGGAAGTTCATAGCCAAAAGGGATTCATATCTCGTGGAGTGAAATAGGGTTAGTGAGTTTCGAAAAGCTGCATACTTTAACTCGAAAAGCTAATGAAAAATCCTACCTAAATAGTGAGATGTGTAGTTTAAAAAAAATGAAGCTCTATGATTCATCACAATGAGATCGTTCCAAATGAAGTTTAGCTATAGCACCCTTGAAGTTGCAGGTACATTTACAGACTTCAGATGCAGCATAAAAATTATCAGGAGTGCTAACTTCATTCCAAACACTGGGGCTCAGATGAAGCCACCTTCAATAACCCTATTGGAGTACTTGCCTGTATAGTCCAGTTGCTTTATATAACTGACCGCCCTGAGCACCTTTTGGAAAAGTCTATTCAAAGTTTATTCAAGGCTGCATTTTGGTTAGATTTACAGTATTTTTCACTTGTTGGCCAAAAATGACATAATAGGTTTCAATATGCAGCTTTTAATATGGTGATATTGCCTTTAATTTAGCATAAGTGATTATATATGTTTGACTATCAAATCACTAGATGTAGCTTTTGTGGCTGGGGGCCTGTTTTATCAGAGAATTCTGCAGGACCTCTTCCAAACCAGAACTCCCATGTGTATAATTATATTGTATTTGCATTATATAAACTTAAAGGCTCAAAACATATGAAATGATAATAGGAATGTTCCTTCTTTACAACATCACCACTGACTTAGAAGTTTATAATATAAACCAAGTGCTATCATTGGGTATGTCTACACTACAGCACTAATTCGAACTAACTTAGTTCGAATTAGTTAATTTGAACTAAGCTAATTCGAACTAACGCATCTAGACTAAAAAACTAGTTTGAATTAGCGTTTTGCTAATTTGAACTAGCATGTCCACATTGAGTGGACCCTGAACTGGGGTTACGGATGGCCGGAAGCAGTGCCGGCAGGGCATCAGAGGAGGACTTAGAGCGTGGAGATGCTGTCTCAGGCTAGCCAAGGGCTGTGCTTAAAGGGACCCGACCCCCACCCCGGACAGACAGTTCTCAGGGGTGCCCCGCTTGCAAACCAGTCCTGGCTTGGATTGCCGGAGTACCCACACTGGGCACATCACAGCACTCGGCCATCAGACCGGCTGCACTTGCTGCAGGCTGCCATCTGGGGAGAGGGAGCAATTGGGGGGCTGCAGGAGAGCTTCCACCCCCAGAAGCGCGCAGAGCCAGCCCAGTCCTCCCCATCGGGGGCTCGTACCCCATTCCTCCCTCACTTCCTTCCACTTAACCCTCCCTAGCCCCCCTTCCTGATGTACAAAATAAAGAAAATGTGTGGTCAAAAATAGAATCTGTCTTTATTGAACAAAACTGGGGGAGACTGGGAAAAGGAGGTGGGAGAGGGGAAGAGAGAGGCTGGGAGAGGGGAGGGCAACTACAATGATCAGGGGTTTGGAACAGGTCCTATATGAAAAGAGGCTAAAGAGACTGGGACTTTTCAGTTTAGAAAAGAGGACACTGAGGGGGGATAGGATAGAGGTCTATAAAAGCATGAGTGGTTTGGAGAGGGTACATCAAGAAAAGTTCTTCATTAGTTCCCATAATAGAAGGACCAGAGGACACCAAAGGAAAGGAATGGGTAGCAGGCTTCAAACAGGTAACAGAAAGTTCTTCTTCACAAAGCAAAGAGTCAACCTGTGGAACTCCTTGCTGCAGGAGGCTGTGAAGCCTAGAACTAGAACAGAGTTGAAAGAGAAGTGAGATAAAGTGATGGAGGTTGGGTCCATGGAGTGGTATTAGCCAGGGGGTAGGAGTGGTGTCCCTGCCCAAAGTTTGTGGAAGGCTGGAGATGGATGGAACGAGACAAATGGCTTGGTCACTGTCTCGGTCCATTCCCTCCAGGGTCCTTAGGGTTGGCCGCTGTTGGGAGACATGCTACTGGGCTAGATGGACCTTTGGTCTGACCCAGTACGGCCATTGTAAGCTCAGGGCTCAGGGTCAGGGGTCTCAGTGGACCACCTTGATTTTCATGCACACCTGCTCCTGGGTGGCCAGGCTGGCAGCTCTCCTGCCCTAGACGGCCACTTTCCTGTGCCTAGTGTGGAGGACATGGACGAGGTCCACGATGTCCGCACTACACCAGGCGGGTGCCCGCCTCTTGCGGTCCCGGGCAGGCTCCCGGGAGCCGCCAGCCTGATCCCGGGAAGAGGGGGAGGGCTGGGGGGCATCGAGTGGCTGGCTCGAGCCGTGACAGGTGCAGGGTCTGCTGGCTGGGTGCTGGCAGGCTTGCACCTGGCACGGGCACCGTAGCCAGCCCGTGTCCCTTTAAGGGGTCCGGGGCTGGGAGTGGGGCAATAGAGTTTCCCTGGTGTTGGCCAGAGTGGCCACCAGGGAAAACTGGGGAGGGCTAGCCTCCCACTAGTTCAAATTAAGGGGCTACACACCCCTTAATTCGAACTAGTAAGTTTGAACTAGGCTTAGTCCTCGTAAAATGAGGTTTACCTAGTTCAAACTAAGCGCTCCACTAGTTCGAATTAAATGCGAACTAGCGGAGCGCTAGTGTAGCGCCTATGAAAGTTAATTCTAACTAACGTCCGTTAGTTCGAATTAACTTTGTAGTGTAGACATACCCATTAATGTACAGATACGATAGACATCCATGTGATCCATGAAACTGTAAGTCTGAAAGCTCATTCACAAGTGGGCCATTCATCCGGGCTATTTGAGAGACAAGGTAGGTGATGTAATTAGGGATGCAAGGTTGTAGCTGTGTAGTGGTTTCCATTATGGTGACATTCCGGCTCCTGGCCCTGCTCCCGGGAAGCTGTCACCTCACACTGCAGGCTCCACAATATAGAGCTTATACTGAACAGCCCAGAGCACAGCTCTTCCAAAGGAGTGGGGACAGCTCCCGGCTGCCAGTCCCACTCCCAGGGAACTGGCTGCTGCCCCCACTGCTGGCTTTGGCTCTTGGGGCAGCAGGCACCTCCCCAGAGGCAGGGCTGGCATACGCCAGCTCCCAGTGTTCACCAGCTCTTCCTGGCTGCCAGCCCCAGTTCTGGGAAGCTAACTTCACTGTGGACTCTGCAGTATAAACTTTATAGTGCAAAACCCACAGTGTGTAACCATGTAACTTCTAAGATTTTTACGGTTATATGATTGCATTATTAACCTTTTTTTGCATGCCTAGATGTAATATCTTTTATTAACCCAATTTCTGGTGGTGAAAGAGACAAGCTTTTGAGTTCTTCTTCATCTAGGGCAAGGGTGGGGAACCTTTCTTGGGTCGGAGGCCACTGACACACAGAAAAATTAGTCGAAGACCTCATACAAGTGAAAAGCAAGTCAGGGAGTGAAGTGAGGCAGCCCCTGACTGAAAAGAAGACAGACATTCTCCGGATTCCCCTCATGCAGCAGAGGCTTGTGGGGCCCAGGCTAGTAGATTTTGGGTGCTCCAGTCCCACGAGAGGATAGCAGGGAGGCTGAAGCACCAATGTGGCTCCCCAATTCTGGGCTGAGCCCTGAACCTTGGGGCCAGATCCAGGCAAGCCAGTGGCCACATTCTGCCCCCGGGCCTTTGGTTCCCCACCCTGATCAAGGGTATAGAATATTTGCAGGGATCAAAAAAATGGGCTCATTTAAATTGTGCTCTTTCATCTTATACACTGATCAGTGTGCATGAATTAAATAAATATAAACATTTTTCTGAACTAAACCACTCCAAGATGATAAACATTAATTATCATGAAAGTAAGATATCAAATATAGCCTACGCCTATCTAACTAATAGAACAGTTGTAACCAAGTCAGAAATATTTTCCACAGAAGTCTTTTTCACAGTGGTACATCCAGAAATTATATTATAGAGCTCTTGGGGATTCGCTAAGTTCACATTCACCCTGGGTTACACAGTTCTGTGTCTTTTTCTGAAGTTCTCACATCAGATCAGATCCTCTACTGATGCAAATCAGAATAACTCCATTGATTTCCATGGATCTACCTTCATGTACACCAATTGAAGACCAACTCCATTGATTTAAAAGAGGTTGTGAGGAAATAATTGAGATCATAACTCAGCCTTATACACGTTAGAAGCCAGAAAATCAGTACTACAATATCCTTTTAAAAAAGGGCTAGGTGCTATTGAACAGTGTTCAACTGGAATTCATCTACAGATCTGACACTGTTACCCTGGGCTTGAACAAAGACATTAAAGGTACGTCTACATAGCACTGTTATTTCAGAATGACTAACATTATTCTGAAATTACATAGTCCATGCCTAAACTACAAGAAGTTATTTCGACATAATGTCAAAATAACGTCGAGCTGGAGGATTTCTCACTTTGACTCCTGTAACCCTCATTTTACGAGGAGTAAGGAAAGTCAAAGGAAAAGTGCTCTTTCTCAGACTTCCTGCTGAGTAGACAGCACCAAAAGCTGAAATAAGCTATTTCAACTTAAGTTACATAATTGACATAGCTCAAGTTGAGTAACTTATTTCAGCTTTAGTCCTGCTATATAGACATACTGTAACTGGTTAGTGCATTACAAAGCCAACTTTTAGAGCTTTCCACACTGCAGGAAGTCAAAGTGAGAACACTCTTCCTTCGACTTCCTTTACTCCTTGTGAAAGCAAGACTACCGGCATCGACCGGAGTGCTTCTCTCAGTTCAAATTAGCTGTTTTAACAAGACCCGCTAATTCAAACCCTGGATGAGTGACAATGGCAATCGTTCTCTGTAGTGTAGACAAACCCTAAGGTACCACAAGACTTCTTGATTTTCCCGTGGCATTCAGATAGTCTTCATGCCACTATAGTCGCGTATCATTGTCATCTTACAAATAGTAAACTAAAGCATGTCTTAGATTAAATGACTTACCCAAGTTACAGTAAACACAGGTGGTAGATCTAGGACTCGAACCCAAGCCTTTTGAATTGAAAATTAGTGTCCTAGGTACTTGATTAGCTTTTTGAGTAGAGTCTCTGCCTCCCCTGAATACCTGAATAACAAACGCCACAGTTTTCACTCAAGAATCTATCTAATCCAGGCCCATCAAGAAAATGGAGCAAAAAAAAAGTAGATACTATTATATGAATTATCTAAGATAATCATTAAATCTATCAAGGAAAAACTATACAAATTGGAAGTAAAGAACTCATCAGGCTAAGGCTGGCAATTTAAACTCATTGGTTTTCAAACTAGAATAAAGCTGATTACCCCTATGGTGACAGAATAGGTCAAGGAATAATAGCAATAACCCTACCTTATCATGTTTGTGTGAAATCTATTGTACTCTGTAAAACCAATGACAAACAATAGCTCATGAAGTCTGATTCTTCTTTCCCTCCTAATGGTGTAATTTGGGATGAATACATGGATGTTAATGAAGTTATGCTGGTATAAAACTGGTACAGTGAGAGGAGAATTAGATGGATGGCCTGCAAAATGGTTTTAATTTTGAAGAGTTTATGTAACTTAAAACACGTTAAAAATGTAGATTACCTAAGTTTCTTAGTCTTCAGTGATTTCCTTGATGACTAAGAAGTGCTAAGTTTATGTGACTGTTTTGTAGACTCAACGTGGCAAATTCCTGCACAGCATTCTGAAAGTCCCAGGCCTGAGTCACTTCAAACTCAAATGTTCTTCATGCGAGTGACTTTAGGAGCTGATGAATCATTGTTGAACACTCTGTATGTTTTTATAATCTTCACTTTAAGGAAAGTCCATTCAACATCTAAGCTAACAACCACTGGATAAGGGATCAGCTGGAATGCAGTTTCCACATTTGGAAACACAGTGTGATGAATCTGTGCTTTAAGTGTGTTTATGTTTGAGGGAGTTTGTATGTATGCTATCTCCTCAAAGGCATGTTAAACTCCACCCTCTGAGGAGAGGAGAGCAGGAGATCAGAGAAAAAATAAATAAAGAGTCCAAAGAGTAGAGACTGGCTTGAGAGAGAGAGAAGGCTGAAGTATTCGAGTATTTTAAATGTGCAGAAGTAAACTTTGCAAATGACAAGTTTTTGTTCATCTCATCTAAGTGAAGTATAAGAATTTGTTATAAGACAATAAAGCTGAGTATTGATCACCAATTGATGAGCAACATGAATTTGCTTATGGCAGCAAAATAATGCAGCATGCATCACAGTATCATTACCATCAATCTCATCTCTCAGTATAGTGGCATTCAGGGGACGAACTCTTTTGAACAACATGTTTGCAAGGTGTCTAGTGTGATTTTCTGAGTTAATATTATTTTTATTATTATTATTGTTTGCTTATCATCTATTATTTGATCCTCATTTCAAAGTGCCTGTCACTGGTGTGTGTGGCACTGATGCTGATAATAAATTTAGCCTTTTCAAATTGATAGCAGTAATTTCTGGTACAGGTGAAGTCTGCACAGGGATCCCTCTTCAGCAAGGTACTTAAGCATGTGCCTAATTTTAATAATGTGAATAGTTCCACTGAAGTCAGTAGGACTAGTTACCCGCTTTATACAGTATTAAGCGTATGCCTTGAAGCTTTTTGCTGAATCAGGGCTTAAATCTCCTTCATTACTCAGAAGCTTTGTAAAGTTTTAATTTCCTATAGTACAAAGATGGATTAACTTGTTTGAAGAAAATTAAGAATCCTCCTCAGTTATGCCCCCAAACTCATACTGAAACAATCCCCAAAAGTGAGCTATTGTTACTGTTTTTTCATTTACTTCTGCATGTTTCTGCACTTCCTGATTTTGGCAGGAATATTTCAGAACTAGCTATTATTGTGATATTTGATATTTGCACTCAGATCAGAAAGAGGAAATATGAGGGGGGAGGGTTGGAAGAGGAAGCTAAATTAGTCTCATGAGATTTTAATACAGACTTCTAGATAAAATAGGTGCAAATAAATCTGGAGAGTATCTGAACTGAACCATGAAAAGCCCTGTCGTTATACAATACAAGCTCATACGTGAATCTGCATATACTGAACATTGTGTGGTTTCTTGCATCATTCAGTACAGCTCATGCTGACAGACAACGCTTAGCTGCTGAACAAACTGAATAAATTAAGGTTGGGATAGGAGTCAACACCAATCTGCCCTTCACGATTCAGTGATATATGAAAGGTACTCTGTTGTGGCTTTGTGAATTTGAGACATACAGCATGAGCTGCTCTGTCACATGTTTGTTGTTAGCAATCCAAGAGTTTAATTCTGAACTTTTCCAAAGCACTACTAGCAATATTTTCTAGACCTGCTCAGCTATAGTGCTTGGCCAGAGCTATGGGAATGAAATGTCACAGCAGCCTGTCTATGACTGAGAATGCTTTCACGCGTCTCCACCTGCTGGCTGGCATTTCATTAATTGCAGTAGCCCATATAGAGATGACAGCATGCTTTCTGAAGTAAAGAATTGTCATGGAAAACTCAGCTCTGCCTTACTAGAAGATTAGTAAATAAGCTTGATATGAGAGCTCGGAGAGAATCTTCAAGGAGAGACTCTTCCGACAACACAAATAATTGGGAGAAAGCTATTGGAATTCTCGAGTCAAGCCTTAGAACTTCTATTACCACGAGTGAGACTGCATTACAGCACCTCCTTAGGGATGATAAGAAATCAGACAAATTTCAGGAAGAAGTTGAAACTAATATCGTGAATGTTTTAGGGTTTCACGTCGCCACCAAAAATATGTTGCAAGAAAGTAACATCCTCTCCCATCAACACAAATAGGCAGGGATATTATTAATATAGGGAATGTACAAGCACAGGCAGCGAGAGGTCCAGAACTAGCTTCTGTCTGGTGAGCAAAATGCAGGCAGGCAGCTGTTTCAGATGGAAGGAAACATAAATGATTACTGACATCTATGCTTTGGAGAAACAAGCCTACAGGACATGTTTCTTCCAACTTGCTGTCCCAGATGGCCACTTTCTTTCTTCCCTTGTGACTGTCTTTGGAGATGTTTAATGTTCTGTCTTGAACTTCCCTTCTGAAACTCATTGGACCAGATCTGGAGCCATGCTGAGAATCTGGCCCACTATTTGTACAAACATTCAGTTAATGCAGATTTGAAGCACAGATCATCAATATTTTATGTTGAATGAGCTCTGTACTACCACAATGCTAGTACATCTAGTGCTCATATTCTACCATGATGAGTATAGTACAAGAATCTATGTTGTCTTTCTGTCTTCATTTTGTTCAGGCTATATTATACAATGTGAAAGACAGGGACTGTGCTCAGGAATAATCCCTCCTCTGTTAGTCATGTCAAAGATCAGCGCTGATGATTGCTACCTTACCCTAGTACACCTTTTTTCTAGTAGCTTTTTGTTGTCCTATCCAAACTGCTAAGCTGCCCTTATGTATTTGGTGTGTGATTTCATTTAGGCTATGTCTAGACTGCAGGCTTCTTTCAGAAGAAGCTTTTCCAGAAAAGATCTTCCGAAAAAACTTCTTCTGAAAGAGAGTGTCCACACTGTCAAAGAACATCGAAACAGTGATCTGCTTTTTCGTGGTGGAATGGCCATCACAGCACCTGTGCTTTTTCTTCTTTCCTCTTCTTGCAAAAGAACTCCCTCTTCCCCGTTCACACACGCCTTTTTCCAAAAGAGTTCTTGTTCTTTTGGAAAAAGGTTTCTTCTTTGTAGAAAGAGGTTTACCAATGTTGGAAAAAATCCTTTGTTCTTTTGATTTTTTTCCAAAAGAATGTGAGTGCAGTGTGGACGTAATTGAAGTTGTTTTGGAAAAACTCTGTAGTGTAGACATACCCTTAGGCTATGTCTACACTGGCACCCTTTTCCGGAAATGCTTAAAACGGAACAGTTTTCCGTTATAAGTATTTCCAGAAAAAGCGCGTCTACATTGGCAGGATGCTTTTCCGGAAAAGCACTTTTTCCGGAAAAGCGTCCGTGCCAATGTAAACGCGCTTTTCCGCAAAAAAGCCCCGATCGTCATTTTTGCGATCGGGGCTTTTTTGCGGAAAAGAAATTTGTGCTGTCTACTCTGGCCCTTTTCCAGAACAGTTTTCCAGAAAAGGACTTTTGCCAGGACGGGAGCAGCATAGTTTTTCTGGAAAAGCACTGATGAAAAAGCACAAGCGGCCAGTGTAGACAGCAGGCAAGTTATTCTGGAAAAGCGGCTGTTTTTCCGGAATAAGTGGCCAGTGTAGACACAGCCTGCGTGTGCTGGCTTTTCTGTGGTCAGTTGCTAAAGCCAAAAGATGGGAGAGGCAAAGGGGAGACTGGGGAAAAGAAAGGGCAACCTGGAAAAAATAAAAATGAAGGCTTTGCAGACAATTTATACTAAATTGTTAGAATTTTTAATGCAACTTTTTTCATTTTATTTTATTACAATAGTATTAATCAAGATGGGTAAATTCTACTATCCGTTGATTTAACTATTGGTTTGGATTTACATTCATGAAAATGAGAACAGAATTTGAGAATTCCTTTCCCCACATCCTCGATAATGTGAACAATATTGACAAACTTTAAAAAATGGATGCCCATTCCACCAAAGTATTCACTTTCCCTGTAGTTTCTATGGGATGCCCTATTGTTAAAATGGAAAATAATCTGAGCACTGTGACAATTACAGCAAATGATACCCTTTTAGACCATAATAAACATTTTAATTTCTTATTTTGCAGTTAGTACTATTGTTAGTGATACATTTGACTATTGTTAGCAGGAAGGATTTAACTAAATTAGCCAGCTACATGAATTCTAAACCAAAAAGAGAGCTAAAGTAATTTAGAAGGTGTATACATTTAATATGTACTAGATGTTTCTAATACCTTAGATAACACTTAGCAGGGGTACAATTTTGACTTAGAGGTAGTTCTCATAGATTACTTTAAGACACAGCAGGTTTGGAAGATGATATTTCCTTTTTCTACAGGACTATCACTATGAAATCTTCAAGTCATCTTTTCAACACAGGAAGTTATCTGTTACCTGGTAGAACAATGTGCTCAGGAACAAATTAATCTGCTTTCTTATGATATTTAAGAACTAGTCACGTGAAGATTTCCTATGTACTTGTTCAAAAAGGATCAACAGATGATTTTACTTACCCCTGTATTAAATTCTGAATATTATATATATATATAAACTAATGCAAACCTAGAGTAACTTTTGTATACTTGAACTCAATGCTTTATTTACTTTTTATCATTCTAGCAGGGAAGGTCACTTCAAAGCAAGAGTGTTTCTCTTTCTACATAACTGTCTTAGATGCTCAAAGCAGACAAACCAGAGTTGACACTGTTCAAAGTTCATAGTGCAAAATTGGGCTATATACTTCAACACATCTATACAGTTTTTCACACAATACTGCACTTGAAAGGATTAATTCAGCTCTTAGTTCAATCCATATTACTGAGGGCTTGTCTATTCTTACCTGGAGATTGATGATCATGAGATAGATCTTCCAGGGTTCGATTTAGCAGGTCTAGTAAGCACCTGCTAAATTGGCTGCTGCTGATGGCTCTGTCAACCCCAGTGCTCCACGGGGTTGTGAGGAGTAAGGGAAGTCAATGGGAGAGTTTCTCCTATTGACCTCCCACTGTGGGAATATTGTAGAATTTCGGCTTAAGGTACATCAACTCCAGTTACACTATTCACATAGCAGGAGTTGTATATCTTAATGCAACTTCCTCTTTTAGTATTGACCTGGCCTGAGAGCAGAATGTGGTTCAGTAAACCTGATTCTCCTCTCACTTAGATTATTTTTAAAACTGGTGTAAGCCTAATGGAGGTAATGTAAATCAGATTGTGGGTAGATGCACCTTTTACATGAAAAGAGGATCTGGCCCATTTTTAGCAGTGGAGTTATTTCAGACTTACAGAAATATAAATGAAAGGAGAATGTAACCCACTGTCTTTAAGCCTGCTAGTCTTTGGGTAAATGGATATAAGTCAAGATAAAGCATGTTTAGTAAAATGATCCTCATAAATGATACAGTATGAAAATTGAGCTACACCCTCAAAAATCTACACTACTGATTTCTAACAACATTTATTCCCATTAAGTTAACAATCAAAAAGTACTGTCCATAGGCAAAAGGAGGGGAGGGGGAGTTCTGACTCAGTAATGAAATCATTGCAGGTTAACCCTTCCATCTACATGGAATCTTGTTCAGACAATAGGGTTCTTCACGGAGACAAAATTCATGCAGATCTGACTCCAGAATCACTCTTCTTTATGAGTGAGGCCATTTTAATATCTATATCAGACATGGTAAATGGAATAAAGAGGTGTTTAACTGTGAATACAGTCATTAAGGATTGTCTGCACAAAAACGATGTGTAGCTTTAATTATACTGGCATAGTTAAAGCAGTACAAACATCCCCTCCCACTCTATTCTACAGCTTTATATTGGCATAGCTATTTCCAAATGGGACAGGGAATAAGCCAGACTGGTTTAATGAACCTTTATACTAATATAACTGTCTATACTAGGGCCTGTTATTGATATAACGACTTTGGGAAAAAATCAGGCCACCTAACCCATTAAACTAGTAAAAAGTTATGCACAGTCTAGGCTTTATTCTAAATCCTATCTTTTATTTATTTGCACAAATGAAAACTTTCACAAAAACTGAATGCCTACTGTCTATACAGTACCAAGCAGGAGGGAGCTTGGGGGGAGGAGTGGAACAGGAGTCTGCTGGGAATAGAGTAGGGATGGGAGGAGACCGGGGGAGGGGGCAGAGCAGGAGTAAGGAGGGGAAGAGCAGTGGTAGTGGCATGAGAGGAGGGGTAGAGGAGGAGCAGAGTGGGAGCAGGAAGAGGAGGGACTGCAGAGGGGTGGGGATGAGAAGAGGTGGAGCCCTCCCTTGGGCTATGGGTGGTATAGGGAGGAATAACATGGGGGTGGTCATGTGACCAGTGGTCCTCCTCCTTTATGTCCCTCCCCAGCAGCTGACACTGGATAAAGTAATTATTTTCAGCAAATCATAACCTTTCTCCTGACACTTTACAAGGGATGTTTGATACGTAAGCTTACAATTATATAAAAATGAGGAATTATGGCAGTTACAGGACTCTCCTCCAAGATGTAGAATGTCACACCAATTCTCAACCCCTCTTGAGGCTATAAGTCTCATTGTCTTCAAGAAAAGTTATTTGTGTTTTGTGGAAGGAGAAATAGGCCCCATAATTACATTACCAATGCGGTACAGGGGAAATACTAATTATAAAGAGCAGAACATAAATATTAATACTGTCTGGTGCTTTTGTTTTAGCAGCTAAATAAATGATTGGCTCTAAATCCTATTCCTACTCCCGAGTAAAATATCAGTCTGGTACCATGGACAATAAAATATAGTTCCTCAGGCCTATACTGTAATGGATCAAGTCCATAGGAAATCCACTGCCTAACTGGCACTTCAGATGTATGATGAATGGTATACTGGTATACTCAATCTGTGAAGATTGAGTGGAAAAATCAGAAAAACGTAGTTTGCTCCACAGGAAATAAAACATCAAGGAGAACAATGATTAATATAGAATTCCTATATTAATTTGGATACAATTTAGAAAAAAATAATAGGCCAAATTATAGTAAGTTATACTTGTGCAAAGAATATACTCGTGCAAAATGGTTGCAAAGCAAAAAAAGAGAAAAAAAAGTGAGAGAAAGTGGATATGTACAGGTATGTATAGACTATAGCACTAATTCGAACTAACTTATTTTGAATTAGTTAATTCGAACTAAGCTAATTCGAACTAGTGCATCTAGACCTAAAAACTAGTTTGAATTAGCATTTTGCTAATTGGAACTAGCATGTCCACATTGAGTGGACCCTGAACCGAGGTTAAGGATGGCCGGAAGCAGTGCCGGCAGGGCATCAGATTAGGACTTAGAGCATTGAGCTGCTGTCTCAGGCTAACCGAGGGCTGTGCTTAAAGGGACCCGACCCCCACACCGGACAGACAGTTCTCAGGTTTCCCCGCTCGCTTGTCTAACTCGATGAGAAACAGCAAAGCAGTCCTGGTTTGGAGTACCCTGAATGCCCACACTCGGCACATCACAGCACTCAGCCATCAGCCCAGCTGCACTTGCTGCAGGCTGCCATCTGGGGAGGGGGGTCAATCGGGGGACTGCAAGAGAGCATCCACTCCAAGGAGCCCGCAGAGCCACCCCAGTCCTCCCCATTGGGGGCTCATACCCCATTCATCCCTCACACCCTTCCACTTACCCCTCCCGAGCCCCCTTTCTGATGTACAAAATAAAGGACACATGTGTTCAAAAATAGAAGCTCTCTTTATTGAACAAAACTTGGGGAGACTGGGAAAAGAAGGTGGGAGAAGGGAAGAGAGAGGGTGGGAGAGGGGAGGGCAACTAAAATGATCAGGGGTTTGGAACAGGTCCCATATGAAGAGAGGCTAAAGAGACTTGGACTTTTCAGCTTAGAAAAGAGGAGACTGAGGGGGATATGATAGAGATCTATAAAAGTATGAGTGGTGTGGAGAGGGTGCATAAAGAAAAGTTCTTCATTAGTTCCCATAATAGAAGGACTAGAGGACACCAAATGTAATGAATGGGTAGCAGGCTTCAATTAATAACATAAAGTTCTTCTTCACAAAGCAAAGAGTCAACCTGTAGAACTCCTTGCTGCAGGAGGCTGTGAAGGCTAGAACTATAACAGAGTTTAAAGAGAAGTTAGATAAATTCATGGAGGCTGGATCCATGGAGTGGTATTAGCCAGGGGGTAGAAATGGTGTCCCTGGCCTCTGTTTGTGGAAGGCTGGAGATGGATGGCACGAGACAAATGGCTTGGTCACTGTCTTCGGTCCATCCCCTCCAAGGTCCGTAGGGTTGGCCGCTGTCGGCAGACAGGCTACTGGGCTAGATGGACCTTTGGTCTGACCCATGATGGCCATTGTAAGCTCAGGGCTCAGGGTCGGGGGTCTCACTGGACCACCCTGATTTTCATGCAGACCTGCTCCTGGGTGGCTAGGCTGGCAGCAATCCTGCCCTAGATGGTCACTTTCCTGTGCCTAGTGCGGTGGTCATGGATGAGGTCCACAATGTCCGCAGTAGACCAGGTGGACGCCCGCCTCTTGCGGACCTGGGCAGGCTCCCAGGAGCTGCCAGCCTGGTCCCAGGAAGAGGCGGAGGGCTGAGTGGCAGCGGGTGGCTGGCTCAAGCCGTGCCAGGTGCAGGGTCTGCTGGCTGGGTGCTGGCAGGCTTGCACCTGGCACAGGCACCGTAGCCAGCCCATGCCCCTTTAAGGGCTCCGGGGCCGGGAGGGGGGCAGAAGAGTTTCCCTGGTGGTGCCCACAGTGGCCACCAGGGCAAGCTGGGGAGGGCTAGCCTCCCACTAGTTCGAATTAAGTGGCTACACAGCCCTTAATTTGAACTACTTAATTCGAACTAGGCGTTAGAATGAGGTTTACCTAGTTCGAATTAAGCGCTCCGCTAGTTCGAATTAAGTTCGAACTAGCGGTTTGCTAGTGTAGCCCCTATCAAAGTTAATTCGAACTAACGACTGTTAGTTCGAATTAACTTTGTAGTGTAGACATACCCTACATGACTACCGAAACAGAAGGCATTCATATAAGATTAGATTGTGTCCTTATCTCACTTGGCCAAACAGAGAATAAAGGGAAGAAAGACTCTCTTGGCCAGTTACCGTTGTTCTGGCTCTAGTGTAGACTCCCTTGCCCAGACTTTCCACATACTCTCACCTGTGGGTAAGGGTAAATCTACACTGCAGACTTATTTTGGGATACCAGAAATATCCCAAAATAGTTATTCCGCATCTATTGAAGCATCCCATTATTTCAAAATAATGGGTAGTTTATTCCAACATCCCAGTAACCCTTGTTCCACGAGGCTTAAGGGGAACTTTGGGATAGCAAATTATTTCGAAATAGCATAGAAATAACTATGAAAATAAGCTTATTTCAAGCTAAAGGTGCTGTTTAGATGCACCTTAAGTGAACAGAGAAGGTAGAGGGAGAAGTGAAAAGTTGGGAGAGCCTTTGAAGCAGAAGAGGAAAAATAAAATGCACTCTGTAAGTTAATGCTGTAATGCTGAGATAACTTACCGCCACACTGAAGTAAGGAGGAAGGAAGGAAGGAATTGTGGCTCTTTGAGATTAGATAGATCGATAGATGGCCAGTGGAGAATAATGCCCAATATCTCTACATTCTAGATCTATATAATCAAATAAGTAAAAAAATCTATTTTTTGGAAACTACAACTATTTACTCCCTACACCTTTTCAATATCATACTCAGAAGAAACACAATCAGTTCTCTTCAATCAATACACTCTATGTGGAATCAATCATGTTAAACACATTCTGATGTACAGCCAGAAAGTAAAGAATTCCCGACTGCCACACCTATTTAGGGAGTGACTAGAAACAATCAACTAATTTATATCTGCACACTGAAATACAGCACTTGCTTAAAATCATATGATGTATCCTTGGGGAAAGAACAGCAACAAGTTACAACATAAAAGTTCTGTTAGATTAGAAGGCCAGAATAAATAAGATCCAATGAGTTGTGGGATAACTAGAGGTAAAGTGTAAGAAGTCATCTTAAAAAATAACATGAAGGTGATATATTGCGGATAAAACATTACTTAACGAAAACACTCCAGGTTTCTAATTTGAGAAGTTATTTCAAATAAAATAAGCTTGGGCATACTAAATGTAAGAACTTTGATATGGAAATGCAATTATACTTAGTAAAATGAGCTGAAAATATATTTATCAACAGTTTATATGCTGAGCTGAATCATCTCATGGAGAAAAGTGAATACGGATTAGAAGGAAAATGTACAAATCATTAAAAAAAGTTTTGTGCAAATATCCCATGCACTTATATTCTTGCCGGATTCTTCCCTAATTCTTACTAGAGATTTATGAAACTAAACTCAGTGTTTTCTAATGAAAATTACTTTAAATTTTTCAAAAAAGATTTTAATAGTAAAGTCAAAATTTTTAAAAGTGACTAGTGATTTTGGGTACCCTCATTTTTGGGTGGCCAACAAAATACCATAAAGAAACATGATGTTCACAGAGTGATGAGCTGCCCACTGTTTAAAAATCAGGATTAGGGCTTAAATTTTCAGAGACTATTTCCCTGAGCTCCCCAGACCGATTCCCATTTGGTGTTTCAGCTTCAGGGAGTGTAGATGCCAGAGCTCAAAGCCCCAGGTAAGTGAGCTGCCCAGGCTCGGGGCTTTAGTTCTGGGGGGAGAGAGAAGGAACACGATGAGGACTGGGGTTTCTACCCTACAGAAGGTGCCTAAGCTTGGACCTACAATCCAATGTGAAGCTCCAGGGCTTGTGGCTTGAGCCCTGTGGGAGGAAGCAGGGCTCTCACAGGTTTGAAAATATTTACCGGAGCTCTGCTCTGGATGGCTCCAGCTGAATTTAAATGTTGATCAGGCTCCTTTAAGAATCTCAAGTAGGCAGGCACCCAAAAGTTGAGGCAACCCAAATCACTAGTCACTTTGGAAAATCTTGGCCTAAGATCAGACTCTAACTAAAGAGAGCTTCATTCATAACAATAAAATCAACATTCATAAGAGCACTCTCTTGAAAACAGTAGGCCAAATTATGCTCTCAATTACATCATATCACTTCAATGGGTTACACACGTAACTGGAAACAGAATTTGGCCTGGGATTGTTACCTTCAATGCATTTTCTTCTTATCCACAGAAATCTCCTATTACATTATTGCCAATGGGCATTTAAGTCATTATTGTACACTACATGTGAGTTACAAGTGCAAGTGCCATGGAAATTAAACTCCTTGACCTGTTCACATATTTTTCTCTTTGAAGTCAGTCTGAATAGACATCTTTGATTGGAACATACTTTCAGTCTTAGATTTGCAAGCTGGCATGCCAGCCACAACATCGAATGGAAGCTCCTTAGAGCTCTTTGTTGGTCTTCCTGAATTACACTGAAGTAAAATGTCCACAATCACATTCTCACTGCATTCTAATGACATTTATTTCGAGAATCAGAAAAACAGTGACAACTTTCCCTGGTAGTACCAGGGGATACAAAGTACAACACTAACTATATAATCAAAGACAGTTGTAACATTCCCATTGAAACATGTTAATGAAAATGGAAAATATATTTCACTCGATTTTCCCTCTCCACCCCCATTTTTCGACCAGCTCAATATTTACATACCACAGCCAATTTCACCATTAGCATAAATACGTGCAACACACTGCAGTAGTCCTGTGCTAACCAAAAATGTTGCCAGTCTTCAGGGCTCTAGATCCAGGGATTTTATGGCTGCTTGACAGAACAAAGCAGTGAGAGCAAAACTGAAAATCAGGACCTCTAACGCTCCAAGCATCTGAATCTCAACAAAAGGTTAAATCATTTGGTAGGGACCATGGCCAAAGTTATGTTTCCCATTCAGGTCATGCAGTTGTAACCCATACACCTACTGGATGTGGCTCACTGTCCCATATAATGGCACTGAGATCAGTTAAGCTATGTCTACACAGCAGCATTATTTCAGAATAACTGGTCTTATTCCAAAATAACATAGTCCGTGTCTACCCAGCAAGCAGTTATTTTGGCATGTGGAAATAATGTCAAGATGGAGGACTTCTTATTCCGACATCTGTAACCTTCATTTTACGAAGAGTAAGGGAAGTTGGAGGAAGAATGCTGTACCCCAGACTTCCTGCTCTACCCCAGACTTCCTGCTTCCTGCCAAAACCAAAAAAACCTATTTTGATTTCAGCTATGCAATTGACATAGCACAAGTTGCGTAGCTTATTTCGGCTTTAGCCTTGCTGTGTAGATATGCTCTTACAGAGAGAAAGAATGAGTGTGCTCTACATCCTTAACTGAAAGACAGCTGGCTTTCTAGCTACCTTGGTAGAGGCTCTTACACTAAGCTTTAGTAGTCCCCGGTTTGGTTCCACCTGTCAGTGATTTGGTAGAACTGAGCAGAAAACAGCTGCTTTGGAATCCTCAGTTTCATGCACACAACTGTTAAACTGGCCTGGTAAGTGACAACAAGAGATTACATTTTAAAATGGATGATAGAGGGTTCAGGCATCTAAGCCACTTTAGTGTATTCGAAGGTCTTCTCCATTTTTTGGAAAACAGCTAACTGAATTATTACATTTGTCTAACAAAGAGGACTTTTCTCTGATGCTTTCAGCCTGGAGACTTCCTAAGAGTGGGGAAAAAACTGATTGTCAGAATCTAGGCCACAGGTTATCCACTAATCTGTACCTCCGTGTCATTTCACAATATGGCTCTAAGCTTCCAGGGATTCAGGTGAGTAGTTCTCCTAGAGCTGCCAAATAAGTACTTAGCCAGATTATACGCCCACTTTATTTAAAGAAAGATTTTGTTTCAGCCAAGAGGCTACTTGGGAGAAGTTATTGTTTTGTTCCCTGTTCACTTATTTGTGGGATTGCATGGCTAGTCAAATAGCTTTCAATCTGAGAGAGAGAAGAAGAAAATTATGTTATGGATAGAAACCAGGAAAATGGCATGGGTGTCGAATTAGTCTCATCTGAAGAGTTTAATATCTATTCTAGACTGATACATATTAATATTTTGCCATTAACAATGTGGGAAAGTAACTTATTGCTAGGAAATAATGGCTAGTCATTTCATAGTTAAGGAAGAAAGAACAATAAATTATATTTCAAGACATATTTAAAACCTCTCCAAAATCCATATATGGCATCAGATTGGCTTCAGAATTGGCATACATAACATAAGAATGGCCATACAGGGTCAGATCAAAGGTCCATCTAGACCTGTATCCTGTCTTTTGACGGCAGCCATTGCCAGATGCCCCAGAAGGAGTGAACACAACAGGTAATCATCCAGTGATCCTTCTCCTGTCATCCATTTCCGGCCTCTGACAAACAGAGGCTAGGGACACCATTTCTACCCATCCTTGCTAACAGCCATTGATGGACCTCATCTTTATGAATTTATCTAGTTATTTTTTGAACCCTGTTAAAGTCCTGGTCTTCACAAAGGTAGAGTTAGGATATGTCTACATTATGGGTTTTTCCAGAGGTATCCTGGAAAAACTCCGCCGCATCCAGGGAATGCGTCTGCTCTTCCACTTTTTTGTGTGTGTGGAATAGCAGACACACTCTTTCGGAAGCCCTGCCTTCCTCAATCCATGAGGAAGAAGGGCTCTTCCGAAAGAGAAGGTCTTTCTGAAATTTGGCCCAGTGTAGACAGGCCAAATTTTGGAAAAGCCTCTTCCAAAAAAATTATTGAAAAAAGGTACGCAAATTGCTGAGTGCAATTTATATACCTTTTTCCGTTAAATCATTTTAGTCTACACATAGCCTTTGTGGTGCAAATTTAAGATTGTTTGGTTGAGAGGTCCCAAGGCATAGCCCCCTCATCTCCACCTTCAACTTTTTTATAATGCTTTTTTGTTCAAAGAGAGGTAAAATCTCTGAGCATTATCTACATGAAATGTGTATCACTGGATTGCCTCTGCTAAGATCTAAGATGGAATCCTGGCCCCAGTGAAGCCACTTGGACTTTTGTCATTCACTTCAACCATGACAGGTTTCATCAGTAGTGTCCAATACAAAAACGAGCTGTGTAAAAATATATAAAACGTTATTCAATTTCTTTTTTGTTCTGTGAAGTGATGTACCAGATCACTTCATATAATACCAGCACTGCTCAGGCTCTTGGATGAAACTGGCAGAGAAAAAGAAGAGAATCACATTAACTGTGCTTTTCCAGGTCTATGTAATGTTGTAGCCATATTGGTCCCAGAGGAAGACCTCTGTGTAAGCTCAAAAGCTTGTCTTTCTCACCCACAGAAATTGGTCCAACATAAGATTTTACCTCACCCACTTTGTCTCTCTTCTTTCCTGATTTGTGATTTGATATTTTTTATTGTAACACTAGCATCTTTTGGAGTTGGACTTATGTTAACATTTCCTGACTTTCTAATGTTTGAGTCTGGGGCTATGTGACTCCAAATCCTGGAAAGGTGCAGGGAGCAGAAGCCCCCCCTCTTGTGTGGCAGCAGCCATAATGAAGTTTCTTGTAAATGATCATGCTAGAATTCCTGATTTGTTTATATTAATCTGTTTGTCTCTTAAATGCATAAATGTAGTTGGTATAACTTGGATGAGCAGATTTGTTATATTTTTATATTATAGTTTTCATTTTATTAACTGCAAGTGCAGTAGTCTTTGATCTCTAAGAAGGATAGAATAACAAAGTCCATTTATAATAGATTTATCTTCAGAATATATTTGCTTGCCCATCTGCATGTGTTAGAAGTCTTTTGAGGGCATTGCAACATTTATCATAGGATGTTGATAGATCTGAAGGTAAATAGGCCTGTGGGCTTTGCCCATGTTATATCCATACAGAGTTGTCAAGCTGACTTCCCTGGCTTATCTTGCAATTGCATAATATATGGAGGAATCTCTTCTAACAATGTAATGAGAAGTCCAACAAGTTTATCAAGATGCATCAGTTAGAGCTTTACAGTCAAAGATCTCAAAGCACTTCACAAAGGAGATAAGCAATGTTAATTTCATTTATAGTTAGAAAAAGAGAAACTTGACCAAGGTTACAGAGTAGACCAGTGGCAGAGCAAAAAGCTGACCTTCCAGTCTAGTGCCCTATCCCCTGGAGCAAGATAGGATAAAACAGGACACTCACCTTTACTCTCCCCAAATCCTGGGCTAGTTGTTTTTCAGGAAAATGCCCAGCATAACCAGGAGCAACCTGAAAACTGAAAGCTGTCAATGACCCATATGCTGATAGAAGTCATGTAAAAATGATCAGACCCAGAATTTTTTAATACAAGAAATGTGGAAACTTCTGTAACAACTCTATGCAACAGGAAGATCCCACCAAATCAATGTAATCGTCCTGTGGCAAAATAAGTTGGTTTTAGGACTCAATGTGTTGCCACCACACGCTGAGAATTCATGGAGAGGAGTATGCAACAAGGAACAGAATTCCTGCCCTGTTGATCTTACAATGTAGATGCATGAGTTGGGTCTAATACAAACTAGCTGGGAAGGTCTCATCTTGGCAAATGTTATTTGGTGTGTAAATGAAATGTTTCCCAGAAAAGAGTGTTACTGGATACCTTTGTAGGAGGAGATAAGGTGGCAATTGTGAGATACAATTAATCCAGGAGCATAGACAATTTCTGGAGCTAGAGGAGACCGTTATTTCCCTGGCATTAAAAGTTTTGAAGTGATCTATGTTCTTGGATATGCTTAGCATTAGAACTGAAGAAGGATTTACATGTAACTTTTAAATCACCTGAGAGTAGGTAATGAATTGTAGGCACTCAGGACATTGCATGATCGACAGTCTTATCTCTTGCTTTTGAAATGCCATTTGTTATTACTGAAAAGTCATGTTTTACATGGGTTGGGTGGATAGGACATATAGTTAATAGCTATGGGAAAACCAGACCTCTAAGTCCAATGCATGGCTTTTTGTCTTCAGGAAGAATGACAGTAATGTAAAAATGATCAGACTCAGAATTTTGTAATACATGAAAAGTCTTTCAGAGAAAGAAGCACTTGTGCCACACTCAGAAGGAAGGCTGACCTTACTGTTAAGGCATTACCCAGGGACAACTGCTGTTCTATGTTCAGTCCTTGGTTCTGCCATGGAATTCCTGGGTGATTTGGGGCAAACTGCATAAATTCTTCTGTTTCTATGTTACCTATCTGTAAAATTGAGATAATAAATAATACTTCCTTTCTCCCACCCTTTCTCTTGCGTATTTACAAACAAGCACGTCAAGGCAAGGGCTGTCTCTGAGGCCTGGTCTACAGTTGGGAGTTATTTTGAAATAACAAGCAGAGTGTCCACACTACCAACCCTGTTATTTTGAAATAATAACTCCTGCTTTGCATGAGGAATAATTTCAAAACAGTTATTTCAAAATAGCAACAATGTGGACACTCCACTGCTTGCTATTTTGAAATAACTGCTCCCCAGAGTCATTCACAGTAATTATTCCCCAGGGCTTCCTTGGGCTTTAAATCAAGGTAGCGCATCCACATCAAGAGAGCCTGACTCAGGCTAATTTGGAGGCTTCCCTGTAGTGTGAACACGCTATTTCAAAACAGTTATTTTGGGAGTTATTATTTTGAAATAAGTTATTTCAAAATAATTTCCTAGTGTGGCCATTCCCTATGGCTACGTCTATATTGGCAAGATTTTGCACAAATACTCTTTAATGCAAGAGTTTTTGCGTTAGAGTATTTGAGTAAGAAAGTGTCTACACTGGCATGTGGCATCTGTGCCAGTGTAGACACTCTCTTGCGCAAGAAAGCGCCAATGGCCATTTTAAACATTGGGCTTTCTTGCGCAAGAAATTGATGTTGCCTGTCTACACTGGCCTCTTGTGCAAGAACAGTTGCGCAAGAGGGCTTATCCCTGAGCAGGAGCGTCAGAGTATTAGCGCAAGAAGCACTGATTTTATACATTAGAACGTCAGTGTTCTTGCGCAAGTACTCGCAGCCAGTGTAGACAGGTGGCAAGATTTTGCCAATGTATATGTAGCCTACATGTATATATGTACTGTACCAAGCATAACCATTTCCCAGCCTCAGTTGGGGCCACTGCATTACAAAGAATACATTATGACTATAATATGTAATAACTTAATTAATGATAACACTCTCAATAAAAATCAAAGGACAGATACTCAGCTGGTGTAAATTGGCTTAACTTCATTGACTGCTGACCCGCTGTTTCTAATCTTTTGTGTTTTTGAGGATACATCTAGACTGCAAGCTTCTTTCAATAGCTTGCCTCAAAACTGGATTGAAAACTGGATTGAAAACCTCAAAACTGGATTGAAAAAGCAATCTGCTTATTCGAAAACGAGCGTCCAGACTGCATGGACATGCTCTTGAAAGAAAGCCCTGATTGCTATTCACAGAATGGCCACCAGGCCATCTGTGCTTTTTTGATTGCCTCTTCTTTCGAAAAATGTCCCTGTTCTGAGTCCACACAAAAGAGCTCTTTCGAAAAAGGCGTTCTTCCTTGTAATTTGAAGTTCACCAATGTAGAAAAAACCCTGCCTTCTTTCGATGTAATGTAGAAAGAACACAATTGCAATGTGGATGCAGGTGAAGTTTTTTCGAAAAAAGGGCAGTTTTTTCTATGTAGTCTAGACATACCCTGAGAGTATCATCAGTTGGCAATGAGACTGTCAACATAAGTACCATTTCCATTTCTCACTGTGAAATGAGGAACAGAGATTCCTTAGGTCCAGACTTAGACATTGACTGACCGATATTTCTCCTTCAAACTTATATTATTTAACATACTTTGGGCTTAAATATATGAAACTGCAATGTTCAGATGAAGATACCTTTTACTCTAATTTAAACTGTACTTTTAAGAATCATTAAAGATGTAGATGGATGTAATACAACTGAATGACTTCAGAAAGGATCCTTTCAGTATGAAGAGGTTTGGCAAAAGCTGAACTGAACCACTCTCCTAGTTCCCCATTTCCCTCACTTATTTCACTGTCAGAGAAATTACAAGTTTGTCTGCCTAAAGAATATGACATCGTGGAAACAGCAACATATTTACCATAAACTCTTCTATAGGGCCTGATTCTGCTCTCACTGAACGTTAAGGGAATATTTCCCTTGATTTCAAAGAGCATCAGATTTAGACATTAGGGCACAATCCAGCAAGCTACGGAGCAGCTTCTGTGAAGTTCTGAGAACCTTCAACCCTGACAGTTGTCACTTCACAGGAGGTAGTCAGCAGTTCACAGTTCTGAGCCCTGATTGTACATAGATCCTTTTTCAGGTTAGTTCAGAAGGTTCCTCGAGGTGTTTAATCACCAGACCATACTAAATACTAAGACTGTCTCCACAGTGCTGTCAACTGTGCAGAAAGAATGTCAAAGATCATCTTAGAAGGAAGATCATCATATTTAACTGAAAGTAAATCATATGTTTCCTAGCAACATCTCGATTTGGAGTTGCATCAAAGATATATTTTTAAAAAATTTGATGTATTTTTCCTCTCCATGAGCACTCAGCAAACTCAAAGACATAAAGAGACATCAGAAGTCTTTCATGCAAATATTCAGAGTAAATGAAACCTTTTTTTCAGTGTGGTTGCCTTTGTAATAACAGTCTTCTTATTTGTTGGATACTTATGTAACATAAGATGAAAAGGCATTTTATAGCCTTCTGGCAAGGGGACTGAAAATTAACAGCATACCTGTGGCTGCCCCAAGCCAGGGAGGGAGTCATTTTCAGGCCATGGGAAAACTGCAGCTTTGCATCCTTCATTCCTACTTACTTATTGGTTTGCAGTATTTCCATAGAGGTATTTTGCATAAGGCATCATGCTAATAAATAATCCTAGCAAAAATAACAACAGGTAATGGCTTTTGATGAAAGAACAAGAGAGCAAACTGGTAACAGATACTATAATCCATTAATGTTCCCTAAGAATTTGGTTGTTTAACTCATTCTTAGAATTTTGGTTTATATTTTCATGCCTTGTCATGCTTTCAAACCACATAAAGTCCATTGATATTTCTATGCAAATGCTTTTAACAGTGACTGATTACCTCTGGCTGCATAAACAAAGAGATGTGCTACATGCACAAAGATGTGTAATCTTCTTCTTCCCTGTGTTACTATGGGCCATACTCCAACCATCAATCCACATGCAGAGCTCCCAGTGAAACCAAAGGGAGTTTTGCAAAATGATTGATGGCAGAGGGTATAGTCCTTAATACAAAATTCCTATTAATTTGCAAAAGACAAAGCATAAAAAAATAGTTTCAGGGGGTACCCGAGTTAGTCTGTACAGGTAAACTGAAAAAACAAGAAATAGTCCGGTAGCACTTTATAGACTAACAAAACATGTAGATGGTATCATGAGCTTTCATGTGCTCATGATACCGTCTACATAAAAAGATAATGATCTGAATTCTGATCTTATCTACATTGGTCTCACAGCAATGTAACTCCGTTGACTTGAATTATCTACTCCTTGGGTCCAGTGGCTATGATGCACTTTGGATCAGGCCTTTAATGTGAGATCAGATTTAAGCCCATTGAGCTTGATCACAGTCAATCTTTCTCAGTATAGTTAAGGATGTAAAATCATTTCTGCATATGCACAGAATATTGCTTTTGCTTTGACTATTTATCTCCCACATTACTTGTCCAGCGGGAATCTGGTTGGTCCTGATGTTTTGTAATATTGGATATAATGAAAATCAATTTTAAAACTATTTTAAATGCTAATGTTCTTACAGGGCATTTGTTTATTACTTTTCTTCTGCAAGGTCTCCTTAAAGAAGCCTACTTAGAGCTTCTTACCCACATTCAGTGTCATGGTGGTATAGTAGACAACGCCACCAAGACACTGAATGTGGGTAAGAAGCTCAAAGTAAATTTAAATTGCATTCAGCCCTTTAAATTGCATGCAGGGATTCCTTTATCCACCATGAAATGAACCACTGAGATTAAGGCTTAAGCACATCAGCACTAAACACCAGAAGTGATGAATACAGTACTCAATAGAATCCATGCAGGTGGGTGAATATCAGTAAAATGTAATTACCCCAATTAGAATTCTGCCAGGACAGGCATCTCCATGCCTTATAAAAAGATCTCATGAACTCTTTAATGTCCCCATCTGATCAAGACTTAAATTTCATGGCTCAAAGAAATATGCAGCTAATAGGTGTATTGCATCTTTTAGGGATCTGACTTGCCATTGTAATACCTCTTTGCTACTTCAGCCTTCAGCTTGTTTGAACTTCTTTCCTCAGCCATAGCAGTTACATGGGACACTGAGAGATGGCAATGATATTAGATCAGAAAATGACTGATCATTGAGCTAGCTGTGCCAAAGAAGATAAATACAATTTAGTTGTGGTTAATCTATTTTTGTTTGCATTCTCGGTTCATTTAAGACAATGATCACATTGCAATCCATATCACATTAGCATTAAGTATATTTAGTTACAGTGAACGTACTTTTCCTGGGAATGTAAACATTTTTTAATACAATGGGTTTATTTATCAGTCAATATTATGTCACAGTCGACAAAGCGTACATCAGTTCTCTGTGAAGTACGATATTCAATCTCACATTTTGTTGCTGCCTTTTGAGTAATTGAATGAGGAAGAGGGAATGGCACCATCATGAATAATTCCAATTAGGCAACCAGACACCCCATCTTTCTAACTGTAGGCATTTCTAGGGTGCCTTTCATCTTAGGACCTTGTCTGCATGAAAACAGTTTTGCTGGCATAGCCATACCAAGAAAAAAAAATGTTTCAGTCAACAAGTGTTATACCTGTTCTCTGGGAATAATAAATTATACTACCAAAAACACTTTTATTCTGGGATAAGTACATAAACACAAGGGATTATACCAGGATATATGCATCCTTCCTTCACCTCCATGATTTAAATTGTCTTTATGGGATGACACTTCATTGGATCAGCTACAAATTTTCTCCCCGCTTGATCTTCCACTTTCCGGGAAATGCTCAGCACCTTGCAAGTTCTGGTCCTTAGAGAATTTGACCTTATACACAACATTGATTTTTATTTTTTGCCTTGTTTTTCTAACCTTTCGTTAAGTATTTTGAAAGGTTTCCCATTTGAAAGAGAATATTTATGGAACATTTTAATTTTAATAAAGAAGAAAATATTTTGGAATAAGAAATGGGAGGAAACTTTAGGTTCTGATAATCCACTGTAAAACATTGCTAACTTGTACAAAAGGTTGGCAGGCCCACTACAAACCACTGAATGTTGCAAACTGCCAAATAAGAAAAGATAAACAATAAAAAGCAGGGAAGAGGCAACATCACATGTTCATCTATTTGACAAGTGTCGTTTAGTTGTAATTAGTTTGGTTAATAAATTGGATAGTAGATTTCTCAAAGGATTGTCACAGATTTTATAAGTTAACAGAATCAGGAAAGATCTCATTACAATACCCACCTATTAAGCCTTTCCTGAAAAGGAGAGTGAGACCACTGATTTTTCAGTGCCAATAAAAGGTTGTGCAGATTAGCAAAACTCTATTGTATGTATAACAGGCAGGCAGATAAAAAGGTACAAATTTAGATCTTCCATTGCCTATTAAAAATGGCTACAGTATTCCACATGAAGAACCCAAATACCAATATTAAAATGGAGTTACAAGGCTTAAGATAACTGCTATAAAAGGATGTTAGATATTTTTTTTATAAAGGGTAATAAAATGCAGTCACTGATGCTCACATGTTTGTCTCCCATTTCAGGGCTGGTAAGTGTTTTGCTGGCTTTTCATTAATAGTTGGAAATTTTCACAAAGCCTGTTGGTTCAACATGGCATGTCAAAAATGCTGTTAATTGTGAGGTGGGAAAGCATGCAAAGATGTTTAACTGAGTCCAATGCACTACACAATGCACCTAATTTCTCCTCACAGATGTGGTTTGATGAGTGCCTGTGTGGGAACACCAGTTCATCTTGGAAGAAGCAAGATCTCATTCCTTCTTTCTAGGTTTGATGGTTCTCTCTTCCCCGGGTTTAGCCTCAGAGTTAATCAAGTCTAATACGCCAAGAGATGAGAGGAAACTAGCAGGATTAAGGTAGAAATTCCGTTCTCACTCTCCCTTTACCTCCCAATACACACTGCGCAAATGAGATGCTGGAAGTTTGTTTTCTTCCTCTAAGTATTAGTTAGAAATCTGGCACCCTACACTGAAGCTACTTGGTTCAGCTCAATGTTTGCAAAGCCCAAAGGTCTTTTATACCAGGCCAGCTGGAAGGTGGTGCTCAGTACTCTGCGAGGAGAAGGAATAGGTAATGTTTCCAGAACTGAGGCAAGAATTTGTGGAAGAGTTTACAGGATTAATGACTGGAGTTTCCTGGTTAAACAGGAGGTGTAATGTTCCTTTTTCAGGGTTGCAAAATAAAAAATCCTGAGTCCCTATAGAGTTCATTCTCCCTGCAAGAAGCAGCACCTACTGCATACCACATGGCTCTGGAATATAAACAATCCACATCACATTAGCATTTCAACATGGCCTCAGTGAAATGGGCCCTTTCTACAGCTGAAGGTCTGAGAGCATTGTGTGAGCCATGTGCTTACTGGTTATGGCCAGACACAAGATGTGAAACTTAATGGATCTGATATGGTATGATGAATCCTATGCCCCATTCTTCCTTCCGCTCTCAACTTCTTTTTGCTTGATCTATCCAACACAATTCCTATTGCAGCAGAAAAGTCATCAAAAGTTTATTCTCCTGAGTCTCTATCAAGGTGCTCCAAGGATTGACCAGCAGGTGTGCAGTGAAAGTAAAGTGCTTGGCACACTAATTCTCCTCCTCATCTCTCTTTATCTGGGGATCAAGCATCTTAGGGTATGTCTACACTGCAACACTATTTCGAAATAACTAGCACTATTCCAAAATAACTTAGTCCATATCTACTCAGCAGGGAGTTATTTCGAAATCGTGTCAAAATTCTGTCAAGCTGGAGGATTTCTTGCTCTGACTCCTGTAACCCTCATTGTACAAGGAATAAGGGAAGTTGGAAGAAGAGTGCTCTATTTCGAAATAAGTGCTGTGCAGCCCCTTCCTATTTTGAAATAAGCTATTTTGAAATAAGATACACAATTGACGTAGCTTTTTTTGAGTTAAGCCCTCTAGTGTAGACACAACCTTAGTAATACACTCAGCCTCTCTTAGTTTAGGGCCTATCTCAGAAAATACCACGGCTAAGATCTACAAAGGTACTTAGGTTCCTAACTTTTGTTGCAATCAGTGGAAGTTAGGAGCCTAAAGGCCTTTGTGGATCTGGGCCTGAGTGCCTTCTGAAAGTGGCTGACACCCAGCTTTTTAAAGGCATCTAGGCATTGTTCCTCTTACCTTTGCAAGGCCCCGATGACACAGACCGCTACATTTTGTTTTCAGAAGAGTCATAGGCACTTAAGACCCACCGAATATGTCTTCACTTGCTGGTAGATCAGCACTACTGTAATCGATCAGCAAGTTTTAACCTATCAGGTTTAGTGAAGACACACTAAATTGATGGGGGAGCATTCTCTCACCAATCTGTGTACTCAAGGGCGGTCCGTGAGCCTAGGTGAGCTAGGCAGCTGCGTAGGGTGCCGCTGGCCCAGGCACCTGATGATGACATCATGGCTATTGACAGCCGTGCAGGCAGGGGCGCTGATTGCGCCGCCCTGCCTACGGTACCAGCTGCTGCAGCCGGCCTTGGGCTGCTCCTGTGTGTACTCCTTCTCCCTGAGAAGTATAAGGGAAGTCAAAGGGAGGCACTCTCCCATTGACACAGCACAGTGTAGCCCCTGTAATAAGTGGATCACATAATTGAAGTTGCATAAATTATATTGATTTAGTGTAGATCATCCCTTAGTTTCATTGAAAGTGAATGAGTAGTAGGCTTGAGACTTAGGCTTCTAAGTGCCCTATATATAATTAGTTGAATTTTGACCATTAAAGTCCCCTACACACCTAGGTTTTTGCCAATGGGGCATGTGCACAGGCACCCCAATCTAAGCATTTGGACACTCATACCTAAGTGCTAATGGGACTTACCTATGGGGTGAATGCAATAGGTGTTCTCAAAACATACCTAAGCCCACACAAAACAGTCAAGTAGGAGAAGAAGATGCTCCCTCCTAGTTTTTAGCCTAGTAGTTAAATAACACACCCAGGAACTGGCTGACCTGCCTGATGTGTAGCAGGGATATGAATTTGGATCTCCCCTCCAAGCAGCACTCCCTACCCTTTGGTTATGGGGTATTACCAGACAGATTACAGAGTATATGGGGTAGTGAAGACGTTACAACCATGAGATGAAAGGTCATCACTAAGAAAAAACAAATTGGGGATAGGTACCACCCACCCAGCCTAGACTTAGACCAGGGTCGCCAATGTGGGGGGCAAAAGGGCAGATGTCTGGGGCTTGGCTATTTAAAAGGGGCCTAGGGCTCCTGGCTGCCACCACTGCTACTGTGGCAGGAGTACTGGCTGCAATCCTGGGTCCTTTAACTCACTGCTGGAGGCCCACATGATGTGATCCAGGGGAAGCTCGCTCCTAGCCTCACCCCTTCCACTTGAGGCCTCGCCACTTTCGGGGGCCTCACCCCCACGTTGCTCAGGGCCCTGGAAAGTCTGTCACCAGCCCTGATTTAGACTCAGTACCTTTGAGGGGGATAGATCTTCGGCCACACCCATCCCCTTTGCATGCCCTTCCAACTAGCTCAGGCGGCTTCCCACTCAGTGATCTGGCTTTAGTGAATCCATCCTTAGGTGTCTGACTCTCCCCATGCATTACATAGGGGCTACGTCTACACTGGCCCCTTTTCCGGAAGGGGCATGTAAATTTCACCAGTCATCGTAGGGAAATCCGCGGGGGATTTAAATATCCCCCGCGGCATTTAAATAAAAATGTCCGCCGCTTTTTTCCGGCTTTTAAAAAAGCCGGAAAAGAGCGTCTACACTGGCCCCGATCCTCCGGAAAAAGCGCCCTTTTCCGGAGGGTCTTATTCTTACTTTGAAGTAAGACGCTCTTTTTTAAAAGCCGGAAAAAAGCGGCGGACATTTTTATTTAAATGCCGCGGGGGATATTTAAATCCCCCGCGGATTTCCCTACGACGACTGGTGAAATTTACATGCCCCTTCCGGAAAAGGGGCCAGTGTAGACGTAGCCACGAAGTCTAGGTGGCTAACTCAGTGCTATGGATTCCACTGTATGACAAAGTGCCTGAAAATCTGATGTGGCAATGCAGTGTCACAATGCCTAACTCCCTTTCTGTTTCTAACCCCTCGGATCTGATATTGATCTCCAGTCATCAAAAGAAACTCCACTGAAGTCAATGGGGGTAAAAATCCATGGACTCAAATCCATGGACTCAGTGGAACTATCCGTTAGAATTCTTTATCCTGATGGTTAACTAAAATTCTTGTCCCTCTGGGGTACAAAAACTGAGTCCCATACAGTTTTCTATCTCTCAAATCAAGATCTTCCCTTTTCCCTGTAGACACTGATAGTCCAAAGGCACTTTACACAAGAGAGAGAATTTACTTCAGTGCCTTAAGACAACATTTTCTTTTCAATCTATGTTGCACTGTATTCAGGTTAGCTGCTACTTGTGCTCAGAGGTGTCTGCTTTTTAGTGATGCTGAATGTGATTAGTTTGTGAAGTGTTTTGGGATCATACAAGATGAATAGTACTAAATAACTGTAAAAATCTATTAGTAGCAGCTGCGTGTGCTGGGCATCAGTGGTTAACATCAGCCATCTTCTTCAGAAGGAAACCCTGCTAGGCTGTGTCTAGACTGGCCAGTTTTTCCAGAAAATCAGCTGCTTTTCCGGAAAAACTTGCCAGCTGTCTACACTGGCCACTTGAATTTCCGCAAAAGCACTGACTTCCTACTGTAAAAAATCAGTGCTTTTTGCAGAAATACTCTGCTGCTCCCATTCGGGCAAAAGTCCCTTTTGTGCAAAACTTTTGCGCAAAAGGGCCAGTGTAGACAGCTGAGATTTGTTTTGCCCAAAAAAGCCCCGATCGCAAAAATGGCGATCGGGGCTTTTTTGCACAAAAGTGCGTCTAGATTGGCACGGACGCTTTTCCGCAAAAAGTGCCTTTGCGGAAAAGCGTCTGTGCCAATCTAGACGCTCTTTTCCGAAAATGCTTTTAATGGAAAACTTTTCCGTTAAAAGCATTTCCGGAAAATCATTCCAGTCTAGACGTAGCCCTAGTGTGTGTGTAGGTTCCTGTAGGCTCTAGTGATAGTAAGCCAATGCAAGGAAAAGTTACACTGGGAAATAAAGTAAATCAAAGCATGTTTTCATTTTTCATAAATATGTTTCAGATGGTGTAAGAGGTAGTTCACAGTAATATGACCTTGCATTCTCTCTATAGAATTATATCGATTACAGGAAGAGGAGCTCAAAGCAGGATCCTACTCTGAAGACCTACTCTGGTATAAGTACTATTAATCATATATTGGCAGAGTCAAGCAAGATAGATATAAAGAAAAATCAAAGTCCCTGATCTTTGAAGTTGACAATCCTAATTAAAGGGTGATATACTCAAACTGGCTGTTCAGTCATAAACTTTTTATCATCACTGCCAGATAAAGTTTCCCGCCCAAAGTACCAGTTGCCAATTCACAGGCATTATCAACCGTATTCTGTTAATTAGATTCACTGGGCCCGATTCTCTTCTCATTTACCCAGATTTAAATCTGGAGTAGTTTCATTGGCATCAGTGGAGTCAATGCGGGAGAAGAATCAGGTCCATGATATTGCCCTTAATTCCAGTTTGAAACTCAGCCATAAAGAAGCTTAGGAACCTAAACCATGGACTAAAGTACTCAGGTTAAAGTCCCTAAGCCCAAGTTTTGAGTTTTCTGTAATCCACACAACTCCAGCTGAACCCTGCAAGCACCTAAATTCACTTTGTGGCTACGTTTTCAAAGTAAAAGTTCCCTAGGCCTTGAGCATGCATTCTGCTGCCTCCTCTGGCTTCCCAGATGCCAATTTCTTGGCTAAGCCCCAGAGCAATTCCCAAACCAGAGGAGACAGGTGTCAGGCTACCTAAATCACATATGGGCCCCATCTGCTAGGCACACTTAGAGGGTACTTGCTTGGTTGGGTTCATTCAAACTCTGGCTGGAGGAGGAGAAAAGAGGTACCCCTCTTATGACTTCGAGCCCAATGGTTAGGGCATTTCCCAAGGATGCAGGATAAGCACTCTCCTTTCTGCCAGAGAAAAGGAGAAGAGATTTGAACTAATAATGCGCGCGACCGGGGTTTCTTGCGCAAGAAATCCCTATGGCTTAAATGGCCATCAGAGCTTTCTTGCGCAAGAGAACGTCCACACTGCCATGGATGTTCTTGCGCAAAAGCACATCTCCCACATGGCAGTTTGGACATGTTCTTGCGCAAGAGTTCTGGCACAAGAACCCTTGCTCAAGATGTTCTTGCGCAATAACCTGCCAGTGTAGACATAGACTCTCTGTCCATCCTCTTTGGAACCACCCTTCAGGTAGTTAAAGGTTACTATCAAATCCCCACTCACTATTCTCTTCTGCAGACTAAATAAGCCCCAATCCCTCAGCTTCTCCTTGTAGGTCATGTGCTCCAGTCCCCCTCATCATTTCCATTGCCCTCTACTCGACCCTCTCCAACGTGTCCACATCCTTTCTATAGTAAGGTGCCCAGATTTGGATACACTACTCCAGAAGTTTAGGTATTCAAATTCCTTTGAGGGAAAATGAATAGAGTTCTTCAATCCCTTCTTACTAGATTCTTCAGAAACCAGTGCAAACCTAACCCACCCTGTACATGAACATAGATAAAGCTAAAACAAGTATTTACATCATACTATGGAGCAAATAAAGCCTAGGGAGGGAAATACCATTAACTTAAAGTATATGCTGATGTAAGGGTATGTCTACACTACAACGTTAATTCGAACTAACTTAGTTCGAATTAGTTAATTCGAACTAAGCTAATTCGAACTAACGGAGCCAACCTAAAAAACTAGTTCAAATTAGCGTTTTGCTAATTCGAACTAGCATGTCCACATTAAGTGGACCCTGAACCAGGCTTAAGGATGGCCGGAAGCAGTGCCGGCAGGGCATCAGAGGAGGACTTAGAGCGTGGAGATGCTGTCTCAGGCTAGCCGAGGGCTGTGCTTAAAGGGTCCCGACCCCCACCCCGGACAGACAGTTCTCAGGGGTGCCCCACTTGCAAACCAGTCCTGGCTTGGATTGTCCGGAGTACCCACACTGGGCAAATCACAGCACTCGGCCGTCAGACCGGCTGCACTTGCCACAGGCTGCCATCTGGGGAGAGGGGGTAATTGGGGGGCTGCAGGAGAGTTTCCACCCCCAGAATCCCGCAGAGCCAGCCCAGTCCTCCCCATCAGGGGTGAGTACCCCATTCCTCCCTCACCTCCTTCCACTTACCCTTCCCTAGACCTCTTCTTGATGTACAAAATAAAGGACAATTGTGTTAAAAAATGGAATCTGTCTTTATTGAACAAAACTGGGAGAGACTGGGAAAAGGAGGTGGGAGAGGGGAAGAGAGAGGCTGGGAGAGGAGAGGGCAACTAAAATGATCAGGGGTTGGGAACAGGTCCCATATGAAGAGAGGCTAAAGAGACTGGGACTTTTCAGTTTAGAAAAGAGCAGACGGAGGGGGGACAGGATAGAGGTCTCTAAAAGCAGGAGTTGGGTGGAGAGGGTACATCAAGAAAAGTTCTTCATTAGTTCCCATAAAGAAGGACTAGAGGACACCAAAGGAAAGGAATGGGTAGCAGGCTTCAAACTAGAAACAGAAAGTTGTTCTTCACAAAGTAAAGAGTCAACCTATGGAACTCCTTGCTGCAGGAGGCTGTGAAGGCTAGAATTAGAACAGAGTTTAAAGGGAAGTGAGATAAATTCATGGAGGTTGGGTCCATGGAGTGGTATTATCCAGGGGGTAGGAGTGGTGTCCCTGCCCAAGGTTTGTGGAAGGCTGGAGAGGGATGGCTCGAGACAAATGGCTTGGTCACTGTCTTCGGTCCATCCCCTCCAGGGTCCCTAGGCTTGGCCGCTGTCGGCAGACAGGCTACTGGGCTAGATTAACCTTTGGTCTGACCCTGTATGGCCATTGTAAGCTCAGGGCTCAGGGTCGGGGGTCTCAGTGGACCCCCTTGATTTTCATGCACACCTGCTCCTGGGTGGCCAGGCTGGCAGCTCTCCTGCCCTAGACGGCCACCTTCCTGTGCCTAGTGCGGAGATCGTGGACAAGGTCCACGATGTCTGCACTAGCCCAGGCGGGTGCCCGCGTCTTGCGGTCCCGGGCAAGCTCCCGGGAGCCGCCAGCCTGGTCCCGGGAAGAGGGGGAGGGCTGGGGGGCATCGGGTGGGTGGCTCGATCCATGCAAGGTGCAGGGTCTGCTGGCTGGGTGCTGGCAGGCTTGCACCTGGCACGGGCACCGTAGCCAGCCCGTGCCCCTTTAAGGGGTCCGGGGCCGGGAGGGGGGCAGATGAGTTTCCGTGGTGTTGGCCACCAGGGAAAGCTGGGGAGGGCTAGCCTCCCACTAGTTCGAATTAAGGGGCTACACACCCCTTAATTCGAACTAGCTAGTTCGAACTAGGCTTAATCCTCGTAAAATGAGGTTTTCCTAGTTTGAACTAAGCGCTCCGCTAGTTCGAATTAAATTCAAACTAGCGGAGCGCTAGTGTAGCGCCTATTAAAGTTAGTTCAAACTAACGTCCGTTAGTTCGAACTAACTTTGTAGTGTAGACATACCCTAAGAGAGTACAACATTTCAGGGTCCCTTTATAATAAACTCCCACACTGTAGCCTTAAATCTTAATAGTCTGAGAAGGTTATTATTGGATGTTTTTAGCATTACATTTCATACTGACAGGGCTTTATGATGTGTATTACAGAAGAATGTTGTTAACCTAATCATTTTACCAAGTCTTTGTAATATAATAGTTTCAAACATTTTGAACAAAGCATAACTTGAATCTTCATAAACATAGATGAAAGAAACATCTCTAGTAATGTTATTTTCTTGTTTCTCTTCCAACCCCATCAGTTAGAATGGCTAAATCCAGATCATCGCCTTTCTACAAACTGCAAGCAAATATATATATATATATATATACTGGGGTTCTTAGGGCATGCTCATGAAATCCTTTACTCTCTGGAGTGAAATCCTTTACTCACAAGTCCCATGGATTACTCATGTGAATAACCAGGAGTGGAGAAAATGGTTTGCAAAGTCAGTCTCTAAGGGTGCATCTACACAGCACCCTAAACTCAAAATAAGATGCCCAATTTGCGCTACCTAAATTGTGTATCTTATTTCGATTGTATTTTGAAATAGCTTATTTCAATATTTGGCATGTCTACACAATGCCAAATTTTGAAATAAAGTGCTATTTTGAGACATCCCTTAACCCTCGTGTAACGAGGGTTACAGGGATGCCGGAATAGCATGCCCGTTATTTAAAAAAAAAATTCAAAATAACAGGTGCATTTAAAAGATGTGGGATAGCTATCTCGGGATACCTCCAATATCCCAAAATAGCCACACTGTCTAGATACACCCTTAGTCTTTAAGGGTATGTCTATACTACAAAGTTAATTCGAATTAACAGACGTTAGTTCGAATTAACTTTGATAGGCGCTACACTAGCAAACCGCTAGTTCGAACTTAATTCGAACTAGCGGAGCGCTTAATTCGAACTAGGTAAACCTCATTCTACAAGGACTAATGCCAAGTTCGAATTAAGTACTTCGAATTAAGGGCTGTGTAGCCACTTAATTCGAACTAGTGGGAGGCTAGCCCTCCCCAGCTTTCCCTGGTGGCCACTCTGGGCACCACCAGGAAAACTCGTCTGCCCCCCTCCTGGCCCCGCAACCCTTAAAGGGGCACGGGCTGGCTACGGTGCCCGTGCCAGGTGCAAGCCTGCCAGCACCCAGCCAGCAGACCCTGCACCTGGCACGGCACGAACCAGCCACCCGCTGCCACCCAGCCCGCTGCCTCTTCCCGGGACCAGGCTGGCGGCTCCCGGGAGCCTGCCCAGGTCCGCAAGAGGCGGGCGCCCACCTGGTCTAGTGCAGACATCGTGGACCTCATCCACGACCTCCGCAGTAGGCACAGGAAAGTGGCCGTCCAGGGCAGGATAGCTGCCAGCCTGGCCACCAAGGAGCAGGTGTGCATGAAAATCAGGGTGGTCCAGTGAGACCTCCGACCCTGAGCCCTGAGCTTAGAATGGCCGTAATGGGTCAGACCAAAGGTCCATCTAGCCCAGTAGCCTGTCTGCTGACAGCGGCCAACACTAGGGACCCTGGAGGGGATGGACCGAAGACAATGACCAAGCCATTGGTCTCGTGCCATCCATCTCCAGCCTTCCACAAACAGAGGCCAGTGACACCATTTCTACCCCCTGGCTAATACCACTCCATGGACCCAACCTCCATGAATTTATCTCACTTCTCTTTAAACTCTGTTATAGTTCTAGCCTTTACATCCTCCTGCGGCAAGGAGTTCCACAGGCTGACTATTTGATTTGTGAAGAAGAACTTTGTTATTAGTTTGAAGCCTGCTACCCATTCATTTCATTTGGTGTCCTCTAGTCCTTCTATTATGGGAACTAATGAAGAACTTTTCTTTATGCGCCCTCTCCACACCACTCATGCTTTTATCCCTCCACAGTCTCCTCTTTTCTAAGCTGAAAAGTCCCAGTCTCTTTAGCCTCTCTTCATATGGGACCTGTTCCAAACCCCCGATCATTTTAGTTGCCCTCGCCTCTCCCACTCTCTCTTCCCCTCTCCCACCTCCTTTTCCCAGTCTCCCCGAGTTTTGTTCAATAAAGAAAGTTTCTATTTTTGAACACAAGTGTCTTTTATTTTGTACATCAGGAATGGGGGGCTAAGGAGGGGTTAGTGGAAGGGTGTGAGGGAGGAATGGGGTACGAGCCCCCAGTGGGGAGGACTGGGGTGGCTCTGCGAGCTCCTCAGGGTGGAAGCTCTCCTGCAGCCCCCCGATTGACCCCCCCCCTGGATGGCAGCCTGCGGCAAGTACAGCCGGGCTGATGGCCGAGTGCTGTGATGTGCTGAGTGTGGGCACTCAGGGCACTCCAAGCCAGGACTGCTTTGCAAGTGGGGAACCCCTGAGAACTGTCTGTCTGGGGTGGGGGTTGGGTCCCTTTAAGCACAGCCCTCGGATAGCCTGAGACAGCAGCTCCACGCTCTAAGTCCTAATCTGATGCCCTGCTGGCACTGCTTCCGGCCATTCTTAACCTTGGTTCAGGGTCCACTCAATGTGGACATGCTAGTTCGAATTAGCAAAATGTTAATTCGAACTAGTTTTTAGGTCTAGATGCACTAATTTGAATTAGCTTAGTTCGAATTAACTAATTCGAATTAAGTTAGTTCAAATTAGTGCTGTAGTGTAGACATACCCTAAATTATAAGTTATTTTTATCTCCTATCTGACTTGTACATCCAATATTTTATAATACTTTGACAAGAAATCTCTAAGAAAGAACAAAGTAAAGAATAACCTGAGCTCATTTATTATTATTTATCACATGCAGAACAAGATAAACAATTTTATCTGCAAGAAATACACATGGGCAGACTCTTGTGACTGTACAGAAGCTGGGTGACATCAAAGGACTTCTGTGTAGGTGCAGGGATCCACCCACGTGGCTCTCCTTGCAGTCTTGGGATCCAAGTGCTCCCTACTGCGAGCAAAGGTTGCATAATCTAGTCTGTTCTAAGTGCTGTGTGAGCTGTGATATGTTCCCTCGCTACCACATGCAGAACAAGATAAACAATTTATCAAAGTTACAGGAACAGACCATCAGAATAAGAGAAAAGCACTGCAGTATGTTAACACTGAACATTAAAAAGTCTCAGAGGGGTAGCTGTGTTAGTCGGTAACTTTAAAAACAACAAGTAGTCCTGTGGCACCGTAGAGACTAACAAAAATATGTAGGTTCATGAGCATTCATAGGTAAAACTAATCTGATGAAGGGGTTTTACCCACAAAAGCCCATGATCCTATGTAATTTTGTTAGTCTTTACGGGTATGTCTACACTACAAAGTTTATTCGAACTAACGGACGTTAGTTTGAATTAACTTTCATAGGCGCTACACTAGCGCTCCGCTAGTTCGAACTTAATTCGAACTAGCGGAGCGCTTAGTTCGAACTAGGAAAACCTAATTTTACGAGGATTAAGCCTAGTTCGAACTAGCTAATTCGAATTAAGAGGTGTGTAGCCCCTTAATTCGAACTAGTGGGAGGCTAGCCCTCCCCAGCTTTCCCTGGTGGCCACTCTGGCCAACACCAGGGAAACTCATCTGCCCCCCTCCCGGCTCCGGACCCCTTAAAGGGGCACGGGCTGGCTATGATGCCCGTGCCAGGTGCAAGCCTGCCAGCACCCAGGCAGCAGACCCTGCACCTGGCACGGATTGAGCCACCCACCCGATGCCCCCCAGCCCTCCCCCTCTTCCCGGGACCAGGCTGGCGGCTCCCGGGAGCTTGCCCGGGACCGCAAGAGGTGGGCACCCTCCTGGGCTAGTGCAGACATCATGGACCTCGTCCACGATCTCCGCACTAGGCACAGGAAAGTGGCCGGCTAGGGCAGGAGAGCTGCCAGCCTGGCCACCCAGGAGCAGGTGTGCAAGAGAATCAAGGGCGTCCACTGAGACCCCCGACCCTGAGTCCTGAGCTTACAATGGCCGTCCTGGGTCAGACCAAAGGTCCATCTAGCCCAGTAGCCTGTCTGCCGACAGCAGCCAACCCTAGGGAACCTGGAGTGGATGGACCGAAGACAGTGACCAAGCCATTTGTTGTGTGCCATTCGTCTCCAGCCTTCCACAAACCTTGGGCAGGGACACAACTCCTACCCCCTGGCTAATAGCACTCCATGGACCCAACCTCCATCACTTTATCCCCTCCGTCTCCTCTTTTCTAAGATGAAAAGTCCCAGTCTCTTTAGCCTCTCTTCATATGGGACCTGTTCCCAACCTTTGATCATTTTAGTTGCCCTCCCCTCTCCCAGCCTCTCTCTTTCCCTCTCCCACCTCCTTTTCCCAGTCTCCCCCAGTTTTGTTCAATAAAGACAGATTCCATTTTGGAAGACACGTTTTCTTTATTTTGTACATCAAGAAGAGGTCTAGGGAAGGGTAAGTGGAAGGAGGTGAGGGAGGAATGGGGTACGAGCCCCGATGGGGAGGACTGGGCTGGCTCTGCGGGCTTCTGGGGGTGGAAACTCTCCTGCAGCCCCCCAATTACCCCCTCTCCTCAGATGGCAGCCTGCGGCAAGTGCAGCTGGTCTGATGGCCGAGTGCTGTGATGTGCCCAGTGTGGGTAGTCCGGGCACTCCAAGCCAGGACTGCTTTGCAAGTGGAGCACCCCTGAGAACTGTTTGTCTGGGGTGGAAGTCGGGACCATTTAAGCACAGCCCTCGGCTAGCCTGAGACAGCATCTCCACGCTCTAAGTCCTAATCTGATGCCCTGCCGGCCATCCTTAATCCCGGTTCAGGGTCCACTTAATGTGGACATGCTAGTTCAAATTAGCAAAATGCTAATTAGAACTAGTTTTTTAGTCTGGAGCCATTAGTTCGAATTAGCTTAGTTCAAATTAACTAATTCAAACTAAGTTAGTTCGAATTAACTTTGTAGTGTAGACATACCCCAAAGGTATGTCTACACTACAGCATTAATTTGAATTAACTTAATTCGAATTGGTTAATTCGAACTAAGCTAATTCAAACTAGTGCATCTAGAACTAAAAACTAGTTCGAATTAGCATTTTGCTAATTCGAACTAGCATGTCCACATTAAGTGGACCCTGAACCGGGCTTAAGGATGGCTGGAAGGAGTGCCGGCAGGGCATCAGATTAGGACTTAGAGCGTAGAGCTGCTGTCTCAGGCTAGCCGAGGGCTGTGCTTAAAGGCACCCGACCCCCACCCCAGACAGACGGTTTTCAGGGTTTCCCCACTTGCAAAGCAGTCCTGGCTTGGAGTGCCCTGAGTGCCCACACTTGGCACATCACAGCACTCGGCCATCAGCCTGGCTACACTTGCCGCAGGCTGCCATCCGGGAGGGGCTTAATCGGGGGGGCTGCAGGAGAGTTTCCACCCTGAAGAGTCCACAGAGCCACCCCAGTCCTCCTCATCGGGGACTCGTACCCCATTCCTCCCTCACTTCCTTCCACTTACCCCTCCCTAGCCCCCCTTCCTGATGTACAAAATAAAGGACATGTGTGGTCAAAAATAGAAACTCTCTTTATTTAACAAAACTGGGGGAGACTGGGAAAAGGAGGTGGGAGAGGGGAAGAGAGAGGGTGGGAGGGGGAGGGCAACTAAAATGATCAGGGGTTTGGAACAGGTCCCATATGAAGAGAGGCTAAAGAGACTGAGACTTTTCAGCTTAGAAAAGAGGAGACTGAGGGGGGATATGATAGAGGTCTATAAAAGAATGAGTGGTGTGGAGAGGGTGCATAAATAAAAGTTCTTCATTAGTTCCCATAATAGGAGGACTAGAGGACACCAAATGAAATGAATGGGTAGCAGGCTTCAAACTAATAACATAAAGTTCTTCTTCACAAAGCAAATAGTCAACCTGTGGAACTCCTTGCTGCAGGAGGCTGTGAAGGCTAGAACTAGAACAGAGTTTAAAGGGAAGTGAGATAAATTCATGGAGGTTGGGTCCATGGAGTGGTATTATCCAGGGGGTAGGAGTGGTGTCCCTGGCTTCTGTTTGTGGAAGGCTGGAGATAGACGGCTCGAGACAAATGGCTTGGTCATTGTTTTCGGTCCATCCCCTCCAGGGTACCTAGTGTTGGCCGCTGTCGGCAGACAGGCTACTGGGCTAGATGGAACTTTGGTCTGACCCAGTATGGCTATTCTTATGTTCTTATGTTCTAAGCTCAGGGCTCAGGGTCGGGGGTCTCACTAGACCACCTTGATTTTCATGCAAACCTGCTCCTGGGTGGCCAGGATGGCAGCTATCCTGCCCTAGACGGCCACTTTCCTGTGCCTAGTGCGGACGTCATGGACATTGGAGGCTTCCCCCCAAACCTGGATGAGGTCCACAATCTCCGCACTAGACCAGGTGGGCGCCCACCTCTTGCGGCCCCGAGCAGTCTCCTGGGAGCCACCTGCCTGGTCCCGGGAAGAGGCTGAGGGCTGGGTGGCAGCGGGTGGCTGGTTCATGCCGTGCCAGGTGCAGGGTCTGCTGGCTGGGTGCTGGCAGGCTCGCACCTGGCACAGGCACCATAGCCAGACCATGCCCCTTTAAGGGCTCCAGGGCCGGGAGGGGGGCAGAAAAGTTTCCCTGGTGGTGCCCAGAGTGGCCACCAGGGCAAGCTGGGGAGGGCTAGCCTCCCATTAGTTCGAATTAAGTGGCTTCACAGCCCTTAATTCGAACTACTTAATTTGAACTAGGCGTTAGTCCTCGTAGAATGAGGTTTACCTAGTTCGAATTAAGTGCTCCGCTAGTTTGAATTAAGTTCGAACTAGCGTTTTGCCTGTGTAGCGCCTATCAAAATTAATTGGAACTAACGTCTGTTAGTTCAAATTAACTGTGTAGTGTAGACATACTCTAAAGTATCACTGAACATTAAGTCACTGATGAAGAAATTATCCACATGATTAATCTATTTAGAGGTGGATTTCTTTGCAAACATTTACTTCCTTTTCTCTCTTTTAAAGAGATATTGCAAAGATAAAAAAAAGTCTCTAAAACACTTTTCTTTACTTCTGCTACTAATTACTAATTATAATTATTACATCCAAAATTGAAATTTTAAAATCAGCCTTTTCACTGTTTCTGTGGCTTGTTCACTTTTTCCATTTCACCCAGTTTAGAGAATAAAAGTTGCCTGATTATGATCAGTTTTGCTTTCTGGTTATAGAAAGTAATACTCCTAGGTTTCCTACTCTGAGCATGAATGTTTACATCCTTTGAAATTATATGAGAAAAGAAAAAAAAAGTAATAGTTTTTACAAGTATACACACAAATAGACAAATGCAACATGCATTTTTTAAAAAAAAATCCCTAAATTTGGGACTTAAAATATTCAATAGGGTTCCTTTAAGTCTAATAGACTGGTTCTTTCAAACTGTCCTGGTGTACAGCAGGGACCTTGCCATCAGATAGCCCATAGTCTACAAGAGCTGAAATATGTCATCAAGACTGTATTTTACTGTCTGATGTTCCTTGATTCAGTTTGTAGGGCTGAATAAGGAAATCACCCTTTTAATGAATTATATCTACCCATATGATGTTATGTACCTCATGAATTGTAGACCAATTTTTTAAGAATGGGATTTTATAAATGAAACAATGTTAACCACTTTTGGAAGAATTTGTTAGTTACCTGTTAAGAATTATTTTTGAAATATCTGTTATTGTTACTTTTTTTATATTGTAACTAAAACCCTATTTTAAACAGTTAATACATTGTAACTACAGTGACTCCCTATTGTAACTGAAACCCCATTTTCAACTTTGTACTGCCTTAACTCTGTTTAATGTTAGGTGTGTGTCTGTAATCTCATTTAAAAGTGTGAATGTGGGTGTGTGAGCAATGGGCTCAGTACCCTAAGCCAGCCTGTCTAAATGACCAGCTGCCAGCACCACTTTGATGGTGGAAGAACAAAGCTGGTGAGCTCTGCAAAAGCACCCACCCAAGAAAGAGAGAAACAAAAGCCCCATCAAGAAAAGAAGATCAAAGTCTCATCTGCCTTTTACTGATGACTCATGGTTATACAGGGCAAAGGGACAGGATCTGTGGACTAAAACATATAAAAAGATGGGTGCAAAACTATAGGTTTGGGTTTTTTGGTTCTGCAATCATCCTCCAGGAGCATCTGTGCATACCAACATGACCCAACTCCCCTCCTCTTGTCTAAACCACCCGGCTAGTGGACTAGCATAAGCAACTCAGGGTACGTCTAGACTGCAGAGTTTTTCTGGGATACCAAAGGTATCCTTGAAAAGCTCTGCCACATCCAAGGAACATGTCTGCTTTTCCAGAAAAAAAATTGGAAAAGGAGATGCGGTTTTTTGGAATCCCTGTAAACCTTATTCTATGAGGAAGAAGGGATATTCCAAAAGAGACTTTTTTCTGACATTTAGCCTGTGTAGACAGGGCAAATGTTGGAAAAGCCTCTTTTGGAAGAAAACCAGAAAAAGATACACAGATTGCGGTTCATAATTTGTGTATCTTTTTCTGACTTTTCCTTGTAATCTAGACACATCCTGCTCCATCCAGACTTATTGGTCACCAACATAAAACATACTAGATTATACAATTATAACAAAAGCCAGTAAGAACAGAGGTGGGTTCATGTGAGAATTATGGATATAAACAAGATAATGTATCAAAGGCTGGATTTTTGATTCTAGTCTGGTGGGTACAATATATTAGAAGTAATGGAAGCTTTCTATTTAAAAACAGGTATCTTTGTATAGGGCCTTATTGTGAAAGGATGACACACAGTAAAGTGTTGAGATATCACAGTGATTAACTAAAATAGACAGGTCCAGATCTTTCCCCTCTGCAAAAAAACATGCAGGAAAGGATATTGGCCCTTCCCTGAGTTTCCCCCAAATCTTTCCATTGGGAGATAAATAGCCCCCATTCCAACTCCTGCATAATGGACAAGGATTCCATTGACATACCCCACACAGGCTCCACATATTCCCAGAGTCTGCCCAGACCCCAAGTTGTCCTCAGCAAGCACAGCCTTTGTGAAATGGCCACGTTTTCATAAAAGCTCAGCTGAGCAGCACTCAGTCCAAATGGATTTGCTCCTGCAAAATCAGCCAGTTTACCAGGAGACATTACAACTTCCAGAAGAATTCTCCAGTTTTGCCTTTTCTCCAGATGAGCACCATTTCCAAAACCTCATATTGCCCCAAACAGATGGGGTGAAATCCTGTCCCCTTAGAAGTAATTGACTTTAATAGGTTGAGAGTTTTACCCATAGTATTTGGGCAGAATACCTTCCAGGGGTGAAAGGTTGATGGTTAGAAGATAATGCTCCTTCCCATTTCCTTGGGAAGCTACAGGCCAAATTTTGATGACATTCTCCCACCCACAAACATGTCTGTCTGTATCCATCTGAAACAAAGAGGTAGCCCATCATAAGCTGAAGAAATAAATGTATTCTACTCAACATAAAAACTGTTCCTTTCCTAACAGATTGCACTTGGCAAAAATCAAATAAGCATTTCATATTCAGAACAAAAATATAATTGCATATATTGTCATTTATTTTTAATGCATGTTGAGTCCTTCCAACTGGTATTTTTATATTATTTTATTTAGGTCAAGGTAAATGCTTGTCTGACTGGATGTGTAAATATCACTCAGATTTAGGAGCCCAAATTAATATTATTAATATTTAGGCCCTAATTCAACAAGATGCTTAAGCACATGAGTAGTCTAACTTTAAACATGTGATTAGTCCCATTCTTAATAGTTTTATAATCAAACCCATTTCTTCCAGTGAAAATCACTGTTTGATGTTTTTGAGTCACATATTAAAGTTGCTGAAAAAAAGAAAAAGATTCTCGTGAAAAACTTCCTATTTTTCCATTGACATTTTGTTTCCACTAAAATTCCCACACTGTACTTGTGTATATGCAAGGCTTAAACTTGGCAAGGCTTGATTGAACTGCAATTTGGATGGAGCCAAAAACAAAAAAGCTACAGGTCTGAAGGGTCTCTGAAGAGGGTCAGAAGACTTCTCCAAAATCTATAGCAGACAACCCTGAGTAAATGAGAAGCAAAACTCCGTCCTCCTCCTGTAATCTATCAGAATATTTTTGTAAGTCTCCTGGTCTTTTCAAGACATGGTACTGTTAGCAGTGAAGCCACAGCATGCATGCAAGGGACACAGATTTGTGCATTGGCAAGAACTTTATATGTGTTTCTGGTTTGAAATAAATATTATGGGTTTATCTTGGTTTGTTTTCAGATTTTTAAACTCGTGGGTTTGGCAATGGTGCCATTTTCCAGCTGAGAATCTCTGTTAGTTGCTCCCATGTAACTCCATGAGGCCCATCCGTAACTTGCCTCTCAGCAGGCTGATGCACTCATGATTGAAAAATTGAGACCAGTTAGCTTGGTTTCCACTCTGAATTAAGGATGTTAAATTGCTGTTAATTGACTATTCGAGTAGTCGATGGAATTTCCATCAACTACTCGACTAGTCGATAGGCACTTCCGCATTCCTCCTTTGAAATGCCTGTGGGGACCCTTGTGCATTTCAATGCCATGGAGCCTGGGGTCTGTGGGAAACTCAGAGTCCCCCACTGACCCCGGGCTCCATCCTATGCTGCATGAGCTGATCCTGGGTTTCGCTGAAATGCCACACAGAGCCGGGGATTAGCTGGGGAGTCCCCAGCTGACGCTGGGCTCCACAGCGCTGCCCCTTTGAAATGCTGAGGCAGCGTTTCAAAGGGGCTGTGCCACACAACTCAGCCCGGGATCAGTTGTGTGGCACTGCCCCTTTAAACTACCGCCTCAGCATTTCAAAGGGGCCACGCCATACAGCTGAGCCTAGGATCAGCTGTGTGGCTGCCCCTTCTAAACAATGAAGGCGTTCAAAGGGGCAGCACCACACAGCTGATTCCTGGCTCAGCTGTGCAGGGACTGCCCCTTTGAAATGCCGCCTCAGAGTTTCAAAGGGGCAGCGCCATGGAGCCCTGGGTCAGCTGGGGACTCCCCAGGTTCTGGGGAAATGCTGCTTGGAACCCAGGGTTAACTGGGGACTGACTCCCCAGCTGACCCCGGGCTCCACAGTGCTTCGGCATTTTAAAGGGGCAGCCCCGCACACAGGGGCGGATATATGGCAGGGTGAACGGGGTGGCCGCCCCAGGCCCCGCAGTTCAGAAAGCCCCTCGCATGCGCCGTGGCGCTGCTGCGCATGCGCATGGCGTCACTGCCCATGCGCCATGGCAAAGGGGGGGCCCCGCGGAAGTATGCTGCCCGGGGCCCCGCAAAACCATCATCTGCCCCTGCCCGCACAGCTGAGCCGCAGATCAGCTGTGCAGTGGATGCCCCTTTGAAACGCTGTCATGGGGTTTCAAAGCACAGGTGATCCTTGGCTCAGCTGTGTGGCACTGCTTCTTTGAAGTACCCCAGCTCTCCCCTACCCTTTGCTGCCTCTATCTGATAGAGGCAGCAAGGTGGGGGGGTTGGAATTGACTAGTCGACTATTTGACTAGTCCTTAACATCCTTACTCTGAATCTGTTGTCTAGTACAGACTCTCTCTGACTTATGATCCGGTTACGGACCAAGCAATTAGTCGTAACTCGGTTTGCTCATAAGTCAGACCCCAGAGAGTTACACGCGCTGTTCGTAAGCGCGGATCGCATTTGTAACTTGGGGTCCACCATTTATGACAGCTTCTGTCGTAACTGCGAACAGTCGTAAGTCGACCGTTCGCAACTCGGGGACTGGCTGTATTAAAAACACCTCCTACCCCAATCAAATGAAACAGCAGTATTAAGAGTTTATTTAAACAAGCCTACTGAGCTGACAATTTTGCAAAGAGCTAAAATCCCCTCATGGGGCCATGAAAACCCAGCTTTTATTTAAGATCTCTGTAAGCCCTAATCTTGGAATTAAAGAACTTAAATCAAGAGAAGAAGTTCAGGATCTCATTTAAGTACATTTCTAAATGTACTTGATTTTGTAAAAACAAGTAGTCTTGTAGCACTTAAGGGTACATCTACCCAGCAGGACTAACGTCGAATTAAGCTATGCAACTACAGCTATGTCAGTTGTGTAGCTTAAGTCAAAAAAGCTTAATTTGGCTTTTGGTGCTGTCTACACAGCAGGAAGTCGAAGGAAGAACACTCTTCCTTCAACTTCCCTGACTCCTCATGAAATGATAGTTACCATGAGTCAGAGTAAGAAGTCCTCTAGTTCAACCTTACAGTATTTCAAAATAAAGGCTTGTAGTATAGATGTGTACTATGTTATTTCGGAATAACCTTAATTATTCCAAAATAGCACTGCTGTGTAGACATGCCCTTAGAGACTAACAAATATATAGAGAGAGAGAGAGAGAGAGAGAATCATAAGCTTTCATGGGTAAGTCTTATCTGAGGAAGTGGGTTTTGCTCTCAAAAGCCCATTAATATATATATTAGTCTCTCAGGTGCTACAAGACTACTCATTTTTTTAAAGTTACAGACTAACACAGCTACCCTGTCTGAGACTTGATTTTGTAAAGTCAATATGGATATATTGGCAGGTACTTTTGATTTTATCTGATCATAATTCCAACTGTGAGCTCCATGCACAAATATTTCATTATTTGGAACTAAAACATTATTTGATGCAGCTGTTAATCAGCATTGACATTTCTAACTTTATTTCAACTTGTAGCAATGTTCTCACTTTTTATCTCCATCATTAGTCCCATGAAAAAAACATAAAGCATGCTGAAGGTGGGCTTTCTATTGTTTTCAATAAGATATTTCTACAATTTAAAGTTATAAATCTGAGCAATTTAGTACCCAGTGTGAACACACATGAAAATTACTCAACAAAATAAATTTTAACTAAGTTAAATAACAAGCTATTGACATATCTTGCAGCATTCTCTTTTGTAACAACAGAGTGTAATGGGCAATTGATCAAGTAAGAACTCCTGATACAGGGAAAAAATCCATCTGCTAACCCAGCGCTGAAAACCTGAAGGTATCCCCCAAACACAGCAGAAGTAAATAATTTTAATCCTGAAGATTAAGCTAAAATAATACAGTACACAGTATGTATAGGATGGATATTTTGAACGTGCTTTCAATTAATTATGTAGTCACAGGACCAAGGAAGAAAACACCAATTAACAAAAGGAAAGTTTAAATATTTCTAAAGTCTGCTTGGAGACTTTTAAAACAAAACCTCATCTTTTAAAACAAAAGAAAAAAATATGTAGCACTTTAAAGACTAACAAGATGGTTTTATAGGTGATGAGCTTTCGTGGGCCAGACCCACTTCTTCAGATCACATTCTGAAAGAGAATTGGCATGACCATATATAACAAAGGAATACAGTGAAGAAAGTGAATTCCAGCTTTTAATTCCATTACTGATCTACAGAAACATAAGGTCCAGATTCACCGATGTTTTGCACATTGTTTAGTTGTTTACACTTGCTTCAATTGGATATAAAATGCAACCAAATCAAAACAGTGTTTTAAATCTACTTTACACTCAATTAGCAAAGACATAAAGGTGCATCCCATTGAGATGCAAAGCCCTGAAGAATCAAACCCAGAGAAGTTTTTGTTTGACATCAGTGATTGGTGCATACCCAGCTCCTTTACATGCTTTTTATTCCTACAAGCACTTCACTCTTTTTCCCACACTATTCACTGTACAAGGGCTAATGTCTCTGACTCAGTGCACCTTGTGATGTCTACCTCTTGGTTCAGAAATTTCCTCAAAAACCTGTAAACCTCATTTCATGAGGCATAATGGAGAGGTCTACAAAGGCTTTCCTTGTCGACTGATCCACGTCTTGACTTGCACGCTGTGCCGACGATCAGCTGAGCCGGCACAGCGCAGCAGCCATTTTTATTTTAATGAAGCCGGGATATTTAAATCCTGGTTTTATTGACTATGTCGGATAGCCTATTTTACATGTTTCTGTCGGCAGAGGCATGTAATCTAGACATACCCTAAGAGTCCAAAGTAATCCTGATCCAGAGCCCTGGCCTGCTCCTCTCCTATGGCTAAATCCCAGAGGCAGTACCAGTATCTGGGATTTTTTCTCCCTCCCCTCCACTGCTGCCTCACTGATTACTTCCAGTTCCACATGGTATCCATTGCCCAGTAAGTCCATAAGGGTATGTCTACACTACAGAGTTAGTTCGAACTAACAGACGATAGTTCGAACTAACTTTCCTAGGCGCTACACTAGCGCTCCGCTAGTTTGAACTTAATTCGAACTAGCGGAGCGCTTAGTTCGAACTAGGTAATCCTCATTTTACGAGGATTAAGCCTATTTCGAACTAGCTAGTTTGAATTAAGGGGTGTGCAGCCCCTTAATTCGAACTAGTGGGAGGCTAGCCCTCCCCAGGTTTCCCTGGTGGCCACTCTGGCCAACACCAGGAAAACTCTATTGCCCCCCTCCCGGCCCCGGACCCCTTAAAGGGACACGGGCTGGCCATGGTGCCCGTGTCAGGTGCAAGCCTGCCAGCACCCAGCCAGCAGACCCTGCACCTGGCACGGATCGAGCCAGCCACCCAATGCCCCCCAGCCCTCCCCCTCTTCCCGGGACCAGGCTGGCAGCTCCCGGGAGCTTGCCCGGGACCACAAGAGGCGGGCACCTGCCTGGGCTAGTGCGGACATCGTGGACTTCATCCACGATCTCCGCACTAGGCACAGGAAAGTGGCCGGCTAGGGCAGGATAGCTGCCAGCCTGGCCACCCAAGAGCAGGTGTGCATGAAAATCAAGGGGGTCCACTGAAACCCCCGACTCTGAGCCCTGAGCTTACAATGGCCATCATGGGTCAGAACAAAGGTCCATCTAGCCCAGTAGCCTGTCTGCCGACAGCGGCCAACCCTACGGACCTTGGAGGGGATGGACCGAAGACAGTGACCAAGCCATTTGTCTCGTGCCATCCCTCTCAAGCCTTCCACAAACCTTGGGCAGGGACACCATTTCTACCCCCTGGCTAATAGCATTCCATGGACCCAACCTCCATGACTTGATCTCACTTCCCTTTAAACTCTGTTCCAGTTCTAGCCTTCACAGCCTCCTGCAGCAAGGAGTTCCACAGGTTGGCTACGTCTACACTGGCCCCTTTTCCGGAAGGGGCATGTAAATTTCACTAGTCATTGTAGGGAAATCCGCGGGGGATTTAAATATCCCCCGCGGCATTTAAATAAATAAAAAGACTTTGAAGTAGGAATAAGAGCCTCCGGAAAAGGGCGCTTTTTCCGGAGGATCGGGGCCAGTCTAGACGCTCTTTTCCGGCTTTTTTAAAAGCCGGAAAAAAGCGGCGGACATTTTTATTTAAATGCCGCGGGGGATATTTAAATCCCCCGCGGATTTCCCTACGACGACTAGTGAAATTTACATGCCCCTTCCGGAAAAGGGGCCAGTGTAGACGTAGCCCACGACTCTTTGCTTTGTGAAGAACAACTTTCTGTTACTAGTTTGAAGCCTGCTACCCATTCCTTTCCTTTGGTGTCCTCTAGTCCTTCTTTATGGGAACTAATGAAGAACTTTTCTGTATGCACCCTCTCCACCCAACTCCTGCTTTTAGAGACCTCTATCCTGTCCCCCCTCCGTCTCCTCTTTTCTAAGCTGAAAAGTCCCAGTCTCTTTAGCCTCTCTTCATATGGGACCTGTTCCCAACCCCTGATCATTTTAGTTGCCCTCCCCTCTCCCAGCCTCTCTCTTCCCCTCTCCCACCTCCTTTTCCCAGTCTCCCCCAGTTTTGTTCAATAAAGACAAATTCCATTTTTGAACACAATTGTCCTTTATTTTGTACATCAAGAAAAGGGGCTAGGGAAGGGTAAGTGGAAGGAGGTGAGGGAGGAATGGGGTACTCACCCCCGATGGGGAGGACTGGGCTGGCTCTGCGGGCTTCTGGGGGTGGAAGCTCTCCTGCAGCCCCCCAATTGCCTCCTCTCCCCAGATGGCAGCCTGTGGCAAGTGCAACCAGGCTGATGGCCGAGTGCTGTGATGTGCCCAGTGTGGGCACTCCGGGCACTCCAAGCCAGGACTGCTTTGCAAGCGGGGCACCCCTGAGAACTGTCTGTCCGGGGTGGGGGTCGGGTCACTTTAAGCGCAGCCCTCGGCTAGCCTGAGACAGCATCTCCACGAATTAGCAAAGCGCTAATTCGAACTAGTTTTTAGTTCTAGACGCGTTAGTTCGAATTAGCTTAGTTCCTGACTCTGGTGTTCCTGTCTTTGAGGTTCTACTATATTAACGACTAGAACAATTTACCAAGGATAATGGTAGATTTTCTATCGCTGACAATGTTTAAATCAAGATTGGGTGCTCTGAAATACACAATTTAGGCATTATTTTGAGGAAGTTCTGTGGCCTTTTTATACAGAAGGTCAGATAGACTAGATGATCACAGTGGTCTCTTCAGGTCTTGGACTCTAAGGCTATGTCTAGACTCCAGGCTTCTTTCAGAAGACGCTTTTCCGGAAGAGATCTTCCGAAAAAACTTCTTCCGAAAGAGAGCGTCCACACTGCCAAAGTGCATCAAAAAAGCGATCTGCTTTTTCAAAAGATAGCATCCACACTAAATGGACACTAACTCACATTTAAGTTGTGATTACTATGGACAGAGTGACCACCAGAGCACCTGTGCTTTTTTCTCTTTCCTCTTCTTTCGAAAGAACTCTCTCTTCCCCCTCCACACACACCTTTTTCCAAAAGAGTTCTTTCAGAAAAAGGTTTCTTCCTCACAGAATGAGGTTTACCAATGTTGGAAACCCTCTCTGTTCTTTCAAAAAAAATTTCGAAAGAATGCGATTGTGGTGTGGATGTAAGTGAAGATTTTTCAGAAAAATATCTGTTTTTCTGAAAAAACCTCTGTAGTGGAGACATAGCCTATGAAACTAGATGTGCATAAACACGAAGAAGGAAGACACAAGCATTCATCCTATTATCTTCTAGACCATTCCTGGCAGCTTGGTCCAGTGACCGTTACAGTTAGGAAGATTTCCTAATGTCTAACCTAAATCTCCCTTGATATAATTTAAGATCATACTTTCTATCCTCAGTTGTTAAACTTAGCAATTCACTATCCTCTTCTTTATAACAACTTTTTATATACTTGAAAATTGCTATCATATCCCCTCTCTCTCCTCTCTTTGCCAAACTAATCAAATCCAATTTTTTCAATCTGTCTTCAGAGGTCGTGTTTTGTTGACCTTTAAACATTTTTGTTCCTCTTTTCTGAACTCTCCAATTGTCCACATCTTTCCTAAAGCATGGAACCCAGAACTGGACCCAGAATTCCACCTGTGACCTCATCAGTGTAAAATATAACAGCAGAATGACTTCTCATATCTTGCTTAGAAAACTCCTACTAATACATCCCAGAATTGTTTGATTTTCTTTTGCAAGGGTGCTACATTGTTCGATTCATATTTAGCTTGTGACCCATTATAACACCCAGATTCTTTTCTGCAGTACTCCTTGAGCAGTTATTTCCTATTTTGTATTTGTGCAATTCATTATCCCTTCCTAATGGCACTTGGCATCTGTCCTTATTCAATTTCATCCTATTTATTTCAGATCATTTCTCTGGTTTATAACCATGTGATCTTGGCCTATGAAACCACATGATGCTAAACTCTTTAACTTCATGATCCTAACCATGGAATCAGATCATCATTACCCACACAATTGCATGATTCTGTTTGCACTACCTATTTTTTCCCTCTGCTCTTCCTCCCTTTACTATGTCTCATTTCAGATAGGTTCTGATCCTGCAAACTGATCTACCTCAGCTGGTGCAGAGCCCCATTGACTTCAAGGGTCTGTTTCCATGGATTAATTTGCAGGATTATGATGAGGTCTTTTACTTGTACAGTACACATAGCACAAGGGGACTCCCAGCACTGATAGAGGTCTGTGCGTGCTACTAAATGCAATATGGAATCATTAGACATAGCACAGGGTTTTGCAAAAAGTAAAATAAAGTGCAAAAGTATAATAGAAGACCAAATTCTCAAGATAATGTAAAGAGAATTAACTCATGTCAGTTAAATATTGTAATTCTGCAAAATGTGAAGATATGTTATCTAGTTTTTTATTTAAATGATATATTGTCTATGATGTGATACTCTTACTCCTAGATCTGACATCAGTGCATATGTCAGTTATTTTATAGCTAAACTTCAATGGTATTCATATAGATTTAGTTAGATCTTCATTTGTAATTTGAACTGAACAATAACACTTGTAATAAATGTAAAAGCATGCGTGTAAAATGCTTTCATATGTAAAAGCATTGACATTACATCAGTTGTGCTGCAAAAAGCAAACCTTTTACTTACGTAAAACTTTGTGCAGAGTTAACAAAACTTTCCAAAATAAATAAAGCTCGCAAACAGTAGATCATGTGGCCAGCAGAAGATGCTGTATACTTTTCACGTTTCATGTGTCCGCCTCTTCGAAAGATTACGGCATACGGTGGTGATAAGAGAAACCATGTGGGCTTGTTAACTTAGGCACAGGCTGGAATGTGAGGAATGTGCAGCGCTTCCATTTAATGATCAGAAGACAGAAGCCTCAATTAAAGCGATAGCATACTATATTCCCCCAGCTCTGGCTTCAACGCAGAACTCACCAAAAATATTCATTAGCTAGTGGGCTTTGGGTTTTTGGGGACACACACACACATACACACACACACACATATTTAGGGTTTTGGACAGTAGCATGGGATACTGGAGATTGACCTTTGAGATCATTTTTATTTTCTTTTAAAGGGTTTTATTAAAAACTAAACGTAAACACTAAGGGGTTTCTTAATGTATGCCAAAATATTCAGCGACACTGCACGAACCTGGATAATTATGCCGTTACAAACTTACCTTTTCTGTGCCCGACAATATCTAAGGTTACCGATTTTCATTCAAGAACAATCGCAATTATTTGCATTGCCCTGGCGAATCTGGATGCACCCTTTCGTGAGAATACGATGTGACCAGGGTGGCCCACGTGTAAGGGAAAGGTGGTTTTGTTTGTGTTTGGAAAGCAGAATCCAGTAATTATGATGTGAGACCTCCAGAATGGAGCGTGTGCAACCACTTCGACCACGTTGTGCAACAAGAACACAGTTCAGAAAACTACTAGTCCCCGGAGTGTTTGGATTCTGCAGTTACTCGATTGTCCCGGACAGGGATTTCCCTATCCCCCCCCCCCATGGGAGTGTATACCCCCGCTGAATTTCACCAACACCCCCCCCCCCCGCAGTTTTGTGAACTATGGTGCCATACAGCCCACCTTCACCCTCACGGTGTCACCCCTCATCGGCCCTGATACCCCCCTTGTAAATTCAAACACCCCCGCCCACATTTCAATTCCTGGGGAGGCTACTGGCCCCGGAGGAGAGAATGAAGCTTATAGCATTAGAAACTGCATCACAGAACCTCCCCAAAGTCCTTTGATTCTGCAGGATGGTTCAATAAAAAATGAGCCTCTTGCAGTGGGAGAAAAGGAAGAAGGAGAATGATTTGGCACGTTAAACATCCAGATCTCTTCTAAATCCTTAGGTAAGCGATGGGAAGGTTCATCACTAAGAACATAATGCAACTCAACGTCAAGGGCAAGACACGACAAGCCCTAGCAGTACATGTCTGTGTAGAGTGAAGAAAGAGGGGCTAGATCCGGAGTGCATCGCCTCCTGCCCCACGCAGTCCGGAGCTGAGAGATCTCCGATAGAACCCTCTTCCCGTCATGGGCTCTTCAAGGGACCTTTGCCTAAAAAAAAAAGTCCTGTTTAAGTAATGGAGTCGGATCTGGGCAATGCGCTGCCTCCACAACCGTACAACACACGAATCGTTCCTATTGTGTAGTGGATTGGTTACTGCGCTGATCTAAAAAGTGTGTGTGTGTGTGTGTGTGTGTGTGTGTATATATATATATATAGTGGAGAGAGCGGAAAGTAGAACTAAATTGAGGTTGTGACTCAACCCCGGAAAGCGACTGGCTGCAAAGCAAACTCCAGCAGCACATCGCTGGCTCATTCAGTAGGGCGTGTAGCCCACTAGGAATTTGAGATTGTGTGGGATCTTGCTGCCCCTGGCATTGTGCGACAGCCCCCACCCCCCTTCCCCTTCCCTCGGGACTTTCAGGGCACAAGAGAAGACCGCCTCCAAAGGCAAGCGAGTGATTATAGAAATGGCCCATTGGCTCCATTAGTTCTGCTCTAGCCAGAGCCTGGTGGGACCTATGTCATTTTGGGGACTCCCACTTTGCACCTCTACCCTCCCCTCCCCTCCTTCCTGGGATGTCGCTATCGGTACTAGGCCCTTGCTAAAGCCTTGTCCTGCCCAAGATCTCATGTGAATTTGATCCAGAAGAACCAGGCACCTTGCTTTTAACACACACACCCCCTCTTTTCCCGACCACCCTCCCACACCGCCTCTCCCGCACGCCCACTCTTTTAAGCCTTGGGATGTGTGCGTAGCTGGAGAAGGAGACAGAACTGCTTGCTTTGGGCGTTGATGGAAATTGCCAGTAGACTAAGGCTAGGAATAACACGTGCTGCGAAAGACAAAACGGGGGACAAAATTGGGGGTTGGGGAGCTGAGGAGGCAGCACGTTAGACGAACTGCAGAAATCTGCACTGTGAAAAAGGAGACTTGAGCGTGGAGGAAGAAGCCTTTCCCCCCCTTCAATGAGCGATTGGAAAAGTTTAACAATGGAAAACATTGACGGATGAGTGGGGGGGAGGGGAACCCTTTTAAGTTGCCGATCAGGTATCTGGCCCAAGGTGAGATTCCACCTACACATGTGGGAAGTGGTTTGTTTAATTTATGGCATTCTTACAAACAAAAGAAGGCTGGTTCCCTCCGTCTGGGCTCGAGTGAAAAGTGCACACTTAGGAGAGACAGCAAGGAACAAGACTAGTCCTGGACATGTGGGTAACAACCCAAATGGATTTTTTAACAGGTTAAAAAAACCTTCCCCCCTCCTTCAGCAATTATAAGTCTGTCCTGCATTTGAGTAATAAAGAGACAGACACGAACTGTTCTGAAAATGCTGCAATGCTTTTTCCTTCTTTAGTCATGAATTAAATTATATTTCGCATGTTGCTTTGCAATACAGCTAAATCGGCTGCAGATCACCCGCCTTTCAGAAAGACAAAGTGCACCTTTAAACATTGTCAAGGATCTAAAGTGAGCTGAGAAGTCTTTCTGCCCGGCATTAGGGCGAGATTTTTAAATTGGGCACAAGTAAATAATTCTTTTGATGACTGTGCTTTGATCTTGGAGAATTATTTCCGTAAAAGAGCAGTAGGCACCGGCTATCAGTAACGGTGTGAACTTAGGGTTCATAAAGTGTCATAAAGTGTCATAAAACTTTTCCTCCCTCAGTCAATCCAAGTTTTCACGGTTTTTTGTAGCTCTTGCACTTTTGACCAGTCCCCTTTTCTTGTCAGAGAAATCAAGCAAGTTCCTAGTTCAGATCTGCCTGATCCGCCTGGTAACAGATCTATTCCCCTATTGGCTTATGCTAATTTCAGTTTCCTCTTGTATTTCAGCCCATTTTAGGGGGTGGGGGTTCCCTGCAGGAATTAGAGCCAATTTTGTTTTAAGTGGGCGATCTCGTTCATGCAATATTGCCACACGCAGCAGAAGCCAGTCTGTCTGTGCAGCGGTCTCAGCTGGAGGGTGGTAGTGGGAGGGGGGCTCCGGAAAAGCTGTAGCTGATACCACTCCGCCTCATAAATCAAGGGCTCTTGCCACACCGATGCGGATTTTTATGAATGAAAAAACAACTTTGTTCGCATCGTGAAAAAAAAAGCAGCAGCAAATGCATCGGGAGAGCAAGAATTCCATGCAGCAAACAGAGCATGGGGGAGGGATGGAGAATCAGTGTAGTTGATCCCCGATGGAAGATTTATTGATCAAGAAATAAACAGAGAGAAACACTAATGTGACCAGAGGGGTAGAGGCAATGCCTGGTCCCCAAATTATACTGCCTTAGAAAATGTCACTAATGCTTGAAAGGAAAAAAATCCACATTAGAAAAAACGTTTGAGATTAAGGAGCGATGTAACTATTTGTTGAACAAAATGTACCCCTGAACTTGTCTGTGATTAATGGACAAATAGTTTATTGACTTTAAAGGGTGAGCTTAATGTTTGTTTGTTTGTTTAATAAAAATTGGAACATATTTGCTACTTTTCAGGAATAAAAAAGATACATAATTTATATAGGTAGGAATTTCTTTCCTTGGTTAAAAAAAAAATCCCATAAATTCTAGCAGTGGACAAGTACAACAGGGGCCAATATCCTGACTGGAGCCTTTGTGTATCATCATAATATAGGCAAGACAAAGGTCAGATGTGAAGATCGCCTGTTATATACACTATACATAAATAAAACTATAGCCTTATGATCTGCAGCGATATATCCAATATAGCTCATTGCATGTACAAGAGGGACAAGGATTGCTATGCAGAATTATGTATACGTTATACATTCATACATGTGAACCTCATGCAATCTAACCCAACTGGAGATGCTTTGAGAAGGGCTGCAGAAGCGCCAGGTATTAATGTATTAATTATTATTATGTATTAAGATGTGCCCAGCCAGGCAGGCTGAGAACCAGTTCAGCAAGCAGAGGACAAAGTGGATCCCCATATCTATGAGCCCCCAAAACAGTCACCAGCGAGACACAAATGCTTGCTCCATTGAAATGAGTTTTGCTATGGCTGGGATGGGGCTAAGACTTCAGCCGTAGCACTTTCCCCGTATGCAAAAAGCAGCCAAATCCCTTCAGGCCTAAATGCCTCTTTTCTGAAAATGTTTCAGATTAAAGGGAAGACCTTTAACAAGTGTTCAATGTAAAAAAAAAAAAGGTTTCTTAAATTTAAAATAGCTTTATTTGGGAAAGTAAAGTCTCCCATGCTGGGACCACAATACAACTGTGGATAGGGCTGTTGCTAACTTAAATGGGCTTTGGCTCTGGCTCCTGATAACCCCAGTGAATATCAGCACCTTCCTCGCATTCCTCTTCCTCTAGGTGTTAACTGTGCGGGAGGAAATGCTGGCCACCATTTTGCTGGGATTGTTCTGGGTGGTTACTGGTTATGTGTGCTGTGGGGGTGGGGTGTTGATATCTGATCTATTGCCTGCTTAGGGTTAACTGCTTTCTTAGTGCAGCTTCGATGAGCTATCACGGTGTTCTGCTTACCCTGTCTTTAGGGTAAAAGCTTAATATTAAAAAAAGCACCCTGAATATTCTAGGGGGAACTTTCTTTTCAGTTCGGGGATGCAGCAAAAATCTACACTGACTTGGTGAGGTTGGGGGAGGGGGTAGGTACAAGGAATGGAAAAGGACAAAATCCTCTACATGCCCTGGCAGGCCAGGTTGAAAGCCTATTTTTAAACAATGCTAGTTTAATTTAGAGATGGGTGATAATAATGAATATGGTCCTGCTGCCCTCCCCCACTAAAATGATAATAAATAAGCTTCCCTGTATTTATAGCCATGCCTGACTGTGTGTGGCCTAGTCCCATTCATCATTTGGCTCCCACTGCATTACTCTCTCGATTTTAAAAATTATGCATGATATGCTGAAGAGACAATTTGGGTTTCCCCCACCTCTCTGCTTCCCTTGAAGAAAGCAAGCCCTTGTCTCATTTGCATTAAACCCTTGCTTCTGTATAAGGGGAAGGACTTAAAGCCTATGGGATGGCTTTAGGGCTCTGCCCCTTGCTTTTGGCTTCTCTCTCACTCTCTGTCTCATTCTCTCTTGTGCTTTGATCTCTGCTTAACAACAGTAAACGTCACAGGGGCTATACAGGAGACTTTTGTTGGAAGTTAGAAAGTTTTGCAGCCTCCAGAGGGCTGTAGCGGCAGTAGCAGCAAGCAGCATCCAAAGGACTCCTGGAAGGGGAAGCGAGCGAGAGACTGACTGACTCAGTCCTTTAGAAAACTGCCTTTGGAAGAAGGAGACAGACATGGAACATCAGCTGCTGTGTTGTGAAGTGGAGACCATCAGAAGAGCCTATCTAGATACCAACCTCCTCAATGACAGGGTTCTGCAGACAATGCTGAAAGCAGAGGAGACCTGCTCGCCCTCTGTGTCCTACTTCAAGTGCGTGCAGAAGGAAATCTTGCCATATATGAGGAAAATAGTTGCCACTTGGATGCTGGAGGTTTGTATGTTTCAGAGATTTCTTTGCAAGCTGCTGCATTAACCAACCCTGAATGGCTCCCCCGTTCTAGAATCTGCCCCCTCGCCCCCCCCCCCAAAAGCTTCCTTCAGCATTGGAGGTAACGCTAGAGCTATATATTGACAGTCAAGAATGTGATGGCTTTTATCCCCTTATCTTCTATTTGCTTCTTAACAATGAGGTGCCTTCCATAGCGGGAAAGCAAGCCCCGCACCCCCATCTCTAAAACAAAAATAAATTCTGGGGCGGGGGGGCTCCCTTGAACCTTTTCAAATGAACTCGGTGCCAGAGAAAACAAAGTTTCACAGCCCCAGCTGGAAAAAGCCCCCTTAAGACGCCTCCTCTGGGATCCCAGATGAACACAGCAACTTCCCAGGCACCCCGAGGCCCCACTCTTGTCTTCGGGCAGCAATTAAACCTCGCCAGCTATTTTATTGGGATTTTATTTTAAATTAATATCGATGTACACGTATGCAAGTGCTGCCCGTGCCAGTATTATGCGCCATCTTTGTTCTTTTATTGCAAAGCAAAAGTGTTTATTAATAATTAGAAAATTAGCAAGTCCCCAGGAGCGAGCCAAGGGGGGCAGGGGGCGTCCCAGAAATGGGGGTCCCTGCTGGGGCTGTGGACAGGGGGATCGGCTGTTGGGCTCTGTCATTTCTGGGGGAAATGCAGGGTGAAAGTTTCTTTGTTCAGAGCAGAGAGCGAGCTGTGGTCACCCCTCAAAGACATGCTTGTGCTGCAGGAACTTTCGGCAAGGTCGCATGGCAAAATCCAGTTCAAATGCCCCACTCCCCTGGCAGGACATGTCCCAGGGCATCCCCAGCAGGATCTAGGGAGCCTGGGCTACATTTTCATGCCTTTTCCGAAGCCTTGGACGCCTGCGATCTATTTTTAATTAATTTTTGAAAGCGCAGCACGTTGCCCTTGCTCTAGGAAATGTCGCACGTTGCTTTTCTGAAGAGGGTGAGGGGGAACGAGGGAGTTTGATTTCGGGGTATCTCCCTGACCGCCCCTAGGTGCCCCATCAGCACGGGGATCGGTAAAGGACCCCCGCCGGGTCATTTTCAGCCGTTTTTGGAGCTTGGGCTGATTTTTTAAATATTTTTAAATATTTTTTGAAAAGATGACGTCTGGGGAAATGGGGCTGGTGCGGCTGCTCCGGACGCCACCTTTGTGTCTCGAGCAAAGCAGAAGATCGGCTGCACCCAAGTAAATAAGAAATAATAATCATAATAATTAAAGAAAACCCTGGGAGCCCAGCTGGGCCCCTGCATCACTTTGCAAGTTATTTGTCCTTTTTTTTAAAAAAAAGCGACTCCCGATCTGCGAGCACCCAGATTTTTACCAAAGCTCGCCTGCGGATTTTTCACACCACATTTCCCCACTTTCTCTCTTTGCGACTTTCTCTTTCAGTTTCTTTTAAGTCTTCCCTCCTCTCCTTTTGGGGAAATTTATTTCTCCCCCGTCAACCCCATCCTCTGCCTTGCCCTTCAAGCTTTGGTTGGGGGTGGGGGGAGGAGGCATAACTGGATTTAATAGTGGATGCAATTACTGGTCGTTTCAACGAGCTCTCTCCTTTTCCAGGTTTGCGAGGAGCAGAAATGTGAAGAGGAGGTTTTCCCCTTGGCTATGAATTATTTGGACAGATTTTTATCGTTTGAACCCCTCAAGAAAAGCCGATTGCAACTCCTGGGAGCTACCTGCATGTTTGTGGCGTCAAAAATGAAGGAAACTATTCCTCTGACCGCAGAAAAACTGTGCATTTACACCGATAACTCTATTAGACCCGACGAGTTACTGGTAATTTCACGTTTCTTTCGTCTGGGGGGAGAAAAAAAAAGCACGAGCAGGAGCGAGGAAGAGAAATACACACAAACAATTAAATCACATAAATAAGCCCGCCCGACAGAGAAAATCGTCAGGCTTGTTCTTCAGATCTGCCCAGCCTGCCTCCCCCGCCCCCCCCCCACGCCGCCACGCTGAAGCATTATGCGCATTTCACCCCCGTAGAATTATTGCTCGTTCCGCTCCAGCTCCCAGGCTAACTCCCTGACTCGCACATGGGGACAGGAGATGTAACTTACATGGCTCTCAGAGAGAGTGCACCCACCTCCCCCAACCCAAAGGAGTTGGCATGAAGGGGTCCCACGCGCGCCTTAGCCCGGGCTTGTGCAAACGCTCAGGGACTGCAGACTAAATTAGACCGTAGATTGTTCGAATGAAACCCCCCCCCCACCCCAATACTCTCATTATTACCTCACCCTAAGAGAAAGTCCAGTCCAGCGTGGAAAACGTGGGTGACTGGCGCCCTCTTGCGTTCCGAATGTGCCGTTCAGCAACTTGACTATTTAATGGAGCGTTTCAAGGCAGCTGGGCGAGGATAAGTCTTTCCAGTAGTTGCATGCAAAAAGGCATCCTCACCTAGGTGCTCTCCTGCTGGTAGTCATCCTTAACAGCACCACTAGTTAGCAAGAGTAGTATTTTAGTCCTAGTTTCCCCCTCATGCAGAAGTCAGTGCCTCAAAAAGATTGCCAGTGCGTTAAGATTCCAGAATACAGTAAAAAAAAAAAAAAGACCAAAGTCACCGAAACTACTTCAGAAGCAATTGCTACATTTCAAAGCTGTCCATAAGGAGAGCTTCTAACCATTTTCCTTCTTTCCCCCCTTCCCTCCTTTTTGTTTTTGTAGCAAATGGAGCTGTTTCTGGTGAATAAGCTGAAATGGAATCTGGCTGCAATGACCCCTCATGATTTCATTGAACATTTCCTTACTAAAATGCCTGTGGCTGAGGACACCAAGCAAATCATCCGTAAACATGCCCAGACTTTTGTGGCTCTGTGCGCTACAGGTATGCCCTGCACACTAAAATGGCATGATGTCCCCCTAACCCAACACTCACCCTATCCCCAACTCCTAAGACTACCCATAGAGTTACTATACAGCAAGTTCACAGCACTCAGTGCAGATAATATAAGCCCTGAGTGTTGTCCCCCATTTGCAGAAGTGGATTACTTTGCAAAAGGTAAGTTTCTGAGCAGATGCCTCTCTTCTGAATTTAATGTAAATATATAAAATTCTTCTTGGAAAGTGATTTAATAAACCGATCTCAAAGAACGACTAGATCTTTTTCCAGTGTATATCTAGGCCTATGTACGCCTGCCAAAGAATCTCTGGCCTGGAGGGAGACTTCCTCTTTGTGGATTCACTTTAAGGCAGTTTTGAAAGTCATTAGGAGGAAGAATTTGCATGTGGTTAGCACTGTATGTGAGTGTATTCTACTGGCATGTTTAAAATCTCCCTCATTCAAGTTGCCCTGTTTCCCATGATGGTAGATGGTGGATTGCAGAAGGGGCACATGGTGCGGAGGCTTTTCTGGCACAGGACTGAGTCTGCTGTCCACACCCAGCTGGCCACGTGCTTTGCTGAAGGCATGTGCAGGGGCGGACTCTAGAGGAGCCAGAGACACTGACTGTTCCCCAGGCCAAGTTTGCGGAGGCCTGATCTTTGGTTTCAAGGGCACTATGTGTGTGTGTGTTTGTGCTAGTTCCCTGAAACTCTACGTGCACAAATGGTGTGCGTGAGTGCATGCATGGTTATTCATTGAACCGTAACACGACTAAGATGGGGAGCAAGAGATCAGAAGAGTAACACTGCTTTTATGATCTCCATTTACCACCCTTCTCATGTGAAAGAGTGGAGGGGCTGGCAGGACAAAGGTGGTTCTAAAAGGATTGTTTTTTTTTTTTCTTTAAAATTCTTATTCCATGTGATTTCCCTTAGCGTGGCAAGAGAAACCCAAAGGTGGCAAAAGAAAAAGGAATCAAAGGCAGCCAAAGCAAATGTTCCTTTGAAGGGAAGCCTGTAGCATCTCAAAAAATAAATGTCGAGGATCTTGTTGATGCTAATAACTCACTGGCAATGATTGAATAATACTGCCTTTATGTATATGAATATTATATCCAAAAATAATTAAGTGAAAGGAGCATGATGATAGTAAATCATTCAGTCTGAAGAAAATGTCTCTATACTTGAAAAATTAGGGCGTATTTAAAGCCAAAGGGCAAATTAATTCCTGATGCAAGTTAGTGTTCAGTGTTGTTAGCCCAGGGATGGATTCGGTAGAAAGTTTCAAGAAATATAATAAGCATTTAAAAAAAAAGAAGAAGAAGAATGTATTGGCCTCATGTAGTCATGCCTACTGAAGTGTCTGACCCTGAGAAATAGCCAGAGCCCCCGAAGATAAATATTTAAATTATTGTCAGGTTTCAGCCTTGCCTTTATGCTAGGTGTAACTACAGAATGGCCCGCAGCTTACAAGTTTGATTGGCTGGAAAATGCATTGTTCCTAATATGAGTGCTAGAACCTCTCCAGATAGTTTTTTAAAGGGTTTGAAACATTTGTGGAAAATCAAATGTATTCTCTTAGATAGAGATTCTAGATGGGACAAAGAGATTGCAGTGAATTCTAATACGTGCTCGCCTCATTGGAATTGTTAGTTGTAGCTGGTGTTTCTAGCTATCCAGTCTCCCCTTTGGATATGGGGATGTTTAACCAAGGTTGTTGTGCTGGCAGTGATAATGATGAAAACAAGAGTAGTTCAAAGGTTGAAGCCTTGCTAAGAATCCAGTACTTTGATCTACTGTCAGTGTTGTTATGGTTCTTTTAGAAAGCACATCCAGAGCCTATATTTAACACTATGCTTCATACCACATGGGTAGGTGGAAAATGGACCAGCGAATGTGAACCACGTTCAGAAAATTTTACTGAGCTTTTAAAAAGAGCATGAAGATCACCAACACTGGGTACCCTATTCAGCACTCCATTGAAGCCCTTGGCAATAGTTCCTGAGTAAGGAAAGCTGAACAGAGCTTCTGACTAGCTTTGGGTTTTTATTTAGTTTTTGTCCCATCTGATGACTCCCTTGTTGGCTAGTGATACCTAGACAGAAATCAGGATGAAGATGAAGAACATGGGGCTTCAAAAGCATCTGAGCTTCACTCTTGGTTGTGTCATATTTTTTCTAGCCATCTCTAATCTAGAGGGATTGCAAGCTTGTTGCACTTCTGATAATACTTTGTGGGCCTGATCCAGAGCCCATGGGAGCCACTGGGAAATTGACTCCAGAGGTCTTTGGGTCAGGCCTTCTGTGAGCGCTACTTGCAATACAACATGTGCCCTAAACTAATGGTAGATCACTTGAGGTGACACAGCAAAGTAATTGCTAGCTTTAAAAAAAAGTTTAACCAAATGAAGACAGGGGAAGTGTTTGAAGATGTGTTTGTGTATTTGCGCTTAATAGAAAAACTTACATAGAAAGGTGATGTTGAGTGAAATTCCCTTTACCCTCCCTCCTCAGTTGTCTGTCAAATAGAAGGGGATTTGTTTTATTTTTAAAATATATTTTCCCTAAAGGATGCATTTTGCTGTGGTAGATTAGAGAAAGAAAAAAAAATAACCAGGGCTTGTTTGAAGTTAACACATAATTGATCTTAATGAATGGGGTTTTGGTATGGCCAAGCAAGGCAGGGATAACTCAAAAGGAAACAGGCCTTTTTTTGGCCCAAGTTAAGACAGAGTTAAGGAAAAGCTCTAGCTCTATACTAGCAAAACAATGAAAAGGAACAAATATTGGGAGCTTCAGCATTTTATTGTGGCCCTCTGGTTATCTAAACATAACAGGCCCCTTTATGTTATGATTATTGTTCTTCTTCTCTCCTTTCTTTCCTCATCCCTGGTGGAGAGAAAGAAAGAAAGACCCTGCTTTGAAACAACTTTGCTACAATTCTTCTATTCTCTGGCCTTTATAAAATTGGGAGACTCAAGGTATGTGACCAGTTGGAACCTGTTGCATCTTGCAGCAAGTGATTTATGTTCACAGTTTTGATTTGCCTCAATGAAAAGATTTTCATTCATAGCCCCCAGCTCTCCAGACGGATGGAATTGTTGCTCCATTTAAAAAGGAAAAGGGGTGACTCGCCTTGTTAGGAATTTTTTTAAAGCTCTGCAGCGCCTAGATGCCTGCTTTGTCCTCCCTTCAGGGTGGCTGGCATTCTTCTCTCTCCTCTCCCCCCCCCCCCCCCGCCCCTCTCTCTCTCCCTCTCTCTCTCTCCCTCTCTCTCTCTCCCTCTCTCTCTCTCCCTCTCTCTCTCCCTCTCTCTCTCTTTTTAACAACGCTGAAGTTGTTTATTCTTTTTGGATGAAGTCTCAGATAGGCTACTGGGGATGTGTGCTTCAATTGATGGGGCCCCCTTCCCCATTGTGGCTGTGTCAGGTCTAATTCATCTCACCGAAGCCCCCTTGTTCCTGAGCGCTCAATAGCGCAAGATGAGGCGATGGAGGCTGACAATGATGCCACACTCTTCACTTGGGGGCATCCAATTACAGGCCAGAGGGGCCCCCTGATTAATATGCTGAAATTAGTGGCCTCTGCCACAAATAATTCCTTGTTGAGTTGCAACAAAAAGACAGTCCATCCTGCTTGTCTGGAGTGGTTATGGGGACAGACACAAACTGGTCATTTAAACTTCATTATTACTTTTCCACCTTGGACAGAATAAGGGTGGGACTATGGATTCATGTTTTTGTTTATTGCTCCCTTTAAAAGAAAAAAGAAAATAGGAATCCCAAACTTGCTACTGCCTAAATGGACTCATTAAACTTGCATAATTTTGGCCATTTTGGGCCATTTCCTGTAGAACAGAAACTAAATAAACATTGGAGGTAATTCACTGTGACTGGGCACGTGTATACAACCAAATTTTGATGAATCAAATCTTCAGACTTATTAAAAGTGACAGAAGTCCTTTCATTTTTAAGTGTACCTGAGAAAACGTATGAGTGATAGATCAGATACTGCCTATAGGATGCATGTATTGGCAACAAACTGAATATATTTACAAATCTTTTGGGGAAAAGGGGGAGGGGCAAAGAAGAGGTAAGTTAGACCTTTTTTCAAATATATCTCATATGACATGAGTTTAGATACTGATTGGCTTTTAGCTGGCAGCATATCACACAAAAAACCCTTCCATACTTAATCACATCCATTTAATTTTGAAGGCACTTCAATTTAATAAAGTTCTAGGCAAATTGCCCTTTGGAAGGTGGGTATGGAACAGGTCCGTGGTATAGATAATCAGAGATAAATCCCAAACTGTACCTATAATACTTACCATGATACGTATTTATTATATACTAGAGAAAGAGCTCTCATGCTTTTACTGTTAAAGCCTTTGCACAAAAGTTATTAATTCATAATAAAGGAGATGAACGATTTAATATTTAAGTTGTTCCATAGGGCCCTCTCAGCTTTAGTTTTTCATGCCTTTGATTTAATTCATGGGTTTGACAGATAGTGTATGTTTATACAGCCAGGGAGAAGTTGTACATTTGATAAAAGAGGAAGGAATGTATCTCGTGGTATTGTATATAAGATGTTATTTCCCTTTTCTCCCTAAAAAAATTAAACATTTACTAGTACCCCACACACTTCTTTTCCTCCTAATACTTTGGTACAGGGTGCACTTGCTATGAAATCAAACACATTCCTGTAGAGCAGAAAGAGCCTTAGCATTAAAATGTGGATTATGCCTCATTATTTGCCCTTATTAAAAAAAAAGGGGAATAACATTCTAATGGCAGAGATAGGCCCCTCAAGGAATCATGGGAGTGGTTTTGTAGAGAGACCTACAGCAATGCAGTCTGGAAGGGGGCCCAGCCTCTTGTCAGCATGGTGTCACTGCAGAATGTAACTGATTGTCCGCCAATTCTTGGGACCCCCGTCACTTAGTTATGCCACATTTACATTAAATCCCTGTTGCCAGGATAGATGGCAGCCGCTGACAAGAGACTAGGTTGAGACAAAGCATTTTAAGACGAAGCCTTAATTTAAATATGGAATATTCACCTACTGACAGGCTTAAGTGGTCTCAATCTCCGGTGTTTGTTTTTGCTTTTGTTTTACATTCAAGTTACACATTTCTCTATTTCTAACGTAATTGCAAAGGTTGATATTTTAAATGGTATGTGATTCAGAGGCAGCTTATGTATCACATAATGCACCTGATTTGGCAAAAGTTTTAAAATGTGAATAGGTTTACTTGTGTGAGTAATCCTGTTGATTTAAATAGAATTGTTCACTGAAATAAAATATATTTATAAGTGTTGCAGGATAAGGGCCTAATATCCTAAAAATCCCTCAAAGGAATGATTAGTCTTTCAGGCCTCTCTATAAAAAGGTTTTCTTACTCAGGAAAAGTTATTCATGTGCATAAGTGCTTGTGGGATTGGGCACCATAATTGCCTATGTTGTTAAGTTACATTAGGAGGAATCTTTGTTTATATTCCTATAGTCTCTTCAGACTTGTTATTTTGCAATCATATCTGCTCCTTAGGAGAGACAAGCAAGCTCTTCCTAAATAAATCAATTCTCTTTCTTTTTTTCCTTCTCTCTTTAAACAGACGTCAAATTTATTTCAAACCCACCTTCCATGATCGCAGCTGGGAGCGTGGTAGCAGCTGTGCAAGGCCTTCACCTGGGAAACAATCACACTTTCCTCTCCTATCAATGTCTGACACATTTCCTATCACAAGTTATCAAATGTGACCCGGTAAGTGATTCTTTCAGTCTCTCTATCTTAGAGTTTTATGAGTTCCTCACTGTTGCATATGATTTGACAGTTAAACTCTGATCAAAGTAATGCCTGAAAGTGGGTTTTTAAATGTATTCTCTTTTGTTCTTCCCGGTGACTATTAGTCATCCTTATATACAGTAATAATAAGACATTATGTTACTACAGTTCATTGATAAAAGCACCATGACCAGTTCTAATTTTCCTAGACAGACATCAGCAAAGCAAAGGAAACTCTTAAATTGGTTTAGGACAGTTGCCGAGGCTGTATTTGGTGTGTAGGTTATTAAACCAGCAGTCTATATAGAACCAAAGCTTTAAAATAAAACAAGGAAATAGTTACTAAGATTGCAATAGACCTCATGGTATCTCTGACCTTATCGTTGACCACTCCTGAGTCCCTTCATTGTGCCAAGTGGTGTGAAATGCCTTTTTTTAAAGGGCATTTATCTAATTATCTAATTTGGTTTATTACGTGCTAGATCTGCACAGTAGCTGGTATTGAATTCCCTTTTGGAACAAATGTTTGTCCCATGACATTCTAACAAGGTAGATGGTCCTCACAGGACTCTCCTTTTGCCCTGCAGCTTCCAGGAGATGCACATCAGTAACTAGTAAGCAATAAACCTTTCATGAGTGAATGGGCCAGGAAGGGAGCCTACAAGGAAGACCTAAAATCAATGATCCATGTCATAATGGTGTGTGAAGTTGGGGCAGAGTTTAGCTTTGTTTTGTAACAATGTGGAAGACCAATAAATAGATGCTTTAAAAAGGTTCTTGTGAGGTCTCCAAGCAGTGAACAATGAGTCAAATAAAGACAACCCTGTGGTTTGAAACAGAATCTTTGAGATGCTGTTAAAACCGTCATGTTATGTGATCAAAAACTATATAAAAACAATGAATAGTCCTGTGGCACCTTAGAGGCTAACAAAAATATATATCATATCATGAGCTTTCATGGGCAAAATCCACTTCTTCTGATAACCTTGAGTGGAGTAAAAAACTCGCAAAAATCCAGACATCATCTTCCTATCCAACTCGTTTTTTTTAAGGTTACAGACTAACATGGCTACCCCACTGAGACTGAAGATATATAATCATGCTAACACCCAAACAGCTGACACCCAAGTTAATATAAGGGGCTATGATACATAGAATTGAAATGATTGTTAGTAAAATACTTTTCTTTGAAAGCATTATAAGGGTTGGTTCCCAAACATGGGAATATTTTTGTAGTATTTTGATAGAATTTAAGTGACGCCAACACAGGCAGATATGTCACGGCTCCTGATTTTCTGCCTACCCTAATTATTTCAAGATTCTATACCACTCTGTTCAGCAGATTTTTTTGCCCTTAGTATTAATAGGAGCAGAATTTACTAGTGCTGAAATGTTAAATACTCTTAAGTACTGCACTTTAGAAATGGAAAAAAGATGCTTTAAGTATTACATTGCTGGAGTGGAATATACGCATAATACTCTGGCTAATTTGTTAGGACAATGCAGGTGCTTATGTGTGTGTATGCTTGAACTCCATCCAATTCAAGAAACTTGAATCACATACAAGTAAGCTGCCTGCTATTAGCACTGATAGTGAATATCTGATTTAAAAGAAAATATTATTTTATATATATATATAAAAAAAAATCAGGAATTTGATTTTATCATATCACAGAGCTCCGTAACTAGTAGAACTGCAATATGCCCTTACATGATTTGACTTGGTCACTGAAGGTGTTTGAAAAAGGAAAATAGCTTAAATTAGATGTAAAATCACTTTGGGCATTGAGTTTTATTATTCATAAGTAATTTGCAAATTCAAACTGAATTAGAAGGAAGATCTTTAAGATGTGTGGGAAGGAAACTTTTTTGATTGTTAGACATAAGGTTTTTACATTGGTAAAATAAGAAATATCACATAGTTATGTGTAAATTTGTTTAAAGCACCTCAAAAAGAAAAGATCACCTACCTTTTTATTGTTTCTTTCTTGGTCTTCGGTATTAACATGCTTTCTGTTCCCATGTTTATAATAAAGGTGCAATCCCCTCTGCTATAATTAGTCTGTGAATTTAACAATTACTTGATTTTTTACAAAGAGGGATCCCATTACTAGATGCTTACTGCTTTATTTCTTATAAAATATATTAATTAATGTATCAAACACTAGTCCTGATCCTTAAAAGTTTTCTTAGTAACTTTGCTTGGATCATTGATCCACAAGTGATGACACATATTGCTATACATTTAGTATCACGTGGAATCAATTGTTTGGAAATATTTATTAGACTGATGCATTTTGACAAAATGGTTAACACTTTTCCTGAGTATTTGCAAGCTGGAGCAACTGGGCTGTTAGATTTCAGTTTTTGTAGTGATACTTTTTACCTCCATCTCAAGAAAGTTGAGTCTAAAGTAAAATCAATATCACCTGATTGAAATTCTTTTATGGTTAGTGTTTATGTTGGTAAGAGTCCAGTTTCCCATACTGCCTTTGATCAGTGGTAATTAGAAGTAAGATAATCACAATTAGAAGTCTTGGGCTGTCTTCCATCATTCTGTTACTGACCCCATCATCCAAATGGATTGAATTTTGCTTGACATTCATTTCCAGGGCAGAAATTTGCTAAACTAGATTAGATTGGGTTTCCATGCTGTCTGTTAATGCAGTGGAATTTGCTTCTCTTGCCTGCCCACACCAGAGACACCTTCAGACATGTGTCTATTATTTTTAATGAGCCAGGCAATAACAAAGGATTTCCAAATAGATTTGTTGTTGTTTGTTTTCTTTAGATATGACCCTAAATCTTATGATGGACTGAATTTCAATCTGATCATGTCTAGTGTGTATGTTAAATAAAGGTATCTGACTACATCAGTTAGTAGGCCTTTTTTCCCACTGAAAAGCTTAATTAATCCAGGAAGGGCTTATGACCTTGAGCAAACTGTGGGCATTGAAAATATGGGTAGTGAAGCAGAAAAGTCGTTGGGAGAAGTTATCAGACTAGCACACAAGTTTATTTGCTTCCAGTATTCAGAAGCTATGAGTAGAATGGAAAAATAAAATTTTAAGTGTAACACTGGGATGTCAATTATGTTATGCTAATGATGAAAATGTATTATATACATTTTCTACTTTGTATGTAGCATTTTTGAGAACTTTATTCTCACAGAGAAGCTGTTCATTTAATATTTACCTGAAACATAATTTGAACAAAAACAAATTTGTTCAAACACCACTTTGTTTATTAAATTGCAGTTTAGCAGAAAGCTGGTTTACAGTAAGCTGTAAAGATTGTATAGTATTTAACAGTATACACTCATAACTCAATCTACTCCTCCAGTCTCAGATTGAAGATTCATTTCTGTGATCAAAAGAACACCTTTAAACTACCCAAAAGGAAAAAATAATAGTTTATAGAATGCCTCCCCCAAGCTGTTTACAAAATGTATTCATTCCTTGTTTAATTTTATGAGCAAAACTAGTTCACATTTCAGTTTTCAGTGTTCAAACACTTGATGTTTCCAAAAACAGCCTGGGTTGGAATTGCCCTGAAACAACTGTACTTTAGCTTTCAGTGAGAACCTTGCCGCCTAGTTATTGCTGAGTCAACCTGAAAGAGCCTGAACTTTCTGGAATAAAAAAAGAAACTATATTTACTTTCTATTTCTACGTACCTATTTATGTGTGTCATGGATGGTATGCATGCAATCAGGAGTTAAAATGTGGGTCCCGTGGGATCAGAAGTCAGAAATGATCTGTCATATCTTGGAGAGTCTTGTTAGAGATCTCACAGGGAAGGCCTGAGGTATATAGGCGTCAAAGGCGTGATGACTTTAGGATATGAGGCATTTCTTTTTGTCATTTAAAATACTGTGGGTCTCTGTCAAGAGGAAATATTACACTAGGGTTTAAACTAGAAAAGGTCATAGGTTATGTGTTTTCAGTGAGCTGTAACTGATGGTCTGATCTGCTTAGAGGTAGGATTAACCTCCCTCTCTCAGAAAGGACTTGCAGAGAATTGTTTGCTTGGGTTTCTAATCTTATTTTACCCCAGATGCCATGTGCCCTTATTGGTGGCAGAGGAGGTTCTTGTGATAGTGGAATCAGTGAAAAGCTGGTAGATCACACAAGAAGCCTCTGAATGAAGGCAGAATTGAAACTGGAAGATAAAGAAAACAGCAGGCAGGTCACCCTCTCAGGAAAACAACATTCATTCTCAGTCATGCACATCCTAACACTTTTGACGGCAATTTATCATGGAAGACTGGGTTCACCGCAAGGGCTAACGCATGTCATAGGTTAAATCAGAAAAGGCAATACTAAAAGAAAACTTCAAAGTCTTTAATACACAAAGTTAAATATGCTGAGAAAAGCTCACAGTGTTTGTTATAAAGATATGAGTAAACAACAAGCCAGGGAATTTTGGCAATATGCTGTGTAATTGTTTTGCCTATTTAAGGCATTCTAGGTCTATGCCCATGCAATGGATGTGTATGGCGCTTAAGAATATCTAACCCTGCATTTACTAGAAGATAAAATTGAAGCTCTAACAGCTTTTTGTGAATAAATCAATTTCGGATGCTTGATGTGCCAATTCCTAACTGTACACTTTGAGGCTGGGCAGGGGACAGGAGATGAAGGGGGTGGTTCTTTTATTCATATGAAATTTGAACCTGTGAGACATTTGCGTTCTTAATTTCCATGGAAGTCAACAGGAGTGGAGAATGCTTGGCACCGTCCTGCAGACAAAAGACACTCAGTACTTAGCAGGATCTAGCTCATATTTAGCTAAGAGCTCTGAAAAGAGAATGGTCTCACTTTTACATGGTGTCTGTGACAGTGAGTGCAATAGCAAGTTAAAAGGTTAGCAGGGTTTTCTAAAATCACTGCCATGAGGTTACTGACTGATGGTAGGCTGTGAAGGACCTGCATCCAAGTTGGTCTTATGCAATGCTGCATTTTTTGTTCAGATGCTTTCAGAGTTAGTATCAATTAGCTAACCTGATCAGGCCATTGCTGAATATAATCATAATATTAATGACTAATATTTTGTATCTATGGAGTATCTTTCATCTGAAAGTCTCTTTTCAACAACATTTAGCCATTCCTTAGCTGGGCAGCCATTGTTTATTACATGACTTATGGATCGTAGTGCCAAGGCATTTCTGTCCTAAAGGTAGAAATTATATAGCGCTACAGTCTTGGGCCTAATTCTTAATCTCACCCCATTTTAGTAACTCCAGAGTGACACTGCTATGAGATCAGAATGAGACTATTAGGATTTTTCAAAAAACTTGGTGCATGAAACAATGCTCATGAAAGATGCCAGATTGATAGCCTTGGAGACAGAGCTCTCTGTTTATCTCCAGAATACTTACAGAAGAGGCAGAAGTAACATAAGGTTCAATGCACTGTCCCACCAATGTGATTTTAGAGCTGGAAGAACCATTACTAAGGCTGACATTATAGTTTAGTCTCCACGGCCTATTCAGTCATTGGCTTCTCTTAGAGATTGACAACATTGGGCCAGTTAGGATTTGCTGTCGTAGCAATTTGTTGAGATGCACATTTATCCCAGTTAGATGAACTGTGACTACACTCTCATTCGACATAATCTGCGAAAATTTAGTTGCTGAACTGCAGTGGTTTCAACTCAATAACTTACAGCCCAACCTCTTGAGCTACTCAGTCATCATCCCACCTCACCCCCATATAAATAGTGTTATATTTTTATTTGCTTTTTTTTTTAAATGGCATTTAGAATATGGTTTTTATATTATTTTCTAAAGGTTTGTGTTCCCCCTCCTCTTTAATCTTCTCTAGGATTGTTTACGAGCTTGCCAAGAACAGATTGAATCCCTCCTCGAATCCAGTCTACGCCAGGCACAACAACACAACATATCTTCAGAAACAAAGACTGTTGAGGATGAAGCAGACCTTTCCTGCACACCCACCGATGTCCGAGACGTAAACATTTAAGTGGACTTCTCCAAATCTTTTTTTTTCTTTTTTTTTTCTTTTTTTTTTTTTTTGGCAATCTGAGCAAATAGAAAAAAGGGGCATCTGAGAAGGAATCAGCATCAGGATCTCTTCCCCCCAGAAGCCTTTTTCTCCAGGACATTTTTATACCAGAAGGGAAAACTTCACTCTTGTTATTTTTTTCCTTGCTCTTTCTCCCTTCCATCTGTGACTTCAAACAAACAAAATTACCCCAAAACTGTCTTAAAAAAAGGAAAAATAATATTGGCATGACCTCAAGGGGTTTGTGCTACAAAAAATAGAGGATTTTATACAATAATAATCAACTAGTTTTTATATTAAAGTGTTCTTGTCTGTATGTTGTAAAAATAGGCATTAACACACACAATGTCTCCAGGGGAGGTATTAGATTTCATTTCTTACATATAAACAAACAAAACCAACCAACGAACCATTTTTAAAGTAGAAGAGGGTTTTTTAAAATAGAAAATGACATATTCTCTGTTTTTTTTCCTATAAAAAGCATAGCTTTAACGCAGTTCTAGGCTTTTCTGTATCTTGCTTGCTTATGCATTTAGTCACTTTATAATTCATCTGTAAATGTTTATTTTATTTCCTTAGGTTTTTATCCTCTTCACCTTATAAATGGTTAACATAACCCATTAGTTAGTGTATTTTAGTATACAGCATTATTATATGTTAATCTTTTGTACCTGTGGATTGCCTGCGCATAAGGCTTTTGTAGGGTTCCAGCTTAGCATTGTCGGGGAAGGCCCAATGTACTACTCATACGATACTCTATTATAAAGAGAAACCGAAATATTGACATAATATATTATATTTTTGTAATCTTCATATTTTTGTAGTTACCTGTGTATAAAATGCTGGTCTGACCCAACAGATATTCAGCCTCATTATGGTCAGGTTCAATCCACAGCCTAGTCTTTTTTTTTTTTTTTTTTAAATATTCTAAAACCATTCCATTCAAAGCACTTTCAGTCCATTAGATATAGGAAATACATTCTTTTATTGTGGGAATTTTTTTTTAAATGGAATGGTTTGGAAATATATTAGTGCTTGTGTGCAAACTTTGAATTGCAAAGCAAGTGCATTTAACTATGGTGTTAGAGGAAAGGTGATTTTTTTTCGAAGGTTGTGTTTCAGTGAGAGAAATTGCATTCACAAATTGCCAGGATATCTTCCTATCCTTTTCTATAGAAAAGTTGAAGTTTAGAAATCCTTTGGTGCCAATTCACATTTGTAAATTAGGGGCCTTAAAGGTTCACATATAGGACATGTAGTTTAAGGATTGTCTCTAGATGTTTTACAACTGAAGGTTTTTAAACACTAAAATATATAATTTATAGTTAAGGCTAAAAAGAATATTTATTGCAGAGGATGTTCATAAGGCCAGTATGATTTGTAAAATAATGCAATCGCCCCTTGATTTAAAAAAAATCTTTCTACCCTTGATGTTGCAGTTTTAACACAGCTTATTAAGGAAAAAAGGGCACTCTTTTCAAAAACAGTATATTTGGCCCCTTCTTAGACATTTCTAAAAACTAACCATCAGAAACGCCATAGTTAAAAAATAATAGATTTGGTGTACTTGAAAGGAGTTCTTATTCCAATATATCCCCCAGGTTTTTTTTTCTTTTTATTTAGCTACAAATAGAAAATTTGCACATCTTGGCTATGTATCTTTTTATTATTATTTTAGAAAGTAGCTGAAGGGAGGTGGTCATAGCTGTTGAAGTTGATGCTCGAGGAGAATGTGATGGTGAAATGTATGTGAGAAAACTGCCGCTAAGGTGTTGATTGTAAAAAAAAAAAAAAAATTAAAAAAGAAAAGAAAGGAAAAAAAAGAAAAAAAAGGAGTGGAACCTCCATTTTTATTGAGCTGCTATGGATAAATTCCCAGCATGGTTTGAAAAAAAAAATTAACATTGCTTTCTGTATCTTTGTCATTGTGTTTTGCTGCTATTTTATGGATCAGTTTTTTGTTTTTGTTTTTTTGTTGTTATACAATGTCATATACTGCCATGTTATAGGTTTTAATTTTCTCATAGAAAATTATATTATTGACATCATTTTTTGTAGATTTTTTTTATGTGATCAATTTTTACTTAATGTGATTACTGCTCTATTCCAAAAAGGTTCCTGTTTCACAATACCTCATACTTCAGTTAACCATGTTTAGACCAGGTTTTAATGTTCGTATACAGTGCCTCATAGTTCTGCTGCAAACTGAAATGCATTGAACATTATTCTGAATGGGTCTCGCGATTCGCAACTAGGTTGCATTAATTTAAAAACAGCAGACATTTCAGAAGATCAAGTAATGTCAGTTTTTTGTTATGCGTTTTATAAAGCTGGATTCTTTGTCTGATCTGGGGTTTATTATCATAGTAGTTTTAAGATGTGTTATTAGCCACATTGATATATGAAAGGTGCATTATAATATAACTCTTATATGCTATTTGTTGTTTCCCATCAGCTGGGACTCATCATTTGGTATGATAGATTATCTTCTGGAACTCTAAGTATTTTGTGTGTTTAATCTGTTATAATATACTAGGGTGTTTTGTTTTGTTTTTTTGTTAATTATAGCAGAATGCTAATTTAAAAAAAGCCTGTAAATCTCATAAATAAGCCAGCTAACAGAGTTGTATGCTGAAGAATAATCTAGCTGTTGCCTGTATGCTGCTAAACCAAAACAGAATTAGAACTCATTTTGAGGGCAAACGCAGTTAAGATCCTACATAGTGTATAATAAAGCATTGCAATGCTACTAGCAGTCGCAGGACCCAGGAGGACTGGATACATTCTGTCCAAATTTCAGGAACATTTCTTACTGCTTACCTCATGAACACTTCTGTTTGTGGCATCTCTGTGTCTCTGAACCAAACATGATTATTGCATTAGTGGTTGTTGGTTATATGTGTTACACTGAGTGGCAGTGTGTACTGCAAATTTCTTTAAATATGGATGTATTAAAAGGCCAAATCCTGATAAGCAGGTTCATGTGCCAACAGAGATGCTTTATTTGTCACATTATTATAACAATCTATAGTAAGCAAGCAATTCAGATTTGTACATTTTTTATATTGTACTTATTGGCATCACTGGTCTGAAATGCACATTGTCACCAACAGACCTGTAACAGACAAGTTTCCAGCAAAAGAACTAAAGTCTAGAAATAAAATTTGTAAAACCCAATGCCTGTGTGCTGTGTTTTTTATTAGCTTTGTGAATGTAAATTTGCAGTTTAACAGCACACCACAGTTTTTAACCAACTGGATCCTGTTGCAGTGAGCAAACCATGTGGCATTTTCTTCTGGCCACACTCCATGCTTTAAAGTTTGCAGTTTAAATAATTCATTCTTCAACATCTCTAGGAAGTAACAGGTATTTTGGCAATGGGTCAGTCAGCACAAATTCATAGAGATGTATATATTAAATGTCAAAGTTTGTTTAGTTTTGGTAAAGATTTTCTTTTATGCCTCTGTCTCAACTAAGCAGCTGATGACAATGCTATTTGGTAGATTTTACTAGGTAAAATAATTTAGGCTTTTGATGCTACAAAATTATTTCTAGCTTTTAAGTTTATCAGAGTAACAGAAATATCCCCGTTAGATAATGACTAGTGTATTTCAAAGACAGGCGTGTTAGATTCTTATTTCTCACCTGCATCCATTGTGTATTACCATTGTTAGCTCAAATAAAGGATTAAGGTAAACAATTTTTTTTGTTTACAGAGCTTAACACTAGCAAAGGGCAATGTACAAAAATAGGAAAAGAAGATTTGAATTAAGCTTAAAAGAGTAACAATGGTAGATACAAGCTGGATCATTTAGCAAATGAAGCGGGTGTATATGTATGCATATCCAGTGCATTTTTCATAGATATGAATACCAAACTAAAATTAGGTTGAATTATAAATGGCCATGTTTAATCCCAAATCTCTGTTTTGAAAATTGGGGACATTATTTCTCACCAGCTACTGCAGTCAAACAAAGAATCTGGACTAAAAGCAGACATCTATTTCCCACCTACCCCATCATAAAAACTTCTAGAATTTGACTCATACATTTCCTTGGCAACTGGCATGTGGCCAGTGTAACACCTGCCAATTGAACTTCACAGAGTACTACAGTTTTCATGTACTTACCACCACCAAAACTTATATGAAAGTTGTCATAACCTGATAGTTTATTGCAAAATGATGTGGTCTTACTAGAGTTACTTAATGCACAGGCATCCTCATCACCCAAACTGCTACCACAAATAGCACTTATGATTCCTTCAGGGTACCTCTACACTTGCTCCCTAGTTCGAGCTAGGGATGCAAATGTAGCCGACCGAAGTTGCTAATGAAGCGGGGATTTAAATATCCCCCACTTCATCAGCATAATCTCACTCATGTGCTATTCCACTCGCCAGCTGATTTGAACCACGAAGTGCGCTCCGGGACGTGTTAGTTCGAATCAAACCCCTTGGTTCGAACTAACGTTACTCCTATTTTTTCACAGGATTTCTTTTATCCTAATTTAATTTATACTACTTGCATTCTTACTACTTAAAAAGTAAGATTCAAATTATTGCCAGTCACTGGCTTATGGGAAAGTAGGTCTTGTCAGACATGTGATTTTTTAAAAATTAGATCACAACTCTGGTTGACACAGGTGTTTCTGTTGACAAAATTTATGTAGATTCTTGTAAAGCAGGGGTCGGCAACCCCCGGCATGCATGCCATGAGCGGCATACGAGCTGATTTTAAGCAGCACGTGAAGCCTAACCTGCTGGCGCCCTTTCCCTACCCTAGCAGCAGGTTAGGCTGTGTGCACAGTAGCTCTGCTTGGAGGTACCCCTGAGCTGGCTGCGATGTGCATTGCTGTGGGCGAGTCTCTGCCACCTCCTGCTCCACCACTGCACTCTGCACAGCCTCCTCCCTCCCCACACGGGACTGCTTCTGCTTTGCGGGACCCCATGTCCGGCAGTGCTGCCTCTTTTAGGCCACTGCTGTCCGGGGGATCTTTGCACCTTGGAGTTGCTGGCAAGTGGAGCAGGCATCATGGAGCCAAAACGGTTCGCAGCTGGTCAAGCTGTCACAGCCTGAACACAGCCTCTGCCTGTGCTAGGGGGACAGACTGGCCCGCACCGGCCACATGGCTGAGGCCCTGGAGGCCTTTACTGCTGCTGCCAGCCAGCTGGTTCGCCTATGGCCCGAAGGGCTGTGGGAGCTGGCCAAGAGCTTGGCACTCAGCCTGCACTAGAAGGCACTGCACCTGCTGACCTGGCCCGCCGGCAGCCCCGAGGGACCAGGCAAGGTGCTGGGCGACCCCTACTTGGCTCTCCCCTGTGCCGGTGGCTGCCGCGCAAGCTGGAGACCCTGCACTGCAGCCTCCCTCGCTGCCACCTCTGCATTGTGCCTGCCTACCACGCAACATGAAAACGCCCTACCACCCACCCAGACCCCGCACTGTTACCCCCCTCCTACATCACACTTCCTGCCCAGATCCTGCACCCCTCCAGCCCTATCCCACACACTGAACCCCTTATTTTTGTCCTCACCTTAGAACCTAAGGGGGTCCATAACATTCTTCAGAAAAGCAAATCTAGGCTATGGGAAGCCCCGAACCGCAGTCCTGCCTGTCCCTTCCCCTTCCCCATGGAGCAGGAACACCAGAGGAGTGTGGTGTGTCAGTTGGGAGCCACATCGATGAGGGTGGGGGTTGGAGAAGGTTTTTTGTTTCTCACTTGTGTGATCCCCAACTGATATTTCTGTGGGTCAGTAACTGCCTGACCCAAAAAAGGTTCCCCACCCCTGCCATAAATAAAAAAAATAGAAATTGTTAGTGTTGGACATCTTTTATTTTATTTTAAATGAAGTTTGATAAACTAACATGAGAAAGTTAAAACACATAATCTGTTTCATAATTTAAATTAAATCAGTCTCTCTAGTTGCAGCTGGTTCAGAAAATAAGGTCACCATACCCAGTCTGCCCACAGATCTGTGAATAAGTTAAATCTCGGTACACCGCTTCTGAAAGGTTGATGATCCCTGCACTAAAAGGTAAGATCTGCATCTTAATTTATTTATTAATGAAGCTGCTGTAAGTAGAACTAGTATTGAATTTTAAAAGTACCACTGGCACTCGGAATAAGTCAAATCTCGGCACTCCACCTCTGAAAGGTTATTGACCCTTGTTGTAAAGCATTTGACCTAGTTACCAATGACATTTTGATAAAAAAAAAAGTAGTGCTATCCAAAGTCAATGTAACATATTAAAGGATTAAAAAACAAATAGGTTTGATGCAGGAATTACTGGGTGAGGATCTTTGACTGTCAAACTCAATGAGAGTTTTCACTGAGTTGAATAAGAGCAAGATCAGGGCCCACTGCCATGACCTGAAAGTCTCATATCCAGTTTCGCATATCCAAATCTCCTTGCTGGCATGAGCTAGAACTGGGACTCCTTGAAGACACGTTCACATAGGAGACTCCATCCTGGAATCCTGATTGGTAGAACACCAGTATTCCTGACAGTGCTCCTCTTCAAGTTAGAAGCAGGATCATGATGTCCCTAAAACTGGACTCACCATGTTTGGGACTGCTTATCCGATGCATCTTGCTCTTGTCTCCTGTTTCTGATCTAGTTCTTAGGATTAGGCTCATGGTTTCTGATCTCTTGCTTATCACCTAACCCTGACTTCCTGGCTTCTTGACCTGGCCTGATTCCTGGTATCTGACTTGGTTCCTGACCTCAGCTCTTGACCTTCTGGTTCTGCATTCTGACTGGCTTAGGGACTTTACACTGACCACTACATCTGGTCATCTATGTCCCAGTCCTGACAATTTGTACAGACCATATACTAATGGGCTACGTCTAGACTGGCATGATTTTCCAGAAATGCTTTTAACGGAAAAGTTTTCTGTTAAAAGCATTTTTGGAAAAAAGCACTTTTTGCGGAAAAGCGTCCGTGCCAATCTAGACACGCTTTTCCACAAAAAAGCCCCGATCGCAAAAATGGCGATCGGGGCTATTTTGAGAAAAACAAATCTGAGCTGTCTACACTGGCCGTTTTGCGCAAAAGGACTTTTGCCTGAACGGGAGCAGCATAGTATTTCCGCAAGAAGCACTGATTTCTTACAGTAGGAAGTCAGTGCTTTTGCGGAAATTCAAGCGGCCAGTGTAGACAGCTGGCAAGTTTTTCTGGAAAAGCGGCTGATTTTCTGGAAAAACTGGCCAGTCTAGACACAGCTATGGTGAAGAGAGTAGGCACAGTGTAAGAGGAATGGACCCATCAGGCCAACCACTGCCTCCAGAGGCACTGGACTCACCTGAATGAGCTGCCCATCTCCCAAGTTATGGAGCAGACCTCAAAGAGCCAGCTGTTGAGGAAACAAGTAAGCCAACACTGCATTTTGGGTGCAGCCTGTTCTGAAGAAAGACCTCTAAGCTGCAAGGCAGCACAGCTTCACAGGTGATTAATCAGCCTGGACCAGCCAGAGGCTCAGGGCTCCATGCACCCAGCTGACTGGCTGATTAATCACCTGTGAAGCTGTGCTACTGCGGAGCTTAGAGGCAGGGCTAGCTCAAGCCATTCCTGTGCCCCAGGATTGTGTGGCACCTCATTGCAGCTCTAAGGGGTGCTGCGCAGTTAGGCACGCAGCACCCCTTACAGCTGCCATGAGGCACCCCGGCCAGCTGCCCGGCTAGCCCCCTGCTTAATCTGGCCCTGCTTAGAGGGAACACTGGTGATACCTCTTCCAAAACAATTCAATGAGTCTATAGTAATTCTGGGGCTACAGGAACCAATGCCAGTTTCAGTTCTTATTGCATCCCCAGGCCTATGCCTCTGACCCAGCCAATACAGACTTAATAATTAACTAGCTGACAGGGCAGGCATTGGGCTGGCCTCCCCCTTGCTGGTGGGTAACCCCTCGGTGGTGTCAAATTAGAATGCCTTCCTCCAGCCTGTGTCTGCAATCTCTGAAGACTCACATCATTCATGTCTGGCTGAGGCCACTCTAAGGAAACTGTAGGGGCTGGGGATTGTTGCTTCCTATGCAGCATGTTTCTGCCATCTCACTGTGAACACAAGGTGGAATGAGGCAGCACAGCAGTATCAATTCTGGTGGGATGCGTGGGAAGAGATCAAAGATGAAGTGGTCCACACAGACACACCCACAGACACTTTAATTGATCTGGGAATGAAGTGGGGCCCTGAAACCTCCTTTTCCACATACTGATTCCTTGACATACGTTCCACTTATCGAATCAATATAGCCGTATCTGGCTCATTGACATATGGCTACTTAAAAAAAAGAACAATTCTTTGCGCACCAGCTGTGCTTCCGCTGCAGTGATCCTGACTACACTATTTCTGTCTGTCCTCCACGAGTCCGAAGAACCTGGGAAATGACTTGTCTCCGGTTCAGTAAAAGGAACTGGGAGAAAATTTTCTGAGAGAGAACATTTTCCCTGCACTTCAGTCCAGCTTGGCATAAACAATGAGCTGTATTTGGGGGCTTCCCACTTGTAGGTACCTATGCATCCCAGGGAGCCCCAATGTACTCCCATTCAACAGGCCTTCACCAATTGAGGAGTGACCAACAATTTATAGATGTATAATCATAGAATACTAGAACTGGAAGGGACCTCAAGAGATCATCCAGCCCAGTCCCCTGCCCTCACGGCAAGACCAAGCACCATCAAGACCATTCCTGATAGATGTCTATCCAACCTGCTCTTAAATATCTCCAGTGATGGACATTCTACAACCTCCCTAGGCAATTTATTCCAGGGTTTAACCTCCCCGACAGGAGTTTTTCTAAACCTTCCTTGATGCAGGCCCTTTCAATCGCCACTGGAGCACTGTGGTGGAGCTGAAGACCTGGTGGGGGCACGTTAGCGTCCAGTACCACCCCTTCCTTTCCGAGAACACAGACCTGCCCCCTCGCCTTGTCCAGGGGCCCAGCAATTCTGTCGGCCACCCTGTATGTCCATTACATGTAACTACTGTGATTCTGTCCCAGCACTTCAATTTATATCTGTCCTACATAGGTATACCAGAAATAATGTGCCAAGACAATACAGGGTTCATGATGAGCTTGACCAAACTGGAAGTCTCACAGACCACATCACACTGGAGGTTTCCTGCAGGTAGCAAATACTCAGCAGATGTAACTTCAAACTATTTAAAAAGTGGAGCCATTATCTATTCACATAGATCTGTTATTTGCATTTGGTCAGTGAAGAATCCAGTTTTCCATTTTTTAAAAAGTTTTTAAAAAACTGGCAGCTGTTTACCATGAATGAGTTGTGGGTGGGAGGAGTTAAGGAGGGGATTTAAAGCAGGTAAAATGGGTCTCAAAAAATTGAGTGTGTCCGCACATATATTGTAAAAAATGCCAGTTAGAAGAGAACAATGTAGGCATGTGTTTTTAAACTACCGTTCGTGCAGTCTGGTCAGGACTGTGTGACACAGTATACAGTGTTTTGTCATCCAAGGAATGTCTTTGATCAAGAGTTTATGCAAGAAGGGGAAAAAAAAAGCCATGAAACCCTAATCCGTTCCCACAGTCCAGTAAACGTGAGCTGGACAAACACTGGACAATAGCAGTAAAGCTTGCTGCTGGAACAATAGCTTCAACTAAAAAAAATAAATAAATAAAAAAAATAAAAGGGCTGCTGACTCACAGTTCTACATTCAAGAAAGATTCTATGCAATGTTGATTATTCTTTGGGATTCTGAAGATTAATTTTTTGTTATATATAGTATTTAAATAAAGCAGTAAAACAGGCTGGTATCGATCCTGTTTGGGACAAAGTCTAGATGGGGAGCATGTATTGGCATGATTTAATCTTTTTCTACCTAAACATTTGGCTAAACATGTGCAATCTAATTTTAGATTATGTTCCAAACAATAATTGTCACTTCGATTATCTTTAGTGTCAAACTGTATAGTAAGCCACTGTCTTAGTTGCAGAGCAAATTCTCTATAGATGAAGTGCTGCTTTCTACCTTTTCAAGACAAAAGCTACATGCTGCTTCTATGAAGTACCTAGAAGTCGTCAACTTAATTCTGAGATGCCAAAATGTGTGTACAAAATGCTAGCATCCATATTTGTTAATTACATGCATACATGATTGCCCCAGACCATTTTAAAACAAACTTTGTACCATGCAGTTTTAGAATCAGTATATAATTATGGCCTAATTTTCACCTTTTACACATTTCATCTGAGAATACAAAGTACTATTTGTTAAATGAAAAACTTCCAAAATCCCTGTCTTACCTTCTCACCTTTTTAGTTATAGCTCAGAGGTGCTTTCCCCTTCCAACACTGTTGTATAGAGTGCTATGCATCAAGTGACTGAACGTCATGCTACAGGGCTTAAACCAATCTCTAACTATTAGGCTGTGTCTGCACTGGCACCATCTCGTGCAAAAGCAGCCGCTCTTGCGCAAAAACTTGCTGCCTGTCTACACTGGCCGCGTGTTCTTGCGCAAGTAAACTGACGTTCTAATGTATAAAATCAGGGCTTCTTGCACCAGAACTCTGATGCTCCCGCTCAGGAATAAGCCCTTTTGCACAACTGTTCTTGCGCAAGAGGCCAGTGTAGACAGGCAACATGAATTTCTTGCGCAAGAAAGCCCTATGGTTAAAATGGCTATCAGAGCTTGCTTGCGCAAGACAGCGTCTACACTGGAATGGATGCTCTTGTGCAAAAGCACAAGCCAGTGTAGACGCTCTCTTCTGGAAGAGTTTTTGCAGAAGAACTCTTCCGCAAAAGATTTTTTGCGTGAGAACGCGCCAGTGTAGACGTAGCCTTAGAGATTTAAAAAAAAAAAAAAAAAAAAACTTTAAAAACAACAGACTAGTAGCACCTTTAAAGACTAACAAAACATGTAGCGCATGATACCATCTACATGTTTTGTTAGTCTTTAAGGTGCTACTAGTCTATTTGTTGTTTTTTAAGTTTTTCCTGTTACAGACTACCCCTCTGAAGCTATTAGAGATAAGTACGCAATTGAATGTTGGGAGCAGATTACTTCACATCTGCCTACTCCAAGGTTCTTACACTTTCAGCTGGAATGCCCAGAACTGGTCACTATAAGGTTACGTCTACGCTACAGAGTTCTTTTCGGAAAAAGACCGTTTTTCCGAAAAACTTCACTTACGTCCACACTGCAATCACGTTCTTTTGAAAAAAAAATATTGAAAGAACAGGGGTTTTCTTCCGACATTGGTAAACTTCTTACTACTAGGAAGAAGTCTTTTCTCAAAAGAGCTCTTTCAGAAAAAGGCATGTGTAGACAGGGACAAGGGAGTTCTTTCGAAAGAAGAAAAAGCACAGGTGCCCTGGTGGCCACTCCGCCCATAGTAATCACAGCTTAAATGCGAGATAGCATCCATTCAGTTTGGATGCTATCTTTCAAAACAGCAGATCGCTTTTTCAATGCATTTTGGCAGTATGGACGCTCTCTTTCAGAAGAAGTTTTTTCGGAAGATCTCTTCAAGAAATGCTTCTTCTGAAAGAAGCCTGCAGTCTCAATGTAGCCTCAGAGACGGTATATAGATTAGATGAACTAGTCTAATCCAGTATGGCAATTCGTATGTGCCAAATATTTTAAATAGCATTTATAGAACAAATATCAGCATTACACCAACGATTAGGAATATAATCACGGTGGAAATTATTTTGGTAGTAGTCACAATGATGAGTCCCAACACAGTGCTGATAACTATTTTCATCTTGAGAAAATGCTATTCGTTCAAATCTCCACCATTCCCTTTTAAGTGTACTTCAGTATGCAAGAATTAAAGCTAATCAAAAATTTGAACAGGGCATCTAGAATCCATGTACTACAGTACTGCATTATATTTTGGGAAAGGACTGGGAAAAATAACTACTTATTAAATCATAATTTTAAGTACTTCATGTAATAAAAGATGTAGATTTAATTATTTTTTGTGTCACAAGGTCAATATTAGATCCTGGCATTAGTTGCTCATCTTTTATAAATATAAATTGAATTTAATACTGTACTCTTTTATTGATATGCCTGAGTGTGGAATCTGATCATTATTAAAGTTTACCTTATACCACACAATAGAAAGTAAAATTCCACATTTGACATGGCAAATTCAGATGTACACATTTGACATTTAATTTAGATGCAGCCACAGAAAAAACGGCATTGACACAGTAGAATTTATACATCTAAAATTTAAAAAAACCTTGCAAATTCAGATTCATCTAATTTTTTTTTTAGGTATAAGATCCCCTCCTCTGAAGTCCCCCAAGCACTTTGGAACATCAGGCTGTGAGTGAATTTGTGGCTGACATATCTCCTCTTGTTCCAAAAGTGGAATCTCTCTATTTACAGCTGAACTGTAGATAAGTACAAATACACTGTAAGTCTCTAAAAAAATATTTTGGTGTTTTAGAATGAGAATTCTAAAGTATCACAGTCTTAATCTACTCTCTATAGAAAGAAAGTTCAGTAATTGTATTGTATGAGACCTAATATACGTGTCCAATGTATCTAGAAATATAGTAATTAAATTATTTTTCTAGACCTTCCAAAACAAGAGATTCCCAATGTTTATTCACTAAAAATACCACCAAAAGAGTATCTTAAACCAGAAGTCTTCATTTTCTTCCTCTAATAAAATGAAGTAATTCCAAAGAGCTAGTAATGTTAGTAGCCCAAGTTTCTTTTGCACAAGTTCCATGGATTTTCTTACAATTTACTGTCTCTTGAGTTTTTACTCACTACAGGTTGAACTTCTCTAAACCAGGACTCTTTGGCTCAGCAATATTGACCGTGGATGTTCCAGGACTAGAGAGACCTGGTGGAAGGCTGGCAGCTGGCCATACAAGGCAAAGGGTTGCCTGCAGTGAGATGCCAGCAAGGCCAAGAGTCCAATGCATCGCAGCAGGGCTGCCCAGCAGAGCTGCCCAGCAGAGCTGGGAAGCCCGGTAGAGTGGCAGAGCAGTGGGGCCAGCAGTAGGCTCCAACCGGCAGCCAGGCCAGGGATCAGGGGGATGGTATCAGGGGAACTAGAAATGACCTCCCTTGGTCTGGCAAAAACTTTCACCCAGGACCAGTCAGGTCTCAAGGGTTCCAGAGCAGGGAGGTCCAACTGGTAGTAGGAATTTAATTTCAAAATAGAATGTGGCATGATTGAACTGGCATTCTAAAATTTACTTGTAGACCCAAAGTAAGTTAGCATGATAATGCCAAGAGTTGTTAACTTGTCTCAGATAAGATTGATTGGATCTGGACCAGCCAGACTACAACTACTTCTGTGGTGCCCTAGCAACAGTAAGCAGGAAGTAGCTTGACTGGAATGCAAAGGTTGAGAAGCTGGGCTTCTGAGGAATGTTGGGAGAGTTTGGGACATGAAGCCAAGTTCAGGGAGGATTGGAGCATGTTAAAGTGAATGAGGAAGGGAGCTTAAATAGGAAGCGAGGAGGTGGTGGCGGTATGTGTTTGAAAGAGCAGATCAAAGACAGGCCAGAGGGGACAGGAGTTTTGTAATATAACTATTCAAGTACATTCCTCTCAGAACATGGATTGGAACCCAGGATTCTTGAGTCTCACCCTTCCTCTGAATTCTGCTAATAAGGAAACCCAGTGGCAAAATGTATCCTTTGTCCCCTTGCAACCTTGCCAATGGCAGGAGTGGGGGAGCAAAGGGAACATGAGTTTTGGGTCCTTTAAATCGCTGCCATAGGCCGGTGCAGCACAGTTTGGACAGCTAAGCACCAAAGATGGAGAATGACTCCATATCCTAGCAGTTAGTGCACTTACCACAGAGGTGGCCTATCCCTGTCCAGATCTGTTCATCAGACATAACAGGGACTTCAACTATGAGGGTCTCCCACATCTCAAGTGGGTAGCCTACCCATGCAAAAGGTTTCAAGGGAGTGCCTCCTTTCTCCCTGGCTATTTAGTGTAGAATGTGGTGGCAGCTGATTGGGCCCCAAAAATAACAGAGGTGGTTATTGTCCATCTTCCATTGATTTTTGAATCACTAGCAGCCTGGACTTAGGTGCCAGATAGGGAGGGGAAGAGTTTAGTACTCTTCTTAGCAATATCTTCTATTGGCTAGCTTTGGTAGCTCCCCACCTGAGATGCAGGCTTTGTGGATTTCATTCTAAAGCTTTGTCTAGATCAACCAGGGAGGTTAAGTGTAACCTACCCAACTTCATCTATGCAAGCTGAAGTTGACATACTTACTGCAGTGTCTTCCGTGCAGTAAGGTCGGTGAAGGCTTCTCTTCCATCGACTCCAGCTTCTCTTCTCGTTCTGATGAGCTACCAGAGTTAATGGTAGAGTGCTCGGAGATTGATTATCACATTTAAGCAGACATGATAAATCAAATGCCAGTGGATCACATGGTGGATTGATGCTACAGCAGTTAATAAAAATAAGGCCTAAGGTACCTATCTACTCCATTTGCTATAGAGGTATTCTAGATGCTTCACTAAGGCTTTGTGGATCTCAGTATGGTTCCTGTGATTTTCTAACCAAAATCTCCTTTGTAGATCCAAGGTAAAGAGCCAATAGTAAGCCAAATCTTGAGAACATCCATCGCAGATGTCCAGTATCTCCTGCTATTTATCTCTGCCAATACCAAGTTGCACAGGAACAGTGAGTTGACTTTCATTTTTTTTCTTCATACCACCAAAAAAAACCCCTCACTGGTTTCTGGAATTTTCATGGTGAACATAATACAGAGATTGCAATCAACCACATTTTACAGTAGTCAAAATTAGTCACAGGCAGCAAATGGTTTGCATCATTTCATCCTTGGTGAAGTCAACATGTAACAAACCCTTTAATTTGATATCAAAGAAAACTGGTGCACAATTGTAGTTTAAAATGGTATATACTTACTGATGTTGCAGGTCTCATTCAAGTATGTATAAAGTTTAGGTTCATTTTCCGGTTTTGAGTGATATTTTCTTTAATTGGTAATTTCTGCTAATTTATTTTGTTTCTAATATATATTAAATTTGAATAAATAGAAAATTAAAATTAAGCATTTTTCATGAGTTTACAGGTGACGGCTCGGGGTGACTGCCAAAGGGCTCAGTTAGAAACTAAATAATGGAGGGATGCCCTCAAATTGCTTGTCACACGGTTTACTACTCATAACTGACACACCTCCTTGTGGCTTATCAAGGGATTTGCTCTCAACTAGTCTGACTTCCTTTCTTTTGCTTCTAGCATCTTGGTCTCTCTCCATTTTTCTGGAGTCAAGTTATACTTTGTCCCAAACTCAAACTCCTCCTCCTTGGTATCCCAGAAAAGTAATGCCACGTCCAAGGAATGTTCTATGAGACATAAGGTATGTGTCGAAAGAACAGGTTTTTTTTGAAATTTGGTGCTGTGTAGACTCTGCAGTCTAGGTGTAGCCTGTCTCTTACCAACTACCCCCCTCTCTAGGGAATGACTGCAGAATTCCTTCCTATCACACTCTCCTGCTCTCTCCTTGCTGGCTTTATACAACATTAACCTTCTTCTGCCCATCTGGGCTTTATCATCTGCTAGTCTTTATCAAACCCTGGCTCTCCTCCAGCAGCCTGTCACAGGGTAAATCAACTATTTTTACCCATTCAGAGCCTGTGTGGAATAGTCACATCATCACACTCTTTTTTGGCACAAACCATTCTAGGATGTTATTTTGCTTCTAAAATTTGTCAGTGAAAGTTACTGCAGGGAAACCCTCAAAATTCCCATGAAAAACACTTTTACTAATGTTATTACTGCACGTGTTCAATGTGGAAACCACTTTTACTGATATTGACTGAATGTAACTGAAGATTAACAACCCTTATGTTTTCTATTTATCTGAAGAAACTTTGTTTTTATACATTTACTTATATTCATAAACAGGATTCTTAGACATACAATTCTTTCCGATGCATTATAATTCTCTGTTTTAGAATGTTTTCTGTTTTCTTTATGGCTTAATTAAAATCAATACAAACTATAGCAGTATAAACTTAATACTTTATTTCAAAAGAATGTAAATTTTTACACCATAATAAACATATTTAAAAATTAGTTGTGTATACATTTTCGATCATCTCAATTTTAGCAGTAAGAAGATATATTTGTAACTGCTTGCAATTTTTGCTTTTTAGAGATCTTATATTTGAGTTGATATAATATCATCTTCCAGTAGGTGGCTCTAAATTACTCTGTATATCTGATGTGTTGAAATGCTTTACCATGTAAACAGATATTAAAAAAGTCAAAACATCATGGCTATTAAAATTAACCTCTGTTCATTGGCATATATGTCAAACAAAAATTTAAAGATTTGGCATATATCCCAGTTTAGAATTTATCTTCTAAAATGGTAATGCAATATCCCCATTTCATATCTCAAATATGAAAGCAGGATGAAGACACATTTTAAAAGGAATGCTGTACCCCTCTACTTTGAGTAGTATGATGAATTTTGATAGATCAAAATCAAATCTATAGATAGATATTTTATAGATACAGATATTCTAAAATCAAAATTCATCATACTATATTATATATATATTCTCATTCTAAAATCCAATATATCCAAATTCATCTCATATATATGGGAATGTTATTCCCGGACACATAAATGAAGCAGCTCCACAGATATACATACACTACATTGTAGTGAAATGTCATCTAGAAATGCCATTAAATTCTATTTGTGAAAAATTACACATGTATCTAGCACCAAATACAGAAAATCTTTTTAACAAAATAATGCGTTTATTTTAAACTAACATAGTTGAATATTCACTTACATATTCCAACAGCATCCATTTTCTGAATGAAATTGAAAACTTAATTTCCCATCTTGGAAACAATTTATCACTTAAATATTGCAGTATTTTTGTAGCCATTTTGTTCCCTGATGTGACAGAGACAAAGTAGGTGAAGTGATCTGTAAAAGACATTACCTCACACTCCTCACCATTAATTAGTTATTTTAAGTTGTACTGGTATATCTCAATCTTTTTTCAGGTGCAAATGTATTTTTTCTGCACTGGATCAGATATCAGTGGTCACAGCTCATGAAAATAATACAGAAAAATCAACAACAAAGTATCAATAGTCTATGTTTTGAGCTGTAGCTGCTTTGAGAATCATGTTTAATACACCTCCTCTTTTATCCCACCTCTGCTTCACCTTTTCACCATCAAAAATAATATAGCTCTTTATTGTAAGTGCCTCCGGGTAAGGAAAATAACTTATCTTTTTTGTGCACATTTGCCCAAAATATGTAATTCATAGTGATCAATAAATGTTTTGAAATATGTATCCTTTAGATAATAAACATGGGAGCATCATAAAACAAAACATTACAGAAGCAATTTATTTTCCCCATTGAAATTAAAAACAGATGATGAATATAGAATTAAGTGTTCCATGAATGTGGAGATTTTTCATTTTTGTTTTCAACAGGACATGCACTTGTGTTACAATGATCGTGTAAGATTGGGACACAGCAAACATTAAAGGGATACCTTTCCACTACTGCATTACTCTTCTACCCTCTCTTATGGAAAATAAAAACCTGTTTATACTCTGACTTTATCTGCCTTTATTATTTCTTATAGTTAATCACTTCTCTCGATATCCGTTCCTTAAAGCTTCTTCCTTGTTCATATATGTTTATCTTCATCTGTTATACTCAAAAAGTAAGTGCAGATCTTTCAGTACTGATTTTAAAATCAGATTGAATATTTAGCAATGAGCAAACCTAAAAAAAGAACACATAGGTGTTTTAAAGTGTATATTAATTTCAGGTAAATTTGTAACAAGATACCCTTCCCATTTCTTCTCTTTTCTCCTCTCCCTTCCATTGCAGTCTCTCAAATAAGAATTATATGGATTTTTAGCCTTTTTTTCTTTTAGAATGAAGTTTATTGCATTTGCCATGGACTGGAGAACTGCACCTTATTTTACCTCTGCGTAGAACAAACATTACAATTGTAACTGGATACAAGTAGCTTAGAAAGATTACTAAATAATTACTCAGAACTATATAAATGTAGCTTTATATTACTGTCATTTTAGACTGCAGTATTTTCAGAAACTGTACTACTTCTGTGCTAAAATGACAACTAAATACTACACCTGTTTAAATTTTCCTCTGATTTTTTCCAGATCTTCATGAAGTTTGTCGTACGTGGGGTCTTCATAAGGGTATTTCTGAATCAGTCCTATCAATGATTCCAGAGCCTTTATTTTTTTACTGCAAAAAAAAGAAAATACAGATTTTCTTTTAGTGTTTCTATTCAGCAGAAATAAGAGTCCACTTGGCAGGGCACGCACTAAGAAAATCAAATTCTTGGCATCAAGAAGATTCTGCAAGACATACTTATGTTGCAGTAAGGAAAAAATTGAAGTAATTAAGCCATTCTCCAGATAGGGCAAGCAGAAATTGCAAGCACTCTGGTACTACTTCTGGAAATAGTACTGATGCCCTTACATCTCACTGGCTTGAGAAAATAATTCCGGTCAACTACAGATCACATTTAAAAAGAAAATGGGAATCTATAGTTATAGTTATTACTGAGAGCAAATTCCAAAATACTCAAAGAGCTATATAATTGTGGCATTCACTTTAGACTAACATGCACTGTGTGCATCAAGTGAATAAAGACAGCTGCAATTAGACATCTGTGCAGAACTAATTAGGGGAAACTGGCCAAGGTTTTAGAGGTAGACTGCACTGTATCCAGGTCAGTATCTTCTCTTAAACTGTATTAAAATACTCACGAAAGTTAAGCTATTAGTACTGAACTACACTATCAAGTCAAGAAAACAAATTACACATAAAATCACTGTAATTATTTAATTTCATTAATACTAAAAACTAAAACCTATCCATCATTTAATGTCTGGACCTCAGAGCAACTTATAAAGTTTCCTTCTCAAGTTTCAATTTTTATGTGGTATCTCTTACCTCCTCTCTTCACCTTCATTTCCCCCACCAAGAATCTAATAATACAGACTTAACAGAATACTTTTGTTTGGCAGAAGTTTAACAACTCTTATTTACTAAAAATTATAGATGACACCCTCAAGTCTCTCAGGACTTTAGACAGAAAACACTCTTTAATGAGGGTTCATACTAGAGCAGTGACTCACTGGTTGATCCTGGAGAATCTTCCAGTTGATCACGATCAGCAGGCTACCTGCCTGCTCTGGCCCTATACCGCCAGTCCATTCCCAGAAACATTCAGCTTGGCCCCGGCAGAGGAGTCTTGGCGTGCTATTCCTGCCTCTAAGCCCAGCCAATGCGATTAGTGAGGTTGGTGAACAGGGAACTGTGGCCAACAGAGATCTGAGGGTGCAATGCCAGCTGAAAATGGCAGCACACTTACAGTACATCTAGACTACATGTTTCTTTCAAAAGAGATTGTCTAGACAGCCACAACTTTTTTGAAAAAGCAATCTGCTTTTTCAAAAGAGAGCACCCAGGCAATCTGAATGCTCTCTTCTGAAAAAGCCCTGTTTGCAGTCAAGAACGCCTTTTTTCAAAAGAATTTTCAAAAAAAGGCATTCTTCATCATAAAATGAAGTTTACTGCTATCAAAAAACCATCATGTTCTTTCAATTTAATTTTGAAAGAACATAGTGGCAGTTTAGACGCAGGTGACGTTTTTTCGAAAAAAGGACACACAAAAAAACCACCCTGTAGTCTAGACATAGCTATATGCTCATGCCCCCTTACCCCACGTTAGCCCTTTCTGGGAGCAGAGTGGGCCTGGAGCAGACAGGGAGCCTGCCTCAGCTTCACTGCACCACCAATGGGGAGCTGCCCACAGAAAATATGCACACCAACACCCTGCCCTCTCCTATAGCCAGCGCCTCATACTGCTACCTGCAACCAAAGCCTCAGCCCTGAGCCCCCTCCCAAAGCCAGCACCCTAACCCTTTGCCTCATCCTGGGTCCCCTCCCAGAGCCAGCATCTCATATTCCCTTTTGCACCCCAAGTCCCTGCCCTGAACTCCCTCTCAAAGCCAGCATCTCATATACCCCCCCAACCCTAAATCTGTTGCCCTAGCCTTGACCCCGCTCTTTGAGTCAGCATCCTCTCCTGCACCCCAATTCTCTGCCCCAGCCTGCAGCTTCCTCCTGTACCCAAACTCTCTCCTACAGCTTTCACCCATCACTCTCCACACCTCAACTAGCTGCCCCAGTCTCAGCCCAGTACACCATCCCACACTGCAAATCTCTCTGATCCAGCCCAGAGTTGGCACCCTCTCTTGAACCCCAGCCTCCTGCCCCATCCTGGTGAAAGTGAGTGAAAGTGGGAGGGAATGAGTGACTGAGAGACAGGAGATGGAGTGAGTGGTGCAGGGTTTAGGTAAGGGTTGGGTAGACCTTGGATTGCCCTTAAATTCAGAAAGTGATCTTGGACATAAAAAAAATTGGAGACCACTTCTCTACAGAGTCTTCTTCCAGTGCTGCAAAAGACCAAAGACTGGAGCAGCCTGGTAATTAATGTTGTGACCTCATCTCCCCGAGATGATCAGTCTGGGATATTCTGGAAGGTCAGCTTTTCCACAGATGGTTTGTTGACCTGAAAGTTTCTGGAGACTTCCATTTGATTTTATTGGTTAGGAAAGTTTGCTTTGTTCGGCCTTGCAATGCCTTCCTCCAATGTGTTGAGATAAATCAGGTGCAAGATTTAACTTAGAACCACGAAACTTAGTCCAATCAGGTCACCCTTAGCAAGCATCACTTTGGGAAACTCCCACTCAAACCAGCAATTTAAAAAAGAGTATATGTTTTGCATTATACAGAGAGGCTATGTCTGTGACCATTCTCAGCATCCTCCCACAAACAAACAAACAATTCAAATACATGGGACCACTTTTCACTTTTGAGGAATCTAGCATGGTCTTCTGAGAGCTAGATCTTCAGATGACATTATGTCACCAGTTTACAAAAAGTTCAATATAAAAATTCTGTAAAAACAGCACCCTTGAAAACAGCCAGTTTAACAAACATTTAGCAAAATTACATATAAGTATGAACGTCTGATCACTTTCAACACCTGCATTCTTCAAGAAGACAATTATAATACTTTCCTCTTCTGAAATTGGTATATAGTTCAAACAACTATTTTCTGGAATCTTCATCTTGACAGAGAAGTTTCAAGTGAGCATCCTCTTCATAAACATTACATTTTTAAGGTCTATATAAGATCTGTATTTCTATATAAATTATTCCCCTCACAAACACTTAAATAAAAATCAGTTATGAATTACAGCTGGTACCTCATTTAAAGTCAGCCCAGATCAAGAATTATACATAGTATTTGAATAAATGCTGAATGTTTACAGCTTAATGAGCTAAATGGACAGTGGAAAATCCATATTCCTGTTGTATTTGCTTTCTTAGCTGATTAGGTGAATGTGAACTGAATTTAAAATTCTCTCTAAGAGCTGGTCTACTCCAAAAACTTACAACAGCGCAGCTACATCTGTCAGGGTTGTGAAAAATCCAGATACCTGAGAGACATAGACTATTAAAAAAGTTAAAGGGCGGTTATTTGGCTAATCATGTAGTTGTTACAATTTATATTGACTACACAATTAACTGATAAGGGGGACCAATCTGCAGAGCTGCAATGAGGGTAGCTCCCAGAGCCAGGCTCCAGGACTACTACAGCTCTGCATTTTAAGAGCCAGGCTCTTACTACATTTAAAATGCAGAGATGCAGCGGTCCTGGACCAACACAAGACAGGACTGCTCAGTCCTGGCTCACGCCAGGTCCAGAAGCCCCCGTTCGCGGCAGCCCAGGCTGGCCACCACAAACAGAGGCTGCTCCATCAGCAGCCCCCATCTGCAGCAGCCGGGGCTGGCTGCAGACAGGTGCTGCTTCGCAACAGATTTCCCCTAATCCCCTCCCACCTCTGATGGGGAGTTGAGGGGGAAGGCAGCACCACAGAGTTGAGGCTGGGGGGAACCAGCTTTTAAGCTGGCTTCCCCCAGTACTGGCTTCTTCCCCACCACCTTGCTGCTTCTCACAGAGGCAACAAGGGGGGGAGCAAGTAGTCGAGTTCTAGACTCGACTACCCCATAAGCTTAGATTTATTAGGTAGTCGAGTATTTGACTACTCACTTACATTCCTAATCACAATGCTATATTAAAATAATTGTTCTATCTACTTAGCTCCTGCCTCTCCAAGTGAGATGGAGAATGCCTTTCCAGTCACTGTAATGAATGTCTACGCTAGCATTTTAAAAGTAGATACAGCCCGCAGGTCTTCATTGAGGGATTCCTAAATATCCTTTTACACCCACTTTCTTTGGTATGAAGCACAGGTTTTCTGGAATATGAAACTTGTCTGTATTTTGGAATATTCCTTCCCATCACACATGCTTTATGACAAGACGACAACAGAAGTGGCTTATTTTAAAAGCAAGTTTAAATACCTTTACCTTTCAGAAAGCTTTTCAAGCAACGTAGATTTTAATTTATGATTTTATATAGGTTTTGTTTATATCTTGTATATTTATAGTATTTAATTTTAGTTGTTATATTGCACAATATCTGTAATACTTTGTTAGACAAGTATTATATGAATAAAATTATATATCATCTAGAAGACTTGGAATGAAAGATGGTATATAAATGGAAATTTTAAAGTATCTAGCAAACCTGTCAGTCCTGTCATGTAAAAAGGACCTGAATTATCTAAGACTGCTAGCTAAATATACCTGGATGCATGGAACCTAATCCACTCGGGGTAAAGGATGGCACGATTAATAGATTCAAACCATGGACCTCACCAGATTTGTCATTTACTAAAAAGAAATCCTTGGGGAGGGAGGGAAGAAGAAACAGACTCCTTTCCTTAGAATCAAGATTGCAGCTCTGCATGCCTCCTGCGACTGAACTTAATGCTGCAGAGCAAGCAAATAGAGGAAGCAGGCACAAAGGAATTCTACCACTCTCCTGTGGCCTCACACTGATGTGAACAGGTAACTTGACTACAGGGGTGGTGAACCTCAGGCTTGGGGGCCGGATGTGGCCCCAGGCTTCCTGGATCCGGCTCCTGAGGCTTTGAGAGTCCCACTGGCATTGGGGAGACTACACTGGTGCTCCAGCCCTCTTGCTGCTTCACCACAGGACTGCAGCACATAAAATCTATGAGGCTGTCCCCTCCCCTCCCCGGCTCTCATGGGAAAGAGGAATGTGGGGAGTTTCTTTCTCCTCAGTTGGGGGCCATGTCGCTTGTCACGTGTGTGTGGCCCCTGATCCGAAAAAGGTTCCCCACCCCTGATTTCCTAGGTGATGCTTATTGGGTACCAGTTAACCAGTACCCAGGAACAGCCCCTCCCAAGGGTTGGAAGTCAAATGCCCTGCACACAGGAGGAGACCAGAGACAGGAGCTGACTGCCCCGTGCATAGGTGCTGGCAGTGGCAGTTGGGAGCCTCATGCGTGCGGCAGCAGGGAGCAGAAGCAAGCCCCTTCCCTGTGGACATGGCTCCTGCTGCTAGCCTTCCCACCCATGGGAGCTGGCAGCAGCAGCTGGGAGCCTTGCACACCAGGGGGGAAGGGAAGAGCAGAAGACACCCCCCATGGGTGAGGCTGCTGGCTCCTGCTGCCTTGAGCCCTATGGGGGAGGGGGATGCGGGATCCCACTTAATTGGTTAAACTAAGGTTTAACCAACTACCTTATTAACCAGGATTTTACTGCCCTACCCCACACAGTTCATGGCAGTTGCATATAGTCCCACAACTAGGCAGAGAATTCCCCAGTGCAAGCAGGATGCAGCAGGGAAAAAAAGACATCCTATTCAGATCCCATCACAGCCTTAGCATATGGAGTACACCATGTCTGAAGGAAACAGACCTCAAAGATGCTGCATAGATTCTGACCGCCAATCTTTAGCAGTGAGAACTCAGTGCACGTTCAACTAGTAGTTTCACTGAAAAAATATCTACAATTGTAACAATGTATAATTTTCTCTGCATCATAGCTGCTAAGAGGGCATTCTTGCATGTATTACAGGAGGAGTTCTTTTGAAATAAAATTAAATAGAACTCATGACAGTGTATTTGACCAGTTTGAGTCTTTCAAAGCAAAGGGGAAAAAAAACCTACCAATTGTCCCTCTTGTACATTTTTAAATACATAACAGGCATTACCAGAGACCTTATAAAAATTATAAAATTTCTATAAAAATTTCTTCTTAGAGACAAGAAACTATGAAATTGAGGGCAATATTAACAACACATCATACTATTTTTTTAAAATCATACCTGGGCTTTTCTTCTTCAGATCTGTGAAGCAGATGCTGCCATGTCAATGCAAATCCAAAATAGTATCCAATCTGTGAATTTATAAGAATTTAATTTAAAATATCATTTTTAGCTGTATTAATATAAACAGTAAGTTAAAAAAATACATTCTAGCTCATCAATAAGAGTCAAATCATAGACCTCACCAGATTCTTCATTTACTAAAAGGAAATCCTGGGGAGAGGTGGCAAAGGAAAATCAAAACATTTTGTTATGCTATTTCTAAAATATCAGAGTGTGCGGAACCTCTTCAATTTAAGTTGTGATATAAAGTACAGTTTTGCAAAATATCCCACCACAAGTCATCTGCTTTGATCCCTTAAACGTTTGTGCCTCTATCACTACACTTCTGCTTCATAATCACAAATCCAGCTGTATGATGGGTAGGGGAAAAAAGAAGCGTAGGTCCAACCGGCTTTCAATGAGACTTAAGCTCTTAAGTGACTAAGCCACACAGGAGTTTGAAAATGTTATTCCCTATAAATACATCCAAGAAAGCAATTTGGCAGGATATCTGTACTATGGATGTAAAATCCTGTTTAATTAGTTAACTGGTTAAATGTTTAGTTTAACCAGTAAACTGGTTAGATGGGGGAGGGTGGGCTGCTTTAGTCTGGCTTCTTCCATCCCCGGAGGGGGCAGGCAGAGTCAGCAGCCCCACGCACGACTAGAAGAGGCAGTCCCACGTAGGCCTGGAGCAGTCTTCCACCCAAGGCTGGCCGGGGGCTGCTCCCCAAGTACTGGGAAACCAGTTAACATCCCTAATCTTTACCTACCATTTTTTGAAATAAGGGAGCAAATTCTGAAAGGTTTCGTATGGACACAATTGTCTTGACTATCACTCCTTTGCTAGTCCTTTTCAGTCTTCAATGGCCCTCTAAGGCAGACCAATAACATGAAATCAGAAAGTTCTGCAGCCAACACTGAAAGATCAGATTCTTAGCCTAGTTAATTGTTTATTGTATTGAAAGAGATGGCTGCCATTTTCAGTTACACAACAGTCTTCTTTCTAATGGCCAGTTTTCTGTCACTCCGTTTTCTGAAACCCTGATCTTTGGAGCTGAATTAATTCCTGAAAGTGAATTTGAACAAAAATGGTTAAGGCTTTCTTTTAATTATGAAACTGGGGAAAATACATAGTTCACCTTTAATTACTATAAACATACTACACTTGACAAAGTCACAGGGAGAAAGCTGAAAACTGGGGTGCAAGCAGATTGGGACCTTAAGATACCGAGACAAGGTAGGCTGTAGGGTAGTCCAGTGAAGTTAGCATTACAGTAAGAAGTGTAATAAAAGTGAGTAACAAAAAACAAAACATCTGAACAACCCTGTCAACTTAAGACATTCAGTTGGGAACCTAGAGCCTGGGATGCACTGGAGTGGGTTTCTCTTCTTCTGTTCTCTATTAAGATGCATAAACTATGATGCCCATCTGAAAAAGTGGACTGTACTCATGAAAGCTCATGATACCATCTACATGTTTTGTTATTCTATAAAGTGCTACCAGACCATTTATTGTTTTATTACTTGGGATGTTAAATAGAGATTAATTTGCTAGTTGAATAGTTGATGGAATTTCCATCAACTACTCAACTAGTCATTAAGAAGGGCAGATACAGTACTCATTTCTGGGTCTCAGCACAAGACGTCCCAGTTCCATCATTGCCGCTCTGCACTCTTAAAAGGGACAGAGCGGAGCTGGTGCGCAAAGACACTGGCTCAGTCTCTGGTACCCCACCAGATCTCAGGACAACCCCCCTCCCTCCCTGCTGCCACTATGCATTCTGAAAGGGACAGAGCAGCAGCGGCTGGTCCCGTGGGGGGGGGGGGGGTGTGTGTCTCAGAACAAGCCCCCACGCTACCTCCCCTCTGCTGCCTATCTGAATTCTTAAAGGGACAGAGAAGCAGCAGCCCACCCTGGGGGGGGGGGGGAGGGAGGGGGGCTCTCTCTTTTAGCAGCAATGGGGGACAGCATGTGCGGAGACAGATCCGCAGGATGGGCTGCCACTTCTTTGTCCCTTTCAGAATGCAAAGTGGCAGTGGGGAGCTTGAAGGGAGCTTGTACTGAGACCTGTAGACCAGCTGCTCTGTCCCTTTAAGAATGCAGAGTGGTATTGGGGAGAAGGAAGAAGGACTTGTGCTGAACCCCGCAGGATGGCTGCTCTGTCCCTTTCAGAATGCAGAGTAGCAATGGGAGGGGGGGGGGGGCGAGGGGAGGCGAGGAGAGGTGTTTGTCCTGAGACCCGGCAGGGGACCAGAGACTGAGCCAGTGTCTTTGCGTGCCAGCTCCTCTGTCCCTTTAAGAGTGCAGAGCAGCAACAGGGTGGGGGTGAGCGATCAAGTAGTCAACTACTCATTCACATCCCTATACATAACCCATCATACTCTGCTCAGACACTACTTCAGTACAACACCATCTAATCTCAGCAACACATTGATTCTTAAAAAGTTTCAGCATTTACCTCAGACCCAATCCTGGCACCATGTATAGCTCCATATCTTCTTCCCTCAATAACACCAACATGACTTCCTTCAACATAACCTTCTTGATATCCTTCCCCATGAAATCTGTAAAGGGAGAAATAAATATAAAAATTAATCCTAATTAAATATCACCTAAGGCATAATACAGAAATACTAGGCCACAAAAATACTGAATATTTTATTACTTTTACTAAAATATTGCCTTTACAATGCTAACAGATTTCAAAGTAATTTAAGTAATTTCAGACTGCCTACTCATGAGACAAAGTGGAGTAACACATCACTATCTGCTACATAGTAGTATTAGAGAGACACGGGAGAGCTAATTTCATTTACTGGATCATAAAAAAAAATCACACAATTTAAAGATGAAAAACATTATATTCGATTATTCAGCTCTGGCTGAAAAGCATGTTGTCGCCAGCTCCGCGCGCCCTGGGGCGCGATTAAACTGTCTGCCCGGGGCGCCGGACTGGCTCGGTCCGGCCCTGAAGGTAGGAGAGGACGGGACAACTTTTACTGCTGTTGAGTTTTTAGCATTTCCCCCTCCCGTTTCCCACCTTCAGCTCGCACGCGAGAGGGCAGCCCAGCCAGCCCAGCGTCTTTCTTGCAGCACCTTCCCGGCGCGGCGCGCGCTGGGAAATGTGCAAGGAGCAGCCGTTCCTGGCCTGCTGTTCACCCGCCGCCGGAGCTGAGCGAAGGAGGCGGCCCCCAAGGGCCCAGACTACCGCGGCAGAACGTTCCCATAAGGCCACAGAAGGAACTTCCGGCCACCTGATGGCAGTTTCCCGTCACGCTGGGGCGCAACGTACTGCGGCCTTGTCACGCGCACGGGCTCGCGCCCCGGCAAAGAGGGGCGGGGGTGGTAGAGCGCCCCGCCTGTAGCCACAGCGAAATAAGTTCGTTCCCCTCCTGGGCAGGAAAGGCTGCTCGTCCCCTACTCCCCCCCCTAGCAGGGGAGACACCGGGCGAAGCCCCAAGAGGGACACCCGGGCAGGGCTCTTCTCTGCCGGCCCCACCTGTCCTCCGCCATCACGATAGCGTCGAACAAATCCGAAGCGCTGGCAGCCGCCTCCATAGCGCGACGAATCTCCCCGAGGGCCCGGGGCCCGTGCACCGCACGGCATGCTGGGAAGGAACGGCGAGCCGGAGGAGTCAGCGCCGAGGTGCTTCTAGTGCGCAGGCTCGAGGGGGCGGACAAAGGGGGAGCGTCCCTGTGCTGCTGACGCTGGCGAGAGCGGCTCCCTCTCTCTGCACCAGCCCCGCCCTGCTGTGTTGCCTGAGGGCCGCCGCCCGGCCACATTCACTGCTCTGCCTGGGTTCGTGGTTCGAGCCCAGGGCTGGGTCTTAGGGGTCTTTGCTCCCGGTGTGCTCGCGGGCGGGCCGCGCGCTTCCCTTCCCCTGCCTCGAGAGGCCTGGATGCTTCCGCCCGAGCCCCCTTCCCTCCCTGCGCCTTGCTGGCCGGCGAGTCGCGCTGGCCGAGCGGGGAGCGTCTCGCTCGGTGCTTGGGCACCGCGGACACAGCCAGCGAGCGCTCATGCCAGCGGCGTGTGCTGCATCCTGTTCCCTCGGCCCCGTTAGCGCACAGCGCTGGCTGCACGGGGAGAGTGGGGTGGCCAGGAAACACTGTTCTGGCCATTGACATTTGATGACTAGAGAGCCTCTCGGGGACCGTTATCCCATGGCGTGCCACAGAGCCCATCCCCTGTGGCCAGTGCAGAAATGGCCAGCTGACCAGGATGCTGTCAATCCCCATCGCTACTGCCTCAGTCTTGATTGTATTTTCCATTTAAAATTCAAATGAATGGCGAGTGCAATGATCCTTGGTAGTCAGAGCACAGAGTGACTAATATTAATTGTAATTGTCCTAGAGTTGGAACATAGTCGTCTTGTCTTGTATCTGTTTTTCTTGTATACTGACATGCGCTTGTTTGAATTTGGCTGTCACTGCACGGTTTTATTTAGCTATTGTTACTTCAGTGGTTTACTGCAGACTACTGTTACTCAATTTCTGAAATTTAAAAAATAACTACCTCTACTCATTCTGACAAATGGAACTCCAGTTGCTTCAAAAACAGGAAAATGTGGCTAACTTGATAAGAGAAAAGATTGGGAAAAGGAGGAAGTGAATGAATGACAATTGAAGAAATTCACCTGTGAAAGCAATCAGTGGACTGTGGGTGGCACAATAAAAAAGATCTGCATCTACACATTTTTCTGTTAAATCAGTTCTTTCACTAACCACTAGAGGGTGCATGGGTGATTTCCATTTATAAATATATAAAGCAATAGCTAGTGAAAAAACAAGATTAAAAGGAAAAAAATAGGTTTTGACATTCAGATTATAAAAGGGGACATGTATTCATGTCTCATAGGCAGTTAGCCTGTGTGTGTGTGTAACTGCATCCAGAAATTAAAAAACAACCCCAGAAAATCAGATTTCTAATAGTGACACGTTTTTGTAATGAAACTTCAAACCAGTCATTACAATCGGCAATTTAATGCAGAATGATTTAGGTTAGCATTTGGTGTTTTACTGCATGTTTTTTAAACGATAACTTTGGTATCTGCATCAATAGGCAATATTTTGATTACAACTTTGAGCTGATGAGGAAAATTGCCACTCCAATGGAAAAATCAGATCAAAATGACCATGAATGTTGTTGGGTTTTTTGTTGGTGTTTTTTTTTTTTTAATTAGGAAGGAAAAGTTGTGGCAATATGAGGACATCTACATATGTGTTCTAACATGAAATTGACAGTATTTCTGAGTGTACATGGGTTGATTTATAATTTCTGTTAGTCTTGTATGCACTCAACTGACAACAACCATTCCTCCAATAAAAGATTTATTTGAACCTGTACAAACCAAGTCTTCATTCAGTGCAGTCAGATTCAGCTGGGCAAATCTTTGAATGTGACACCATCTTCCACATAGATAAATTTGCAGGATTGGACCTGATGGGGGGAGCATTACTGCCCAATAGTACCCTCTGTTAATAAGGTATTGCAGTGCTGCAACTCCCTGCCTCAGTTTCTTTCCCCAAGGTGGAACTACTTAGCTCTCCACAGATTGCTCTGTGCCAAAAATGACAATCCTTTTTTAAGATAGCAAGAGACTGCCTAAAAAATCCCAATAAATAAAGTTATTCTGCCCTTTAAGGGCTTCTCTTCGACCCATCTTCTGGCCTTGTTCCCAGTTCCTTTGTGAAATATTTTGACAGTCACCCTAAGTTGATTCCTCTGACATACTAGTCTCAGGATCTTCCAACAAAACCTACCTAATCTCTTTGGTTCTACTCTCAGACTGAGTTCTCTCATCCCTCTTGGAAGTTCATTATATTATCATCTTATTTGCCTTAGTGCTGCCCCCTGAATCTGGGAGGCAGTTAATTAGTTATGCCACAGGTGAAAGCTACCCCCCCCCCCCCCCCGAGGAAAGCTCACTTTAGCATCCTTGTATGCTTACATTTCATCTTATACTGTTGGCTTTTTTACACTGTTATAATGCTGTGTTGAATCATGCCACTTTTCTTTTATATGACTATATACAGGTTTGTGCTGTCTCATTTTTTACACAAAGATACTATTTTTTTATTTTAATGTATGTATAAAGTTAGACAAAGATGTACCAGGAATATAATATTCTTCATAACAAACTCTCAGGCTATGTCTACACTGGCGGCTTCTTGCACAAGAACATCCTGCGCAAGGGTTCTTGTTCAAGAAGTCTTGTGCAAGAAAACATCCATACTACCATGTGCAAGCTGTGCTTTTGTGCAGGAGCACCTATGGCAGTATAGATGCTCTCTTGCACAAGAAAGCTCTGATGGCCATTTTAGCTATAGGGCTTTCTTGCACAACAAATCCCTGCCGAGCATCCACACTGCCTCGTTGAGCAAGAGCTCCTGCACAAGAGGGCTTACACCTGTTAAAAAAGAGTGTAGCTCTTGTGCAAGAAGCCCTCTCTTACCACGCTGTACTGTAAATTTCCTTGCGCAAGAGCGGTCGGGCAGTGTGGATGTTTTCTGGGTTCTTGCGCAAGAACGGCCATATTTGCGCAAGAAGCCGCGAGTGTAGACATAGCCACAGACTACTGGTTTCATCTCATTTCAGCTTGACTTCTGTACCTCCTCCTTTAGAACTTTCTAGAATTTGGTTTATCAGAAGTATGAAAGCTGAAATTCATCTCCTTGCCTGAAACTGGTAGAATCTCACATCTGTTATCAGAAATCTTCATAGGCAAGTTGCTCTTACTGGAGTCCAAAATAGCATTTACATCTCCTCTATCTTGGAATTACTTTCTTCCACTTCATATCGCTCTGATTTCACCTATTTCTGTTCTGTAACCTGTTCCCTAATACTTTGCAAACATTGGATTTCTTCTTACAGGCTCTACGTGGTATTATTTTAAAGTTTCTATTAATAAGGCTCTGTTTTTCTCTGCCCTTTAGCTACCTGGGATGAAGGGAGAAGCGTTCATATCACTCCTTCAGCAGAGTTACTCTGGCAGATAGTCATATCCCATAAGGGTTCAGTGTGTGGCCCACAAGATATTTTGTTTGCCATTGCCCACATGCACGGTTGCCAGATTCTGCTGGTTCCTGTCCATGTAGGTTTTCTTTAGTATTTCTAAAGTAATACGCAGTTAAGCAAGGACAGATGAAGTGAAGTGCATTCTCTTTTGAGGTAGCATCTGGCATGATTAGAGCCATGGAAGCATTCAGAGGAGTCTTGTACATTCTGAAATTTAAAAGATAGGTATATTTAGAGCTAAATAATCCTCAGCCCTAAGCAAATGTTTGAGGTCAGAAAAGGGAAGAACTAAAAAAACCCCTCATTTTGTCATGCTTTTCTTTGAAAGACAAAGGACAATTGCTGTCCCTTCATTCTGGAGCACCTCTCTCTGTATGTCACCAGGCACGTATACCATCCCAAAGTGAGCAGGAAAGAGCTGCAGCAATGGCACCACCCTACCAGTCGGCTGAACAGGATCCGTGAACAAATACATTGCACCATTCAGAGGAAAGGATGCACAATGTCTGGAGCTCAAGCTCTCTGAGGTCTACCAGGGGTGAAGCATCACAGCTCTTCCTCCTGCACAAGCCTGTACATAAATCAGCCAGTCTGACTCCCGCTCATGAAAAGAGAAGCATAGCAAAGACATTATAAAGGTATACACAACTATGAGTAAAGGAGCTCAGTCAAGTGCTGCTGTTTATCTTTCCCCATATGACAAGAAGCCACTCCGGGAAAGATAATACATGTTAAAAGGATAAAAGGTAATAATGTTTTAAACATCAACAATTGTATAACTTACTGTCAGAGGCAATAACTAAACCTCCTCAATGGTTGTGAGTTAAACTATTTAAAGAATAGAAAAGCAGTATTGTTACTCTACCCTGGATGAAATTTGGAAGGTCTGGCAATCTTCATGCTGAAAGGAATAAACAAGGGCAAAGAAAAATAGTACTCGTAACTCATAAACATATAGGAATTTAGGATCTCTGCTCTGGAGCAGACTGGTCCATCTAGTTGAATATCATGTGGCCTATGCTGCACTCATTAAAGAGAGGTAAGCCTTTCTTAGGGTTTGTCTACAATGCCAATTGAATCACAAAACTTTTGTTGTTCACAGAGGTTTAACGCTGCCCCTCCCCCCAAGACAAAAGTTTTGCTGTGGCAGGGTAAACAAAGCTTGGTCAGCAGGGCTGTGTCTAGACTACATGGCTCCATTGACAGAGCCGTGTAGATTAGGGTTGTAGGCAAAGGGAAATGAAGCGGTGATTTAAATAATCGCTGCTTCATTTAAATTTAAAGGGCTACCGCGCTGAGCTGACAAACAGCTGATCAGCTGTTTGTCGGCTCAGCGCGCTAGTCTGGACGCTCCGCGGTCGATATCAAAGCCCTTTGTCGACCACCCCGTTATTCCTCGTGGGATGAGGTTTACCGGGGAGGTCAACAAAGGGCTTTGATGTCGACCGCGTAGTGTCCAGACTAGCGCGCTGAGCCAACAAACAGCTGATCAGCTGTTTGTCGGCTCAGCGCGGCAGCCATTTAAATGTAAATGAAGTGGCGATTATTTAAATCACCGCTTCATTTCTCTTTGCCCAATAAACAAATCTACATGACTCCCTCGACGGAGCCATGTAGTCTAGACATACCCCAGGGCTGTGACTAGACTGCATTCCTTTTCCGTAAAAGGGATGCAAATTAGACATATCGCAATTGCAAATGAAGCGGAGGATTTAAATCTCCCCCGCTTCATTAGCATAAAAATGTCTGACACTTTTTTTCGGCATGGAGCTTTGCCGGAAAAAAGCGCCAGTCTAGACTCAGATCTTTCGGAAAATAAAGCCTTTTCCGAAAGATCCCTTATCCTTCTTAAAATGAGGTTGAATATGTTTGTCTATCCCTCTTAAAATGAGGGATAAGGGATCTTTCAGAAAAGACTTTATTTTCTGAAAGTTCCACGACTAGACTAGTGCTTTTTTCTGGCAAAACTCCATGCCGAAAAAAAGCGGCAGCCATTTTTATGCTAATGAAGCGGGGGGATTTAAATCCCCGCTTAATTTGCAATTGCGATATGTCTAATTTGCATCCCTTTTACGAAAAAGGGATGCAGTCTAGACACAGCCTAGGAGCGTTCACTTATCAACAAAGCAAACCCTGATGGTAGGGGGTAGAAGTATTTTGTTGGAAAACGTGCAGACAAACAGCATTTATACTACCTGATTTGACACAACCGTGTCGCTAAAAACTGTGTGGCATAGACAATGCCTCAATATTGCACAAAATCCAGAAGAAATATTTCCCATGCTCCAGGATTGCATAAGGTCAGAAAGAAATCTCCCCTTTGGTACAGTATTTCATAGAGTCAGGAAGGTATTTTCTCCATAGTATAGTATTGCATGATTGTCAAGAGCCATGAGGCAGCATTGCACCTTCCTTTGAAGTTTCTACCTTAAATCACGTGAGGCTGAACTAAGTGGACGAGTCTGTTCCAGTGTGATCTATATTTCTATGTGAGTAGCTGAGTCATAGCTGGTTGTCCTTATATTGATTATAAATGAAACAGACTTCAGCACACTTAGATAAAAGCAATTAATTTAATAGTTTACAACTGAATTACAAACTACTGCTTTTTGTAGAAGTCATGAAACTTTCTGATATAAGTCACATGCATACCAGAGACAATTTCCCAAGAGTTGTCTGCTCACCTCCTATAGATCAAAATAAGTAATAAGCTTTCTCTAAGCCATCAGTCCACATTCTCAGCTAAAGTTCTGGCCTATTTTTTGGATGAGTTGGGATTAATGTTTGCAGATATGTCAGTATGCATTATGGATTATAATTTTGTTTTCTTGAGCCTGCAACATTAATTGTCCTAAGGCGGCATTGTTTTTTACATTTCTGTTCAGCTCAGATGCAGTCTGGTACAGAAGAGACATAATTCACATTTTCTCATATAGACTATTTTTTTGTTCTTTCTTGTTTTGGAATTTACTTTATATCTAAAATAAAGTCATTAGAACTGAAAGCCTAGAGTTACTCTTTATATAGAGAAAAGAATAACACCAGCTTTCACAAAGCTTAGGGATGATGAAGAAAGTTGACTTCCTATTGATGCATCATGCACTGGGTACTTATTTATTTCTTTTGTTTATTTACTATTTGTATTACTAGAGTCCCTATGAGCATTGGCACCAATTTCCTGTAGTCCTAGAGGTTGCTTGATCCCCCTCTGCTCCAGGCCCTTGCCCCCACTTCATCCCTTCCTGCAAGGTCCCATTCGTAGACCTCTGAATAAATACAAAATTTGTATCCATATCCACATCTGTATCTGCAAAAATTAACTGAAGATATCCGCACTGACATCCATGAATACAGATACCTATGGATATAAAGTAGATATCAGAAAATTTGCAGGGTTCTAGATACACGTTTATATCCATATCCATAGCCTCAAAAATGAGATGACTATCCAAATCTGCAGATACAGATATCCATGGATTTGCAGGACTTTGCCCACCCGCACTCTGTCTCGATCTCAAACTTTAACTCTAGTAGGCTGTGTCTAGACTGACCACTTTTTCCGGAAAAGCAGCTGCTTTTCCTGAAAAACTTGCCAGCTGTCTACACTGGCCACTTGAATTTCCGCAAAAGCACTGACCATCTCATGTTAGATTGTCAGTGCTTTTGCGGAAATACTATGCTGCTCCCGTTCGGGCAAAAGTCTTTTTCTGAAAAACTTTGACGCAAAAGGGCCAGTGTAGACAGCAGAGATTTGTTTTCCGCAAAAAAGCCCCGATGGCGAAAATGGCGATTGGGGCTTTTTTGCGGAAAAGTGCGTCTAGATTGGCCTCAGACGCTTTTCCCTGATCCAGCACCCTTGGGACCCAAGCTGTCCCGAACCAGGGAATCTGCCAGACCAGAGGAGGTCAGTGCTCCCCTGCAGGCTTCCCTGCTTCTGGGGCCTTCTCCCTGGGGCTCCCTGCCCTGCCACTGGCCCTGCTAACCCTGGCCTGGCATGGCTCCTCACCCTGCTGCCCGTACACTGCCCCAGGATCCCTCAGGGACCACGTCTTGGCTGCTGCTAGCCCTGCTGCTGGAGGGTGTTATCTGGGGTTCCCTGCTGGGGCCACCACCGGGCTGACACTGGCCTTACTGCTGCTGGGGGTTCCCGGACATCCCACCCCACTACTAGGACCGTCCCCACTTCCCACTGGAGATTCTAGGGTTCCCCAGCCAGGGTTGCCACCTCCACTAGACCTGCTTCAGCTGGGAGGTTCCCCAGCCGGGGCTGCCTGTTCACCCTGGTTCCTGGGGTTCCCTGACTGGACTCTCCAAATGCCACGTGGCCCAGCTGACCTAGCTGGATCTCCCCAGTCTCCATATTCTCTCAGTTAGCTCCCGCTCAAGCCTCTGGGGCACTTTGGTCCAGCAATATTCATGGCTCTGCCAGACAATGGATGTTGCCAGACCAGAGAGTCCTGGATTTGGGAGGTTCAACCTGTAGTTAAAGATGTAGGAGATCAACCTACTCTTGTCATGAATACATGGAATATCATTTCATTGTTGGAAAATCCTGACTAATCCTAAAGAAACTGATAGCACTTTCAAAAGTATCTATGCAGATCCATAGAAATCTAAGATCTTTCTTAGATTTATGTGAACAAAAGAAATGTTATACATACACAGCCAAAATAAATACAATGGAATCAAACAATGTGAATAAATGTTCATGAATAGTTTTTCATAGGTAAATCACCAAAGCCTGATTGTTTTATGAAATTTTACAAGACTTACAGACATTTTCTGACTGGAAATGTTGTGATAATTCTCAATATTTCCAATAAAATTTACAGTCCTTTCATATTTTAATTTCACAAGATTATTTGGCATCTAGCACTGGAATTATTTTTTTTTGTGGGGTTGGGGGAATATTAAAGCATTTCTGAATGATTCTCTAAAAGCTATCAAGTGGCTTAGCTTCATTTATGGTTGTCAGAAACAAATAAACATATAGCAGAGATTTTTAAAGATGCTTAAGGAATTTGGGTGCTCTGTTCCCAAATGGAATTTAAGATCCAGAAATCTTAGGCATCTTTGAAAATCTCAGTCTATGTAATTAATTTAAATCATTCTAGTCTTGGCTTAATTTTTCTCGCCTGGAAGTAAAGTGACAACATTTCCTCTGATTTCAGGAGTCATTATATGTGTCCTATACACCAAAATTTTGGAATAGTTTCTGTACACTTTAAGACTATACATTATTATCAGATTTAGCACACTATTCCTTAGATTCAAGGAGAGGTCCCCATCTGATGGGGTTAAAAAAAAAACATACACAAAAGATAAAATGTATTCTGAATGGAAATAAGTGCAACTCCTATTGACTTTACACTCATGTTGACTTAAAGGGAAGTGCATTTGTTTTCATCAGGCCTGCAATTGCCCACAGTGAAAGCATTTTTGATGAAAAAATTGATTTAGACCTTCCCACAATGCCTCTTCCTTAGATGCACAGAGCACTTATGGCAAACTATACAGTATCTCAAAAGACTTGGCAAATATGTGGTCTTGGTACTTCTATCTCAAAGAGCGTGTCTACACAGCAACGTTATTTAGGAATAACAGCCATTATTGCAAAATAACAATGCGAGTGTCTACACAGCAATTCCGTTATTTTGAAAAAAATTCAAAATAGTGGATGGCTTATTCCAACTTCTGTAAATTTCATTCCATGGGGAATAACACCTATTCTGAAAGAGCTATTTTAGAATAGCAGTGGTATGGATGTTCCACTGCTGCTATTTCGAAATAGCTCCTCCCAAGGGCCATTCAAAGTCATTACTCCCTAGTGCCTCCTGGGGCTCTAAATCAAGGTAGCACATCCATACATTAGGAGAGCCTGCCTCGGACTAATTTTGAGGATTCGCTCTAGTGTACACATGCTATTTCGAAATAAGCTATTTTGGAGTATTTTTTCTGAAATAGCTTATTTCAAAATAAGCATGGCAGTGTAAACGTACCCAAACATCCATCACTCTAGTATTATGGTATTTGCTTGAAAGGAATTATTCATAATCCTCCATGCTTTCCAAGGACACCAGACAGAAACGTCCGCCATCTCCACTTTTATTGTCTATTCATAGTTTGAACAATGATTGTAGCTTGTAACTGGAAATTCACACTCAGACATCAGGCACCGATCCTTTAAAACGTTTTAAGGCTGTAAAATGTAATTAAAAATCTAAAGAGAGAGTGCCAACAATTTACAGCATTTAGCAAATTATGGTTACCCATTGGTTTATACTGTGTAATTTATGATGATTGTGTTGTTTATAGAATCATAGGGTTGGAAGAGACGTGAGGAGACCATTGAGTCCAACACCCAACTAAATTATTCCTAAAAATCATCTCAGTACAATACTGTTTAGATGTTTTGTATGCAAAGTTCCTGATCTAATCAGATGTCTAATAGTAAGAAAAATATTTTCCTGGAACCATTCCACCTTAGGCTACAAGCATTCAAGTCTAGACAATTCTTGGATGGGAAACCTCCAATGGAAACGTAAGTGCTACAGGAAACGGTGTTGGTAAATCAGTTCTTGGGATTTTTCTCTCTGAGTAAACGTTGACCCAGTACCTTACCATGCCATTACAATTAGAGATGTTGTACTGGTGGTCTGAGATGTAATATCAAAGCTGTCAGTACACGGGTCAGTAATCTCAGGATACTTTTAAAAAATGTAAGGATATTAACCTCTGTGCTCTAGACAAACATGATGCATAGTTACATTCTATTTACTTGAAATCCCAGTTTTAATTAAATAGTGTATCTAATGCAGGCACATCTCAAGTGTTTGTGTCCTCACTTCTGGCAGCCAAGGATTTAGCTATCTGACCCTATCACCTATATATTTATTCTTAAAGGTATGGTCCTAATCAGACCTTCTTTTATTCACAGTGTAGCTCATGAGCTCTTTTCTCATATTAAATGTGCTCTATGATCCATTTTTTTAAACCACTCTCTGAAGAGTCACTATGTTTCTTGACAATTAACATCACCTTTCTAGAAGCTATAACACCTGTCCCAAACTGTTGTGTAGGGCTGGTCAAAATTTTTCCATCAAAATATTTTTTGATGGAAAATTAGGTTTTTGACTAAACCATTTTTTGGGAAGTTTTGTGCTAAATTAAGCAGGTAAAACTGGATAATATCTCCTATGATGCACGATGGCCTGAGGACTCACAACAAGAGAGGAGACCATGGTGCGCCATAGAGTACTAATCCACTCCAGAATCCCAGTTCATAGAGGAGAGAAGGGACCTGAGGAATCTGAACTACAATTCCCATGAGTCACTGTGGCAGCTTTTCCAAAAGAAATGTTCAGTTTTTAATTTCTTGCTGAAAAATTAAACATTTCTCCAATGCCCTCCCCCGCGTTTTCTGCTGGTTAATGTTATAGGTTTTTTTCCTAAAAGACAGAACACTCCTCTCCAGAGGTGACTGCATTTCACAAGTGGATTAAGTGATCTTTATTTGTTAATAGATAAATCTGCTTGTAAAGTTTGTAGAATGGTTTGGAGGTCTTTGGATGAAAATCACTACACATTTTATTCACTTTATTTCATGTCTCTTAAGGTTCAGGTACAATAGTGCACTCAAACTGGAATCACCTTTCTATGCTGGGAGTTTTGCCTAATTACAGTCATCAGTGATCAGCCATCAAGGCAGCTATTCAACTCTTTTGTGCATACCTGCTATTTTTATCTTTGCAGTTTATCCCTGTTTTAAACCAAATGGTGCAAATCACAGCTTTTACCTGCTTTGCTTGTTTAAACTAGGAATTTCCAGTAAGACAAATGCTCCAGTATGTGGCTGCTGGAAGAACGGTAAATTACCAGTGTACATAAGTCCCTAAATTATTTCTGAAAAACTACTGCACACTTTTCAATAATTTAGAAATGTTTGAAGGACATTACTGCAAAATTAACCCGGGCAGAGCTTTATTAACTGTCCTGAATCCATGATCATGGGCATTTTTCTTTCTTTTTCTCATAAAAGGAAAAGCAGAGTTTAAACTAGAGCTTCATTAAGTTATGTCAGAGAACCAGATTTTGGGGCCTAGCCACTGAAGTCAATGGGAATGATGTAGATGGATGAGAGCTCACTATACTCTAAGTTCAGACATTTAGTGAATCATCTTCTGGACGTTTTCCACAACAAGTACAGCCTCTCCCCTCCTTGCTTTAAAATTGTATCTGGCCCGCCTGGTTTCCATAAGCAGTGCTAATCAGATTGTGTTTAATTTGCCACAGAAAGACTGTTGATATCCTGAAAACTATACTCTAAGAAGGCTATGTCTACACTGAATGCTTATTTAGAAGTAACTCATGTTATTTTAAAATAACAGAGTGCGTGTCCACACAGCAAGCCCATTATTTTGAAATGATTTTTGAAATAACGGGCATGTTATGCTGACTTCTGTAACCCTCATTTCACAAAGAGTAAGGGAAGTTGAAGGAAGAGTGTTCTTCCTTTGACTTCCTGCTGTGTAGACCAAAAGCCGAGTTAACGTACTTTGACTTCAGCTACGCTATTAACCTAGCTGAAGCTGCGTATTTTAACTTGACTTTAGTCCACAGTGTAGATGTACTGTAAGTCCTGCTTGTATATATTCTATTTTTAGCTGTCACTAACTGCATGAGTTGAGTGAAGTTTCTTTGTTTTTCTCTGCCTCAGTTTCCCCATTTACAAAATGGGGATAACAACACTTACCTGCCTTCCAAAAGCATAATGGAACTTAATAATGTCTATAAAGCTCTTTTAAGTCTGAGGAAATGTCACATAATTATTAAAGCAAAGTCAGATTTTATGCTGGAGAGGATTATTTTTATTACAAATTTATACACTAAACTACTGACATAATCACAGAAAATTAACAAATTTTATTTTCATTGTAATTTCATGATTACAAAACTTCACAAAATTTGTGAAAACTAAAAAAACCTTCATGAGTACATAAATAGAATTTTGAGTATAAATAACAGTAACAAAATAAACAGATGTAGGTTTTCAAATAAATTAATTATAAATATTGCATTGGTAATGAAGTGCTAGGTCAAGAAAATACTAACATTTCCAGTACAGTTTTCTGTATAGAAATACCTATTATAAATGAAGTCTTGGAAAAGGATAATTTTCCTGGACTCGTTATTTCACATTCCATTTGTTATTCTCTTGGTGGAATGCTAACATAGGAGAACAGGATTGAAAACATCATATATACATTATGGATCATATACCATCAAGAATCACTTCACTGCATATCAAAATTCTGAAACGTTAAAGTCAATGGATGAAGGATCAGCCCCTTTGTGTCTTGAAAGGTCTGCTGATGCTTTAAGGAAAAATATAAAAGCATATTTTAAAGTAATTTGACCTATACAACATTTATTTTCTGTCTCTTCCTTCAATTGCTATGAATATTTACATATCACAGGACTTTTATGACCTGAACGTTAATCTGTTTCTACTTCTTGTTCCCTACCAGATGAACATAATTATGGATTCTGTACAATTTTCAGTCCATAAATAGAATTATCATTAATGTTAGTGGGAATTCTATCTCAGGACAAGGATAATACAGGTCCCAAAGAATTTACCAACAAACACAGGTGAGCCCATTAAGAATCAAAGATCCAGTTTTCCATCCTGAGCCCTTAGATTTAATAATCAAAAAAGAGAAGAAAATTCTTCTTTTACATTATGCATTGTTTTTCACTGTAATGTTTAAAATGGAAAGTTGTCCCAGAGCATCAGCAGCAGTTTTTTTGAAGAGACAGATTTAACCTTAGTTCACAGGATAATGTTTGTTAGATTTTGCAATCATGTTTTATTTCAAATATTTGTCTTTGAAAGGCTACGAAGAGGTCATTAACCTCCCTGTGAATATAAATCTTTTGCTGCATTTGCTCCTATCAGCAGGAATCTCAGGTAAGCATAAGTAGTAATAAAGTGGTGAAGAAAAATGTTAGTGATCTTATCACCCCAGCCATCACCAAACAGAAGGAATTTCTGCACGTTGTGTATTTTTATCAGAGGTGAACCAGTTAAGCAGTTGTTGTTTAGATTATTTTTTCTAAATGTGATATGAAAACATAAATAGGTGCTTTTTAGAGTGTAGCCTTAGAAAGGTGTTAATATCTTACAAGTTTAGTATATTGCAAGAATAATACTAGCACCGTACCTTAAATATTTACATATTCTACATATTACTACTGTAAAAGCCAAATAATATCTTGGTCCTGGCAATATTTCTTCAAAATCATATTTAAAGACAGGAGCATTATTTCTGAAAGCTGGGGCTCTTCACTGGAGATATTTTAGAGGTGATTCCAAAGGGATCCATGCTGTCAGTTTCGAGAGGTGAAGAGAATAGATCTGATTCAAAAGTATGACTATAATCACCATATTCTCCAAAATCCATTGACTCCACAGGTACTGTATTGATCATAGGCAAGAAGTGAGACAATGGAAGAAAGTCTTTTCCTTTGAATTGTTGTCTTTGTTTGGCACTACTTAAGGACACAGAGATTCCATATTTCTTTGATTTATATACATTGTAGCCATCTGGGCGTATCTCCTCTTCAAAGGAGCAATCTTCTGTAGAATACCTGAGCTGAACAGTAAGGAGTGAAGACAATTACTGGTATGTATATGAAACAAAATACAGGACTATGTAGCACTTTAAAGACTAACAAGATGGTTTATTAGATGATGAGCTTTTGTGGGCCAGACCCACTTCCTCAGATCAAATCTTATATGATACTTATCAGATATGATATAAATCTTTTATGTGCTTGATCCTATTACTCTCCTTGATGAGAGAGTGATTAATGCTCTCCATAATATTCATAGAATTCTAACAATCTAACAATTCAAACAGTCATTTAAAAAGGCAGTAGGAGTCACAAAAGGCCAGATTTCACACCCCTTTGAAGTCACTGGGAGTAATTCCATTATCCTCAATGGTCTTTATTCCATGTATTACCACACAGCTGCTCTAGACTGCTCCATTCTGACTTTAGGGAAAACTGTGGTAACCTCTGGTAGGGACCTCCATTTAATAAGTGTGGATGAATGCTGATGTTTTAATTATAACCACAAGATAGCTAAGGAACCCATCAATCCAGCAGTCTATTGCATATAAAACTCAATATGAATCCCAAAGGAGATTTTCCTATGTAAGGTCTGCAAGGATCAGAACTGCAGAAAGAAATTTATTTTATAATAGGCTGTATTAAACTAAAGAAAATTAATAAATAAAAAACAATAAAAAGGGCAAACCAAGTGTTTTCTCCTAATCATTTTATTAACTTGTCTAAAACTGTATTAGAACAGTGTCTCTTTGTCATCAGGCATTAAACTTATCAAACAGTTCTACTGAGACAGCAATAAAGATTCTATATAGGATAATATATTTTATAACCTCCCTAGCAATTCGTAGAATTCATCTTAGACATTGTTTATAACATAGATATAGTACATTGAGATTCTATGTTATCATCCCAGACTTTTCCAGATCTTTTAAGTAATTATTCTGGTGCTATTTCTGGTTCAGTCATTTAAGGTGAATGAACTCTGGGCCAATGAGGAAAATTGCTGGCTATGTCTAGGTCTTTGATTAAAAAAAAAGAGTGTTCTCAAATGAACTCTCTGACTGTCAAAATATAACCTCAAGCACATTTGACTTTCTTTTTCAGTTGTAAAAAAAAAATCTAGCTTTGTCAAATACCATCAACAATGGAGTCTATGCTAGCGTCACCTTTTAAAAGTACTTTTTATGTTAAAGGGAAAAAGCAAAACAAAAAAAATTGCTATTCCTCACTGATTGAGATTTGCAATATTTATTAATTTGGACATTATTTGTTTTGAATGAATGTATTCTAGGGCCAGATTGTGAAACACTTTACTTCTACAGGTGGCCAGATTATTCACACAGAAAGTCTCACTGAAGTTAATGAAATTGCTGATGGAGTAATGTGTTAGATCCTACTTATTTACCTCCCAGTCATTGTACCTTCCCACCACACTACCTCCCAATCCTTACTGAGTAGTACATTTCTCCATTCCCTTCAATGGAATTATCTTCAGAGTAAGATACTAATAAAAATGAGGAAGGTGAAGAGAACAAATTTCCCATTGAGCCCTGAACAAACTACTAGGGTAGTGGGTCAAGGTGCAGGAGTCAGCAAATATTGTGCATCACTTGTTTCCCTGTGTCACTCCAAAGCGAGTGTGTGAGAAGCAGACAGCACATTTTAGCCACTGTAGGGGTATCATAATTAGCTGTTAGCATAGGCCAGTAGTACTTGACTTCCTCCTCTATCCCTTAATATACACATACACACAAGGCATATGGAACAGAGTGGAAGCAGGGAAAGGATAGTGCATGCAACTCTAGAGACACATTTTCTCTGTGGGCCAAATTTTGCTCACCTCACTTGTATGGATTAATGCTGAAGTCAATGGGACTTCTCATAGAGTAAGAAGACATACAAGATTCGACTCAGTACATATAAAGGTGTCTGCATGGCTGTATGCTAATAACTGTTAAACACGTATCTATTCAGAATATTAATTCACATAATGAATTATTGCTATAGTTCAACAGTCACAAATTAAGGGAGGTTCTCTCCCTCTTCATCCAAGATTATTAAAATAATGCACAGTACAACTATTAAGAGCCTACTTCCAGGGAAATCAATGAGAAATCTCCCACTGACTTCAGTGGAAGCAATATCCAATCTATAGTTATCAATCTATGAGTATTTCAGATTGGACATACAATAAAAACTTCAAACTGGCACTTTCCTTTCATGGGTGTCTAAGCCTAAAACCAGATTACCTCCCTCACTTTTTCAATTTATTGAGGGTCTGACTTTAGACAATAAAAGCAAGAAGATTCAGACTTGAAAGGCAAATTCTGTCCTAGATATTCAAACGAAAATTCAACTGGGCCTGATCCTGCTCTCCAGCAAATGGACATTTTGCTATTGGGCCCACCTCTCCTGTTGAAATCAGCAGGAGTTTCGCTAAGAAAGGTAAAATAGAGCCTTATCTGGCACTCTGGGGAAAACACACCTTCCACCTATGCAACTCAGGAAGCTTCAATGGAGTTACATGGCAATGAATTAGACCTTTCTCCTTAACTCATGCCTTTGAAAAATGTAAAGAACAACAAATAGTCTAGCAGCACCTTAGAGACTAACAAAAAATGTAGATGGTATCATGAGCTTTCATGGGCACATCTGAAGAAGTGGGTTGTGCCCATGAAAGCTCATGATACCATCTACATTTTTTGTTAGTCTCTATGGTGCTGCAAGACTATTTGTGGTTTTTGAAGTTTTTCCAGTGACAAACTAACACAGCTACCCCACTGAAACTTTTGATCATGCCTTTGAGTAGGTATTGCAGGTGTCTCATGAGAGCAGGACTGTATTTCTGATATAACTATCAGATATGCTGGAATAGCTAGGCAAAAAAAGCACGTGTTAACACCATGTCAGAGAATTGCTATAGTCCTTAGGTTCCCATGAGCCTACAGGTGATTTGTTGATCACCAGTAAGAAGTGAGAGAGTGGGAGAGAGTCCTTTCCTTTGAATTCTTGTTTCTGTTTGGCATGACTTAAAGAGATAGCAACCCCATATTTCTTTGATCTATATGTATGGTAGCCATCTGGGCGTATCCCTTCTTCGAAAGAACAATCTTCTGCGGAATACCTACACTGAATAGCAAGAAAATAATTACAAATATACCCGTATCATTTAATTGCCAGTTCCACATATCAAATAAGCTGTGTATAGTAAACATTATTTGGTCCTATTTTCTGTTTTAACCAAACATAGAGACTACGTCTACACTGCAAGGCTTTTGCGCAAAAAACCCATGGAGTGTCCACACCTCAAATGCACTTTTGTGCAAGGAAATCAAGAGTACAATGACAGAACAGAGGGCCATAGGTAAACCTCCTTTTATGGGGCATAGCTCCCTTTTGCATGAGAGTTCTTGCACAAAAAGGCAAGTATGGACATTCCAGAGGGGGTTCTTGTGCAAGAAACCCCTATGGGAAAAAGTACAGGTGCTCTGATGGCCATTCTGTGAATGGCCATTAGAGCTTTCTTACGCAAGAGCGTCCATGTAGTGTGGACGCTCTCTTGCGCAAAAGCAGATTGCTTTTGCGATGTGCTTTGAGGTGTGGACGTGCTCTTGCGCAAGAATTTTTTGGGCAAAAACTCTTGCACAAAAGGCTTATTGTGCAAGAAGCACAGTGTAGACCTAGCCAGATAGAAAATTGTTAAGGGAAAGATGCAATAAAGAATGAAAATGTTAGATGTCCTCCTTATTTTTAGTTGCATTCGAAATTTTGGAAAGTGGATTTTTTCATTTGACACTAAACGCTTACATTTCCACTAATAAACGTTACAGTTTCATTAGACACAACTAGTGACAAAAAGTAATTAGTGACTAAGGAGAAAAAGGAAACATCTCATAGTTCTGTCGACATTTTAATCAAAGAACCGAACCATTTCATCCTGCACATTATTTTCTCTCAGGGAGAGCTTAGAATAAACGTGCAGTATGTATCTATGTATGTACTTTGCCGAGAGACACATCCATACCCTGCCTCATTATACATTTTGATGTCCTTTCTCGGGCGCGGAAGTCAGACCCTGAATATGCTGTCTGATGGGAGAACAAAGATGCGGTCGGCTCAAGCCTTCTGATAAAAGCATCACCAGCCCCGCGAGGGCATGCAAACCTTCCCCCCATTTGCATATTGGCTTTCCCATGCTGAGTCAGTGCCCGGAGAGGGAGGGAGGGGACGGGACCCAGTTCAGTCGCCTATAACTTACAAGTCCATGCAGCTTCCCGTCTTCTTCCATGCAGAGGTACCGGGAACTGTGGACGCCCTTGATCGCCACCGTGCGAACTGCCACAGCCCTGATTTCCAGCAGACCTATGCAGTAAAATCAAACACAGCGTTAACTCAAGCGGGGGGACGGGGGGGGGGGCAGCGTTAACTCAAGCGGGGGGACGGGGGGGGCAGCGTTAACTCAAGCGGGGGACGGGGGCAGCGTTAACTCAAGCGGGGGACGGGGGCAGCGTTAACTCAACCGGGGGGACGGGGGACAGCGTTAACTCAAGCGGGAGGGACAGCGTTAACTCAAGCGGGGAGGGGGGCGCCTCGCCTTTTGCAAGCCGTAAGCACCCGCGTTCCCCCCACCGTCGCTCCGGGCTCCGTTTCCCATGTAATCCGAGGGGAAACGCTTCCTGCTCCCTTCCCACGAGAGCCCTAGCTGTCAGGCACTGAAGCGCACGCTCGCCTATTCGCAGTGCATCCTCCTAACCTCGCTAAGTGAAGCCACGGAGCGGAGCTCCATGCCTTTAGCCCAGAGCCTGTCCATCAGCAAGCGCGCAGCTGTCCGCTGTACTTACTGTGAGGACTCTGAATGCTGGTGCCATCCACTTTGCCATCACTGCTGATCCTCAGGAAGTAATTGAACAGCCCGTGTCTGCTGGCGGTGTATAGGTGCCTTAATCGAATAGGCTCCCCCCAGCCATAGTTCACATGTGGCCCTGCATCCGAGAAAGGCAGAGATCTCACGACCACCGCAAAGCAGAGTCCCAGCAGAGCCAGAGACGTGTGAGATTTGCACAGGCTCCTCCACATGTTTCCCAGGTTATTTAAATGGCAAGATGACTCCAGGCAAACACACACACACCGCCACGCGCACACGGAGGCGCAAGTGCCACTCAAATAGGCAGTGGCTGGGTGCTTTTTGAGCGAAATGCTTCAGGGATGTAGTAAATGCCAAGCCAATCCCCCTGCCTTTTTATAGGTCTCTGTTATCAGCCCAATCGATACGCTAATTCCAATTCCAATATAGAGACTATTTCATAGAAGGAGTTAGATCAGTCACAACTCCCCCGCCCCCCGAACTATTGATTGGATGACATCATTTCACAGGGGACACCCTAGGGTGTTGTTTTCTCCTCCCCCCGCTCTCTTCCTTAAAAGCTTTACCCAGGCATCCTTCTCTTCGTTGGACTCCAGCCTTTCCTATGCCTAGCAGGGCAGAAATGTGCATTCACGTGTAAACATAGTCTGAGGCATCTGTACCGGTGCAAACCTATGCAACGTGGGATCCGCAGTGACAATTTCAGTACTGAAGCTGAAGCGGAAAACCAAGAAAGACGGTTTTCAGCCTTTGCGGGACACCTTCAAAACGTTTTAGAGTTGGGATAGGGGGACAGATCACTGAATAAATCAAATATCATTCAATCATACATAAATGACGGCCACCCTAGCGATAGCGTTTGTGATCAAAGGCAGAAGTCATTTATACACGATAAGAAAGAAAGAAAGAAAGAAAGAACAGATGTGATTAAAGATCACAGTGCCCTGATTTACGCCTGGAAGCTCAAATTCTCGGTTAGAACCAATCCGCTGTTTGGAAGGGACATGATGCCCCTTTTCCATTTCCCTTTCAAAAAGAAAGCTAATGTCCCGATTGTTTCCAGTTTAAATATGTTGCTACTAAGCACAACATAGCACAACATTACATCTGAAGAAAGCTCCCTTTAGTTTCGGACACTTTAAAACACCTCCCCGTGCTCATTTTTAAACTTCCTTATTAAAGCTCACGTTTAAAAACTTGCATCGCACACGGGCGAAAGAAAAGGAGATTCTGTGCATCGTGCTTAGATTATCTACAAATAAAAGTACCGCTTCCCCAGCTCTTCCTATTCAGTACCAAGCGGCTCAAGATACTGCAGAAGAGGCGAAAAATGACCTGTCAGCCGTGACCGAGGAGGATGTGACCTAATGTTACCTCGGTTAGTACCCACCTTTACAACGATTCACCTTTTGTTCCAGAGACTAGTCAAGCCCAGGCGCAGAAGGCAGAGTATGCAAAACATCCGGAATTGAGTAATAAAAAAATCTGCAAAGCAAGGGTCAACTCTACAGTTCATCAGCCTCCCAGCCGGGATCACCTAGAGTTTATCAGCACCTCCAATCTTCCTACCCCCGTTAGGTTTGACCAGCAGGTAGGTGTTGCAGAGGAGGGAAATGATAAGAATGTAACCGCTAATATTCCCATCACTAGCCCAGTTCTGGAGCCCACGCACAAAGCAAAAGGAAACCAAAGCAAACGGGACCAAGAGAACAATTCTATAAGCTTTTTCCCCTGGAGGAGAAACACCAACGAAGAGGTGAACTCCTCACCTGCTTTCCCCCCATAAGAATGTGGCGCCCATAGACGATCTGGTGCATAACAACAACGTTAACTATTGATAACGTCAAGCGTGCAAGAAATTCATTTCGCACTCACTCCCAATCAAGTAGAACCAGGATGAGTCACTGGGGGATCGCCAGCAGCATTGCAGCTGGTGACTGTTGAACAGGGGGCTTTAGTCTCCATTCTTTGCACGGGAAATGGTCAGAAAATGCAACATTTAATGGAGAGCGATTGTGCCGGACAGGAAGCCAGTTTCTGATCTATTTATGGTCCATAATTAAGCAATATACAAATCACGGTGCGTTGGACTTTAGTATCTGTATGTCGTTCTAAGTTTGGCCATTAGATGGAGCTTTAAACCTTACATCTCAGTTTTTCTCCAGCACACTTCTTGCCTGTTGGGTAAATCTGAGGATGAAATCTTGGCTACATTGAAGTCAAAAGGGAGTTTTGCCATTTTCCCCATAGATTTAAAATATGATGTTATGTTACTGAGCTAAAACAGAGTTTTTTATTCTGGTTATAAGGTTAGCAAAAGAAAATTTTAAAATATATGTAGTAAAACTGTATTATTCCCCATCTCTGGGCCTTGATCATCCCTGGAGGAATTCTATGCCCTGCCATTCAGATCTCTATACCCGTTCTTAAAACATCTTCCTTCTTTCTCTATACCAAATGCCATCTCATTCTCCATCCTTGAGTCCTTCCTAAAAAATCACTTATTTCAGCCTGAGATTCACTGCTAACTGTGGCACAAACAATTGGGTTGCTGTTGTTATTGTGCCTTCTATGTTCTGCCTATTTAATGTCTAGGCATCTTTAGAAACCAATTTCCATTTTCTGAAGTGTTTTAGTGTCTTTAGTTTGTGTTTTCTTGTTTAGTTAACCTGAAAGAATATGACTGCTCTTTGTATATGGAAAAAACTTCTCACTCGGTAGGGGTGATGCTGAATTTTTATTTTATCTGTGTTTTGCTGTTTATTTGAGGTTTGGGGCTCTTTGCTAAACTTTGTGGTGTCTATTAATTTTCTTTTGTTTATGTTGATTGCACTTCTTACTAATTTTATAAGGATTGCCTATAATGAAAGACTGGTACCCATAGGACTTTATAATCCTAACTAATAAAACATCTTTTCCCAAGCATAAGATATATTTAAATATACAAATACATATAAAAGATAGACAATTCCCTATGAAACTACACGGTGTATGCTAAGTCAAATAATGCATTATGTATATCTTTTGTTACTTTCCTACCTTCATCTCTCTGACTGTACATTTCCAGCACCATTAGAAACCCTTACTTATCTGAATAACTTTACTCAGAAGTCTTATTTAGTTCAATTAAACTATTCATGTGCATAAAATTATTCACACGAATATAGTTTTGCAGGATCATACCCTTATTCTTCCAAGCTGCAAACACTAATTCACATGTTTTAGTTTTACTACAGTGAATAGTTGCAGAAGTAAAATTGCATATGTATTTGAATCACCTGGGCCTTAGACTGTATGGTTGGCAGAGCATGAATTTTGTGTCCTTATATTTATCCCAGATTTTCAAAAGTGACCTCAATTTCACTTTTCAAAAGTGACCTCAAATATGTGCCTCAATTTCTAGGTGCTTAACTTGAAACATCAAAAGAAGCTGGATTTTGACTGCATGGATACTCAGTGGTGTCTGAAAATCAATCACTCTTGCAAGGTATCTCTGTTTGGGCACTCAAAAACTCAAGACATCCCAAATCACTAGTCTCTTTTGAAAATATTGGCCTGTAAAGCACTTCACTATGTTACAGCACTTTGGATAAAATAAATAGTAACAAGAAGTATGAAAGCCTCATTTTCTTCTCTACAAATTCTGCAACACTATTGCACTGCTGCTACAACGGCAGGTCACTGCTCAGTAACCCTGGCCCCAGAGCAGTTGTGCATGTTACTCACTCCAGTTACGTGTGCATACTTCAAACACTAGAGAGCACTTATCACATAAATTGGGTACACACTAAAGTGAATTGGAGAGGGGTTTTCAGCTATTTGGTATGCATTTCAATAAACTAGAATGGACTAATACTAATACTATGGTATTTTTCATCTGAGAAGCTCAAAATGCTTTTCAAACATTAATGAATCAATGCTCAGAACTCACCTATGAATTTGGTAAGTATTCATATCACCATTTAAATAGAAGAAAACTTATGTGCAAGGAAAGATGATGGAGCAGGTAATTAAGGAATTCATCTACAAACTTCTGGAAGAAAATAAGGTAATAGGTAACAGCCAGCATGGATTTGTAAAGAACAAATCATGTCAAACCAATCTGATAGCTTTCTTTGATAAGATAACAAGTCTTGTGGATAAGGGAGAAGTGGTGGATGTGGTATACCTGGACTTTAGTAAGGCATTTGATATAGTCTCACATTACCTTCTTATCAATAAACTAGGCAAATACAACTCAGATGGGGTACTGTAAGGTGGCTGCATAACTGGCTATATAACCATAAGAACATAAGAACTGCCATACTGGGTCAGACCAAAGGTCCATCTAGCCCAGTATCCTGTCTGAAAACAGTGGCCAATGCCAGATGCCCCAGAGGGAGGGATTACAACAGGTAATCCACATGTGATCCCTCCCCAGTCACCCACCTCCAGAGAAACAGAGGCTAGGAACACCATTCTTACTCATCTTGGCTAACCATTGATGGTCCTAACCTCCATGACTCTATCTAGCTCTTTTTTGAACCCTGTTAAAGTTCTAGCCTTCACCATGTCCTCTGTTAAGGAGTTCCACAGGTTGACTGTGCACTGAGTGAAGAAAAACTTCCTTTAGTTTGTTTTAAACCTGCTGCCTATTAATTTCATTTGGTGACCCCTAGCTCTTTCATTGTGGGAATAAATACATAACTTTTCTTTATTCACTTTTTCCATACCAGTCATGATTTTATAGACCTTTATCATATTCCCCCTTAATTTCCTCTTTTCTAAGCTGAAAAGTCTGAGTCTTTTTAATCTCTCTTCCCATTCCAAATCCCTAATCATTTTTGTTGCCCTTTTCGTAACTTTTTCCAATGCCAAAATATCTTTTTTGAGATGAGGCGACCACAACTGTACACAGTATTCAATATGTGGGCGTACCATGGTTTTATCTCTTATTCTCTATCCCTTTTATATGACTCCTAACATTCTATTTGCTTTTTTGACTGCCGCTGCACACTGAGTGGATATTTTCAGAGAACTATCCACAATAACTCCAAAATCTTTCTCTTGAGTCCTTGTGGCCAAGTCATTCCCCATCATATTGTATATATAGTTGAGATTATTTTTTCCAATGTGCATTACTTTACACTTATCAACATTACATTTCATTTGCCATTTTGTTGCCCAATTACTTATTTTGGTGAGAACTTTTTGATGCTCTTCACAGTCTGCTTTGGTCTTAACTATCTTGAGCAGGTTGGTATTATCTGCAAATTTTGCCACCTCACTGTTTACCCCTTTCTCTAGATAATTTATAAATAAGTTGAATAGGATGGGTCCCAGGACATACCCTTGAGGGACACTAGTTACCTGTCACCACTTGGAAAACTTACCATTTATTCCTACTCTTTGTTTCCTGTCTTTTAACCAGTCATCAGTCCACAAAAGGACTTTTCCTATTATCCCATGACTTTAAGAGCCATTGATGAGGGACCTTATCAAAGGCTTTCTGGAAATCTAAGTATACTATATCCATTGGATCCCCCTTGTCCACACGTTTGTTGACTCCCTCAAAGAACTCTTACAGATCAATAAGGCACAATTTCCCTTTACGGAAACCATGCTGACTTTCCCCCAACAAATTATTTTCATCCATGTGTCTGGCAATTTTATTCTTTATATAATTTCAACTAATTTGTCTGGTACTGACGTTAGACTTACCGGTCTATAATTGCTAGGATCACTTCTAGAGTCCTTTTTAAATATTGGTGTCATGTTAGCTATCTTCCAATCATTAGGTACGAAAGCCAATTTAAAGGATAAGTTACAAACCACAGTTAATAGTTCCTTGATTTCCCATTTCAGCTCTTTCAGAACGCTTGGGTGAATGTCATCTGGTCACAGTGACTTAAGTTTATCAATTTGCTAAGTTTATCAATTTGTTCCAAAACTTCCTCTAATGACACCTCAGTCTGGGATAGTTCCTCAGATTTGTCACCTAAAAAGAATGGCTCAGGTTTGGGAATCTCCCCAATATCCTCAGCCATGAAGACTGAAGCAAAGAATTCATTTAGCTTCTCTGCTATGATTTTATCATCTTTGAGTGCTCCTTTAGTATCTCTATCATCCAAGGGCCCCACTGATTGTTTAGCTGGCTTTCTGCTTCTGATGTATTTAAAAAACATTTTACTATTACTCTTTGAGGTTTTGGCTAGCTGTTCTTCAAACTCCTTTTTGGCTTTTCTTATTATATTTTTACACTTAATTTGACAAAGTTTACTGTCCTTTCTATTTTCCTCACTAGGATTTGACTTCCACTTTTTAAAAGATATCTTTTTATCTGTCACTGATTCTTCTACCTGGTTGTTCAGCCATGGTGGCACTTTTTTGATTCTCTTACTATGATTATTAATTTGGGGTATACATTTAAATTGGGCCTCTATTATGATGTCTTTAAAAAGTTTCCATGCAGCTTGCAGAGATTTTACTTTTGTCACCATACCTTTTAATTTCTGTTTAACTAATTTCCTCATATTTGTATAGTTCCCCTTTCTGAAATTAAATGCCACAGTGTCTGCTGAGGTGTTTTTCCTACCACAGGGATATTAAATTTTATTATATTATAACCGTACTCAGAGAGTAGTTATTAATGGGTCAGACGATGCTGGAAGGGCATAACAAGTGGCATTCTGCTGGGGTCTGTTTTGGGACTGGTTCTATTCAATATCTTCATCAATGATTTAGATGATGCACTAGAGAGTATACTTATTAAGTTTGCAGATGATACCAAACTGGAAAGGGTAGCAACTGCTTTGGAGGATAGGATCATAGTTCAAAATGATCTGGACAAACTGGAGAAATGGGGTGAGGTAAATAGGATGAAGTTTAATAAGGACAAATGCAAAGTGCTCCACTTAGGAAGGAACAATCCATTTCAAGCATACAGATTGTCTAGGAAGCAGTACTGCAGAAAGGAATCTAGGGGTCATAGTGGACCACAAGCTAAATATGAGTCAACAGTGTGACACTGTTGCAAAAAAACCACACATCATTCTGGGCTACATTAACAAGAGTGTTGTGAGCAAGACATGAGATGTCATTCTTCCACTCTTCTCTGTGCTGATAAGGCCTCAATTGGAGTATTGTGTCCTGCTCGGGCATACCCATTTCAAGAAAAATGTGGAAAAATTGGAGAAGGTCCAGAGTAGAGCAACAAAAACGATTAAAGGTCTAGAAAACGTGAGCTATGAGGGAAGGTTGAAGGAACTGGGCTTGTTTAGTTTGGAAAAGAGAAGACTAAGGGGGCACATGATAGCAGTTTTCAAGTATCTAAAAGGGTGTCACAGGGAAGAGTGGGGGAAATTGTTCATGGCCTCTGAGGATAGGACAAGAAGCAATGGGCTTAAATTGCAGCAAGGGAGGTATATGTTGGACATAGGAAAAACTTCCTAACTGTCAGGGTGGTGAAACACTAGAATAAATTGCCTAGGGAGGTTGTGAAATCTCCATCACTGGAGATTATTTAAGAGCAGGTTAGACAGACATCTATCAGGGTGGATCTAGATGTTACTTGGTCCTGCCATGAGGGCAGGGGACTGGACTTGAGCTCTCAAGGTCCCTTCCAGTTCTAGTGTTCTATGATTCCATGAGGCACAGGGAAGTAAAAGATTTGCCCAAAGTCACATTTCAAGTCACTGTTACACCTGACTAAAAACCATTCAACAGCTGTTAAAAGGCCTGTATGAAATGTATTAATTGCTATTATTATTACTATTACTAATATTAGAACGTAACTATCCAACACCCATTGAAATTCTGTTCCAATGGGAGGTGGGGCATTTGACTCCCTTAAACTGTTTGGAAATGCCAATGATAATACTGGCCAATCTGACGCCATCATGAGTTGTTTAATGATCTGAAGATCAAAAAGTAATCCTACAAAATGTAGAAATGTGGACAAAGTGCTAAGGGGAAGTATAAGAGAATCACACAAGCACATAAGAAAAAAATAGGAAGGCTAAGGCACCAAATGAGTTACTCTAGCAAGACATAAAAGGCAAAAAAAAAGTTCTTGAAATACATTATGAGTAAGAGAAAGACAGAAGGAAGTGTAAGTCTTTTTCTTAGTATGGATATCAAGAAACCTAAGGGTTTTAATGTGCATTTTGCTTCAGACTTCAATACAAAAATTAATGGTAACCACATACTCCACACAATTAATTTTAACAAGGGGGGGAAATGCAGGCCAAAATAGGGAAAGAACAGGTTAAAGGCAAGTTAGATATATTCAAGTCAACTGGCCTCGATTAATTGTATCAAAGGGTATTTAAAGAGCTAGCTGAAGCAACCTTAGAACTGTTAGCAATTACCTAGGAGAACCCTGGAGGTTGGGTGAAGTCTCAGATTACTGCAGAAGGACAAACATAGTACCTATCATATAAAAAGGAAACTAAAAGGATGCAGAGAATTATAGATCAGTCAGCTTATCTTTGATACCTGGAAATATACTGGAACAAAATATTAAGCAATCAATATAAAAGCACCTGTGAGCTAATAGGATTATAAAGAATATCCAGCATGGATTTGGCAAGAAAAATCATGCCAATACAATATAATTTCCTTCTTTGACAGAGTACTGGTCTAGTGGATGGAGGGAAGTTGTAGACTTACTCTATCTTGGTTTTAGTAAGACTTTGGACATAGTCCTACATGATATTCTCATAAGCAAACTAGTGAAATGTTGTCTACATTAAATTACTATAAAGTGAGTGTTCAGCTAGTTAAATAGGGACAGGTTCGGCTATGCCTTACCAGGCCACCAGATCTGCTGGGCTGGATTGTGAATATACTCCAACCTGTAGCTAGCCCATTGGCTGTGAGTTTGAGACTCCTGATTTATGTTGTATTTCCCTAGTTTGTTTATGAGAAGGTCATGCAAGAAATTATTAAAAGCCTGTATCATGCTCAGTAGTGGAACAACTTTAGAAAAGCTCAAAAGGAGAATTATGTCTAGTAATCTGGGATTTATAATTCACTAATGGAAATTAAAAAAAAGGTTACAGGAACTTTTTTTTTTAAAAAAAACTATATCTCCTTTTGCTCCTTTCCAATAAGCTAAGTCAAGGATTCATTTCTGCCAAACAGGTAGTCCAATGCGTCTGATCTTCCATAGAAGGAAGTCTGTCATTATTTTCAGGGGGAACAGGATAAGGTAGATGTTACCAAGGTCACAGAAAGTCATGATGAAAATGAGGGAAGGATAGAAGTGAAGCTGTAGTACACAGTACTGTACTGCTATTTTGGATGCTGGATGTCTTTATAAAGAACCATAGCAGCCCAGAAAGAGTTAGAATCGCCTACAATGATTTTACCTTGTTCTGGGGACTACTCTAATCCCCAGCTGCCTCCTGAATCCAGGAGGCACAAAGGTGTCATAAATTCCTTCTGGCTGGTGGAAAAGCTCAGAATTAGATTCCAGGGATTTTGCTTGCTTCATGTTCCAGATGATGGAACCCTAATAGGAGAAACAACTGTCCTCATATAAACTCTTCCAAGATAACACAGTGTGAGATTACTGCTGAATGGAAATCACAAAACAGCAATATAAAAATAAATCAAATAGCATGAGTCCCTAGGCAAAATATGATCAGCCTCCTCAAATATTATACATCTTTAGTCCCTCTGTTATAAAATGAGTATACTAAAAGTAGACCAATTAATTAGAGAAGGAGATGGCATTGCAATTTGTTGCTATAGCTTTTTAAAAATCAATATAATTATAGAACATATTTCAAGCATCTTTTGCAATTCTGTTACATAATGAATTCTTAATCATCACAGGCAGTGAACACATTCCTAAGGGAATTACTTCCCTTATGATTGACTTGATATTTCTGTGATCAAATACTGTCTGCCATTTTTTATAAGGATGATAATTATTCCCTGTTTTGTTAAAGCTGAATCCTTTATTCCTTGTGGATTTATAATGCCCTGGGAGCAGTGTTCCCTGTAAGCTTCTTCCCAGGAGAGGCTCAAATGCCACTCAGCCGATTAACAGAGCACCATAGTGCCTATATCAGGCAGCATGTGTTTCTACTGGGTGCACATTCACACATGCCTTGGCGTATGTAACAAAATTAATTCTGAAAATAGGTAGAAAAATATAAAGGGAATATTGCCTCGGAATTGTATCTCAAAATCCAACTATTTCCTTGCAGGATCACTAGTAATGCCATTTTTTGTTTTTGCCATTTATTTCCTCAAAAGGTCAAGGGGGAAATTTTCTTTTATTATACATATCAAAGTGGTAAAAATTAAAGGAGTAATTTTCAGCAAAGACATATTTTTCAGAAAATTTAAACCCATCTCATTCCATCCAATTCTTTTCTTTTTCTCTTGAGGGTCAATTTCTATGTATACAAAAGTTGGTAAGTTTTAATGTAACCAATACATCTGATTTTATAGTTCTTTCCAGAACATTGATTCAACATTATATTTGCCTACTTAGAAGCATAGGAATCTAGTAATTTTAAGCTCTGGCATTTGACGTTATTGTAATTAAATCACATGTTATGAATACATTATTTTATATTATGTGTTTGAGATATTTATACTTTAATACATATATGGGTAATATGACCAAATTATTATACCAGTGGCCACCATAATTTTCATGAATTATATGTATTGAAACTCTTTGCAGTATTGTTTGTTTTAAACTATCCAATAAACAGATAAAACAGGATAACTCAGTGGGCCAGATCCTCAGTTGGTTAAATTATTATAGTTCTGCTGAATTATGAGTATTTACACCAGTTAAGAGTCTGATCTTGTGATAATCACTATTTTCAGTAAGCTCGTACAGCTAGACTCTGACTGCACACCAGTGCAAATCTGGATATCATCATTGTCTTCACTTTTTCTCTGTTCACTCACCTGTCTCCCAACTTCTTGAGCAGCTTCAAATAAACTCCATTAAAAAAACAACAATCCAGCACAAAATGTTTTCTTCTAAATGCTGCGTTTTTCATCCCAAAAGATATTCTTCTGTAGACATGTAGGCCTGGTGTATATCTAAGACACAGGTGAACTTAGCTACATTGCTCAGGGCTGTGAAAAATTTCATGTCCTCTGAGATGTAGTTAGGTTGACCTACCCCCGCTGTTGGCACAGACTGTCAACTTGGCTGCTGCCATCACTGTAGCAATTGTCTACACTACAACAGTAGAGCTGCTGCTGCTGTAACGCTTGCAGTGTAGACATATCCACATGTCAAAGGGTAATAAAATGTTATGCTGCTGAAGTCCAAGATCTTGTGACCCTACATGGTTATGAACACAAGCTTTAAAACAATATTAGGGAAGATTCCCAGCACTCATTTTATTTTTATCCTTCTACTGCTTTGGTGACTTGGAGTGAGGGAGGAGAGAAAAAATAAAACATCTCTAAATGTGACCTGAAATAGCATTTTTATGCTGTAAAAGTCATGCTTTAAGTTAGTTATCTCAGGCCCCTCATGGAATAGTACCAATGGAGTTTTCCCTTCCAATAGCATGAAGCTCCTGTTTGTAGTCCTGGGAGGTAGGGGAGGGGGATTTGGATAATAAATTCAGATAGCGTAATATAAAAAAGTTGTCACTGGCCCAGGTTGGGCCGCTCTCCAAATTTTGTAATGTTTGTCATCCACATGTTGCGAGTTGTGCTTATCACTGATATATTCAGATGCAGAAATTCTGGTAAATTTAAAAAAAAAAAACATAAAAAAAACCTCGGCATGCTAGAATAGACTAAAACTTGAACTCTGCTTTTTCAAGGAAATAGTCTCCTCCCTTTTGTGTTCTGTTCCCAGGTTGTTTGCTTTAGGTATTTGACAACTGGATTTTGTTGGTAAATTTCCTTGTCAGTGAGCTTTGGGTTACACGTGCTCTTCTAGCCTGAACTAGGGATTAATGACCCCAGACACTATTTACCCAACATCTTTGTGGAAAAACATGCAGCAATATTCTAACTGTTGAGAGGGAAGGAACTGCACATTGCTGTCTGCTAAGTCAAAGGCATTATTCTGTAGCACATTCTATGGACTCTCATTTTGTCACAGTGTCATGGCTAAACAATGTTGCTTTTAAGGCCTGTCCCTCTTTCCAATAGGAAAACTCCCATTTACTTCAACAGGAGATGGGATAGGATCAGTGTTCCCTGTAAGATGAATGCTTGGGCAGCCACCCAGGAGTGATTCAAATGCTGCCCAGCTGATTTGCAGAGCACTCACAATGCCCACACAGATGTGTTTGTCCTGGTGGTGCACATCTACACATGCCTTGGTGCACATGGATGGAAAAACAGAGGGAGCATTGGATAGGACTCTAAAAGAAGCTGTTATACTATTTACATCTTATGCATTTTGATTCCTTTTGGTGACTTGCTCAGAAACACTAACATTAAAAAATAGGGGAACATGTTAGACAAGTTAGTAGAGAGGGACAGGAGTCACAAAGTTAGAGCTGTTACTTCATGCTGATCCAAATGTAGCCACAATTTTGGGATACAGTGCCAATGTACTCTGCTTTATTCAGTTTGATGCCATGGTAACTGCTATGAGGTCATTTCTGAAGATTTCATTGATAGTTTTACGTGTGTGTGATGGGGTGTGCATATCCGCACTGAAGCCAGTGGGATTAAAACCCTGTGGGTGGAGGAAGTTCCATCCCTTCACCCAGACTGAGCATGCTTCAAATGCTGGGGCAGCATAAAAGGCAGCAGAGCAGTTCAGTCTGGGCTGGCCACTGAAGGAAAAGGACCCTCAACTGGAGCTCCAGAGCTTCACCAGCCAGCAACCCAGCCAGCAGGAGACAGAGCCCCAGGTGACCACAGCCACACAGCCCCAGAGCAACCCCTGGAAGAAGCAGCTTCCAGGGAACCAGAAGACCCAGCCACGTCATGAGATGCTGTCCCACCAGCACTGGTAGGAAGTGACCCAGGCAGGGTGCAGGAGCAGCCTCTCCCACCCAGGTAAACTTGGCATGTTTTGGCCAGATTCCCCGCTGAGGGAATGGCAGACCACTCTGCTGCTCACAGGGCCCTGGGTCAGTACCTGGTGAAGTCCTGTGTCCCCCTACCTGGGTGACTGGCCCCAACCCTCCCAACTTATTGACTTTGGCTACCAAGCTGTGCTGTCCTGAGTTTAAAGGGCCATCCCATATTGACTTTGGCTACTAGAGCAGGCTGCTTTGAGTTAGAGGACTACCTCAAATTGACTCTAACTACTAGGCTGTACTAGTTTGGAGCAAGGGTTCGTGTTCACAGACCATGAAAGAGACTGCTGAAGATTCAATAGCTGACTAGGTGGTGTCCATGCCCCATGTAACCTCCCACACAAGAGGCAGGGTGTGCTTATGACACAGCAGTGTGGAAGGACTTCAGTATCAGGCCCTGTGTTGTAATTCATAGGCCGAATGTATCCCTGAGGTAACTCCACTGACACCAATGGATTTATACATGAGCCAAGCTTGTCCACTATCTTTAACTTCTTGATGCTGGAGATTTAAAAATAACTTTACTCTTTTATCAGAAGACTAATGTAGGGACTGCTAAGTGGTGATTTGAAGATATCAGGAAAGAGAAGGGAAGGACCGAGGGGATTTAGTTGTGATTCACTGTGTGATGAGGCACTTAAAAACCCCTTTTCTGTGGGGAAAGAGGTGTCAACTAAAACCACCTCTTAAAATCATAATGGGGGTATTTCTAGGGGAATATGATTCAGTTATCACCCAGCTAAAAGACAAGTGTTCCCTCCAAAATGTGAAGACATGTATGAGACACTTCTGATTTGTTGTAATATTACACTTTGTTGTTTTTGTTAATATGGTTGTAATTTTTTGAGAAATGAAATATGTCTCATTTCATTTATTAGGCTCATATCCTTCTACACTCGGTTTCAACCACATGGCATTGACTTGATATAGGAAATATTGGGTGAAATTCTAAGTCCTGTGTTATGCAAAAGGTCAGACTAAATGCCCTTCTGGCCTTCAGAACTATGAATCTATGATTCCCTGATTTGTCACATGCCTCAGAGAAAGAAAACAACATGTACAAGCATAATGTATTGTCAGTATGCCATCCTGAAATAAAAAGGGGTTGAACCTGGTTCAGAAGTTCTAACTGTATAATATGCCCATAATCAAGAGGCCAGAGTATTCCATTGGTGCTGGACTTGGGGATGCTGCAGTGAGAGTTACCAGGCATCCAGTTTATGACTGGAACACCCAGTCAAAGTGGTACCCTGATGGCTCTGGTCAGCACCACTGACCGGGCCACTAAAAGTCTGGTTGGTGGTACAGTGGGCTAAGGCAGACTCATGGCCTGCCCTGGCTCTATGCAGCTTCTGGAAGTTGGGATGGCCAGGGAACTCCACACTCTGACCTTGCTCTGAGCACCATCTCTGCAGCTCCCATTGCTCAGTTGGAGCTGCAAGAGTGGTGACTCTGGATGAAAGCAGTGTGGAGAGTCCCATGGCTGCCCCTGGGAGCCAGATGGGGTGAGCACTTCCCAGAGTCTGCATCCTGAACCACTCCCTCCCCCGCCCCAACCCTGAGGCCCCTCCTGCATCTAGACTCCCTCAGAACACATATACCCTCCCACACCCCAGCTCCCTGCACCAAACATCCTCCAAAGCCCTCATTCCCTCATGGAATGAGGAGTACAGCTAGTTCAGATTAGGAAGCCTAATCCGAACTAGCTACTCCGTGCTGCGTCTAGCCGCGCGGCACGGGGTTCGAACTGCCGGCATTTAAAAATGGCGCCGGCTGGCTTCATGCAAATGAAGCCCGGGAAATTCAAATCCCAGGCTTCATTTGCAAGTGCGGTATGCCTACATTACCCTCCTAGTTCGAATTAGAAGGGTAGTGTAGACATACCCTTATACAACCCCACTCTCTGCCCCAGCCTGGAACCCTCTCCTGGGCGGCATGTTTCAACCAGCTCTGAAGGATGGCTGGGGTGAGGAGACCAGCACAATACACTCCAGGCAGTGCTGAGGGCTAACTGCCCTAGCTCTGCCCCTTCCTCCAGTGGCTGTATCCCCTCACTTTGCCCAAGGGCCTTGGCAAGTCTGTCGGCCTCTCTGCTCACAACACCCTCAGAGAGGGGAATATTATTTTCTCTTTTTCAAATGAAGAATCATAGACATGCATGGTTGAAAGGGATCTTAAAGGCCATTTAGTCTAGTCCCCTGTGCAGGTGCAGAACCAAGTGTACTTAAACCAGTATTTCTTAAACTTTTTAAGCCTGAGGAACACCAAATAATAATGTTTTTTATGAGGAACACCAAGGATTTTTTGTTGAGGGGGGAAAAAAAAGGTTGGGGGAAAGTTACTGAGAAAAAAAAAGTTGCCTGCCCATTTGGGGCGGCCATTTTGAATTCTGTTGTTCTCTGCGGCACACCGGTGTGCTGTGGAACACAGTTTAAGAAACACTGACTTAGACCCTCCTTGACAGGAGTTTGTCCAACCTGTTCTTAAAAACCTCCAATGATAGAGATTCCAGAGCCTCCCTTAGTAGGAGAAATTAAGATGCAGTGAAATAGGGTGGCTTGTCCAAAAAAGCTGAGATTAGAATTCAGGAATTCCTGGGTTTCAGTCCTATGTTTAATGCATGAGATCAGGCTGCCTTACCTCAAAATGGTATAAAGGAAGTCAAAAAATTAACTTAGATCCATACTTCTTGCATATTATTAGTATTACACATTGTTCCTTATCATTTATGTTATGTCATAATCAATTGCAGGGCCAAGACAGCATTTGCAAATGGGTTAGAGAGCTGTAAATGATTAGTGAATGCTAGTAAAAGCGATTGTGTCAAGAATGTGTATGTAGTGCAGAAGTGGGAGGTTTGTATAATGGTTATTCATTTACTGACATCACTTTTGGTTTTTATGATATTACAAAAAAGACTCTACATATCTGAAGTGAGCAAGTCTTTATGAAAAAGTCCTGAATAAGCTTAAAAGGGGTATTGTGATTTCAAATTAGCCAACAATGTTATTTAGGATTTTCATGTCATTTAGGATTTATACTGATTAACATGTATTATACAGCCAAATCCACAATGGATGGAAATCTGAATGATTCGATTTACGTCAGTGGATCTTTCCCAGTTTATACCAGCTGAGGACCTGGTCTGAAAGCCAAGGAGAGATATGTTGGAAAGCAGAAGTAAAATATTTGAGTACAAATCCTGCAGAATGTGTTCAGTAAATTAAGCGAGATTCTACTTCAGCTAGATTTTACAATATGGTGATCTCTTGTCTGCCACTTGCCAAGACAGTTGCTCTTAGTCCTGATTATATTTGGCATTAAACTACATAGAGATTTTGGAGAGAGTTTAGATTGAAAAGGAGAGGGACAAAGGTTGCTATAAACTGTCCTTTTACTAGAAGGTCTTTTGAGATAATTTTCTTCTTAGTGGAAAGGTACACTTCAATTGTGGAGTAATTGCATAATTCCTAGTAATCAGGAAACTGAATTTATGATAAGAAACTCACTCTGATATTCCCCAGTGCAGTTTCTTAACTAGACACATTGGGGGTTTGCCACCATGAGTCATGGCTCAGGGACAGTCGAGGTCAAGAATTGAAGGGCAAAGGTTACTGAAGCATCCTGCCAATGGCAGCTAAAGTTGACCTTTATTTGACAAAGCAGAAGTAACTAAAACAATGGGACTGAAATAGCCAGTCCATCTGAGCATTGCATTTGGATTGATCCTAATCAGCCATAATTTCCTAGTTTAAATGGTCAATTAAAAGGCCATTTGAAAGTAAGAAGAGCAGAACAGATAACAAATTGACATGGAAAAAAATGGTTGGCTTTAAAAAGGTAATTGAAGTGTATTGAAGTTACACTTTTGAGTAGTGAGAAAACCAAAGAGAAGTAAGTGTCTTATTCTGTTTGAAAGTCATTCAAATGAATCATCTGACCTGTGTAACTAAATAGATAAAAAAAGCCAACTAATGTTTAAAAGTAAGATAAAAGGCCTTAGTTAAAAAGGCAAAACAAGGAAATTAAGAGTTAGGACTGCGGCCTCCCTCCATTTGTCAACCTAAGTATTTCAGCACATGTGGAATGGAATGTAAGATCACCCACTGCCTGGCTATTGCTCACATGATACACCTTGGTCTGACCTAAGAGACAGAGAAATCTGAGTTCTCCCATTTTGTCTATTTATGTGAACGCAGAGACATTGTAATTTATTTTTTTTAAATAACCCTATACAAAGAAATAAAATTCCATTAAACTGAGCTAAGAGTTTTACAGCCAGATTGTCCCTGGCCCTTCACGAACAAGTAGGGATGTGAGGGACAGTGCAAAGAACCCATCCCTTCAACCTCTTGCATACCCAGTTTGAAGGACAGGGGTATTCAATGGACCCTTGTGTGAACAGATCAACCCAACAGGGTTGAGGTGAATTATGGATTCCATTACAGAGCATGACCCAGGTTGGCTATGGAAAGGATAGTGCAGCATGTACATTCTTCCTACACGCTTGGGGGGCTAGTTACAGGGTTGTGTTCTCTGACTCTTACAGTCTGTATTATGGAGAAAACTGACTCAGGCACGGATCTTCCAAAGAGATCTGCAAGAAAAGAGCCATGGGCTCAGACAGCAGTACCTCATTAACTTCAGTGGGCATCCTCACAGGTACAAGGATATGTCCAGGTGGTTGTCTTTGCCAGGATCAGGGTATCATTCTATAGTGAGGGCTCACTGAAAGCGGTGTATTACTCTTTATCTTTATTGGAGGTCTCCAATGATAGAAAATGGAGCTCTCCTTGACCTATGGCAGAACAACCATTGATCTCTGTTATACTTGTCTCTATCAACAACAGAGCACCTGTTGACGGATAATAGACTGTTGTTACTCCTTGGTGGGTTTCCTGACAGATGGGCCACATTCTGCCATCAGTCTGCTATGGAAGTAATACCTTTTACTTTAAAGGGAGGGGGGTGAGGCACTGCTTTTTAATTAATTATTATTATTTAACATATATATTATCTAGCAGCTAGAAGCATTATGCCAGGTATGGCTCCATTCTGCTAGGCACTGAACAAGCACAAAGGAAAAAAAGAGTGTAATATTTTGCATTTTATGCTTTCTCAGTAAAATCACACAACTATTAAGGTTATAATTTATGCCACACTAGTCCATTTACATTTAAAATGAGAAGTCTTTTCTCATGTACTACGTACATGAGCATATGTGTCTGTGACTTAAGTAATGTCATTTTCCCCACTCAGAGCAGTGGACTTCTCGGTAGATAGTACTGGTTTGGGGAAATCCTCTGCACTTATCTGAATGAAATGAGAGAGAAGCACAGTTCTTGGCTCCAGTTTTTCTGTCACTCCATTCGTCATTCAACAAAATGGACCAAAGAGAAAAGCGATCAATCCATAAACTCGTGGAGCCTCAGTCTCCAGCTGTCATCAGCTTTGAGCTCTCTCCCCTGATCTTATCTGCTGCAGAGTGATTGAAAGTAATTTGTTTTGGTTGAAAGTAATTTGTTTTGGAGAGTAATTAGATTATCTCTTGGGGGGCTCCCTACCTGGTGACCCAGAGCTTCTCCATGGCTTGCTGCTCATTAACATCAATTACCATAGAGATCTTCTTCAAAGGAAGGGAGGCTTGCACTGCCCAGGGTAGAGCCCCCATTAAGAAATAGGCCTCTCCTTCCTGTTAGGAGATAATAAACCTTCTGAAGTTAAACAATTATTCGTGGGTCAGACACATATGATCCTACTGGGGCTTAAGTCCTTTGTTTTACATACAATGTAAACTGATTAGTAATTAAGAAATGAGCTGGATTTTTCTCTACAAGGATGCTGCTGTGAAGTATATTAATATGAATATAATAGGATGTATCTAGGCTTTACATGGTGTTTGTATGGCTATGGGTGTTTATGAATAGTGATCAAGCAACAGAAATATGGACCTGTAGTCAGGCAGGTCTGAAGTAATATAGGACACATCTTCCATACTTTCAGAGATTTTAGAGTCAGGAGTACCATCAATCCCTCCAGGGGGAAAGTGTATCGAGGATCAGAGAAATGCATGTCCCAGTAGCCAATATTCTGTTTCTCAGATCAATCTAGTTGTAAATTTGACTCTGTATTATTAAGGCCCAAAATATGGGCAACATTTGAAGCTGTTTTTTTTTTTAAACATGTGAGGCCAGGCTACATGAGTCATTTGCTAAATGTGACATTTGCTGACTCTGATTACATCATGAGCTTTTTCAAAATAAACATGGAAAAAGTCTGCATAAAGTTCTTTTTGTTGGAGAAGGCTTTGTTTCTCAGATGCTAGTAAGTTTAGAAATGAATCATCCCAATTATGTATTTAATTTGCAGAGTTTCAGCCTGTTTCCTTGTTGCATTTCAATTCTTTTGTACTGCCCTGACAATGTAAAAATATCATAAAAAAAGAGGCAGAAACAGACCCTTTTGGACTACCAGCAGTATGGTGAGGTACTCTACCCTGTGATGAGCTTCTAGACTCTAGAGTGACTATTTGAGCTACCTGCCTCTCAACCCATACAGGATATTCTGGGGGCAGACTAGAGCAAGAGCATTATCAGTATTTTGGCTTTGCTCTGGCTATTCTCTGCTTCCTACAATCCATAGGAGCCTGTGAGAGTTAGAGCAGCATAGACAATCATCTTAAAAGAGAATCCAGCCCCCATCGCCTTTATTCATTGGACTATACCATGACAGGTGCTACCAGATACAATTTTTAATACATTGTACAAGTACTTTTAGCTTCTTTTCTTGGATGCTGCTAAATGCTAACATTTGAAGTAAATAATTTCCATTTTTTCTTTTGTCTGGTTTGAGTGCTTATGTCATTATTTATTAAAGTGATTGTTTTATGTGTGCCAAAAAAAGAATAATAAAGACCTTTGATGAATACAGTTGGCAGGCATGTAAATGTGGTGATGGAATGCAGAAGCGAATAAATGACCTTTCTGAAATAGAATTTCTCCCTTAACCATCCATTTCTGTCTGCTCTAAAGCCAGCTAATGTGTTTATTTTTCCTGCTGTGTGTATTACAATTGGTTCCTCAATACTTCCTTTTTCTTTAAAAAAAAAGACACATTATTCACAGTAACACTTGCATTCTTTAAACAGACTACAATAAGCTTGCTAAATAACCAGTGACTGCTTGTGTAGAACAAATTATTTTCTGCTTCCAACATTTTCACTAAATGTGTCTGAAGTAACTACTGTAGTGGCTTTTCACGTGTTTCAACTAGGGATGGAACAAACCCCCAGAACCAAACATTGTGTGAGCCTTAAGGATCTGCAAACTTGGCTCCAGTTCCCAATTTTGCAAAATTATCTCTGTCTTTATAATGGGACCACTCAAAACCCTGGGTCTGAATATCATTAGCCTTTGAAGCGTTCAAAATCTTTATGCAGATAAAATCTCAGTTTTGCAGTTCATACATGTCTCCAAGGTTCAGATTTTGGGGTCAATTTTATGACAAAAATCCAGAGTAACTCCATGAAAATTATTGAAAATTATTTAATTGTTTAATTATTACCAGTATTTAAGCCAGTATAATTAAGATCTAAATCTGGGCCATATCTCTCACCAACAATTCTCAATATGTATTTCAAAGCAAATCTTTGTACATAGGTGCAATTTTGTTTTATATAAACAGTATAACAGTAGCTAATCAATGGGTCACACCTTTGCTAAAAATGTTTGAATTCATTTGTGGTTTCCATTAATAAATAGCAGCATAAGCAACAATAAATTGGCTTTAACGCTATTGACTGTTTCATCTGAATAGCCAAGGATTTATTGCATAGAGGTTGCAGTACCTTCGGGTTGAGGAAGATTGCCTTGTATTTGCTCAGTGGTCAAATAGAGAACTTCATCCTACAGGGATGTGAATGAAGTAGTTCTCAATTTTCCCTTTAAGCAGCTCTTGGTTTTCTTTATATACAAACACAGACTCATAGACATGCTGAAGGGCACTTGAGACATCATCAAGTCCAGCCCCATGCACTGATGCAGAACCAAAGAAACCTAGATCATCCCTGACAGGTATTTGTCCAACTTGTGGTTAAAGACCTTCAATGATGGGGATTCCACAACCTTCTTTGGAAGCTTGTTCCAGAATTTAACTACCTTATAATCAGAAAGATATTATAGTATCTGATCAAAGTCTCACTTGCCTCAGTTTGTGCTATCTTCAGTGGAAAGCAAATTTCCCTCCTTAAGATTTGTTGAATAATTTTTTTTTTTGGAACCATAAATGGAAATAGTTTTAAAAGATGAGGTCATTCAACCACAGTATTGAAACAATATCAGGTGACAGAGGGGCAACTGTGTTAGTCTGTAACTTAAAAAATATTTAAAAAATTAGTGGTCCTGTAACACCTTAGAAACTAACAATAAATAAATATAAAGTATCATCACCTGAAGAAGTGGGTTGTATCCATGAAAGCTCATGATAATGTGCGTGTGTGTGTGTGTGTATATATATACAGGGCTTGACAAACCGCGGTGAGAGCTACTCGCCAGCCTCGTACCGCGCATGAGCCAGACTGGCACTGCGCATGTGTGCAGGGCCGGTGAATGAGGCGCATGGAGCGACTGGCTGAAATCTATTTGCCCATGGGCAAGTAGAATCAGCGGTTTGTCGAGCCCTGTATATATACAGGGCTCGACAAATAATGCAATCTACTCGCCCATGGTGAGTAGACTGCAACCTGGAAGAGCCAGGTTTGGGTGATCTGCGCATGTGCAGAATGATCTGCGCACACGCAGATTGCCAGACAGTGCAGCTGGCAAGCAGGGCTCGCCGTGGTTTGGCGAGCCCTATATATATATAATGTGTGTGTGTGTATATATATAAATATAATATATATAGTTAGTCTCTAAAGTGCTACAGGACACTTGTTTTTCTAATTTTTTTAACATCAAATGATTTAAGGAACCAATCTCACAATTTGCACAGAAAATTCCAACCATTGACTAATCAAATAATCCTTGCAAATATTTTACAAATGATGAGAGGCTGATTTGTTTGTTAAGCAATCCAATGAACAATTATGAATCACAAACCTATTAATAAAAGTCATGATCTGTTTATGGATAATTCACAAACAGGAAAAAAGGATACATTTACCATGTTCAAAGTAAATAGTTTGTCCATTTCTAGTGAAATTCCTTGATATGTGAAGACCAAAGAAAAGAACACAGTTTCACATATCTAAAGGAGGAAATACAGCTGCAAGAGGTTTGTTTCAAAATGTGCTGCTGGAAAAAAGGACATATCCTATTAGTTCCAATTATTACCACAATTTTCATTTATCATTCTCTAGACCTCTCTCCATAGCTTTGCTGTATTATCATATATAGCCTGATGATGCCATGCAGTTCTATACAATCCTCAACAAGAATAGTAGCAGCACCAAGTGTGAAACTTGAAAATTTTTCTCTACAGAGACATGGAAGATCTCAATGAGGAAAAAAACATAAAATGATCCAACACTCTCATTATTAGTTATTTCATTTCTTGAACATGCCTATAGTAGCTGTTTCATTTCAATTGTTCCCCCATGGTCTATTAAAGGCATGCTGCAAGTTAATCTTTACAGGAAAAGTTAAATTGATTTTATCTTTGAAATACATATAGGAAATATTCTAGTAAATGGATTTGAATTCCAAACCATTTGATGTCTGTAAGCTTTACACTTATATATCTGGAAGACTGCACCGCTACAGTTCACAGCTGGATCTACAAAAAATCAGCAGGACATGTCACTTACAAAAGCACGCTTGACTTTTCCTTTAGCTTGCTTGAAATTATATGTTAATTTGTTACTTGCTTTGGTAATTATTTTATTCATTTACTTAGCTCAGCTTTAGGGAAGAAGTAATTTATCCCTAGACAGCTTGACTCATTATCTCTGGATTAAAATCAGAGCTTGGTCATGACCTTCATTTTTACAGTACTGGATCCAAAGCCCACTGAAGACACCCATTGACTCAATGGACTTTAGCTCAGGATAATGAAGTCCTACATCCTTCTAGATGCCAACTCTTTCCTATATTATGATGAGCATCCTCAATTTCCCCAGAGATCAGAAGGAATTCAGGGCATCAAGCCCCTCATAGGAGGTGCTAAGTAGCTCATGGTGTGATTCAATTACAAAAATGAATGTACCTTAGAAATGAAAAATCAAAGGGGGTGAGATCCTTTTCTGTCTTCTGTCCCTTTACAAAGCTAAAAGGGCAGAGTGGCATAAGGGGGCTCTGGCTCATGCAGGGGGATAATTCCTCTGTCAGACACTATGGAAGATGCCCATTAGGTTTTCTTCCAAGGACTGCACCAAAATCCCTGTCCTGGCATAGGGATCATTTCAGAGGCCAAAGCTCCCTTGGAGCAGTCGTAAAGGTGGTCCCCAAGTTACGACTTACGAACAGCACGGTTGCGTGTAACTCAATGGGGTCCGAGTTACGAACAGTTCGAGTTACGGACCAAGTGTTGGTACGTAACTTGTTTGTAACTCGGAGAGCGGCTGTATTGCACTATTTGTCCAATATCTCAAAGCACATTCTAAGGATTAATTGGTCACTTATGCCACCACCTGGCAAAATACTTCATCTTTTTACTTTACGCATGTAGTTAGTCACACTGACTTCAACTATCTTACATTTGTCAGCTGTTAACTTAATCTGCCATCACACTGTTTTCCACATATAGGTCACTGGTAATTAGGTCCATGCAGTTAGGAACAAACTGAATTTCCATTTAATAGTTTGTTCTGTGGTCTATGTGAAATATGTTGATGGTCTCACTCCACTTAACAGTACACAGGTGTCCCCTTTAAAAGAGTTGTCAGTCCATTTTTTCCTGGAGATTTTCCTTCTTTCATTTGGTAAACTGGATGTCAAATTTTGCTGTAATAGCCAGAAGTACAAGCTCATTGGCCTTTTGAAGTGTTGATAGTGGGACATTTATTTGATACGTGAACAGTTCAGTGTAGAAATAATTACAGACCACGTCCATCTCTCTTCAGGCAGTTACTGCTTTTCCATCCTTCTTCTTCAGCATTGTTATCATCGACCTGTACAGCATCAATTCTCATTTGCATTTTCTGAGGTTTCTGCAATCTTCATCTGTCTTTATGAGCCTTTCCAGTACTTCTTAAAGTCCTCTTATAGTTTTGTTCTTTTCAGCATGGAGAGAAGGGTGTACTCAAGTTTGGCACCATCATTTTGCTTCATATTCCTCTGCTTCTCTAGGAAATTCCTCATTTCTGCAAAGATTCTTTCCTTCGCTCTTTTCAGTCTTTCTTTCTGGGCTAATGTCATGCACTGACTAAACTTATCAGCAAAATTTTTATAGTCCTTATCACTGCATTGCAATTATCTATATGACTACTGTCTTTCTTGGAAATGTTCACTTTCAGGATTGCCTCATCAAATATTTTTCCGCCACTGTCTCTGCTTTGTCATATGTAGCACTTTCCTCTTCACCTTTACGTTGATGTTGAGTTTCTCTCCCAGGGTATGTCTACACTACAGAGTTTTGTTGGAAAACTGGCTATTTTTCTGACAAAACTTGAGGAACATCCACACTGCAATTGTGTTCTTCCACAAGAAAATTGAAAGAACAGAGGGGTTTGTCTGGCATTGATAATCCTCATTGTATGAGGAAGAAGCCTTTTTGCAAAAGACTTCTTTCACAAAAAAGTGTGTGGACGGGGAAGAGGGAACTTTTTCAGAAGAAGAGGAAAGAGGAAAAAGCACAGGTGCCCTGGTGGCCATTCCAACCATAGCAATCACAGCTTACATGCGAGAGAGCGTCCATTCAGGGTGGACCAGTGTTTCGTAAACTTTTTAAGCCCAAGGAACACTAAACAATATTTTTTTATGAGAAACACCAAGGATTTTTGGTTGAGCGCAAAAAAAGAAAAGTTTTGGAAAAAGGGTCAGGGGAAAGTTATTGAGGAAAAAATAAGTCGCCTGCCCCTTTACGGGTGGCCATTTTGAATTCTGTTGTTCTCAGTGGCACACCTCTGACTGCCTCGCGGAACATGGATGTGCCGCAGAACACAATTTAAGAAACATGAGCGTGGACGCTCTTTTGAAAAAGCAGATCACTTTTTCGATGCATTTTTGCAGTGTGAACACTCTCCTTCGGAAGAAGTTTTTCCAGAAGATCTCTTCCAAAAAAAGCTTCTTCCTAAAGAAGCCTGTAGTCTAGATGTAGCTTGAGCAAGCAATGCTTACTACTGGTGTTGAATGATGGCACTACTGAGATGTCTTATATGATGCACCACTTAGCAATCAGACTATAGTCAATCTTGTTCTTGGTCTTTGCATTGGATGTGATCCATATATAACAGGGTTGGCACCCACCGTTCATGAGCGTCCTGGTGTGCCTGTGGTCTTTATTTCTGCTTCTCCAGCTGCCATTCTAGCCTGCTCGGCAGACCTCTGCATTGCTAATTTCCTGGGATGGGTGTGGAAGAGCCCTGAAGTCTCCATCAAGGGTCTTTGAGCCTAACCCAATCTATCACGCCATGTCCACTTTCTTTTTATTTTTTTCTTAAACCAGGTGTTACCACTGAATATTTCTGTTATCTCTACCAGAGTTGCCATTTGCTCTCCCCATAAATTCTATTCCCCAGTGCCATACCTTCCAATGAATTTTTGCCTTCTTTCCCTCTTCTGACTTTGGCATTGAAGTGTCTCATCACAATTGTGGATTTTTGAGTAAGGGTTTTCTCAAATTCCATCTTCACTTCTGCTTGTGGAAGCATAAATAATAATGGAGTGCTATTTTTGCTCAGTTGGAAGTATACCCATTGATGACATGAGCTCCCAGATGATTTTGGGGGACTGGTCATTGTTGATGATAAAACCAATTCCTCCAATGCTTCTCATGCCTTCTTCTTTTTCCAATATGATGGTGCTTCCATCTCTCCACTTCACATTTATATCCTTTCTTTGTCATGTTTCGCAGAGACCAAGAACATGAGAGGCTGTCCTTGCCTTCTCCTCCTTTATATGATTGATTGAGTCATTCCTCATCAGTGTCCTGCAGTTGTAGGTACCCACTGAAATGGCCATCCTTTTTCTGGTCCGAGATTCTTAGTGTCGTCTTGTTGATCAAAGTCTGAACCACTGCGGTAGAGTGGATCAAGGGACATGCAAGGAACTGGGGCCCATTTATTCATGTTTTTTAATCTATTTCTTCAGCCACCCATTGGCTATGCTGTCAGTGGCATATTTACCTCCTCAACTTAGCTAGCACTCAACCTCAAGAAGAAGACAACTGTTCCTTCCTTGGGTTGACAATCTAACACCTTAGCTGCATGGTAGGACAACCTGGAGATACATTCCACTATCATCACTGTTAGACAACCAGGGTCACCATTTACCTCTTCTGAGGTTTTGACGTAGGATTTTGGAGCAGCCCAAACTTATATGAGCTGGAGGCCAAGACCTCTGGAAAACCCTTGCTCAGAGGTTTACCTGTTATTTGAAGCAGGCGATACCATTCAGCTGGAGGGAGTCTCACTCCATTTTATTGAACAAGAAGAGAGATCATGAAGATCTAAAGAACTATGCCTGCTCTCACATGCTTGCAAGCTATTCACTAAAATAATAGCAAACTGACTTTCACAGTATCTGGATGAGCAGAATTCAAAAAAGTAGGCAGGTTTTTGAAGTAGTTTCATCACATTGGACCCAGATCTTCACTATAAACCAGCTAATGGAGCACTCAGGGGAATAAAAATTCTCTTTGGGCATTGACTTCATTGACTATGAAAAAGCATTCAACAGTGTAGAGATCAATGAAGTGCTGAAAGCTCTTGCAGAGCAGGGCATCGATTCAAACTACTAAAGGAAGCAAACGGTGAATGCACTCCGGATATAACTCTAGTCACCACTCTCTTTCGTGTCCCAGTCAAAAAAAGTTGTGAAGCAAGGAGACATGGTTTTACCAAAACTCCTCACAGCCTGTCTTGAATTGATAACATGGACGATGATCTGGAAGGATGGAATTAGCATCAAGAGATAATATTTAAACACCTCAGATTCATGGACGACAGTGTGATGATTGCCGAAAACACTACAGAAAATGTTGCAAAAACGTGACACAAAAAGCAGCCAGGTTGGATTGAAAATGAACGGTTCTAAAACAGAAGCTTCATGGGGTAGCTGAGTTAGTCTGTACAGAAAAAAACAACAAATGGTCTGGTAGCACTTTATAGACTACCAAAACATGCAGATGGTATCATTAGCTTTCCTGGGCATAGCCCACTTCTTCAGATGACCGGAGTTTTGAGCTTAGGATGTGCAGACCCAAAATAAATAGGAGAGAAGGGGAGGGGGGAAGGAAGGAGTGGGAGACAGGGAGCAGAGGGTATAGAACAAAATGTATGCGGTCTGATGCCTTGCCAAAAGCCCAAACAATAGTCAATGGAGAACAAATAGAAGAAGTTGAACAATACTTCTATTGAAATTAACATGTGTCATGGTCAGGAAGGCGAACTCTTGCTAAGAAAGAAAGCTAGTTAGCATGCATTCAATTCTATCAAGGATGCCTTCCGAGGAAAAATCAAGAAGGCAGCACACATCAACTTCTTCAATGCAACGGTACTGCTGACAGTGTTGTATGTCAGTGAAACATGGCTGCTGATGAAGATTGAGAGAAACAACTGTCTGTCTTGGAGAAGCGAATGGAAACAAGAATTGTGGGAATTTCAATCTGACCGAGTCCCCAATGAAGTGCAGTATGGAGTGCAGGACGTTGTTGTTGAAAGCAGGTACAGTAAAATGCAATGTATCAAGCATACAGCTAGGCTCACTGATAATCGATGGACTTCAGCTCTCGTTGAATAGTATCAATGGGAACTGAAATGACCACTCAGCTGACCTACACAAATATAAGATTTTTATTATGAAAAAGCATGTCTGCACTTTCAGAAGGAAGGCCAGGATAAGAGATGAATGAAAGAAGTGTTGTGATTGGTGCAATTTATATGAGGGCAGAATGACCTTGATCAAAGTGTTCACCATTACTTTGATGGGAAACAAAACAAACCAAAAAAATGACTTGGAGCTATTGTCTCACTTGCAAAGATGCTACCATCCCTCCAGATGAGAGGGGAGGCAAATTGGTCAGGCAGTGATGCTGTACCTGCCTCATGCATAAACAGAAGATTTCAGTGTCGCAATTGATTATTATAATAATTTTGGGTATTCGTATTATCTGTATAAATGTCCATTCACTTAGTTTCCTTTTAAAACATACCAAAATAGGAGAATCTTCTTCTTCCCCTTACTCTTTGTTCTCTAGATTCCAAAGGATATTTTACAAACAGCAAGGAAGGACTTACTGAATAGGTGGAGCCTAAAAGAGTCATGCCCGCAGGAGCCAAGCCCATCTGTTTCCCTGTTCAGTGGACAAGCAGAGAAAGTAAGCTCCCTTGATTATGGATGCCTTCTCTAGACTTTTTCTCATGTAGATCCTTCTTAAACTGAAATCTCATTGTGAGCTTGTTTTGCTCTTTTTGGCTCACCTTTTTCAGTTAGTAGCCCATACCATACACAGCAGTCTTCCTACTTCTTTTGGCTGCTATTTGTTTGGTTGACATTTAATACATTTAATCAATATCACCAAGCACCTGGTAGAATTAGTGTAGCCTAAATTGTGGCATTTTAGTGCAGCCATGCAAAGAGTGGGGAACTGCCTCACCACAAAAGGGAATGCATAGCCCTCCCCCTTTCCTTCGTGCACCTGCTTATTTTTTGGCTAATGCAAAGAGGATCATGGGACCATAAGTTCATCTCCTCTTTAATGCCTTTGTCATGGGATACCTTATGAAAACAATCCCTTTCCTCCTCTGACTAGAGAGATGACTACTGCCCTTATAAGGCATGCAAGTGAGTGAAAGACTCCTGCCCACATACATACATGTGCACATCATACACCCATATAAGAACAAAGGTCAAATTTGTCCTTACTTGGGGCTAGAATAGAGAAGAGCACATGGGGGGATAATGTGCCAGGAACATTTCCTTGCCAATAACTGATTTAAGACCTGACTTAAAACCCATCAAAATCCATATACATATCCCCATTCACTTCAATCAAGCAAGTCTGTGATATAAAATTGTATGTGTATATATGCTATTTGTCCTATGTTGGCATCCTTTCAAATTACAAATGTTTGCCAGATTCTTGTTTTGCTTAAGTTTTAAGGTCTCCGTATAAGATCTTTAGTCCTGAAGGCAAACAAACCATTGTGCCAAAGATTGCTTTTCCTCATGCATGCTCAGAAATATTCGCTGGGTAGGAGAGCTAAGCAGTAAGTGTTTGTTTTCTATTTTATGTCTGAGGTGATACTGCTAAAGAGTCAAAGAAACACATTATGTGTGAAACTCAGCATCTCTTCTCTGCTGTGATTGGTATTTGCCTATGCAACTGATGTCCCTAATTTAATTAGCAGGAATCCATTCATTTTACAACTGCATTCGGAACACTTTCCTGAAATTTTCTAGTGAGTAAAAAGGGGAATATTTTGTGACCAACTGTTGTTTGTAGAATACACAAGTAAAGTTCACTAAGTTTTGTAATCACCATCAGCACCACAGTTATTATCCACGGAAGCCTATTTAGCCTTTCTGACTACTCCCATTATTTTACAAGGGGAATCACAGTTGGAGAAAATCATTTGAGTGATTTAAATATGAAACTGGGAAAATCATAGAAAATGCCTGTTCACTCCTTGAATTGTGTACCATTAAATTACATTCTAGAATTGCCACATCTTTCAGTTGAAATAATAAAAAGTTACTTCCAAAGTCTCCTCCATAGATTGCCCTTATCTACTACCTAAATTCTCTGCAAAATAGAACCAAAGTGGAATGATTTAGTGAATTTTCCTTAAGCATTATTATTTTGAAATAAAATTCTAAAATACTCCTTCCAGTGAGATGTAATAAATTTACTATTAAATGTAAATAAAATAATCATTATGGGAAACATAATTACTTATCATTAGCAGCTATGATATATGTATGTAAACTTTAACTGTATTTTAAATGATCTTTTGATACTGAATCAAAGATTATCCTTGCAAAATCTACATTAAATGTGAATTTGTGACTTTCAGTTCATTCATTCAGTCATTTAGTCATTGGTATGTTCCTTAGTGCATTACCACTACCTGTACAAGACAATTTACTTGATTCTTTCTTTTCATATGTAAGGAGAATGTCATTATCTTAATGTAGGGCCTGATCCTTCAAAGGCAACTGTATGAGTGGACACTTGACTGATCTAGGTTTCCTCTGAAACCAATAGAACACCTATGTAGATATGGGTCTTTATGGGTTTTTGGCGACTCCAGAGATATCTTGTGTATGGTGCTTCTCAATAACAGATTATATATGCAAGTAATGTATGTGTTTGTAGCCTTTCATACTCTTCCCCTCTTTTGTAACTACTTAGGGGTTTAAGCTGTAAACAAATAAATTAATGTAAGTAAACTTTATGACCCTCGCATCCTCCAATGCAATAAAAGAAAAATACAGTCTGGAGAATGGAGAAAAGCCTTGTGGGCCAGGATAAAGCTGGTAAATATTGAGACGTTTTATGCAGTTGCATATCTAAGTCAGGGTTAGTCCTTATACTAGATTCTTCCAGGAGCTGACAACTCAAAGAAGCACTTCTTATAGGTTCCTAGTAGTACCCAGTATCTGTATTTCACTTATACGCATTACTGCACAACTTTAAGAACATAATACATTAGATGTTTTGCCACCACAAACTGACATCCTGAGATGTTAAAGTGTAGAAAGAGTTCTAAGGAATTGCTGTCTCTTCCTCAGTCTTTCCAGCATTGACTTTAACCCTAAGCTAAGATTTGCATCTGCTACCTTTCCCTTCCTATCAGCCACTGCCTTTTGTAGTGTGAAAACACATGCATTAAAGGTGAGATTCACCGATACAGAGGACCAACACAAAGTCTACGCACCACTGAAATCCCATTAAGTGATTCATTGGCTTTACACCGATCCTCTGCCCAGGAATGAATTTCACCCTAACTGAAAACCTCGTGGAGGTGTTGTGTTGCAGAACTTTTCTTTGTCATAAGTTGGGCCATTATTCACTTCATTCTCCATTTAACCAACACTTTCTGGACTGGAGTGAAAATAAAAACTTTTCTTGAAAATAGATTCTTCTCCTCTGTGACACATCCAATTCTTTGGGAAAGGAAAATTAATAATTTCCTAACCAGATGAGATCCAACCCTGTCTCATAGGACAAGGGCAAGATGGTTCTTCCTAACCTGGTCCCCCGGAGGGTTCAGCTCTGAGCCATACCATACACTACCTGCTGAGAAAGCTGCACTCTGGGTTCCCACCATGAGCTTGCACTGAAGCACGGCTAGTGGCCTTTGCAGACTTGCTGGTTTTAAAAAGCCTGCAGTAGAAATTCTGTGACGACTCTGTGAAATTTTACAAATTGGCTGTGTCTAATCCGTGCTTGTAAAAATCACCATCACAAAGCCCTGCTCTGTATATAACTAGCCATAGGCTTAGAAATAGCCATCATTCAGAATTTATTTCCTTCACCTATCAGCTCTCTGCCACTTGACATCTACCACTGTGTATTAACTGACCACGCAAGTCATCAATAAAAGGAGCCATTTTAAGGGGTTGGGGTCTTTTGTTAGGGCTGACTGAGCACTTTAGTGGGAAAGTTAAAAGAAATTCCATTAAATATTGTATCCCATTTATATGGCACAAAGAATGAGTCTTATTTATAAAACACGTGAAGTGCAGATAACGATTAAGAACACATTTTTAAGGCAGAATAGGTCATTTGTGGCTGAAACTTTATTCTATTGTGAGCAGTTACCCTGGACACTGATTAAACAGAAAGGCAGATATTACAATACTGAGTTGCTGTTAAGTGTTTAGCTTTACATTTTAAATTGATACCCTGCACTATACAAAATGCAGTCTTCATGTCCAGCCAGTTTTATGGTCTCTGAGGGCCCTGTTCAGTCAGTCTCTTGGGAAAGGATATATTTGGGTTGAATTTTGATCAGTCTCTTGTTATCAGGGCTGAGGAGAGTCTTTGCTGGGTTCTGGAGGAAGCTTTGTCTGGGTGCCTTGGAAGGGCCGGGCTGGGGCTAGCCTCTCCCAGCCAGTCCTCCAGTGCCCCTGGGGTCACAGGGTGTGTGCCACCTGGGCTCTGATGGCAATTTAAAGGGCACAGGACTCTGGCTGCTGCCACTCTCAAGGCAGTGACAGTGGCAGCCACGAGTCCTGGGCCCTTTTAAATGGGTGGGCTGTGGGGCAGTTGCCTCCTTGCCCCCCCTCCACTTGGCAGCCCTGCTTGTTACCCCGTTCTCTTAAACCAGGTACTGTAATTTAACATTGTGCAATGCTTGGGAATACCTTAGCTTTACTATTAAGTCAAGGTTTTAGATCTATGTTCTGCTGTATTTTATTGGTGGGGCTGGTAGCACCACCTAAAGTAAAGGTTGCCTGATACTTCCCATTGAAAGTTCCTGATTTCAGTTGCTTATGACTTTACCTGGATTTGGGTGGAAATGTGTCATACTGGATGTTGGCCTCATTTTTTGTTTTGTTTTGTTTCAAGTAAAATGGTTCAGGCATTTCTGAGAGTGAGGCTCGCAGGATAAAAACATTGTTTTACCCAGGGTGCAAAAATTCTTACAACCATTTCATTGAAAAGCTCTGGAGCCTGCACTTTGGAGCAGGAACATGAAATTTGGCAGGAAGTTGACTCTGGTGGCAGGGATGTAGTTTTTGCTATCCCTGTTTAAATCTGCATAAACAGCCAAATTATGACTCTCTGAAAAAAGCTCACTTGATCTATGCTCAGTAGAGACTGGTTAAATGTTCAGATATGCTCTGTCGAGACTCAGGAGCTAAATTCTCTGGAGAGTCCATATGTACTGGGCTACAGGGGCTGAGAAGGCCTTTTTCTGCAACTAAGTCTCTGAGGGTACGTCTACACTACAGCGCTAGTTCGAACTAACTTAGTTCGAATTAGTTAATTCGAACTAAGCTAGTTCGAACTAACGCGTCTAGAACTAAAAACTAGTTCGAACTAGCGTTTTGCTAGTTCGAACTAGCGCGTCCACACTGATTGGACGCAGGGGGGCATTTAAGGGCAGCTGAAACCGGTTCTGGCAGGGCATCAGGTCAGCAGTTGCTTTGTGTGGCTGCTGTCTGAGGCTATCTGAGGCTCGTGCTTAAAGGGACCACCCTGGACAGCCGGTTCTCAGCTTTTCCTGCTTGCTTGCCAACCTCGCCGAGGGACAGCAAAGCGTCGGTCTCTGTGCCCGTCTGTGTCGGTGCTTCCCTTCGGGGGGGACCGCCGCAGGTGGCAACATGGAGCCACGGCTCGCCCTGCACCTTCTGGTGCACTTTCTGGACTTGCTGCTGCAAGCCTGCCAGCAATGGCTCGAGGCTGCCTGGCACCACCTGGGGAACGTCAGCCCCCTGCCTCTCCGCCTGGCCGCCCTGGGGGCCATGGAGGAGCCGCGGCGGCGCCCCGGCACCGGCGTGCCCCGCCGCATCTGGCGTCTGGACACCAGCAGCGACTGGTGGGACCGCATCGTCCTGGAGCGCTGGGACGACCGACAGTGGACCCAGAACTTTAGGATGAGGAGGGACACCTTCCTGGAGCTCTGCGAGTGGCTCGCCCCTGCCCTGCAAAGAAGGGACACTCGCATGAGGCCCGCCATCCCCCTCCAGAAGCGGGTGGCCATCGCCCTCTGGAAGCTCTCCACGCCGGACAGCTACCGATCCGTCGGGAACCAGTTCGGCGTGGGGAGATCCACTGTCGGAGCAGTGCTCATGCAGGTACGGCGCTCGTCGGCCACCGAGCCGGGGGGGGTGGGGGGCTGCGAGGAGGGGATGGGCCGCCCCAGGGACAAAGGGGGGGGGCGGGAGGAGGCGAAGGCACCCCGCACCGGAGGGGTCGGGCTGTCCCGGCCGTACTACACGCCGCCAGGGGGGTTGCTTCCGGGAGTGGGGTGCGGGGCACTGCCAGGGCACGCACGCTCCCAGCCACCCGGGCGCCCCACTGATTGACGCTTTGCTGTGTCTCTCTCCGCAGGTGGTCAAGGCCATCAACCGGGTGCTGCTCCGCAGGGTGGTCCGCCTCGCCGACCCGGATGCCGTCATCCGGGGATTCGGCGCCCTCGGCTTCCCCAACTGCGGGGGGGCCATCGACGGGACGCACATCCCCATCCGTGCCCCGGAACACCAGGCGTCCCGGTACGTGAACCGCAAGGGGTACTTCTCCGTCATCCTGCAGGCCGTGTGTGACCACCGTGGACAGTTCACGGACATAAATGTGGGCTGGTCCGGCAAAGCACACGACGCACGGGTGTACCGGAACTCCTCCGTGTGCCAGCGGCTGCAGGACGGGACCTTCTTCCCCGACCGCCACATCAGGGTCGGGGACGTGGACATGCCCGTCTGCCTGGTGGGGGATGCCGCCTACCCACTGCAGCCGTGGCTCATGAAGCCCTACACGGGGCACCTCAATCCCTCCCGCCAGGCCTTCAATAACAGGCTGAGCAGGGCCCGCATCGTGGTGGAGGGGGCCTTCGGGCGACTGAAAGCCCGCTTTCGATGCCTCCTCACCCGTCTGGACCTGGCCGAGCACAACATCCCTCCCGTGGTGGCGGCATGTTGTGTGCTCCACAATTTGTGTGAGCGGAAGGGGGAGGCTTTCCTGCCAGCCTGGATGGCTGAGGCTGACCGCATGGCTGGACACTACGGTCAGCCCCGCACCGCCGCTGTCCGGGAAGCCCAGCGGGGGGCCATCCGGATCCGGGAAGCCCTGCGGGAGAGCTTCCAGGTGGAGGAGGAGGAGGACTGACCTCTCCCTGCATGCCCCACCGGGGCCTTCTTCCACCCTACCCCCCCCTTCCCCTTTCCCCTCCCTACCTACTGTCAAATAAAGACACCTGTTTTTCAAACAAAAACGTCTGTTTATTTCACAGAACTGGGGTGGGGGAGGGAGGAATGAAGGTGGGAGAAGGGAGGGGGAATCCTGGGACGAGGGAGCTGGAAGGGGAGGGGAGGGAAGGGAGGAAGGGAAAGGAAAGCTCAGGGGTGGGAGTCCGGCTGCCTCTCCCGTCTCGCCACACTGCGGGTCCGGGGGCGTCGGTGGGGAATGGTTGTGGAGGGGGGGGCAGAGAGGACAGGGGGTGTGGAGGAAGCAGGAGCGGAAGCAGGAGCGGAAGCAGGAGGAGCAGGGGGAGCAGGGGGAGCAAGAGGGGGAGCAAGAGGGGGAGAAAGAGGGGGAGCAGGGGGAGGAGGAAATGGAAAGCGGTCCAGCAGGCTCTGGAGGTGGCCTCGCAGGGCACGGCCCTGCTCCTCCAGGGCCTCCAGACTCCTCTGGCGCAGCCTGAGGTCCTCCTGGACCCAGTGGTCCTGGAGACGGAGCTGTCGGTCCAGGAACCGGAGATGCCGCCTCTGGTAGTCCTCCTGGTTCCTGGCTGTCCTGCTTGCCCGGGCGCGGGCGGCTGCTGCAGGCGGTGTGGTGTGCCCTGCAGGCCCCGGTGCTGCAGCTGTGGTGCAAGAAGACCAGCGGTCAATTACCCCAGGGGCCCAGGTGTGTGAAACCCAGCTCCCCTCTGCAAGGCCAGGGCCCCTGCAGGATCCCCAGCTGCTGCTCCGTGGTGGGCAAGGCCCAGGCGCACGGTCCCGGGGCTCCCTCTCGCCCCAGCCCCCCGTACACATAAGGGGAACACGAGGGTACTCACAGGTGGACGCCTCCCCGGCCTCTGATGATGCAGGCGAGCGGGTCTGTGGCGTGCCTCGGGGGTCCCGGGTCCTGGGAAGGCTGGCGGCAGGCTCCTGGCTCTCAGAGCCCTCTTCCTCCTCCTCGGTGTCCAGGAGCGGTCCCTCTGCCCCGGGGTCAATCACGTCCCGGGGGGCAGGGACGGCATGAGGCCCCAGGATGCGGTCCAGGGCATGGAAGTGGGGGCAGGCCTCCGGGTCAGCCCCTGGCAGGCAAGCCCGGGAGTAGGACTGCCGCAAGTCCTTAATTTTGCAGCGCACCTGCTCCCGGCTGCGCTGGTGGCCCCTGGCGGCCAGACTGGCAGCCATGCGTCCGTAGACGGCCGCGTTCCGGTGGCTAGTGCAGAGATCGTGGACATTGGAGGCTTCCCCCCAAACCTCGATGAGGTCCACGATCTCCGCACTTGACCAGGCGGGCGCCCGCCTTTTGCGCCCCCGGGCAGGCTCCCGGGAGCCGCCAGGCTGGTCGTGGGGAGCAGTGGAGGGCTGGGAGCCCTCGGATGGCTGGCTCATTGTGTGTCAGGTGCAGGCTGTGCAGGCACGGGTGCTTGCAGCCTTGCAACTGGCACAAAGTGAGTAGCCAGCCCGTGGCCCTTTAAGGGCTCCGGGGCCGGGAGGGGGGCAATAGAGTTTCCCTGGTGTTGGCCAGAGTGGCCACCAGGGAAACCTGGGAAGCCTTAGCCTCCCACTAGTTCGAACTAAAGGGCTACACAGCCCTTAGTTCGAACTAGCTAGTTCGAACTAGGCGTTAGTCCTCGTAAAATGAGGTTTACCTAGTTCGAACTAAGCGCTCCGTTAGTTCGAATTAAGTTCGAACTAACGGAGCGCTAGTGTAGCGCCTAGGAAAGTTAGTTCGAACTAACGGACGTTAGTTCGAACTAACTTTCTAGTGTAGACATACCCTGAGATACAGGAGGCCACTATGGCTCGAGGAGTAATAGTTTGGAGCCTGTCAGTGCCCTGTATTAGCCCCCAGGCAGAGTGGAGGAGGAAACAAATGCAGAGGGGACAAGAGTTGGACTGGAAGGAGGTGTGGGAGGAATAGACTGGGAAAAGGAATTTGAGGGAAGGACAGTGGCTGGGCAAAGAGATTGGGACTGGGACTGGGGGTGGGGAAGGTAGTAGGAGCAGAGAGATTGGGACTAATTGGGAGAGAGTGGGAGTTGGTAAGAGGAACCAGGAGCCAGCATCAGGGGAGGACTGACATGAGATGAGGAACTAAGAAGTGGGAGACTGGGACTGGCCAGGGAAGGAGTCTGGGACAAGGAGCACTGGGATTGCACTGGCACTTGAAGTGGGAGAGAAGCCAGAAGGAGACTGCAATGAGGCACAGTGAGGGAAACTGGGCCTGGGAGCAGGTGGAAAAGACTGAGATCATATGAGGAGCCTGAGAAAGGTGGGAAGAAAGACTGGACTGGCTGGACAAGGAGACTAGACGATACATTCTGGAGTCAAGATGGGGATTAGGAGCTATAGCTGGGGATGCACTGTTTGTCCACAGGACCCCTATTTCATTTAGTACAGAAGCTGAAATAAGTGCAGTGAATAAGACAGGGTATTTGGCAGGAAGAGAAGAAAAACGTTATAGTTAATGAAGATGAAGGCTGCACTAGAGGGTTGGATTCTATTCTTGACTCTGCCACAGACTTCCTATGTGATGATGGGTAAGTACCCAAGTTTTCACAAGTGGTCACTAAGCCCTGGTCTACACTAGGGGGTTAAGAAATAACTCCCCTTATTTTGAAATAACAAGCAGAATGTCCACACCAACAAGCCCATTATTTTGAAATAATGGGTTGGTGTTTTGAAATAATAACTCCTGCTTTCCATGAGGAATAATGCCTATTTTGAAATAGCTTTACAGAAAACCCCCGAGTTGTGACTCCCCCCGCACTTAGAATAATTTTTTTAAGTGCAGAAGGGGCTGAAAACTCCTGACTTACACTTTCAGCCTGTATTTACGATGGTGCACGATGCCTATTGTAAATGAGGGTTGAGTTACGATGCTCCTAACTTACAAGGCTTCCCCAGGAACCGATTGCATCATAAGTCAGGGGCCGCCTATAGTGTGGATGCTCTGCTGCTGCTTTTAATAACTACTCCCCAGAGTCATTCAAAGAAATTACTCTCCAGCGCTTCTTGAGGCTCTAAGTTGAGGTAGCATGTCTTCATTAAGGGAGCCTGCCTCGGATTAATTTCAAGGCTTCCTTGTAGTGTGGACATACTATTTTGAAATAATTATTTTGGGAGTTATTATTTTGAAATAAGTTATTTTGAAGTAACTTCCTAGTGTAGACATGCCCTAATTGTGTATTCCATATGTTCTGGGCTTAAATTGCAGAAAGGGAGGTTTAGGTTGGACATTAGGGAAAATTTCCTATCTGTCAGGGATGTTTAAACACTGGAATAAATTGCCTAGGGAGGTTGTGGAATCTCCATCACTGGAGATATTTAAGAGCAGGTTAGACAGATATCTGTTAGGGATGGTCTAGATGGTGCTTGGTCCTGCCATGAGCGCAGGGGACTGGACTTGATGACCTATTGAGGTCCCTTCCAGCTCTATGATTCTATGATTTTGTATACCTGATTTGAAACCCTGGGATATGATGTGCAGAAGTGCTGAGCACTCACAATTGAAGTCAATAGGGCTGTACTTTGAATGTATGTAAGCCATATTCTTGGTGTCTCAAACAGGGCGCCTATAATGAGTGGACACTTCTGTCTTGAATGTTTCTATGCCTCTGTTTCCCATCTGTGGAACATGGACCCCCCCCTTTACCTCACAAGGATGCTGTGAAAATAAATTATTTAGTGTTTTTGAAACACTCAGATATTATAGCGATGAGCACCATAAATAGCTCATAAAGAAATTCATAATTCCACCTTCAGAGCAAGGCTTGAATAGTGTGCTGTGAGTAAGGCCTAGGGCCACTGACAGAACAATGAAGACAAAATAACATATGGAATACCTGTTCATTTAGGGTATGTCTACACGGCACCTTTATTTCGGAATAATGGCGTTATTCCAAAATAACACAGTCTGCATCTTCACACAAGCAGTTATTTTGACATAATGTTGAAATAATGTTGAGCTGGAAGATTGCTTATACTGACTCCTGTAATCCTCATTGTACAAGGAGTAAGGGAAATCAGAGGAAGAGTGCTCTGTTTCAAAATAAGTGCTGTGTAGATGCTCCCAAATTCGAAATAAGCTATTTCAATTTAAGCTACATAATTAGCGTAGCTCAAGTTGCATAGCTTAATTTGAGTTTAGCCCTGCTATGCAGACATACCCTTAGTGAGCACTGTCTATCCCATGCACTGGATTAGGAAGAGGTCTTGTGAAAAAATGTAATCATGTAATTAAAGACTGCCTCATGCACACAAAGAAGGCAGATTTAGATTGCACAGGCAACATACGTTTTGGCATTTCCTCACAGTTGAGTGCTGGGCTTTGCAACCTCAGTGTCCCTTTAATTTTTTTTTTTTTTTGCATGTAACATTACTTTATATTAGTAATCATCTACTGTTCTACCATCAGTACCTGGCACAAGTGATTCAAGCATAATTTTTTATCTCTCTCCCCATGCTTTATTGACCTTTGTTGTCGCTCATTCACACTACCTCATAGAGGTTAAAGAAAGTGATTTAGTGATGTTTGTACCAATTAACATATTCCAGTTTCAAACTGGTTGTTAATCAAGTTACCTCTGAAGTACAAATCAACTCTTCATCAGCTTAAAGGTGTTTGGAAAGTGTCAAAGCCACTTGGTAAAATGCTTTGGCTTCTGGTGACTTGCTGTTTACATCCTTTTGCATTAACTCCACAGCTACATCTGTTTGCTTCCAGTGATTTCCAGAAATGTTTTGGGGAACGTTAGCCAATGGTCAATACAGCTGTTAATATCAGTTATGCACGTGACCTTTGTTGTCTCTCATTAAAAGCGTAGGAGCTCTAGAACCACCAATGGGAATATTTAATCGGAGTCCCCCATGTAGTAGAGATAGGGAATCTGGGTGTTTGAAATCCCAAAAGAAACTTGTATCAATGCTTTTGAATGAGGGCACTGAAGAAAATGTATCCTGTCACAGCTCTATGGATGTGTCTACACTGCACTGTTATTTCGAGATAAATAGCGTTATTTCAAAATAACAGTGAAAGCCTCTATACAACCATTCCGTTATTTTGAAATAAGTTCCCATGCCTTCCCTTCCTGCACAATGCCAAAAGGCTGCTGCAGGCCACATTCAGGGGTGGGCGGGCATGCAATACATTTTGCCTCAGGAAAATGGTGTCAGGTACCAGGAAAGGCAGGTCCATTCTGGTGGTCCAGCCAGGCATGGAGGGCAGAGAATGCCAGACAGAGAAGGCTGTGTCAGCCAGTCACCACCCCAGTATGATAGAGGTATGCAAGTGTGCCTACACTGCACCATTATTTCGAGATAACTAGTATTATGTATCCCAATGTGAACATCAACATAGCCATTCCGTTATTTCATAATAAATTTCAAAATAATGGATGGTTTATTCCAAAATCTGTAAATCTCATTCTACGAGGAATAATGCCTATTCTGAAATAGCTATTTTGAAAGAAGGCGTGTGTAGACGCTCCAATGCTGCTATTTTGAAATAGCCCCTCAGCAGGGCCATTGCAAGTTATTCTTTCCCAGTGCCTCCTGGGGCTCTAAATTGAGATAGCACATCTACATTAGGGAAGCCTGCCTTGGACTAATTTTGAGGCTTCTCTGCAGTGTAGACATGCTATTTTGAAATAAGCTATTTTTGGAATAACTATTCCGGAATAGCTTATATCATAATAAGCGTGCATTGTAGACATACCCTAACTGACAGAGACTCAGCAGATTAGTAATTATGTGTGTGCATCATCCCAGGTTGGTTATTTTGTTCCACAAACTTATTTTGCAGCCCCCTTTTTCTCTCTTCCATCCAACTGACTCCTTGAACTGGATGTTTGTCTTATTGAACTGGGCCTTTATCCCAGTGAAGGGTGAAATTTGCCTATAGGCTGGATTACAATGGTTTGTAGCTAAGTTACATGACCAATTATTTTGTCCCCACAGGAGCCTGCTTGGAACTAGTCCCAGTACTGCTCCAGTGCCTCCTCCCCTCTATCATTAATCCTGCTAATCCAGTGCTTCCAGGACACCTCCAGCCTTCACCAGGATGGGAACGCACTGATAGGAAGGACATGCATTGCAAATGTTTCTGCAGTTGACAGGCTAGTTGGTGTTACAGAAATGGGCTTGTTTTTTGGAGCAGTTATATTAGGATAAGCTACAGTATGAATTTATAGTTATATCAGTATAAAGCTTAAAAACCAGTGAATAGTCCTGCAGCCTTCAGAGACTAACAAAAAATGTAGATGATATCATGAGCTTTTGTTGGCACAATCCACTTCTTCAGCTCATGATGCCATCTACATTTTTGTTCGTCTCCAAGGGTACAGCTACACAGCGGCACTATTTCGGGATAGTGTCCGTTATCCCTAAATAGTGTTCTGCGCATCTTAACAGCACATCCATTATTTTGAAACACATTCAAAATAATGGGGTTCTTATTCTGGCTTCATGTAAACATGAGGATTAAGGAAGACACCAGAATGGTGATTTATTTTGAAATTAGCACTGTGTAGACAGCGCCAAATTTCAAAATAAGCTATTTCGAAATAAGCGATGCAATTTGAGCTATGCAAATAGCATTAGCTTATTTCGAAGTAGGTGTCATAGCCGGTCGGGGCTCACGGAGGGGCTCTTCCCCTTCAGGGTGAGTGGGCAGCCACTCTGTCTCAGTCCATGAAACCCTTTTAATCCTAGGTCTGGGGCCAATGATCAGCCCAGTTCAATGGGTAATAAGCCAGTTCAAGTAGTTAGATGCCCAGGTCCTGGTTCAGGGTGGGGTGGCCACAACCAGTCAATAGCTCTGGTCCTGGTTCGGGATGGGGCAGCAACACAAACAGTCACCAGTTATAGTTCATAGCCCAAGCCCTGGTTCAGGGCGGGTGGCAAGTGAATAGTAAGGACCGAGCCCTGGTCAGGGTAGGGCAGCAAAGCAACCAAACCATCAGAGTTCAGTGGCCCAGGCCCTGGTTCAGGGTGGGGCAGCAAGCTAACAGTAAATGGTTGAGTATCCTTGTCCGGACGGAGATCCAGCAATCTCAGGTAATTAGCCTGAAGTGGTGGAGTGGGGAGATTGCCACGCGATGGTTGGGTGGCAGGGGGGACGCAGACCCACCCACTCCACTGCATCCCAGCCTAGAGCCCTAACAGCAGCTGAACAGTTTGCTGTTGGGTGAGGGGAGATCCAGACCGCAACACCCTGACCCCAGCTGTGGCTCAAACTGTGGCCAGCTCTCCCTGGGCTACTTCTGTTCTCCCCCTCCACGCATACCTGGTTCTCTGGTCGGTTCGCTGGGGTATTGGGGATCAGTAGTTCCAGTAGCAGTCCCAGGGGGTCCAGGCCAGTCATCAGGCTCCTGCAAGCACGGTGGTCCAGGCCAGTCCTTAGCCTCCCAGTCCAGGGGCACAGAACAGATGTCTGGTTCCTCCGCTGGCTGGTCCTTCACTTAACTCCGGGGCTAGCTTTTTATAAGGTGGATATCTGCAGATTTGCAGGGCACTACTAGTTAGAATTCCCACCGTATCAGAATTGCAGATGTTCCTTCCCAGTGCCCAGGCAGCCTATGCCTACATGCTACACCTGATTAAGCCCAACAGTCACAACTGATATTTGGCTACCCAGTGCACATGCCTATAACAGCAAGCTCTTCTGTGCCCACCCTGCTCCTAGCTTTGCTCTAGCCCTGCTCCTGCTTAGTTCACAGCCTCCTGTCTACTCCTGCCCTGCTCTCCTGTTTGGTTGCTGATTCTGTCTCTGCCTGGCTCTGATTCCCAGCCCCAAACTCTAACCTTTGGTTCTGTTCTAGCCTCTGACTGCAGCTCTGACAACTAGGCATTACCCTCCCTGTAATGGCACATTGAAGCACGATGACACCAAAAAGTGGAAGGTGAAAGTGCTCATCTATGAGACAGAACCTCAGTACATTCTTCGGAAAGTCATGTGTGTCTGTTTACTGATTATATCTGCTTTCTGCACTCAAAGTGTGATCACTTTGAGGTAGGGACTTTTAATTTGATAATTTTACTTATTGGAAAGCACTACATGTATTTACAGTAAGATGTAAATAATAAACATAATCATGATAATTATGTCCAATAAAGAAGGTACATCTAGACTGAACAGTCAGAACAAAACCTATTAGACCAAGAAACACTTGAGTATAGAACTATAGGTTAAACACTGACCATATTTAGAAGCTGGGATTTAAAAATGTCACAAACAAAAATCAGCAAAAATGAAATGGCAGTATATAATTTCAGTTCCATTGACCTTGCAACCCAGAGACCAGGCATCTTTCCTGAGAAAAGTACATTTGTGCTTGAGACTGTCACTTGATTTAGCTTATTTTCTTCATTCATCTGCTTAAGCATTTATCTGCTTTAAGCAATGGGCTTAAACGGCAGCAAGGGAGGTTTAGATTGGACATTAGGAAAAAGTTCCTAACTGTCAGGGTAGTCAACAATTGCCCAGGGAGATTGTGGAATCCCCATCTCTGGAGATATTTAAGAGTAGGTTAGAGAAATGTCTATCAGAGATGGTCTAGACAGTATTTGGTCCTGCAATGAGGGCAGGGGACTGGACTTGATGACCTCTCGAGGTCCCTTCCAGTTCTATGATTCATCCAATAAAAAAATGTACATTCTCTACCTTATCTGTCCTCATCTCGGTTGTTTACATAGTTACTTTTGAAGCGATAGTTTTTGAACACTAGTTTGTTTCAGTTTTGTAGTAATTAACCCTTCAACTATTTTGAATTAGTAGTGCTGTAAAAATATGTATGATTTTGAAATTTGATTTCATACAGTATTGGAATACAATACTGACTTTCAAAATTTCCAGGAAAACAAAATTTGTTGTTATTTTGGATCAATTAAAATTTTGTTGTGATAAAACTGAAAAGCTGCATTTTAATGCTTACTTTTAAAATGTTATTTATAGTATGATTTATAATATGACATTGAATAAAACATAATTTAGAAATGAAAGTTTAGAAACAAAATATTGAAAATTCTGTTCTGATAAGATTGGTGAATCAGCATTTTCTGATGAAAAATCTTTCCATTGAAAAAAAAAAATGTGATCATCTCTAAGCATTAGGTACAATTTCATTTAAGTAGTTAAACAGGAATTTTGTTGTTTCTAACATGGATATTTATGTTTCGAGCTCAGTAGTCATACATAGAGATTGTTATATATTTTCATTCTCAGATAGAACTTAATTGAGACTAGCGCAGACATACTGGTAATTTAAACAACTATAGGACATAATCATGATAGGTGTATGTGCATATGTCTTTTATTTAAATAATAGATTTAATCATACATTTTTGTTAATTACTAGCATAACTGAGCTATTTTCAGTAACATTCTACCTGGGAATAGATAAGCTTATTTATATATTTATTGCTATCTTTTTTATAGAGGTGGGAAAAAATTGTATACACTTATTTATATTTTTAAATATATTGCTCCACAAGTTCTGCACTTACTTTCTTCAAACATTTGTACAAAAAGGTTTTACAAGGATAAATGCTTATAGGAAGTGAACTAGAAGGTTGCCTTCTTGAATGTTTATGGGAAACACATTTTAATTTTTTTCAGGGAACATTCATACCAGAAACCTGATGATAAGAGTAACATTTTTACAATCAGAAATAATGCCTCTAGTCTTGGTACGTATGCTTTTCTTTACACATTGACATTAGTGGGACTAGTCACATGCTTGTTAAACATCTGAGCAAATCTGTGCAGGATTGGAGTCCATGTGACTTAGTTGATCAACCACAACTAACCAAGTCCAACACAACTCAAATTCTAAATTTCAAATTCTGAGGCGTAAGCAATCATCACAAAAAATCCATAAAATATTATTAAATAACTAACAAATCACAGAAAATCAAGATCTGTTAATGGACATTCTTCAAACAGAAAAAGAAATTGACATTAATTAAATATCTCATTCACTGAGCTCTAATTAGTTGGGTGAAATTGGCAGAAATACCTCACCAGTTAATAGTACATCACATAATGATTATCTGTTGTGTTCCCTTCCTCTGGGGCATCTGGTATAGGTTACTCTCGGCAGACAGGATACTGGGATAGATGGGCCTTTGGTCTGACCCAGTATGTCTGTTCTTATGTTCTTATGGGTAAAAAATCCATAGCAAATATATACTCATTATATTTTGCCTCCTTTTCTATTTCTGGGCTGATCATGATCTTCGCAAATATATTAGTTATTTAAAATGGTTCACCAGCTAATTCCAGGTTGGTTGAGTGTAGATGAGTTGCCTCTGCTTTTCACAATTCTTAGACAAACTCCCACTGAAATCAGTGGGCGTAGGGTCAATTTTACATATTGCCTTTGTCGTTTATACACACACATACATACACGCCCACACTTTTTTTCTGAGAAATTGAGTATAGATGAAAACCTGAGATTCAAATTTAGACCAGAAGGAATCTTGCCAGAGATGAGTACTACCGTGTACCTTGTATTTAATAGTTCCCCCAATGGACATTACAATAAATGTTTGTAACAGCACAAGCAACAGTTGCAATGAAAACAGGACAGAGACACTTAAATCAATTATTTAATTGAAGCATGCAACAAGGAACGACTATGGCATTTATTAAAGCCAGGTGAAAACCTATCAAGCATCACTCCTAAACAGACTAAAAGGCAGGGACTTATATTTTACCATAAGTCTGTATAATGCCTAGCAAAATGAGACTCCAGTCTCAGTTTGGGCCTCTAGTCCCTACTACTGTTGTTACTGTCATTAATAGTTTATATTTATTATTATTGGCCTGGCTTGCATGCAACTGGGCTAATGTATAAAACAGCTATAAAAACCTGGGCCTTCTCAGACAAAATTCGCAGTGCCGTCAGTGAGAGTTTTGCCTGAGAAAGTTTTGAGTATTGGGAGCATTGGCATAAATATTTCTTGTAAATATTATGTAAAGGTGCCCATGCGTTTAAAAGAGAGGAATCAAGTCTTGTCTTTCATTGGAGGAATGAAGTCCACTCAAAATAACTTCAATCAGTTCTAATGTAAACATGTATCATTTATTATGCATTTAAATGTGCACAGCACATACACCACAATATTGAACAGCACCTGTATAAAACTACAGACAGATTCTGGTAAATGGTGAAAGCTCATACCATGTAACATCAATATAAAGGTTTTACCACAATATTTGGAAGTTACAACAATTACCTCTGAATATATCTAGAGTGAGGCTGTAGGTAATGGATTTCAATGGAGTGAAAGATGACACAGAAGAACCATTCTTCAGACAAATGCTTTGCAATATTATTTTGTTTTCTGAAATGTGGAAAAAATTTGAGGTTTCAGAGGTAGTGGTGAAAGTTACACTAATGATTACTCACATATAAAAAAAAAACAAAGAAAATACAGAAATCCCTCAAATTGTTGAGAAAACCTTAGCACCATTTTCCCTAGGTGCTTTCTTATGTTTGGCTTTGTTTTTTAATTTGGTTTTATTTTTGAACAGCAGCAGTAGGTGGTTTAAAATCTGGTCCTGCTACATGCTGATCTCAGTGAACTTTGGTGAGTAGCTTTACTTTTCAAGGTCATTTGTAAGTACAGTATATATGCAAGTATATGCAACTCTAGTAGAGCAAAAACTTTTCATATAGGAATGTAGAAAGGAAAAATTGCTGAACTCAAATTTTCTGCAGCCTGGGGGCTTGTCTGTGTCCAAAAACCACTAATTGAATTTGGAAGATGATCTATCTGTAAACATCCTGTAGGAGTATTAAACTTACTCACCAAGCATTGTGATCATGATTGTTTTCAACTTAAGACCATGAATCTCACTTTTATCAAAAAATGAAAAGTTTACCATCATTTTCAGAGTCTCCTTTCTCCCTTCTCTCATGATCAAACCTGCCTTTTCCTTCGTTCCTTTAGAGACATGGGTTACATTTGCAAAATATAGAAAGAAAAATATAGGGTTACTTGATGACCATATAGCGCTACAGCCTGACAGCTGTCTGCAAATATTTTCACCATGATTATCCCTACTAAAAGTAAATCACTGGGTAAAGATAGCTCAAACGTGACAAGGCTCAAATAGGATGCAACTGACTCTATCTTGAATACTTCTGGCTACATATGGAAAATAAAGATTTGGGATAGCAAATATCCAAACCCCACCCCCTTCCTGGAATTATAATACTGAAGACAAAAGTTTGCACTTTCTATGCAGATTTTGTTAGGAGACTGGCTTCAAGAATTAGTGAGGTAGAAATTAATTAATTTTGTCAGGGAATGAGACATAGAAAAGAGCAGCATATTTCTCCTTCCAAAGACTGCATTTTAAAGATCATATAGACCAGCTTCACTCACTTAAAACCAGTTTGATTTCTATCTATAGAGGCTGGGATTCTCAAGAACCAGAAAATGTATTTTGATTATATATTTAAAATTATGGGAGCACTAGAGTTTCATAGGCTTTGGGAAATACATGTAGTCTTCAAATTTGAAAAAGGAATTTTTGATTTGAATAAATTAACACAATGAGTTCATAGAATATTTCACAGTTTTGTTAGGGGAGGGGATGACACACACTTTTTAGACCTAATGTGCAAAGCAATCATATGTAACATTAGCTTTTTCTAATGCTCCACAAAAGAAATCATGCTTCTGTTTATCTGAACAGAAAAGAAAAAAATGGAGTTTATATAGTTGTTTAAGGGTCTGTATTGCCTAGTAGCTCTGCAAAGATTGACTGCAGCAAAGTTCAAAGTTCAACACTGGCAGATCTAAAAACAGATTTGTGGGGTAGTACTTCAACACTGCACTTTCTGTACCAGAAGTAAACCGATACCATTTCAATTAAATAGCAACACTGCACAAAAGAGGTTGGACATTGTATGTTCCTGTAAGCTAGCATCAGAACTGAGAAAGGTTTGCACAACTCATTTTCAAAGACTAAGACCTTATCTGGTGACGGAGGATTTAAAAAAACCCACAAACAAGTACGTGTACACCAACAAACACTGTACAACACACAAACAGTGCAAAACATTGTAATACAGGAATCAAATTTCACTTGTTTTAAAACACATAATAGCAGCACACCTGTGATAAATTTAAAAAAAGTTAAATAAACCACAAAGCAGAAGTCTTCTGTAGTTGCACCATCAAATGAAATACCTTGGGTTAGGGTTTTTGTTTGTTTGTTTTTAGAAATAAAAAAAATCAGAACTATAAATAATTTTGTGGCAATATATACAGACTTAAATAATTAATTTAAATATCTTACACCTAGTCTTGCATAAAACTCTCTAATAAAAGTGCACCACGTTTTCCCCCAAGCGTGTCTTGTCTCTCCCCCTGTGCTGAGGTAGGTCTGAAGGAAGATGTCTCAGATTCTAGGAAGAAAATGTGTCACTGTCATTGTGGGAGACACTTTGTTGCCTTTCTTTGTTCTTCCATTTTTGCTCAGAGCTATGTACATGCCGGGGTAAATCCTGGACTCGTAAGCATTGTAGTTGTTCGGCAGAAGAATCTCTTTGAATTTACACTCATCGTTGAAATGGGTCTGAAATGCAAAGGAGGAGGAAAGGGGAAGGAAATATTAAATATCAGGGGTGGAAATATCATTGCCAACAGGTGAAGGCCTGGTGAAGGGAAACACACAGCTGATTTTCCCCTAGCGATCTTTTAAATAGATCATCCCATTGAGATGCCAGATGGTCCATCAGAAAGCATGGATTCATTAAGATTAAGGGACGGCAGTGCTTTACCTGGATACATATACTAGCACAGGATTGGACTGCCACTGATAGGTACTAAATTAACTACTGGGATTATCTCTATTATAAATTTTAAGCACTAGTTTTTGCAAAATAGGTCTCAACCTGCCAGAGTGAGAAGCTGCGCTAGAGAAACACTGGGGATCAGAAAACCCAAGACACAAAATGCAGCCACTACTCCTGCTGGATGCCCCTTGGAGATAATGACAGAGGAGCAGTTGTACTCTGAAGGCCTGATACTAGTTTGACTGGAGTCAATGGCAAAATGGCCTCTTGACTGCACCAGTGCAGGGTCAGACCCTAAGCTGGTTAGTTTGTATAGTCATATCCTCAGTCAGGCAAAACATCCATTTGCTTCACTTAGAGCTTTGTGGAGTTACAGGATGCAGGATCAGGCCCTTGTGCAACCAAAACTCCTTCAAAATGAATTTGGAGAGACAAGAAACAGAGAAGTCATTGACAGAGAAGTCAATCTGAAAGCAGAATTTTGCATACAGGATCATAGGACTGAAATGACGCTGCCCACAGCAACTTACACAAAGGGGAAGGCAACAAGCAGAGAGAAAGTTCTAAGTGACCTGAAACAAGACTTGTATTATTATTTTTAGCACCAAGTGGGTTTAAAAAATGAAACCCAGTCTGCTGTTTGTTCCCAAAATCCAGTGTAAAATGCAAGACATGCTTGCATTCTGGCTGAACAGATCAAATTTGTTTTTCAAAAGAGGCACAGCCCATGTGATGACCGTCTGTCCATCACCAGAGCAGCGTGTCAGTTCTGCAGCATTAACAAAGAGTGATCACTGTTAAGTATTGATTTGTGGTGTCATAAAGGATTACAAAAAACTAGGTGGGACAGGTCAGAAATTACTCAGAGAAACCAAGCAGGTATATATGCCAAGCTGAAGCTGTTCCTATTTGGAGAGCTTCCTTTTATTTGTGTGTTCGCTTGCTTTTTATCCAGACTAACTTGTGGTCTTTCCCAACCAAATGATCACTGTGTTTGTGGACAAACTTGACAGTATGGGTGGTCCCTGGCAGAATGACTTTTTTACACTAGGGAGGATAGTAAGAACATCTAAAGGCTAGAAATGCAAAGGATGGAATTTACATCAAGGGCACTGCACCAACAGCATCTCTGCACAGTACACCTTCCATTCACAGTCAGACAGAGTGCTTCAAGAATGCTGTGACTTGGATGAGCAACACAATGTAGGACCCGGGATTGGGCAATTTAAATCTAGCCAGGCAGTCACTCAGTATCTCATGAGCTACTTACAGATCCATAGAGCTTGCCTTTGCCATTCATGGCTACAAAGAGCCCACTTTTCACACCAAATAGGCTCACCACTCCTCTTTCCACTGGAGAAATTTCAAGCAGACCTATGGTGAAAAACGAATGGAGTCACACAAAATAGACGGAAATACAAGTGCATTTCAAAAATGTGTGATAACCTTAATATGGGTCCATTTAACAAGAACAGTGACCATTTCAAACCTATCCCTCCCAATCAAGGCTAAAGCATGATTATTTGCCTAACATCTCCACATGCTTCTATATGTGACTTCTCAGTTACTTTCTTGAATAAATAGTTCTAAAATTTTTAAAGATGATTGTGTGTGTCAGGTTTCCCCCTGTGATTTAAAGACTGAACCCCATTTTCATTCAGCTAGATAACATCAAATAAAACAGCCCCTTAAAAATGTAATATTTTAAATGGTAAGAAGGAGTCTCACTCATTGCCCAGGTTAAAATAAATAACAATAACTTTATAGGAAATCAAACATGTGTCCTTATGCTGACTATAACCCCAAATCCTATTGTTTCAGTTGGGTATCAGATAAAGTCATGGGGCCATGGGGTTAAGTCACTAACAGATGCTTTTCTATTGGACTGTGCTAATGTTTGCGAGTGGCTTTTGACTCAGGAATCCCAATTTACTGTTTGAAAACCTGTGGGTGGGGGAGGAACACCCTGCATGCTGTGGTGCTGGGCATCCAGATGCTGACATGGAAAGAACACCTGATTCTTTTGGACAGCAGGAAAAATATTGCTTTAAGCAATTCTATCCATACACAGTAGCCTCCTCCATAAATCGCTCTCAAGCAAGCAATCAGAGCCCTGCAGTGCTATTATTTTTAAAACACGTTCTGGGGGAGGTTGAGGGGGGGACGGAGGACCTGAACAAAAAGATTTCCCCTGATTGATTTCCAATGCTCATGCCACTTAAGCATATACATATGGACTTTCAAACCCAAGGCGCTGGGATTGCTGGCTAAGCACTTTTTTACTTAGTAGCCCGGTGTCTTCAGCAGGATCAATGCCACTGGTTTGAGGGACTTGATAACCCGATTCAAAACGGATCTGGGGGAAGTCGATCGATGCAACATGAGTGTGACCATGCATTCTTAGGATCGACTTTCAGCTGACTTTGGAAAGCGTTCCATAAGCCGCTCACAATACCTAGGTAACCAGCTGCAATAATAATTTTCCCTCTGAAGGGGCCCGGGTGTTTCTCTGCTCAGAAGGCTCTGATATACAAAGCGTAATACTCGCTGGGAACGCAAATCTATTTCCCAAACAGGACCTCAAGAAGGAAAATGCCCCTATAACCCATTACCCTTCCGCTGATTTGCTCCCCCTGCCCCACACACACTTCCCCAAAACAACAGACCCCCCACAACTCTTCGTTTTGTCCCTGTAAGGGAGCTTAGGCAAGTCACCAGCTCAGGCTGTCAGCTATCAGGTGAGACGCGCTTCGACGTGCCAAAGCCCCGTCAGTCATAAATCCCTCTTGAAATTGACAAGGTGGGGGAAACACAAAAAGCAGCCACTTACTGTATCGATTTTCGTTGTGAATCCCGTTGATTCTGCCGTCTGGCAAGACTTGGATGTGAAACCCGATGCCTACGTTGCAGTAGAGACGTCGCAGCCTCTTGATGCCCAACAGATAGTCACTGTCCCGGCTGATCTCTTTCCTCTCCCCCGGGAGCCTGGCCATGGAACGAGAGAAGAGAGTCTCCCAGCGCCACTCCAGGGTGTCGTTGTGCTGGGCAGAGAAAGGAACGCAGCGCACCACCCAAGGCGAAAGCAGTCCCAGGAGCAAGATTGGCATGAAGGCCGAGGGGAGAGTCATCCTGATCAACAGGGGCAGCACACGTGGTTAGAAGGGAGTCAATTGCTCTAAAAATACACTCGGCTCCGAGCTCCCACTTTATACTTAGATCAAAGAAAAAAAGGGAGAAGTAGCAGCAAAGGAGGGATCCCAGGAGCTCAGTCACCAAAGGAGCTGTGGTTTCCCTGGTCGGGCTGCATGGAGAAGAAATCCTGTGAGCAAGGGGAGAGAAAGCAGGGGGATCGACTCAGCTGAATCTTATTCTGAACTTGATCTCAACTCCAGAAGTCTTGTCTGAAGTGTTGATCTTCTTCTATAGCTGCTCAGCCATAGCGCTTTAGCCCTGGCCACGATATTTATATATCCATGTGCGCTGGTACCTATTACATCACCACCTACTGCTCCTTGCTGCTGCGTTCACTCCAGTTTAACAGAAGTCACATTATCACCCCTAGATGCTAAACAACTCCGTATCGTGTCTTGAGGGGAGAGGCAGGGGCACATGTTAAGAAAGAAATTGTCACATTTTGTGTTCATCACATGCAGCTTTTCTTTTCTTTTCTTTTCTTTTCTTTTCTTTTCTTTTCTTTTCTTTTCTTTCTTTCTTTCTTTCTTTCTTTCTTTCTTTCTTTCTTTCTTTCTTTCTTTCTTTCTTTCTTTCTTTCTTTCTTTCTTTCTTTCTTTCTTTCTTTCTTTCTTTCTTTCTTTCTATGCTAACGCAGGACACAAAAATCAAAGAATGCCCAACACGCTTTCCCCTCAACACAATGTCTGACTTTGTGGAAATCTGTGGAATTTCGGCTTTTGCTGTATCCAGGCGACATGGTTTACAGTTTGCTCGATGAAAAAAAAATCCCTTCATTAAAAGCCAAAATAGTTGTTGCATGGGAGGTTTAAGAAATGAAAAATGAAAGAACTTTTTTTGGGAGGGGGGAGCATTTATCAAACCAAAGGGCGAAATCTTTAATACAGAGGAAAACATTCAAAGAGGCAAAGGAAAATTCAGAAGTAAAATGAACTTTTCGGTTTCTAAGTGTTCCTTGAAGAAATCGTGATACATTGCATTACTCCAGACTTTAAGACAATGTAGAGGATTCAGAACTAATTCCAAATACTGAGTGGTATTTTAGTGAGCAGCTGTTTTCTAATCTCTGTATGTTACACATTCACTTAAGTACTGAAATGTTGTTTCGATTATACAGTTATTTCAGACGTTTGAATGGGATGTTTTCACTCATTGGAATCATTTCCCGGCGTATACTTATTAATACAATATTCAAACTGAGAGCAGAAGGCTTGATTTCATAACGCTGCAACTGCTTTCATAAGGGCAAGCCACAAACGCTCTGTTACCTGCCTTAGACTCATCCTAGGTCTTTCTCGAGAGGTCTTCAGGTGGGAGGATGTCAGAACCGTTTTGGATGGTCCTGAATTAATATGCATGGGGGGGGGGGATTGTTTGTGACTCAGCTCTTTTATAGCCCCGAGGACAGTTTAGTCTTTTTCACGCCAGCAAGCACTCCTGCTGTTCCAGCAAGAGCTGTGAGAGGAAAGAGAATTGCCCCGAGCCAGATGACAGCTCACCTAAGTGCGAAAATCTCTGACCTTCGCTAAACCTAAGCAAACTTTTCCTCTTGTGAGGTGCGCACATATTATTGCGTGTGTGGCATGCCTCAGCCAAGTCCTTTCTCTCTCCTTGGTCCTCGCTATGGTCAGGAGAGGTCTTTAGAGAGACAAGGAGCCTGACGTAAAAATATTATCTCGCCCACTTTGTGTCTCTCATAGCCTGGGACCTCCAGGCTACAGCTCCACAGCAAACAGGAAAGAGCGTGTGGCTTTTTGGATGACGGTAACTTGGTCCTCAAAAGTTAGAAGACTGGTTGGAGCGCGGTGGTTAGCGTGTCAAACAATTCTGGGGCTCTTCCTGATACTCTTATTCCCAGTGAACAACACCCTATTCTAGGAGCCCTCCTAGCCCACAGAAGCCAAAGAACTAAAGTAACTACTTCACGAATAAGGGTGTCATTTGGTCCTGAAAGGAAAACGGCAGCTCCTCTATCTGGTTGCCAGCAATACTCTCTCCTATAGCCCAGATCGTCCTACAGACCTACAGGAAAGTCCTTAAACAAGGAAGGCCCTAAAGTGATTCAAAGTTTGAAGGTGTCTGCTGCTTTTTTAAATGCAGCTGTGGATGAAACTGGCCCATCTTCAGGCTAACATGGTGGGGGAGGGGTTATTTCTGCTAACAGAGCTATACCAGTTCAGGTGACATTGGCAACAGGCAGAACAGTTTAATGGTTAGAGCGCGTGTGCAGAACTCAAGCTTTCTGGATAGTATTCCCCATGGCATGAATTTATTTCATTAGTTCCAAATGCTCTATGTCCCACTTTATATACCCATCTGCAAAAAAATGTTACCTAAGGGTATTTTTTGACTTTTATTAATGTGTAAATCCTTAACTTATTAGATGTTATTAATGTTTGCAAAAATTGTTGAAGATGCTAGAGTGGTAATTATTGGTATTGTTTTCTTCTTATTGATATTTGTTATTTTAGTATGGTAATGGATAAATGCCTCAACCAGGCCAGCATCCCCCAGTGTAAAGCACTCTGGAAGCAGAGTGAATGACAGCCCTCAATCCGAAAAGTTTATAGCATGGGTTCCCAAACTGGGGGGCATGCCCCCCTGTGGGGCATGAAAAAATTGCAGGGGGGGGCACAAGGCAACCCAGCCCCCCCCCCCCCATTAATCCCTCCCAAGTTGCTATTTTGTTTTTTGGCCCTGGTCAGTTACTTTTTTTTTCTCAACAAGTTTTGCTGCTATGGGGGGAGGGGCGGGGGAGTGAGGGTTTCTCAAAAATCAAAAATGGGGCGTAATGCTGAAAAGTTTGGGAACCACTGGTTTATAGTCTAGGCCAGGGCTCCATCTTGAAAACGTGCAAGCACATGCTTAACTTGAGATACCCATTGAAACTTAAGGTTAAGAATGTGCATGTGTTTGCAGGATTAGGGCCTAAAAGATTGAAAAGTACTTTTAGATGATTACATTCAAGTTGCCATAGAATTACCAAGTTTATTAATACAGGATGTTTTGACAGGTTCATTCATAAATTTGACTCAAAATTTCTTCATTTCCAAAAGTGCTTTGACTAAAGTCCTGTCTGGTAGCAAAAAGGACTAGATTCCAATCAAAGTTGACATGCTGAGATTCATGATTGTTATTTGCTATTTATGTATGTAGGTGGTATTTCAACAATGAAAAGATGCTTCTACCTAAACATTTGGTGTCATGGAAATTAATAATTCAATTTATAATATGCATGGGCAGTGTGACAGAATACAATAATTTAATTTACCATCAATAAATCAAAGGAGAAATATATCCAATTTCACTTTCATTAAACTCCCTAGGGCAGTGGTCCCAAACATGGTGCCCGAGGGCGCCATGGCACCCGCGGGGGCATTCGTGTGCGCCCGCCAAGTGCTCAGGGCTGGCCTGGCCCTGGGCACGTGGCGCATGCACAGTGCCGGAGCCGGCCTCGGGCGCATGGCGCACGGTGAGCGCCGTCCCCGGGAGCACCGCGAATTGGCTGCCCGAGCTCTGGGTGCGCGGCGCTTGGAAAAGGCGCTGGCCCTGAGTGCGCGGCGCTTGGAGTATGGGGTGCCGGCCCCGGGCGCGCGGCGCTTGGGGGGGGCGCCGGCCCCGGATGCGCGGCCCTTGGAGGTGGCCCCGGCCCTGGGCGTGCAGATATGGGGGGGCCCCGCCCCCTGGTGCCCGGCAGGCAAACGGCCACGCCCCCTGGCGCCCGGCAACCTCCAAAGGTTGGGGACCACTGCCCTAGGGTGTGTCTACACAGCACCCTAAACTGGAAATAAATTATGCAATTTGAGCTATGCAAATTGCATATCTCGTCTTGAATCTATTTTGAAATAGCTTATTTTGAAATTTGGTGCGTCTACACAGTGCCAAATTTTGAAATAATGAGCTATTTCGCACCATGCCTTATCCCTTGTGCAACGAGGTTTACCAGGATGCAGCTATCCTGAAATAGCGATGCAGTGTAGACATACCCTATATCTCAAGACCCTCCCTCAAAGCCCCACCTAATACATGGATAGGTGAAAAATTGCATTTCTTAAAAAGCCAGATGTTAATCAGTGTAGTGCCACTGACTTCAATGGAACTGTGTAAATTTACCTCTAGGGAGGATCTGGCCCACATGTTGGATTTCTTTTACAGCAAAATACAAATTTCTGCCCCCAAAACAAGCCATCTTTTATTCCCATGAAAAAGTTATGGAAAGCAATTTTTTTCATTATAAGAAGCTTTTTATGTAGCTGTAAAATTCAAGATCCTTGAGAAGAAAAATGTGTTTCTGTCAGTCCCTCAGTGTTAAACTGAGTAATTGCCCTCTCACTTTCTCTCTCCCTCCTCCTTTCCCCCTGAGCAACCATATTTTCTGATGCCTTCATTTATCCCTAAGGAAAGACAATTGCCCTTATAATTTTTATTACAATAGCACTTAAAGTCCCCAACTGAGATTATATATACTGTGTATACACATAAGTAGGAGATAATCCATGCCCCAAAGAGACAGTAAAAGAGAGAAAAGTATTACCCCATTTTACAGATGTGATAATGAGATGCAGCAAGATTAAGAGATTTGCCCAAAATCATCCAGGAAGTCTCTGGACAAACCAGGGACTGAATTTATATTTCATATCTCTTTTCTGTGCCTTACCAACAATGTTGTCTTTCTTTCATATGGGCACCTGCAAGGTACTGAACAACCCTGGTGTTTGCAAGTGCCCTCAGCTTTCTTGCAGATGAATGGGAACTGAGAGGGTTTAGAGCATCGAAGTTTAACATCTTCCAAAATCAAGTCCTTTATCTCTGACATTGGGCCTTATGTAATGCAGTAATTTATAGTGATATATTTAATTTAAAATGGCAGATTTTCAATTGTTCATCCCCTGTCTCTGGTTCTGTCTTTTAGAAATGCATCTGAATGTCACAACTGAGATCAGCTTCTGGACACCAAACTCCCCAAGGCCTTATATATTAGAGGGCATTCACATTTGTGCTTCCCATTCAGATTCAAAACATGCTAGGTATATCACTAATTCACAGACTGTGTCTAAACAGAGATTTCTGTTTGTATACTCATATATAATATATACTCTGGAAAGAAAGAAAGAAAGAAAGAAAGAAAGAAAGAAAGAAAGAAAGAAAGAAAGAAAGAAAGAAAGAATTGTAGGTTATGTGTGTACTTTAATCATAGGGTATGATTGCAGTTCCAGTAGACTTATGTGACCTAGCTTTAATCTAGCAAACTAGGGTCTTGGAGCCATGAAGTTGCACCAATGTGTACATCAATGCAGTCTGTACAAGCCAACTCAGAGCTTAGGGTAATTATTTACATGGCTAGCATGCACTGCTGAGGCTTCACTTTTCCAGAATCTGAGCTAGCTAGATTAAGGCCGCTTAGGTCTGTCTACACAAATGGCAATCACATCGTGTGCTTGCAGTAGACAAATGCAGGGCTGTCAAAAGAAATTTGAGGCCCTGGTGCATCATGTTTGCTGGGGCTCTCCCTTCCATTTCACTTTATTTACACAGATGTTACAGATGTTTTGGGGTCCACCTGAGCTTGAGATCATAGTATAATTGCCCCACATTTCTTCCCCCTCTCATAAGCCCTGGACATAACCAAAGAAGAAATCTGGCATAACTTCACTTACTTCACTAAAGTTATTCTGGGTTTACATTGGTGTAACAGTAAGCAGAATTTCACTCTGTGTGTGTATATCGATAAGGAGAGAGACTGAACTAGTTTTAAAAACCAAGTTATTTATTTATTAACCCTACTAAGTAGATGTAATTGAGCCCAAAAGATAGATCTCCTGAGCTCTGCTACTGAAGAAACACTGTGCTGAGACTCTTTGATCTGGATGGACAGGGAATGGACTGGTATCACACTTCTTAAAATACATTGTTGGGGAAAAAAAGTCTTTCACTATGTTTGTAAGTAGCTAAATTAATGCAAACAGGCAAGTCTGTTCTTCACTTCTCTTTTGCACATGCTCCTTTTAATTGTTATTATTTTGGAGGACACTGCACAAAGATCTGCTGAGGAGACTTGCCTGACAAAGCTTTCTCACGTTCACGTCTGGCTGACTTTCTATATCAAAGGGGACAGTAGTCCTGGGAGAGGAGGTTGGGCTGGAATGCAGGGCAAAGCTAGGGGCCCAACCCAGAATGGCTGGAGTGTCGCTGGGAGACCCTCTCCATCTAGTCTTGTTTCAGACGCATACACACACACATTAGCTGGCAGTGTGCACACAAACCATGGTTTGCTGCTCCCCCCGCCCCTTTTTGCTTGCAGCCAGTCTATTTGATCTCTGTATGCCTGGGAGTCTTGCCGCTGTAAACATCTTGCCCTGATCAAAACCTTGTTATCTTGGGGCATGATGTTGTATCATAGCTGGAAAAGTGTAGCGGAGAATAGCAGTAGCCAGCTACAATAGGGACTGGACAAATACCGAAGACAGCAGTAATATGGATCAAACGTGTTTGGCTATCCAAAGGGCTCAATGAAGTCTGTGTCATTTTATTTGTAATGCATATGGACTTTTTCAACAGCTACTGTCTCTGTCTGTTGCTTTGTCTCAGGCACAACTGAATTTGTGAACAAAAATACCTCTTTAAAAAGCACAGATTAACATTATTGTAGGGTCCTGATTGTGTGCATCTGCATGGTTTGTCTGTTTTTCTAGTGGCTCAGATGTTGCAGTCTATACTTATTGCTGGATACCCTATTTCCCCCCTTGCTTTAGAATGAGGTCATGATGTAGTGATTTTGATCTGTCACCTGATGTTTTAACTGTTTCAGTGTTTCCTCCTCAGACTATAGATGTTTGAATCCCCATTCATTGCATTCAGTTCCATTGCATCCTTTTCTTTCAGCTTGTCAGTGCTTTATTTGTTTGTTCACTTATTGTTTTTTCAAGTCTTGTGATTAGCACTCCCATGCAGCCTTCCTAGTTCAGAGATTTAGGGTGGCTGAGGGGCAATACTGTTGACCTCTCTATGCAGAATTCAGCAGATGCTGTCAGCCAACCAACCATGGCATTGTTATGGCACTTAGAATCCCTACTGGTCCCTATCTGATCTGGGATCTGTCCTCTTAATATACAAGAAATTGCACAGGCCACGCTATTAAATCTCTTGCTTCTCACCTGGAGAAAGTTTTGCTGCAGTTCCTATTCTCCATTAGCATCTTCTCCGTTAGCAGAAGTTCTCAACTATTGGAATACCCCCTCACCATTGGCAGCTTCACCTCTTTGGTTGCCTCATCCTCCTTCCTACTCTTCTCCTCACCCACTACTCTTGCCTGGTTTGATTCCTTTCTACAGCCCCCTTATATCCCTGCCCACTCCTCTTGAGCTCTGCATTCCAGTCTCCCAGCTCACTTCACTCTTACACAAGGATGATGTTTGGTCCTACAAGTTTCATCGGGTCAGGCCGTTGCCATGGCTGTGTCTGCTATGGGCCGAGAAGCTTCTGATGCTGTTTCTTAGAGCTGAGATGGTCTTAACCACATGACCCACACATATGCTATTATGACTACCTCTGCTCTAAGTTAGGCAAATTAGACAAAGTCTCTCTTTGCTCCAGCCCCTCACTGACACTAGGATCTGACCAAGACAGGGTCCAGCTACAGAAGAGTTGGTTTTCCAGCTGGTGGAATATCATCTTCTCTTTCCCTCCTGCCAGTTTTCCAGCAGGCTGTTCCAATTCCTATTTATTGAAGAGTCCTTTAAAAGGGCACACCAATAAGGCCAATCTCAGCACCACCCAGCACCTTGTTTTCTTCCAGTAATTTATGACTCCATGCCCAAACAGATTTTTCTCCAGTTCTCCCCTCTCCTCCCACCCCGCCGCTTCTTCCAACTTGGCTGAGCTAAGGATGGGTTCACAGAACTACTATTTTGATTATTTCCTCTTTACAGCCACTCTGGATTTGGGACATTGTGAGCCCCTGTTAAGGACCTTTTCTGAGATAACAGAATGTTTGTAAATTTCAACTGCCCATGGGAAAAACGGAGGCCTTGCTGCCTCCATGACCTTAATGGATACAGAGCTAAGCAAGATGACAGAATTACAGAAACAAGCAGCCTTCCCCACAGAGTGTCACAGCCTGTGAATAAAAATGAGCCCAGTTTTCCTATTTCAGAGCATGTGAGTCCAATCCAGCCAATTAAAGTGGTCTGGGCTGAACATCCCCCCTATAAATGGCAGGGAATGAGAGGTGGAGGAAAAAGTTATTGAGACAGGCTGTGCCTGGGGATGGGAAGTCACAACAGAGTGGAGCTAACTCCCATGGTGGATTCCTGGACCAAGATGCCCAGGGAAGCAGTCCCTAGGTCTACTGCTCCAGGAAGGGAGCAGAACTGACTAAAACTTGGAAGGGGCCAGGAAGGCCAGAGACTCTGAAGCCTGAGACAAAGAAGCAAGTTAAACGACTGTTATTTTAAGAAAGCAAACCTTCTTAAAGGAACTGGCCATGGGCAGCATGCACTTGGAAGCTGGGTGAAGCTCTGCACCATGATGTATGGTGGAGAATATGGAAACCTTAAATGACCCTGCTAGCAAGAAGTGAAGAGGAAATTCGGGTTGACCCCATTTAGTTTGGGGTGCAGGGAGTGATGAAGGAGGTAACTGGCCTGCTAGTGACTAGAATCCATCAGCAGGAGATGGCTACAATACAGCAACAACAAGAGCAATAACCAGACTCAGGATTGCCATGAAGCTGATGGAGATCTGTCAGAAATAATTGGAGGCCCAGTTTGCTGCACAACAGAGGTGGAAAGCAGTTTATTTCCAACAGCAAGAGTAGCTGTAGGAGAGAGCCAAGGATCACCAGGAAACACAATCAGTGAGGGGACCCTATGTCAGCTGGCTCCAGATCTGGTTACGCCTGGACCAGAAGACAACCATAAGGCCTTCCTTTGAACATTTGAGAGGGTAGAGAAGGCAATAGTCTGTAAGGATTCAACAGGGGCAGTCCATGGAACACTGCTCCTGATACGGGAGGCACAGGCAGCTTACACAGTGGTAAGCAATGGCCAGGCAAACTTATCTCTGGTAGTGTAGGTTGCCATTAGGGCTGACTCCTGAGCCATACAGACACTGGTTTTGCGTAGAACCAATTCCACAAGGAGTGTGCAGAATTCTAGACTCAGCAAGGTATATGGAGACGCAGACAGAGTCTCAGGCGTGGCAGGATACAACAAGGAATTGTGGGGACCCAGATTTGGACTTCCCATTAAACAAGCTAGCATGGGGATTCAAATGGGGTCACACTAACAAAGGCCGAGGTGACTGGCCAGGAATGGAAACAGGGCTCTGGTATAGACAAGAAGACAGGAGTTATTTGTTCTGGGGAACTCAAAGAGCAACTGGAAGCAGCAGAACATGAATTACAGAACTTCAAGATCAAGAAAAAACAATTTATGACCGTTCTTCTGTTCATTAAGGAAAAAGGATGTTTATTCCTCATTGTTTGTGACCCTGAAGCTGAGGTAGAAACTCTGTGCAGAAACCGAAAGATCTGTGCATGCAGGGACTTTGAAGTCCAGGTAGAGAATAAGACTACATATATTGGGTGTGGCTGGTGAGCCTGGGGATGTGATTCTGAACTCTCAGTGTATGACTCAGGGTAATTGGCCCTGGGGGGTTTTGCTGGAGGGTCCCTGGGATTGAAGAATATTCTGTGATCCTGCATAATTTATGAGAAATACTGTATGAGGTGTTTGTGAAACCTTAAAAGACAAAAGGGTTGTTCTGGGTCAATACTGAGGTCCAGGAGTGTTATGATTATCAATGTCACTGTAAAAGGACATTTCCTCCCTAAAAAGTTGGGGGTGGTGTTATGGGGTCCCTGGTCCCTGTGAGCACAGCTGAGCCTGGAGACCCTATGTCAGAGCAGGTGAGTCCAGTTAAAAGGTACTGAGTTTTACCTCAGACTACAAAGGGCAGGAAATGAGAGATAGAGGAGAGAGTGATTGAGACAAGCTATACCTGGGGAAGGAGAACCACAGTGAGCAGAGCAGAGATAACTTTACTGTTGAGTCCTTGGAGGAAGGGACTAGATACCCAGGAAAAAGTCCTGGAGCCTACTACTTCAGAACAGAGCTCACCAAAACTCTGAAGCTGCCAGGAAAACCCTGAAGCCTAAGACAAAGCAGTGAGTTAAGACTATTTGTCTGCTTGCTAACTTGTTATTTTTAAGAAAATAAACCTTCTTAAAGGAACAGAGCAGGGCTTTGTGTGCTTGGAAGCTTGGAGAAGTCCTGCCCTGAAGCATGGAAGCTGTTAAATTAAAGCTACAGGAATTGCAGGTAAGGAATACTGGTAGGGTTGCACCTTCTGCCATGGTAGCACAAAAGCAAAGGCAGGTATTGACTCCCTTCACCAATATGAGTGAATCACAGCTGAGATGAAAACTCATTAAGGAATTATGGGAGGGATTCTGAAAGACCTTTGTTGGACTACATTTGTGATATGAATGGCAACTGTTCCTAAAATTGCAACTACGGTTGTACGTGTTGGGAAGCATAATTTTTTGGGTGCATTTCTAGAGGGCCCTTGTGTGAAGGTTACAGGCCAGAGCCATATATGGTCTGAGGGATAATCAGTGATATAAATTTTCTTTTATCCTCCCCCTCCAGTTTGGTTGTGGGTACAGTGTCTTTCTAACACATAACATTTGGAACTGACCTCTAAGCCATAGTTAAGCAACATGACTCTCAATCTGGTGGTATGCTGGTGGTGATCTGAGAATTTGTCCTATAATGCCTGCAATACAATAGGGCTGTGTCTACACTGGCAAGGTTTATCTGGAAAATCATCTGATTTTCCGGGAAAACTTGCCATCTGTCTACACTGGCCGCTTGAATTTCCGGAAAAGCACTGACGATCTAATGTAAAATCATCTGTGTTTTTCCGGAAAAACTATGCTGCTCGCGTTTGGGCAAAAATCTTTTTCCAAAATACTTTTGCCCGAAAGGGCCAGTGTAGACAGCACGGTAGTGTTTTCCGCAAAAAAGCTCCGATTGCGAAAATGGCGATCGGGGCTTTTTTGCGGAAAACCGTGTCTAGTTTGGCCACTGACGCTTTTCCGCAAAAAGTGCTTTTGCGGAAAAGCACCCTGCCAATCTAGACGTGCTTTTCCAAAAATGCTTTTAACGGAAAACTTTTCCGTTAAAAGCATTTTCGGAAATTCATGCCAGTGTAGACGTAGCCTAGCTGCATATCTCTCACCTTCACACCTGCAAGTTTTAGGGGCTTATACCTAAGGTCAATAAGAGACTCTACCAGGGAGCTACGAGAACATGTAGTATCTCTGATAGGCTTAGGGATGTCCTAATACTGTGTTTTCTTGGAGGGCAGGTACAATAAGTGACCTTCAGGAATATATTTGGCTTTTGATCTCAGGGAAACACATAGGGGACTTCATTGCATTTTAATGAATCAGGACCATGCCCATTCTTTTATGCTTTTCCATTTGTTGCTAATTTTTTTTCTCCTAAACAGATGGATTCCTCAAAGCTTGTGGATTATTTATTTTTCAAAAAATGGTGGGGGAAATCTAGTAATGCGAGAGGTAACAATTGCTGACCAGACAATGTCCAGCTTTCAAGTGAGCTGGCAATGAGTCACTCCTTTTTAGGGCAGCGTCTCGTTAGCCTTTCTTTCAACTTTTAGGGGTGGAAAGATTTATCCTGGGCCCAAAAGCAGGGCCCATCCAGGGATGCTTTTATGAAGCAACATGTCTGTGAGTCCTGAGCATTTGCAATTTTATCTGCACTTTTCCTCCAAGGCAAATAAAAAAAAAGGGGGTGGATCATGCAATCCCTAGTTGAGGTGCCACATGGAGATTGTCTTGTGATGGCAGTCTATGTAAGAATGTCTTCTCTGCAGAAATCTCTAGTTCATGGTGATAATACAGTATTCTGTTCATACATACCAAGATCCTCACTGCCCTTAAAATGATCCCCATTATTCTCAGGTTTACCTTGGCAGTGGTTTTGTATTTTATTCCTTTTAGCTAAGTATAGCCAGAGCAATCCTCAGCACTAAGTTTTGAATTACTAATGAAGGCAAAACTGGACTGGACTCAGCATCAGTGTATTGTTCCTCTAAGTAAGGTAAATATGGTGTAATATGCAGCTGTGCTGAGTGGGGAGGAGAGTCCATAGTTCTGCTGCTATTGGTTATTCCAGGAAAAAATGCCAGGCACGAGGTGTGTAAATTCACCCAGATGTATAATAGAGAGATTATTGGACAGCGAGACAAGATGAATGATCTTCTGGAGAGAAAGGGGGAAGCATTCTCCCCAGTCCTACAGCCAGCCTCTCATACCCACACAACAAAACACAGTGGGACCCAACTGCTGCAGCACGTCTCCAGTATCTTTCAGTAACCCTACCTAACCTGCACACTTCACCCCTCTGAAAAACAGCCCTCCTAACACTTGCAAACCCCAGTACTTTCAATTCAGTAGCAAAACACAGCCAGTTTCTTGACCCAGCACCACATAGTTGCAGAGAATTATGGGATTTGCATGGGTCATGGCAAGAAACAAGAATATTTACAGGTAATGGCTGGAAAAAGGCTAAGAATCACTGAGGGTATGTCTACACTACCCTCCTAGTTCGAACTAGGAGGGTAATGTAGGCATACCGCACTTGCAAATGAAGCCCGGGATTTGAATTTCCCGGGCTTCATTCGAACCAGCGGGGATTTAAAAATGGCGGCTCCCCGCTTATGCAAATGAAGCCCGGGAAATTCAAATCCCGGGCTTCATTTGCAAGTGCGGTATGCCTACATTACCCCGCTAGTTCGAACTAGCGGGGTAGTGTAGACATACCCTGATTTAAACCACAGGGCATTAAAAAAAACCATTAATAGAGACTAACTATGTATGAGCAGAGCACTTCTGAATCATGATCTAGATCAGATGACCCAGCTTGTCAGGCCAGTGGTCCAAATGGTCTTCGTAGCAGGCAGGGGACCTAAGGCTACATGGCTGAAAATTTTAAATTCCTATATCACCATTCTTGTGACTATAGCTTCCCTGTGCAGAAGAATCTCTATAGCAATTATTGCTGCATAGTTTAATTATATTTTAGTATAAACTAGAAGGTCAACCAGATAGGGATGCCACTGTATTCAGCACAGTACTATACAGAGACCATCTAACACAGTGGTGGGCTACTGCAGCTCATCAGAATGTGTGGCTCATGAGACCTTTTCTTTACCGTTGCCCATGTGCAGGGTTTCCAGATTCCACTGGTTTTGTTCAGGTTTTTTTTCCTACTGGTATTACAAAGGTGAGACCTGTGTAAAGCAAGGGAATATGAAGTGAGGTGGGTACTGATTTCACACAACATTGTGAGAGCCATGCGCTCCTTCTGCCTCCAATCAAAGTGCTGCTATGGCTCACTAGGCCTGCCACACAAATTCTAGATTAGTGAAACTATTCTATCCCAGGAGATTGTCTTGATTATGACAGCCTTTCAGCCCACTGAGATGAAGGAGGGCCAATTATGTAGCCCGCTCATCAGCCTGGGTTGCTTGTTGTTGGTCTAAGAGAATGTGTTAAGTGGACCTTCTTTAATAAAAGATGTTTCCCTGGGAATAGTGCATTGTATTCATAGCATTGGATTAATTACTGACACTTCTGCATTTCTTGTTCTGTTATTCCTTGCACTGTTTTTAAGTATTGAAGTTACTAGTACTTTTTCCCTTTTGCCCAATTATGGAATACACACTTTTGCTGATACGCTATATGACTACATGCCAAAGAAAATCAGTAAAAGGAAACATAATCTAAAATGGGTTTTGGGAATCAGGATAATTGTTTGTTAAGCTTAACTTTTATTATTGTGGGAAACAGCACCCTCAGTTAACTTTTTTTTTTGTGTGAGAATTTTTTTTAGTTGACCTTAAAAGGCAGCATAAGTGCTATAAATGGGTCTGCTCAACATGTGGCGGCCTCCCTTGAATGAATCACCCTTCTATTGATGGCTGCTGTGAGGTAAGCTGGCTGTTGTAAGCAAATGATGTGTATTGGTGAATTTTAAAATTTGTCCGGAAAAGCACAACGCACAATCTGTCGGAACATATATACAGATAACTGAATAACTCATCCTCCCTCAGAAGTGCATGGAGTGCTTTTTCCAGTTGACCTTTAGTGTCAAAACTGTGAAGCAAATTAGAGTCTATTTTCTTTATTTAATCCTAAGCCTTGCTACAGTGTTCATCACCATAACATTTGGGCACCTCACAAAAATTATCAGATATATCTTCAGAACAGCCCGTGAGGTAGGAAAGCATTATCATCATTCCCGGTTTATATTTAGCTAAGGCCTGAATCTCCTCTGTATTACATCAGATTTACACTGGTGTAATTGCACCAAACTCAATGGAGTTACAGCAGAATAAACTTGTGCACTGCAGTAGTGAATCTGTGCACTGGAATGGTGAGACTGTAGCACGGAGGGGATTAGAATCCATATTTCCTGAAGCCTACTTAAAGATATAACCACAGTAGCATTTTTCTTCTCTAATATAAACTATTAAAGTATTGACTATGGCCAGAACTTTAGCTTGCATTTACTTTTCACGCTCCATGATGTACAAAAGGGTAATGCAAACAACATATTGACACTGTACCACCAAAGATTAACATAGTCCATTGCCCTCCCATAGTTTAACACCTGCACAAGGATGCATCAAGCCGGTACCATTTCATTCTTAATTAAATGAGTAGAGGCCTGTGCAGATACAAAATTTATATCCCCATCTGTATCTGCAAAAATGAGCCATGGATATCTGCAGATGCAGATGTAAAGTAGATATTTGTGGATTTGCAGGGCTCTAGAAATGAGCCTGGAGACAGAGTATAAATATGTTCCATAGGTATGTGGACACTTGAATTTGAGAGAAGTGTCACTGCTCTCAAGGTATCACTTAGCAAACAACTTGTTTCATAACCAGAATGAGCTTTTGGAAGATAAGCTTCAGTGTGCTTCATTACAGTACATAAAAAATGCACAGTGCATGATACAGTTTAAAAGCTTGAGACCAAATTGGTGTGTGGCTTACTTTCCAAGTGTTCACTGATGTTATTTCTAATAATGGCTTCAGGATTGTTAGAACAGTGCAGGATTGCTTATTCATCAATAAACTATGGTTTGGGCATTGTGTGGCCATACTGTTGTTTGATTTTAAGTGAAGAATAGTGATGATATTAAGGCTTATAAAAATCCTCTTAAATTCTAATCACATTCTTGTTTTAAGAATTGCTGAGAGAAATCTTGCATGTGAAAATGTTAGTTGCAATTTGACAGAATGGCTTCGCCCCCTCACTTCCCCCCACCAAAAAAAAATTTGAGCAAGGGAAACTACAAAGCCAGACTAGTGGGACACGAACATACTGAAGATATGTAGAAGAAGGTGACAAATGTACAGATACTGGAGGTTTCTGGAAGGGTTGTCTCAGACTTTGGCACAGTTGTTGACTGCTCACATTGAAGTCAATAGCTAGCGTGACCATATTTCCCTTTACTGAATATGGGACATTGGTAAAATTACTTGTATTCAGTAACTGTACAATGTTCAAATTAACATCAAACTGATGAAGCTCCTGCTAAAAAGAAATACTATGTAGTTGGATTGGTTTTATTTATCTTATTTTTAAGGCTTAATGGTTCTCACAAGGAGAGGTAACACATCCACACCTGCCCTCTGTCACACCCTTGGGCTACGTCTACACTACACGCTTATTTTGAAATAAAATATTCCAGAATAGTTATTCCAAAATAGCTTATTTTGAAATAGCATGTCTACACTGCAGGGAAGCCTCAAAATTAGTCCAAGGCAGGCTTCCCTAATGTAGACGTGCTATCTTGATTTAGAGCCCCAGGAGGCACTGGGGAGGAATAACTTAGAATGGCCCTGGTGAGGGGTTATTTTGAAATAGGAGCAGTGGCGCATCTACACACACCTTATTTCAAAATAGCTCTTTCGGAATATTCCTTGTAGAATGAGATTTATAGATTTTTGGAATAAGCCATCCATTATTATTTTTAAATAACGGAATGGCTGTGTAGATGCTCGCATTGTTATTTCGAAATAACGCTAGTTATCTCGAAATAATGGTGCAGTGTAGACATATCCCTGTATACCTCTATCACACCAGGGCGGTGACTGGCTGGCACAACCTTCCCTGTCTGGCATTTTTGCCCTCTATGCCTGGCTGGGCCACCAGAATGGACTTTCCTCTTCTGGTACCTGGCACTGCATTTTCTTGAGGTAAATGTATTGCATGCCCACCCACTCCTGAATGAGGCCTGCAGCAGCCTTTTGGCATTGTGCAGGAAGGAAGGGATGGGAACTACTTCCAGCTGTAGAGAAGGAGTGGGGGAGATGGGATGACTTGGCCTGTGTGTTTTCAGAACTCCTTCTCTTTACCCCATTCCCATCATCTAACGCAGTGTGGATGAAAGCAGCTTGTCCCTTTCTGCCCACACAGGGCTGAAAGGCAAGATAACACTTCCAGGCTGCTGCTGGCCACTGACACAACCCAGCTACTTCCTGTCTCCAAGCTACGGCAAGGGTAAGATGCATTGTGCATCAGCGCCCAAGGAACCTGACTGCAGGGGCATCAGAGGATATGGCCAGAGAGGTGGCTCAGCAGAGTAGGGTGCCTAGGCAATGGAGCAGCCTGGAAGTGTTATCTTGCCCAGGGGGATGGTGAAAAGGGTAGTAAGCTCCTGCCTCAAGAGCTGTTGTGGAGCCTGCAAGTTTGGGGCATGAACAGACTGGAAATTGCTTTCCCCCCACTCTACTTCAGAGTTTAGCTGAAGGGCAGAGAGGCTTCCCACGACAGTGCTATGTAGGACTTTGGCACACGGAGAGTGTGGCTCCTCCTGGCCAGTACACAGGGGTAGGGATTCTTGAGCTTTCCCAGAAGCTGACTCAGCCAGAGGCAGTGGAAAGAAAGGAGCCCACTGACCAGGCTGTTGACAAGCTGAGTGATCCAATGAGAGGCTGCTTCTCCACACAGCACTAGGAGCAGGATGCCCTGCTCACGGATGTGGAGGAGCAGTGGGGATGGCGATGGGGGTGGGAGGAAGGGGACTGTTTTTAACAGTGAGAGGACAGCAAAAAATGGAGCGCAGAAGGGGACATGTAACCAGCTGCTACCTGAAGCCTACCCCCTCTATAACCAAGAGCCAGCACACAGCAGGGGCTGCACTGATGGACTGGCAGGTGGAACAGTCAGCCCTCCTCCCTCAATACACTGCATCATGCCTCGCCACCAGCCTTGCACACCCAGCAGCAGCAAGACCCACCAGTACGGATAGGGAGGAAGCAGACAGAAGATAGAGGACAATTTGCCCTTTTTAAAGAAAAAGTTGAGACATCTTATGTTCTTATCTGCAGGAGGTCTTAAATACGGGACTGTTTGTTAAAAACGGGACATCTGGTCACCCTATCCATAGCAAATTACAATGGGAGCATGATCAGACCTCCCCACAGAGCAGACCACACAAGATATTAATAAATATCATGGGTACAATTAGCGACAGGAATATACACACAGGAAACACTCTTCTGAGCTGAAGAAGCCTGCTGTGTTTGTGAGCTATTTAGGTTTTCAGTTAATCAATAACACTGCCTCACGTTTCTGTCCTCAAGGTTCTACACAACTCCAGGCAGCCACCTCCTGATGTTATTTTTTTCATTGAATCTCCCTTCTATTTTCATCACTCTGCCAGTGAAGTTAACTTTGTTCTTTCAACAACAATAATAAAATTATTATACACTATCATCCAAGTCTATTTACAGCCCAATTCTATTCCCACCTCATCTGCAGATGTTGATGTTACTTGTAATGTTACAACAGAGCCTAAGGAATAGCATGAGACCAATGCTGAAATCCAAGCAGAAAATGAAGGAAACTATTTTATGACCATATTTGTGGGAAAAAGTTGTCAACGTTTTAACATTTTGATTTTTTTCTGATGAGTTAATCAATTAAAATGTAAATTGATACTTTGAAGCTGAGTGCCAAATTTTGTAAAGGAATGGTTGAAACAGATGAAGAAACAGAAAAGAGAGTAACTAGAGATGCTTTCAATTGGTCCGTTTTTCCCTTCCTGATTGACCAGTACTTAATAGCTCACATAAGATACCACTCCCATCAGAATTTCCGTAAGGTTGTTGAAATTGGTAAGAGAAGCCTAAAAGTTTTGTACTTAACCTCAAACATGTGAGTAGCCCTGTTGACGTCAATCGGGCTGCTCATACTTAAAGTTTAAAGGCATATAAAAGTGTTAGCAGGATTGGACCCTCTTACTCCATGGTTCTATATTTTATTCCATTGTTGCAGAAAGACATTTACCCTGTGGTTCTTTTGACTATATATGTGGTATTGTCCTTTAAGGCTGCTCAGAAGAGCTTCGTGTCCTGCATATATAGGTAGCAGAGGTAATGAATATAATGGATATTTTCTTCCATATAAACTCGAGCTCCGGAACTATTTACCTTGTGATCTTTAGTTCTGTTCTGTAGTTTTCAGCTGGTATGTTAGATTATTATACTATTCCCCAGGATTTTTCAGTAATGTGGGAGCAACAGCAAAAGGAGCTCAACATTTGGTTGCATAGCAATACTGTTATTTCTCAGTATGGGCCCACTCCTGCCTCTGCAGAATGAAGTGGGACCAGGTGGGGCACTAAATCATGTTGGAGGAAGGTGCCACTCAGACTGCATAGAACATACTAGTGGCTGTGGTCCTTCATTCTTTTCTTCTTTTCATTATGTTGGAGACTTAAGAAAGCAGCTAATGGACAGAGGCCTAGATGGCAGCATAATGTTAAGGTGGGCCATAGAAACAGGTTACTAGTTGCTACAATTTAGAGACAGAAATTATCTCTCTCTACTGACCTTATGAAGGGACTTTATGGAGATGTAAAATACAGACCTGAAGTGAGAAGCTGATCTTTATACCCTTATACCAGGAGATTCTTAGCAGGGACAGCATATTGGATAGTTATTCTAATTGGACCACACTTCAAATTGAGCCAAATCAGTCCTTTCTGTTCTCTGAATATGTTACTTGTGAGACTATGATAAGAATGTGACTTTGCTCTTAATGCATTATTGGTAGGCCCTAACAAATTCATGGTCCATTTTGTTCAATTTCATGGTCATAGGATTTTTAAAATAATAAATTTCATGATTTCAGCTATTTAAATCTGAAATTTCTCAGTGTTGTAATTGTAGGGTTCCTCACCCAAATAGGAGCTGTGTTGAGGGGGAGGAGGGTGTTGCAAATTTGTTGTGGGGTTGGGGGACTGTGGTACTACTTCCCTTACTTCTGCACTGCTGGTGGTGGTGGATTTAGCCTCAGAGTCAGGCAGCTGATGGTGTCAGGGCACTGTCTTCAGAGATGGGCACCTGACCAACAACCATTGCTCTCTGGCCACCCAGCTTAGAAGGCAGTGCAGAAGTAAGGGTGGCAATACTATGACATCTCCCCTATGCAACTTCCTTTTGGGTCAGGACCCCCAAGTTAAGAAATACTAGTCTCCTCTGTGAAATCTGTATAGTATAGAGCAGGGCTACTCAACTTTGGAAGCCCAGGGGACCACAATGATATTCACAGCACATGCCAAGGGCCGCGACTTAAGTGTGGTTGTATATCTATGCAAATATATGCAAATAGCTTCTTTCACACTGACGGGCATGAGTACAAAGATTAAGAAAAGACTACACAACACACAGGCCCCATTTAAGTCAGTTCTGCTGATATTAATACAATGCAATATTTACCCAATTTCCACCCATATGACATCACTTTTAAAGAGCAATGACAGTCCAGGAATGTAACTACTGAAACACATCTCAACAGAAGACCATTATAGTGACTTCTTTTTTGTTTTGGCTCCCACCCACAGGCTCCATGTAAACCCAAACTGCACTGTGGGCCACAAACAAATGGGCTGTGGGCCACAAGTTGAGTAGCCCTGGTATAGAGTAAAAGCATAAAAAGCACCAGATTGCATGGTGACACATTTTTCATGGCTGTGAATTTGGTAGGGTCCTAATTATCATTAATCCTGGGGTGGAATAAACTCAGTATCTAATATGTAAAGGCAGGAGGACTGACAGCTTCTGCAGTCCCTCTGGGCAAGGTGTGTGGGCCGGTTCTGCAGCACTGGAAGAGACGGGCCTGGGCAGCCAACCTCATGCTCCGCCTCCCAGAGTCCCAGCCCACAGAGCCGTGTAGAGTTCGTGGCGCAGCACTTCGGCAGTGATTTAAAGGGCCCATAGCTCTGGCTGCTGCCGCAGTAGCAGCAGCTGGAAGCCCTGGGCCCCTGTAAATTGCTAGGCCCTGGAGCAACTGCCCCCTTTTGTCTCCCCCTGTCAGCGGGCTTTTGTACAGTCAGTGCATAGTAGAAGGATTGATATGTGTGGCCATAAGCTCTCTTCTTGGTTTTGCCATTGTGAAACAATGAACAAATGCCTGCACCAAGGACACTGAGCTTAATTTTGTTCTCATTTTCCTGGCTCTTTCTATTGGCACTTAATGCCAGAATTTGTCCCAGATTTACTATTAAAGTATGATCTAGTGACACCTTCTATTAATGTCAGTGTACAAAGCTGAGCCTACAAAAAGAGTCAAACACCACCCATCTTGTGAGATTTATTTACTTAGCTTCCAAGTCAAACTTATTTCTATAAGAATATTAATGAATGAGATACTGGCATTGATATGAGTGGAGGATAAAATTATGAGCTATTGCAATCACTGTAACCAGTTGTGAATGATGAACTAACAAAGTGAAAACTCCCTGCCCAGAGAATTCAGACAGTATTGTGCAGTCACTGCTATGCTATTTGCCACATGCTATATACAGTCACGAAATATTCCACTCAGTCAGAGACATAGCCAGAAAAAAACCTTCAAGACCCAAAGTCTTGGTCTTATAATAACCTGTTTAGCACTCCTCCCCCCCCCCCCCCCACTGAATGAATACAGCAGAAACCTTATTTATCCAAACAGCACAGGGCTACATGGAATTTACCCAAATAAATGGGGAAATTGATTAAAAGTTGGAAGCCGTGAATCTGAGTTACCGTAAGTCCTCTTTACATCATTCTGTCAAAGGGCCCTGAAGGTGGGAGTAAATCAAATTTCTATTATTTTCCCGGGTTAGTAGTACTAACTTTAATTACATTATTATACACAGTTTATTTTTGTTTAGTCAGATGTGGGATCCAAATGTAAATAGAATATGATGTTGTTCAGACTAGGCACTCTAAGGCTACGTCTAGACTATAGGCTTCTTTCAGAAGAAGCTTTTTTCAGAAGAGATTTTCCAAAAAAACTTCCTCCGAAAGAGAGCATCCACACTGCAAAAGTGCATCGAAAAAGTGATCTGCCTTTTCGAAAGAGAGCGCCCAGACTGAATGAACGCTGTTTCGCATGAAAGCTGTGATTGCTATGGTTGGAATGGCCAGCAGGGCACCTCTTTTTCCTCTTTCCTCTTCTTCCGAAAGAACTTCCTCTTCCCTGTCCACACATGCCTTTTTGGAAAAGAGCTCTTTCACGTAAAGGCTTCTTTCTCGTAGAATGAGGGTTACCAATGCTGGAAAAACCCTTCTGTTCTTTTGATTTTCTTGCAGAAGAACATAATTGTAGTGTGGATATAACTCAAGTTTTGTCAGAAAAACGGCTGCTTTTCCGACAAACCGCTGTAGTGTAGACATGCCATAATATGTGGGACACTTGGACTATGTCTACATTCGCAGCTTCTTGCGCAAGTACAGCTGTTCTTGCGCAAGAATCTGCAGAGCGTCCACACTGCCCACCTGCTCTTGCGCAAGGAAATTTACAGAACAGTGTGGTAATAGACGACTCCTTGCGCAAGAGTTACGCTCTTTTTTATCAGGTGTTAGCCCTTTTGTACAGGAACTCTTGTGCAAGAGGGCAGTGTGGACGCTCGGCAGGGATTTCTTGAGCAAGAAAGCCCTATGGCTAAAATGGCCATGTGACGCCCCCACGCCGCCCCGCGGCGTTTGCCCAGAGGGCTCGCTATGGTCCTTGAGTCTCGAGCTCCCTCGGCTAGTCTTTTCCGTGCTTTCGTCTTCGGTTTCCCCCCCGCAACAACGCAGGAGGGGAAGGGGGGCCCGGGCCCGCCCACTCTCACGGGCCCCAGCCCAGGGCCCTAAGGGTTCTGGTCCAAGTGACCCGAACCCGGCTGACGGGGTTCGACCCCTTAACTCGCCAGCCCACCAGTCATCCCTGACTCTGCCCTGGGCTGCTTCCTTCCCCTCGTGCTCCCGAGCTCACCAGTTCGCCGCCGTCAGGGGTACCCGCGAGCCTGGGGGTAGTCTGCTGTCTCGGCGTTGCTCCCCTGTCCGGTGTGGGGCTGTGCGGCGGGGTGCGGAGCCGCGCTGAGCTGCTCTGCGCCGCTCTCCACGGCGCTGTCCTCCGCCCGCGGTCGGCGGCCCCCCCTCCCCTTGGGGCCGCGGTCCCATTTTAAAGTTGGCGCCGGGGGCGCGGCCCCGGCGTCCTGCGCCGCCCCCGCCCTCCGCGCCGGGGCGTCTGTCCGTTGCCAGGGCAACGGGGCCTAGGCTCCGGCGCGCCCGGATGACGTCCTCCGGGGCGTCGGAGGCCAACGCGTTCCTCGCCGCCGCCGAACACCGCGGGCAGCGGCGGGGGGCGCTCCGCCTCCCGCTGTACAGGGCGGCCGGTGCGGGGCTCTCCGCCGAGGGCGGGGCTGCCCCGTCACACACCTCCCCCTTTAACTGCCCTCCCTCTTCTTCCGAGTCTGCCTCGTACCTTCTCGAAAAGAAGTCCGCATTTTGATGCTGCGCGCCAGGTCGGTGGGCCACGTCAAAGGCGTATGGCTGGAGGGCCAGGTACCACCGCATCAGGCGCGGGTTCGCGTCCTTCATAGTTTGTATCCACCGGAGTGGGGCGTGGTCCGTGACCACCTTGAACCGTCCCCCTAAAAGATAGTATCTTAACATGTCTAAGGCCCACTTTACCGCAAGGGCCTCCTTCTCAATGGTCGAGTAGCGACGCTCCCGTGGGAAGAGCTTGCGACTGATGTACACCACCGGGTGTTCTTCCTCTCCTTCACCCTGCGAGAGGACCGCCCCGATCCCCGTCTCGGAGGCGTCTGTTAGGACCGTAAAGGGGAGGTTAAAGTCAGGTTGGGCCAATACGGGGTCGCGACTTAAACTTTCCTTTAACCTCTGAAAGGCTACCTCGCACTCGGTCGACCAGCCCACCTTCTGGGGCATCGCGGCCCGAGTTAAGTCCGTTAGCGGCGCTGCTATCGTCGCGAAGTTTGGGATAAAACGCCGATAGTATCCGGCTAACCCGAGAAACTGGCGCACCTGTTTCTTTGTTTTGGGTGGGGGGTAGCTCTTCAAGGCTTCAACTTTTTCTACCACGGGACGTATTTGACCCCTTCCCACTACATACCCCAGATAGACTACCTCCTTTTCCCCGAAGCGGCACTTTCGTGGGTTCGCCGTCAGCCCGGCTTCCCGCAGAGCCTGTAGCACGGCCCCTACGTGTTGGAGGTGTTCGCCCCATGTCTGGCTGTACACGACGATGTCGTCGATGTAGGCGGCCGCCCATCTTCCCTGTTCTCTCAGTACCCGGTCCATAAGGCGCTGAAACGTCGCGGCGGCGCCATGTAGCCCGAAGGGCATTCGTGTAAAATGGTAAAGCCCAAATGGGGTCGAGAAGGCCGTCTTCTCTCGGGAGGTCGGCGTCAGGGGAATCTGCCAGTATCCTCGGGTCAAATCCAAAGTGGACAGGTACCGGGCGCCTCCGAGCCGGTCTAGCAGTTCATCGACCCGTGGCATGGGGTAGGCATCGAAGCGCGACTGCGCATTGACTTTACGGAAGTCGATGCAGAATCGTAGTGATCCGTCGGGCTTCGGGACGAGCACTATAGGGCTGCGCCATTCGCTGAAGGATTCCTCCACGACTCCCCACTGGAGCATCTTCTGCACCTCCCCTCGCACCGTCTCCCACATCCGCCGGGGCACGGGCCGTACTCGTTCGCACACCGTCTTCCGGGGTTCCGTCTCTATGTGGTGGTGGATGAGGGTGGTTTGCCCCGGCTCGGCCGTCAGGACATCCCCGAAGGTCCGTAGCAGCTCCTCCAGGTCATTCCTCTGGGCCTCGGTTAGGTCGGTTCCTGTGGGGAAGGCCTGGGGCGGGGTTGCCCCGTCGAGGTCCCCGGGTCCTAACTCCGGGTCGGGGGGCACTGGGTTGATCCAGAAGGCCTCCCGTTGCTTCCAGGCTTTCAAGAGATTAATATGGTAAATGCGTGTGTCATTCTTCCTCCCTGACACTTTAACCTCATAATCGACGTCCCCTACACGCCTCAGGATCTCGAAGGGCCCTTGCCACTTGGCCAACAACTTCGAGCCGGGGGTCGGCAACAGCACCAGGACCCGTTGGCCCGGGTCGAACACCCGCAACTGAGCTCCCTGGTTATAGTACCGGGCTTGCTTGGCTTGGGCTTGCTCCAGGTTCTCTTTCGCGAACTCCCCTAGCCTGTGCAGCTTTTCCCGGAGGTTCAGGACATACTGTACCGACCCCTGCACTCGGGTCCCCTGTTCCTCCCAATTCTCACGAATAATGTCTAGTATCCCCCGCGGGTGTCGGCCGAACAATAGTTCAAACGGGGAAAATCCTGTAGAGGATTGGGGCACCTCCCGTATCGCGAACAGAAGCGCTGGCAACAACGCGTCCCAATCCCGGGGCTCCTGCCCTACAAACTTCCTTAGCATCTCCTTTAGCGTTCTATTAAAACGTTCTACTAACCCGTCTGTTTGGGGGTGGTAGATGGCCGTTTTCAGCCGCTCGATCCGCAACAACTTACACAACTCGTTCATCAGTCTCGAGGTGAAGTTAGTCCCTTGGTCGGTTAGAATCTGCTCCGGCAGCCCCACTCGGGCAAAAATCTTCACGAGTTCCGCAGCAAGGGTGCTGGCGTGCACGTTTCTAAGCGGGATGGCCTCCGGATATCGTGTTGCATAGTCTAATAGCACCAAAATATACTGGTGCCCGGTTTTGGATTTATCCAACGGGCCGACTATATCCATGGCGACCCTCGCGAAGGGCACTCCCACCACGGGCAACGGCACCAGGGGGGCTTTGGGTACCCCCTTCGGCCTAACCTTTTGGCACTCGGGGCAGGAGCCACAAAAGTCCTGTACTTCGCGGAAGATGCCCGGCCAATAGAACCGCCGAATGATACGCTGCACAGTCTTTTCTGCCCCCAGGTGCCCGGCCCAGGGGTTAGCGTGGGCTAGCTCCATGAGGCGTTGTCGGTACCTTTTTGGCACCAGCAACTGCTCGACCCCTGAATCGCCCCCCTGCCCTCCGTCCACCCGGTACAACCGATCGTGTCGTACCTCAAAGTAGGGGCTGGTCGGCCTGTCGGCCTGGGGAGCGTCCTCGTCCTGCGGATCCCGGGCGGCACTCCATGCATGTCGGAGTGACGGATCTTCCCGCTGTTCCTGTATAAAGTCACCATCCACTAGCTCCAGTATTCGCGGTCCTTCTGCCTCGCCCTCTCGTGGGCCGGGGCGGGGGTCCCCAATCATACCCTCCTCTCTCTGGGGAGGCCCTCGTTCCCGCCATGCGTTCAGGGCCCGGCGGAAGCCCCGCCAATCCCGTCCTAGGAGCGCGGGGTACACTAGCCTAGGGGCGACCACCACGTAGCACCACTCTTGGCGGTCCCCATCCGATATCTGGGCCCACGCAGTAGCGTATTGGTGGGAATCGCCGTGTACGCACTGCACCCAGACCGGCGGGCCCCGTGGTCCTCCCTCCGGGAGTAGATCGGCTCTTATAATCGTCTGGCTGCAGCCAGAGTCCACAAGGGCTACCACCGTCTTACCCCCTATCCCTACGGTCCTTAATATCCTACCTTGCCCGTCGCTGGCCTCAGGTTCGGCCCCCGCCAAGGCCTGGGCGTAGGAGCAGTCCATATAGGGGCAGTCCCGGATGAAGTGCCCCTCTTGGCCACAGCGGAAGCAGGTCCCGCGGGCCGGAGGTGGGGTGCCCGGCCTCTGACGCCGGGGGGGTTCAGGCCGGGGTTGCGGTGCCTCCCGTGGCCCCTCCTCGCCCCGCGCTGGCCTCACTGCGGCGGCCCATCTCCGCGGCCCGTCCCTCTCTGGGCTCCTTCTCCTTTGGACTCCTCGTCCGATGTCGAGACGCGGTGAGGGGGTGGCTTTCCGCCCGCGGTCGCGCCCGTCGGCCCGTTCGGCGGCCTCATAGTCTGTCATCAACTCCACGGCTTCCTGGAGGGTGGAGGGATGGTGTCTGCGGACCCATCGCTGTCCGCCGGCGGGGAGGATGTTGACGAATTGTTCCAGGACGACTTGTTCTGCCACCTGGGGCCCCGTGTGTTGCTCGGGCTCCAGCCAGCGCCATGCGGCCTCTCTTAGCTTCTGGGCCATGGCCCGGGGGCGAACCTCGGCGCTGTAGGGTTCACCCCGGAACTTCTGTCGGTGCGTCTCAGGCGTGATCCCCATTTGGTCGAGTATGGCCTCCTTCAATCGGTAGTAATGTAGGGCCTCGCGGTCACTTAAACCCCTATATGCTAACTGAGCCGGGCCCGTTAGGTATGGGGCCAGTATTGTAGCCCAGTGGGATTCTGGCCACCGGGCTACCGTCGCCACCCTCTCAAAGGTGGCGAGGTATGCCTCAGGATCGTCAGCCGGCCCCATCTTAGTTAGCCGTATGGGCAGGCGTACCACCTCCCCCTCTCCGGCTGGCCCCTCCTCTTCGGGGCACGTTGGACTCAGGGGGGTCACCATTGCCGGTGGATATCGTCTCATCCACTCTTCCTGTTGCGCCTTCATTTGCTCGGCTACCTCCCGGATCAGTTGTTTTTGCTGCTCTTGTTGCTGGGTGGTGAGCTGCTGGATTAAGGCTGACTGCTGCTGTTGGCTTTGCCTTTGGGTCTCCTTGACCCACTCCATGAATTGCGCCGGATCCATGGCGTGTCCCGGTGCAGTTCTCACTCCCCTTTTTCCGAAAAACACCACAAAACACCCCCCTGTTAGTGCTCCCTAAACCTTCTCACACCCCCTTTCCCCTCCTAGGGGGGGGGCTGGGTTCGTGAGTAGGTGTGTGTTTTTTTTTTTTTTTTTTTTTTTTTATAATCGCCCCTTACATCCGGGGTAGGATCCCCACTATGCCCACATTCTCCACCATCTGTGACGCCCCCACGCCGCCCCGCGGCGTTTGCCCAGAGGGCTCGCTATGGTCCTTGAGTCTCGAGCTCCCTCGGCTAGTCTTTTCCGTGCTTTCGTCTTCGGTTTCCCCCCCGCAACAACGCAGGAGGGGAAGGGGGGCCCGGGCCCGCCCACTCTCACGGGCCCCAGCCCAGGGCCCTAAGGGTTCTGGTCCAAGTGACCCGAACCCGGCTGACGGGGTTCGACCCCTTAACTCGCCAGCCCACCAGTCATCCCTGACTCTGCCCTGGGCTGCTTCCTTCCCCTCGTGCTCCCGAGCTCACCAGTTCGCCGCCGTCAGGGGTACCCGCGAGCCTGGGGGTAGTCTGCTGTCTCGGCGTTGCTCCCCTGTCCGGTGTGGGGCTGTGCGGCGGGGTGCGGAGCCGCGCTGAGCTGCTCTGCGCCGCTCTCCACGGCGCTGTCCTCCGCCCGCGGTCGGCGGCCCCCCCTCCCCTTGGGGCCGCGGTCCCATTTTAAAGTTGGCGCCGGGGGCGCGGCCCCGGCGTCCTGCGCCGCCCCCGCCCTCCGCGCCGGGGCGTCTGTCCGTTGCCAGGGCAACGGGGCCTAGGCTCCGGCGCGCCCGGATGACGTCCTCCGGGGCGTCGGAGGCCAACGCGTTCCTCGCCGCCGCCGAACACCGCGGGCAGCGGCGGGGGGCGCTCCGCCTCCCGCTGTACAGGGCGGCCGGTGCGGGGCTCTCCGCCGAGGGCGGGGCTGCCCCGTCACAGGCCATTAGAGATTTCTTGCGCAAGAGAGCATCTACACTGCCATGGGAGCTCTTGCGCAAAAGCACAGTTCGCACGTGGCAGTGTGGACGTTTTCTTATGCAAGATGTTCTTGTGCAAGAAGCTGCCAGTGTAGACATAGCTTTGAAGAGGAGAATATTCTTCATGTGAGTGCAGAAAATTTGATAATATGGTGTGGAGGTGGTGGTGGGGTTTTGAGGAGGGGCCTGTCATTATTTTTAGCATAGGATGGCTGCAGGAGCAGGGAAGTGAAGACTAAAAATCAGTTGTATCAAAATAGACCAGGAAAAAAGTCAGAGCTGGAGCCATACTAGGGAGATACCAAATCCCTGTTTCTATGGCTATGTGAGCCTGGCTAGTTTATATGATAAAACATCAGACTCTTAATCTGAGGGCCCAGGGTTCCAATCCCTGGTCAGACAAAGTAGCAGATTGACCTGTGAATGTGTTGGGAAGAGAAGACATCTTTCCTCATAAACATACACTGGAATGACCATGGAGTATATGGGTTGGAAGAAAAAAGAGTCTGATTTCAGGTCCTAAACTATTTTCTTGTTCTCAACCATAAATCAGAAAGTGTAGTCAGAATATTTGCTCATTATTTCTGAATTTCCTGGGTTTTTCACATTGGACTACATTTATTCCCTACTCATTTGAGGCCATTGTTCTATGATTGATTAAGCTACCAGTACAGAATAAAGGCATTTTAACATCCCTACCTGTAACATCGATGTAAATAAAGTAAAATGGGAAAGGATGTGTCCGCAGCAAACTTGATGTTCTGGGTCCCCACATTTTTCTTGACAGGCCTGAGGACACATAAGAGTAGCCACACTGGGTCATCCTTATGGTCCATCTAGCTTCGTATCACATCTTCAGACAGTGGCAGATGTTTCAAAGGAAATGAACAGAACAGGGGAGTGGTCTCCAACCTCTTTAAGCATGAGAGAGATCATTTTTTGAATTTAAGTGCAATTCAGGATCTACCTCACACTCAAACACCCTTTCCCCTCCTCCTTCCTGCCCCTTCTCCTCTGTGCCCTTGCTCCCTCCCCTCCCCCATCCTCACTCACTTTTATCAGGCTGGGGGCAGAGGGTTGGGGTGTGGGGGAGGGGGATGCAGACACTGATCTTGGACTAAAGGATTTGGATTGTGGGAGGGGTTCTGAGCTGAGCCTAGAGCAAGGAGTTGAGATGCAGGAGGGGGTTCATGGTGCAGGCTCTGGGAGGGAGTTTGGGTACAGGGAGACTCAGGGCTAGGGCAGGGGTTTAAGGTGAAGGAGGGGTTCAGAACTGGGGCTAGGGTTTGGAATGCAGGCTCCAGCTGGGTACCGCTTACCACAGTTGATTTCTGGGTGGTGGTACAGGGAGCTAAGGCAGGCTTATCCCTGCTCTGGCCCTGCACCACTCCCAAACGCAGCCAGCAAACTCTCTCCATCCATGCCCCACCTCTGCTCTTTGGAGATGGGGTACAGGGTGAGGGATGGGGCACCCTGACATCAGCACCCCCCTCCTCTTCTTCCTGTGCACTGCACAGTAATCAGGAGGCTCCCAGGGGTACTTCCTAGGCAGAGGGCAGGAGCAGCACAGCAGTTCTGAGAAGGGCAGATGAAGTGCCAAAACATAATAGTCTCCTGGCCAAACCTGTCAGGATCACCTGTCAGAGGTTCCAAGATATACCAGTAGATCCCGATCTACTGGTTGGTGACCACTGGAATAGGGCAATCATCAAGTGATCAGTCTCCCAATCCCATCATCTGGCAGTTTTAGGCTTAGGGACACACAGAGCTTTCCCTGACCAATTTGAATCATAAAGACTTATGGGCCCATCCTCCATGAACTTCTCTAATTCTTTTTGAACCCAGGCTTTCATAGCATCCCTGGGAATGAGTTCTGTAAGTTGACTGTGCATTGGGTGAAAAACTATTTCCTTTTGTTTGTTTTAACCCTGTTACCCAGTAATTTCACAGGGTGACTCCTGGTTCTGGTGTTATATGGAGGGATAATTAACACTTCCTTGTTCACTTTCTCCATGCTAGTCATGGTTTTATAGAACTCAGGGTATGTCTACACTACCCCGCTAGTTCGAACTAGCGGGGTAATGTATGCATACCGCACTTGCTAATGAAGCCCGGGATTTGAATTTCCCGGGCTTCATTAGCATAAGCGGGGAGCCGCCATTTTTAAATCCCCGCTGCTTCGAACCCCGTGTAGCGCGGCTACACGGGGCTCGAACTAGGTAGTTCGGACTAGGGTGCCTATTCCGAACTACCGGTACACCTCGTTTCACGAGGAGTACCGGTAGTTCGGAATAGGACCCTAGTCCGAACTACCTAGTTCGAGCCCCGTGTAGCCGCGCTACACGGGGTTCGAAGCAGCGGGGATTTAAAAATGGCGGCTCCCCGCTTATGCTAATGAAGCCCAGGAAATTCAAATCCCGGGCTTCATTAGCAAGTGCGGTATGCATACATTACCCCGCTAGTTCGAACTAGCGGGGTAGTGTAGACATACCCCCAGTTATTTCCCCACATATTCATCTATTTTCTAAGACAAACAGTTTCAGTCTTCATTTGGAGGCTGTTCCACAACTTTTATCATTTTTGTGGCCCTTTTCTATATATTTTCCATTTCTAATTATCTGTTTTCAAGAGGGGGTGACCAGAACTGTCTGGTATGGGCATAACATGATTTTCAATACTGGCATTATGATATTTGCTCTTGTATTTTCTTTTTCCTAATGGCACCTTATATTCTGTTAGGTTTTATGACTGCTGCTCCACATTGAGCAGAAGTTGTCAGAGAACTTCTCACAAGGACTCCAAGATTTTTCTTGAATGGTAACAGGTAAGTTACACTCCATCATTTAGACTCTATCATCTAGGCTACGTCTATACTGCAGCCTTCTTCCGCAAAAGCTTATGCAAATGAAGTGTGGAGTAGAATATCGCCATGCTTCATTTGCATAATTAATTAGCAGCCATTTTTGTGCAAGAGGCTTTTGTGCAAAAAGGAGCTGGGTAGACGGCTCCTTTTTGGGCAAACCCCCCTCTTGCGCAAGAGCCATTCTTCCTCATTTTTTGTCTTCACAGCTCCTTTTTCCGCAAAAGCCTCTTGTGCAAAAATAGGTGTTAATTAATTAGGCAAATGAAGCGTGGCAATATGCTACTCTGCACTTCATTCGCATATGCTTTTGCAGAAGAAGGATGCAGTATAGACGTAGCCATAGTTAAGAGCTTGTTTTCTAATATTCATTGCTTTGCATTAATCAATACTGAATTTCATTTGCCATTTTGCTGCACATTCACCCACTTTTGTTGGATCCCCATGTAACTCTTCACCATCAGCTTTGGACTTCATTATCATGAATGACTTCATCATTTAAAAACTTTGCCACCTTGCTGTTTACCCCTTTCTCCAGATCGTTTGTATGTTGACTGACACTGATCCCAGTATGGATCCCTGAGGGACACTGCTATTTTTACCTCTGGTGAAAAACATTGTTTATTTCTATCTTTTGGTTCCAATCTTTTACCCAGATTGGACAGGTTGGACATCTCTTATCTAGCACCCTCAGGATCTGACTGGTCCCAAACCAGGGAATTTGTTGGACCAAAGAAGGTTGCCTGCCACAGTCCCCAATTCTGACAGCTCTGGAGAGGAGGAGAGGAGATAAGGGGACTGCCTCCATCCAGGGGCGGATATAGGGCAGGGCGAGCGGGGCGGCTGCCCAGGGCCCCGTGCTTCAAGAAGCCCCGCGCATGCACCGTGGCGCCACCACGCATGCGCCGTGGCAAAGGGGGGCCCCGCGAAATTGTGCTGCCCTGGGCCCCGCAAAATGGTCATCTGCCCCTGCCTCCAGCCCTTACCATGTTGCCTGCTAGGTTGCTGTCCTCCCTGCTGCTGCCCCAGCCAGACTAGACTGCCTGCTGGGCTCCAGCAACCTGTGTTACCATGGGTTGCTGGGGCTGGCTCTGGTTCTGGCCCTGGTTGGGCTTCTGAGTGCTAAGGATCCGGTCCCAGCCTGTGGGCTCTGGATCCATTTCCACAGGCTGTCCAGGGCTGTTGTGTATTGCTGGGGCTACCGCCAGCCCTGGATCCACTCGCATGGGCTGCTGAGAGCACAAGCTCCTGCCCGGTGGCAGCTCTCAGGTTCTGGCCCCACTTCCACGGGATGCCCAGGGTTCTGGCCACAGTCCTCTCTGCCCAATCCTGCACTGCCGGGGTGTTTTGCTGGATCAGAAAATTTTGGTTTTGGGAGGTGCAACCTGTACTTGAGAGGGCCTTCCCTCTTGTCCCATGGCACCTTATCCTTAAGAGCTTCAGGTGAAGGACCTTGTCAAAGCTTTCTGAAAATCCAAGTACACTATATCCATTGGCTCACCCTGATCCTCATATTTGTTGATCCCCTCAAAGAATTAATAGATTTGTGAGGAATAATTTGCCTTTGCAAAACCTGTGTTGGCTTTTCCCTAATTTATCATGCTCATGTTTGTGTCTGATAATTCTGTTCTTTGGTATAGTTTCATCCAATTTGCCTGATACCAAAGTTAGTCTTCCCAGCCTGCAAGTGCCAGGATCACCTCTGGAGCCTTGTTTAAAAATAGACATCACAAACTGCAGGTCCAGGTCATCTGCCGTTGATGTAAAAGGAAACTTTGCTCTTGACTTCACTGGGAGGCAGACCAGACCCTGGTGATGAAAATTTTAGGGGCTTGTCTGATTTAAGAGTTGCTGGACACTGTTTCTGCAATGTACTCTAGATGTTTCAAGACATCATTTACACTAAGAACAAAACCTTTTACTCATGTGCTCTTTTGAGGTAAAAAAAAAATCCCGTTCATCCCAAGTCTGTCTGTCTCTCACCACTATTCAGATATGCCTACATTTTATAATAATACTTCCTATCTCCTAGAGTACTTTTCCTCAGTAGGTCACAAAGCCTTTTACAAAGGAGGCCACTATCATTATTCACATTCTACAGATGGGGAAACCAAGGGGCAGAGAGGTGAATTGAGCTATCCAAATTTTCTCAACAGGCCATAGGCAGAGCGGAGAACTGAAACCATTCACCAGAGTCCCAGCACAGTGATCTAGCCAACAGGATCACACACATATAATGCTTCCAAAAGCATTAAGTGTCAAATTCTACCCATCAATTACATGGGTGCAATTGCACAGATTTAATTGGGGTTGCAGATGTGTAACTGAAGGTGGAATTTGGCTTTATGCAGTCTCACAGGTAGGCCAAATTCTGCCTTTATATTTTATCTTGGTAACCCCTGTGCAATAGTAATGGTCATCTTTGAGCTCTGTATTGCACAGCACTCAAAATCTCAGCCGTGTGCTTACTTGCTTCTGGCATGGCTCGCTAAACAGCTCAGTCCTACTCTGCTGCTGAGATCAATCTTCATTCTCCTCATTCCTAGGAACTCTGGAGCTGGAAGTTAGAGCTAGTGAAATATCATCTCCCTGTGATCTCTTCTATCTGCTTCCATTTGCAAAAAGGGGATTATTTTTGTTCTTGTGTCCAGAGGAATCTAAAAACAAAGAAAAGCATTTCAGTGGCTGATTAACGGTGCTAAACTAAATCACTTATCAACAGTGTGAGATAAATGTTTCAGTGAGGTAAGAGCAAAGTGCATACCAGTGAAAGCATTGGCCTGGCAGCTGAGTTGATGTTGTAATGCAGTCAGGATCTTTATTCCTTGACAGTGTAGTGCATGCCAAAATATAGGCAGATCCCTTGTGGTGACATAAGGCAGCACATGGTGTGTTAGCTTACAGCTAGAGTGCCACAGAAAAGCACAAGGCCTATGTCCAGAAGTCTTACATAAATAAAGCTCCTTTATTTTCATTAGAACTACATTTCTTCTCTGTTCAGCTGTTGGAATCTCTCTCGGCACTTGGGTAGTATGAGGTTGAGGCCAGATAATGCTATAGTTTGTTCTTTTTAAAGTAATAGATTCCTCTCCAGCCTATTGTTAAATATAATCTACAATATATGAGTCTATCTGCATAAGGCCTCTTGATTTCAGTGGCAGCAGGAACAAGCCATATGAGTCCCTTTTGCTGCCAAACCCAGGAATTTGCAGATCTTGGATGCTGACAAGGCAGATGCACAATCATGTGTTGGCTACTGGATAGTCTCATGTTCGGATAGAATGCGCTCGGTGTGCTTCTGGAATTACCATGCATATGCTAACTTCTCACTGATGTCAGTGAATGCTAATGGCCAATGGGAGCACAGCAATTGGAGAACTCCCAGCAAAAGAGAGAGACTTCATGAAATGTGAAATGCCATTGAAAAGGAAACTTCAAAAACAATATGCTGGGAAGTGCCCAGTTTGACAGTTTTTCTTTCCCACCTCTATAAAACTAGGCCTGACCCTGTTGCTTTCAGAGCAGTGCAACAGTTAATTAAATAAACAGAAACCTGAAAGTAAGCCCAAGCTAAACATACCACTTAATTAAATGGCCTGATCTCATGCACTGAAGTGAAATGGTTGGACTAGAGCCCACGGACAAGAAGAGTGTGGACAAAGTGAAAAAAGAAATAGCATTGTTAACATGGCTAGGTATGAGACTGGGGGAATCCCATACTGCCTGCAGCCCAGGGCACTCAGGAGACATGGCTGTACACCTTGTGATGATGAAAAGAAAGAAGATGCTGGTTTTATCCCTGATATATTTATTCTGCTACAGAGGGCTAGATGTGGCACCTAATCAGGGTGCTCTGCAAGGCATCATGCTTCTCCTGCAGAATACTGCCACTGGCTTCTCTCCTCAATGAGATGAGGGGAGGTGGAGCAAAGGCCTTCCCATCCTTCCTTGCCCTATTTGACAAAGCTCACCTTAACAGTAGCACAAACTCCCTCAGCTCAAAGAGATCCAGAAGGCTTGCTTTCTGCACAGGGAATATAAAGGGGAAAAAGGAGCAGGCTTCTTGCAACTCTTCCTCTTTTGTGCACCGGTGCAGGAGTTGGTCACAGCTGGGCCCATACTTAGGTACTGTAAAGATTAAATATTGGGTTGTCACTGCCTAAAGAGTTTGTATGAAGGAAAAGTTAACTAGATGGCAGGGCTTGGTGGATAAAGTAGGGAAAACTGGTCCTGTGCAACGGATGAAGGCATTTGAACATACACTTAACCAGTACGAGTGTACAATGTTGATAATGACAGGTGCATATGCCCACTTCTGTGAAGCAGACCTCTGTAACCCTTTCTTCAACACTGAGCCTGCATGTTCCTGTAAAGACTTACATGGGGTCTTGTTGTATGTGGATTTTTTTAAACTATTAGTTTTTTTAAATAATCGCCTTTCACGTGGGAGAAGAAAGAGGCCAGATCCTCCACTGTTGTAAACTACCAAAGGTTCATTAACTTCAATGAAGCTTTGTTTATTTACAGCAACTGAGTGTCTGATCCAAGGTGTTTTACACAGGTTTAGATGCTTTTTGCAGTCCTGTAATTTAAGAGTGGCTGCTGCTTTCTGAACAAGTGGAACAGTAATGTGAATCATTGTTAATCACTCGGAGGAGCTCTGTTCATTTGATTTGTTTTCATTCTGTCTTGTTACAGTGTATGAAAATTAGTTACTGTGAATAAGGAATTAAATTTTGTCTAGAGGCCCGTGCACAACTAATGTCCCATTTAAGCTATATTTTTAGGACTTTCTGCTGGCTGGCTGTACAGGGGTCAATTCCACCCAATAAGCACTAAATGGTGTATCTAGATATTAGGGACATTTTGAAATGGCACAGAGACCCCAGAGAACACAGTCCTGTCAAGATACCACTAGTGACTGAAAGTCATTGCCATCTGATGGCTATTTGATGACTCACGGTATGTGAGCTAATGGTCTCAAAACATTTGCTTGTGAGCTGAGATCCTTATCATAAAATCACAACAGTCACAATTGGCATTTCTTCAGTACGTGAGTTCAGTAACTTGTTTATTAGTCATTACCTGTATCAGTTTAGTAATCTTTCTAGTATCTCCATGACACTTTTCCCACTACAATAGGGGATATATTTGCTCAAAGTCCACTTAACACATCCGGATCTCTCCCATGATCACAATACTGTTTGATCATGTCTTTCAGAATTTAGATATGATCAGTGCATCCAAACCCGTTTTCTGAAGCTACGCTAGCTTTCCTTAAGCCTACCATTCAGCTGTACCTGCTTTCTTGTTCAGAAGCATTCAAGCAAACATTTTTGCAAACAGAGTGAGCAGGATAATGTCTCTTCAGTTTTACACTCCTTCCTGCAACAGCCCCTTCTTTTTCTACACCGGAAATGTCACAAGTCCCATTCTGTACAACTGCATTTGAATAATGCAGACAGGTTCTTCCGCAGCCTTGTGAAATTCTTATTCCTGCAGCTATCACATTAACACCTTTGTCACCGATATAACAAGGAGACGATGAGATTCTTTTGGAATCTGCTTTAACATGCCTCATTTAGGGCCCAATCCAAAGGGCACTGAAATCAGTGGAAGTCTTTCTATTTACTCTAAAGCCTATGGATGAAGTCTTTATAATCCCAATTCTATTGTACACAGATTTCCTGTTTTCTAGATTCATTTCTACTCTTTGCATTTCCCAAGATGCACTGCCATCATACTTTTCATCTCACTTTCTTTTCTCATCTATATTCTTATTCAATTTGGTTATTTTCCTCAATGGCATCTTATGTAAGGAAAGTTTTCCTAGGAAAATTTCAATCAAAAACAGTTCTGGTTATCCAAACACATGGAGGTTCTCGAAGTGACCCACGTCCAGACCTATGCTGAAATGAATACAAGTTGCATTTGTTTCAATGGGATTAGGATTTCAGATAAAACTTTGAGTGTGATTTGCAGGGAATGGTTATTCACAAATATTGTGACGATTCTACACACTTAAGAATCTTCTTAGGAGTCCCATTCTAGCAAGTCTAGATTCTAAGGGTATGTCTAGAGTACATCTGTTTGTTGGAAAAAGCTATGCAAAATATGCTCTGCAATTTGCATAGCTTTTTCCAATACTTTTGTCAGAAGAGGCTTTTCCAATATTTGGCCTGTCTAGACTGGGCCAAATGTTGGGGAAAAGCCCTCTTTCGAAAGTCCCTTTCTTCCTCGTAGAGCAAGGAATACAGTGGCTTCCGAATGAGTGCATTTCTCTTCTGCAAAAAAAAGTGGAAGAGCAAATGCATCTCCTGGATGCGGTGAAGTTTTTCGGGATTCCTCTGGTATCCCGAAAACCCCCTGCAGCCTATCCATACCCTAAGGGTACGTCTAAACTACATGCCTCCGTCGACGGAGGCATGTAGATTAGCCAGATCGGCAGAGGGAAATGAAGCTGCGATTAAAATAATCGCGGCTTCATTTAAATTTAAATGGCTGCCCCGCTCTGCCGATCAGCTGTTTGTCGGCAGATCGGGGCAGTCTGGACGCGCCGCGTCGACAAAGAAGCCTTTCTTGATTGGCACAGGTAAACCTGGTTTCACGAGGCATACCTGTGCCGATCAAGAAAGGCTTCTTTGTCGACGCGGCGCGTCCAGACTGCCCCGATCTGCCGACAAACAGCTGATCGGCAGTGCGGGGCAGCCATTTAAATTTAAATGAAGCCGCGATTATTTTAATCGCGGCTTCATTTCCCTCTGCCGATCTGGCTAATCTACATGCCTCCGTCGATGGAGGCATGTAGTCTAGACACACCCTAAGAGACAAACTTCTCTAGAGTCTTCTTGACATATCTAAAGTATAACCATTTTCTTTTTACTTCTTGTTGCTAATTTTAATGTTATTGCTGCTGCAACAAAATGAAGTTGAGATGAAAATATTTTCAGTTATTGTTAATTCAGTGTCCCAGTGAGGACACTCATTGTACAAACAGCAAGTAAAAAGACATCATGTTCACCAAACACCTTATAATCTTGGGTAATGTTGGTCCTGCCTTGGGCAGGGAGCTGGACTTGATGACCTCCTGAGGCCTCTTCCAGCTCTATGATTCTATAATAAATATATCTAAAATTTTATCCTACCCTATGGCTTTGGTACTTTTTTGCCAAAAATTGAAAAACACTATAAATCAAACACAAAGCCAACGATTTCTTATCACCTCCAATCAAAAAAGTGACTTCAATAAAATCAGGCCTCCTTATAAATTATATTTGAGTGCATATTACATGTACATTATATATTAATGCATTATAATATAATAAACACAAACTGGTCCTCTCTCACCTCTAAGTATCTGAAACTTTTAGTTACAATTCCAGGGAATCTTCAGAAAAATCCGTGACATTTTATTTTTACTAGAAATATGGATAAACAATTGGAACTTTTCCAGTTTCAGGATTCAAGCAAACGTTTTTCTTCCATTGCCTTTTTACTCTATTCATTCTATGCCAACTCTTATAAAATAAGATACCACAGAATTTCATTCTAAAAATCTAATATTACCGCCTTGTGGTAAACCGAATGCTACAGATTCCTACTTGATAATACTGTCTCATGGGATTCCTGCATGGTAATTGAATGCCCTGGGATTCCTGCCTGGTAACCGTATCTCATATCTCATTGGACTTTGGTAGTATTTCTTCCCATTGGATAACTCCAGCCCCACCAGATAAGTGATAATGAATCTCACCCTCTCATTATTTCATATTACATTATTTTATGAGGGACTGATCCTGTATGACTGAAGTCAGTGGGGTGACTTTCACTGCAGCAGATTAGAGCTCTAATTAATATATCAGAAACCCAAGAGCAAATAGTTTATTGGAATATTTAACTTGCTTGACAAGAATAAAAGAAAATGTTGTTTTTAAAATGGCAATAATATCCATGAAGACAATGTATCCATGAAGCAGTATCTCCTCATTATTCTTTCATTTCTGGAAGGGTGCGCTTTCATCCTTAACAGCACATGGGTTAGAAAGTCTCATTGCATATTCTGAAAGAAAGAGACTGCAATAATCTTTCTCTTTCTTGCCAATAAAGGCATGCACTGGTGAATGTTTTGTATAAATTACACAGACAACTCTTGGAGAATATCTTCCATATAAAATTCTCAAAACAAGAAATAATAATGAATAGTTGGTGCACAGACCTTTACATTTAAGGCCCCATTGGGCTAGGCACTATACTGATAAGTAAAGAAGGTCAAAATTCTCATGTTACAGAGGCACAGAAGTGACATGGCTTGCTGGGTGACTCTGGGCACGTTAGAACAGAGCTGAGAATAGAACCCCAATTGCCTGAGTCCCAGGGTAGTGCTCTACCCACTAGGAAACATTTCCCATCTATGCAAGTGTGAAGAAGGTATATGGCCAAATGGGGTTCTGCCTCATAAACAAATTGCTCAGTGGCTGGATTGCTGACTAATGGCTTCTTTCTTGAGAGGTGATTTCTAATCTTTCAAAAGTTGAAAGATTGATCATGTAGATTACCATGCACAGTTATAAAAATGAAGCTTAACATGGACACCGACTCGTTAGAATAATCTAACCCACAGTAGACATTGCTGTGGTAGTGCCATCTAGAGGTGCGTCTACACAGCAGTGTTATTTCAAAATAACAATGCAAGCATTTATACAGCAATTCTATTATTTTGAAATAATTTCAAAATCATGGATGGCTTATTTTGAAATCAGCAAACCTCATTCCATGAGGAATAACACTTATTCCAAAATAGTTAGTTTGGAATAGCAGTAGTATGGATGCTCCACTGCTGCTATTTTGAAAGAGCTCCTCCCCAGGGCCATTCAAAGTAATTACTCCCCAGTGCCTCCTGGGGCTCTAAATCCAGGTAGCATGTTCACATAAGGGAAGCCTGCCTCGGACTAATTCTGAGGCTCCCCTGTAGTGTAGATGTGCTATTTTGAAATAAGCTATTTAAAAAAAATCAGAAATAGCTTATTTTGAAATAGCATGCTGTGTAGGTGTACCCTTAGTGAACAAAGGTTTGCTGTCTTCTTTGTTCACTTACACTGGCTGAGGATTTGGCCCATTTTCTTCCTGGCACTAAATTCATCTCAGTGTAGCTTCTCATTTACATGAGCTGAGGATCTGGCCAAATATGAGAAGACAGTTCATCTGGAAAACTGGAGAGACTATTAGGATTGGGTCTCAGGGACAGCAGCTCAACATAGAAGTTAGAGATTAAAAAAGACCTATTAGGTCACATCTCCCTAATAGCGAAGTGTAGATAATCCCCTACAAAATATTTTCCAGTGCTTTATCCAAATTAGTTTTTACTGTCAAGTGCTGGGGCTTCTACCTTTTCCCTGGGAGACTATTTAATAGTCTAAAAACAATCTTTCCATTAGTTTTCTCTTATGCTTTTCCTACTTTATTCTTTTTCCTTTCCCTCCCTTTACACATAATTTTGATACTTTGTACAATTATGTCCCACTCTTGGGTCATACTATTCAAAAATATGTGAACAGTTATCATATTTCCTGCTGGTTGATTTTAATTTAGACAAACCTAATGCTAACATCCCTCTAGAAACCACCTCTATTCTTCACTCATGGTGCTTCTACCCTACACCATTATTTCGAGATAACTAGCGTTATTTCGAAATAACAACGTGAGCCTTTACACAGCCATTCCGTTATTTTGAAATAATTTCAAAATAACGGACAGCTTATTCCGAAATCTGTAAGCCTCATTCTATGAGGAATAATGCCTATTCCAAAATAGCTATTTTGAAAGATGGCGTGTGTAGACACTCCACTGATGCTATTTCAAAATAGCCCCTCAGAAGGCCATTCTAAGTTATTCCTCCCCAGTACCTCCTGGGGCTCTAAATTGAGATAGCATGTCTACATTAGGGAAGACTGCCTTGGACTAATTAGGGAAGACTGCCTTGGATTACATTAGGGAACCCTGCAGTATAAACGTGCTATTTCAAAATAAGCTATTTTGGAATAACTATTCTGGAAGAGCTTATTTGGAAATAAATGTGCAGTATAGTTGTTCAAACTCTTGAATGCTAATCCAAGCTCTGACACTGACTCCTTCTGTGGTCTTGGGCAAACACCTTAACCTCTCAGCTTCAGGTTCTATGCTACTACAAAGGAGATAATCATAAACATCCGTAGCTGTTTCATATAGGTTTTGTAAGGAATAATTTACGTTTGTGTAGCCCTATTCATGGGTGTGGGAGATGAACCTAAGAAAGAACAGAAGGGCTCCCTATTAGTATTGATGGAGGTTGATAAAAAGGGAATGCTGTCAGATTCTAAGCTCACTGTTCTTACGTCTTGTAGCTGCTGCTGCAAAGGGTGAATCCTGCACTATGACTGCTGCATGGACAATGGATTGACCGAGCGAGAAAATTATATGTGAGTGTTATCGTTACAGCTGCAGCCATGCAATAAACAAGAAAAACAAAGCATTTCTTCAAATAGGGGCTTTGAACAAGCCCTTAACAGGGCCTCATGCCTTTCTTGTGAATCACAACCCCAAAATACTGGAAATACTATTGGCTCCGTAACTGGAAACAATCTAGGGAACTCTTGTCTTCCGGTTAGTGGGGGATGGCAACATGCTCCCAGTCATTGGGAATGAGGATAAGACAAGGAAGGTGCAGTCTGACTCCTGTTGTTAAGCACTTCATTTGGAGAATACTGTTGCAATAGTAGAAGAGGTTACTTGCCTTCCAAAACACAAACTCAGGAGTAGGGCAACTTTGTCAATAGCAGTTTTAAGTAGCTGAGGACAGAACACATTATCCCCAGCTGAGTACAATATTCTTACAGACTGGGGCATTGGGAGTGAGAGATGCAGTAGGAAGGGAAACGTACAATTGCTATAACCCCACCTCCTTCTAATCTTAGTTTGTGAGGGGCAGTCTCTTTGGTGTACATCTCATTTAAAATCTGGAGGACCCTCTTACATGTCTGGAGCCCTTCCAATTTAAAAATAGGGGAGAATTCTTAAAAGCTGCCTCATATCACATATTTGACAAATGTTTTCTTACAAGACAGGCAACAAGTTAAATTCCTCAATTAGAAGTCATGGTGTGGGATTTTTTTATTTTTATTTTTTTGGTATGTTACAGTTAATGCAGAACATGGGCTCTTGATTAAATACCGAAGCAGTAAATCAATGAAAGCTCTCTGCTACTGTTCATGAAATGCTCCAGTTGTGCTCCGAAGGATTATAGTGTCAACAGAAGTCTTGATTTGAATTGCAGCCTTGCCTTCACTCAGGGACTATATATTAGTGTTGAAGAGCAGACAGTGTTTTATTGCTCAAAGCAAAGAAAAATCACAGAGCTGAAAATAGCGTGTAGGGGAGTAATATTTCAGCACAAGAGACTGAAACACACAGAAAAATTCAGCACAAAACTGATTTGAATCATCTTGATGTTCAAATATGGCTCACTATTAACAATGGAAGGGTTTTGCTGGAATCCTGCTGTATATATTTAGACATAAAGGGCTAGGTCCTGCAATCTTCACTTATGTGAGTCAGCTTTTCTCATAGTGGCTTTACAGTACCCTAGACTAGCTTGTTTTCATGCAGAGTAGTCTCTAGAATAGATCAGAGTTAGTGTGATGTACCATAGCTCCAATGAAGTTAATGCAGCAATGCCGATTTATACAAACTAGAGTTCTGGTCCTTCATGTTGAGTATTTATGAGACAGCAGTCTCATTTAATCAGTGTCACATCTTTTTGGAGACACATAAATAGACTGCCAAGAGAAGAGCTTTGGTGAATCTTCTTCTGAATATTTTTCAAACATATATTTCTGTTTTAAAGCTTTGTACTGTTCATGGGGTCTGCAGCAGTTTGACAAGCATTTCTGGAAATTGTGTAAAACCTGTAGTTTTAGCTTAGGAAAACATGCTGCAGAATCCTCTGACAGTTAGCAGGTGTCCCTTTGCAAACATTGCAATAAATTTTAACAACCCATGTGCAATTCCACCCCCACCCGCAAAGTTGAGTTCTCCTAATATTGACCTTGAAGTTGCTGACTAGGTCATAGCAGTTTGCATATGTTCTTTACTCCTTTAGACCTGTAGGAATTGATTCCCCCCGGATGAACACTTTAAACTGAGTAAAATCTTGATTATCCAAACCTCAGTCATCTTCCCTGTAATCTGAGTAATATTGTCTGACATCTATTATTTACATTGAAAAGTCCCTCAGATACTCCAAATCTTAATTATTCGGACTTAATCAATGTCCCTGTAATGTTTGGATGATTGAGTTTGCACGTAGTATGTATTCCCAAAATTAAAGCAGCAACAACAATGAAGTAGTCATAATGGCTATATCTACACTACAAGGTTTTTGCACAAAAACTGGCAGAGCGTCAATACCTCAAGTGCATTTTTGAGCAAAAAGAAAAAAAAAATACAGTCAATCGACAGGACAGAAGGCTTTTGCCAGTAGAGTTATTCCTCTCCTCACAAGGAATAATTCCTTTTTGCGCTACAGCTCTTGTGCAAAAAAGCATGTGTAGGCGCTCCGCAGGGATTTCTTGTGCAGAAAAAGCACAGGTGCTCTGATGGCCATTCTGTCAATGTCCATCAGAGCTTTCTTGCACAAGAGCATCCATGCAGTGTGGATGCTCTCTTGTGCAAAAGCACATTGCTTTTGCAATGTGCTTTTGAGGTGTGGACATGCTTCTGCGCAATAAGTTTTTGTGGAAGATCTCTTCCACAAAAATCTTCTTGCACAAAAACCCTGCAGTGTACACAAAGCCTATAGGTCTATAATAAATGGGAAGCACTTGTTACTTTACCTTAAATTTTTACTAAAACAGCAAGGTTAATTGGATACCACATTTCACAAATTCCTGGAATTTATGAGGTAGTATATTTAAAATGGGATTTTCAAAGAAGGGAATTATGTGCCTAGTTCCCTCTGACATTCAGGTCCCTTTGAAAATCCCTCCCTTCATCATTATACTATCCAGCTCAGGATGATGCATCAACATCATCTATGAAAATCAGAGTTCTGGAAAAAGTTTTAGTTGATTTATATGCCTTATGCTATCTCATCCACAAAAAGTGATTACTTAGTGGTGGGTTTTAAACATGAAAATACCCTTAAATGTACAACCCCCATTTTGGAAGGGGTGTTTTGTTCTGTTTTTTCTTTCAAAGTATCAGCTTTCCTTTTGACAGTGTCTGCATGTCTTTTTTGATTTTCAGGAGTGTTGTCACTAAATATTTGTGGTTTTAAGTAACTTAATAGTATCAGAAAATGTCATCCTAATTTTAGTTTTCATTAGAGAAATCAAAATACCTGCATCTCCCACTGATGAATGAAATGAGCTTTTCCTTGGCAAATAAGCTTGTGTGGGGCATCTCTCTTCAAGTAAACTATTCAATTGCTTTATGTATTTCACCTTCCTCCTTCATTATAATTATTTCTTTCTAGGTATTATATAGACACAGGGTTACGACAGTGGTAGAGTTCTTTTTTCAGCTGTGCTTGTGCTTTCTTCCCTTCTTGCCCCTACAACTCAGCCATCAGCAGCTGCCCCCTGTCATAGCAGTCCATATCCTCTGAGCAGCAATTGTTCAACCCTGCTCCACTAGGAGAGCAACACAAAAAGGAGTAGGGTATTCACGTCCCTATTTGTAGGACTTCTGTCACAGGCTCTTCTCTACCCCACACACTGGCCAAAAAATGGGACCAGCACAAAGTTGGGAGTGCAATCCGCTCTATGCTAAAGGATGGCACCGATTGTGTGTTTCATGGTAAGCAAGGAGCAACCTGATAGAAATGTTTACATACCTGAGCCCTATAGTTTCTCCTACTTAGGTAGGTCTAAATTAAAGAATTTTGGGTGCTTCTGCACTATGGAAATTATCCCCTTCATTTCGAGCACCTCTGCTCCACACATACCCAATTCCGCACACAGCCACAAATACCCCTCTCTCCAAATACCACACAGAACCCTGAAGGCTCACATATACCCCCAAGATCCCTTTACCAGACCCCATTTATCCTCACAGCTCCAACACATATCCCAACAGCCCTGACATACATCCCACAACATCTCAGCCTCATTGGCCACAACCCCCCAATCCCACTACCCCCATTCTCTCCATTACCCCCATTCTCTCCATACACCCAAATACTCCCCATCAACAACTCAACCTCAGCTCCTCACTCACTGTTCCTGGGAACTTCTTGGTCACTCACCAGTACTCCTCTCACCTTCTTGCTCTCGTCCCAAGGTAGGCCAGCTCCTTCCAATTCCTCCCGCTCAGTTTTCCTCACTCCCATTGTCTACCCCACTCTCATATGGCCCCTCATCACACAGATTTGGCCCAGCCACCACTCCCTGATGGAGAACCAGCTGGTCCATATTTGAGTGAATGACTGTGATTTTACGCATGTGGGTTTCAGTGCCACTCAAGATTTTTTTTTTTTTTTGTGGTGGTCAGGGGCTGCCTTGAAATGGAGGGCCTGTATGGGTATGTCTAGACAATGGCGTTATTTTGGGATATGTCCGGTATCCTGAACTAGTGTTTTCCACATCTTAGCAACAAGCCCATTATTTCGAAATAACGGGCTTGCTATTCCAACGTTCTAGTAAACCTCATTCTACGAGGATTAAAGGACTTGTTGGAATAGGCTTCAGTTTGAACTTATTTGGTGACAACTTAAGCATCAGACATGATTTGAAGATAATGAATTAATGTCTGCCATAATTCAGGAGAAAGAAACAACAAATGGTCTGGTAGCACTTTTTAGACTAGCAAAACATATAGATGGTATCATGAGCTTTCGTGGGCACAGTCCACTTCTTCAGATGACTAGAGTTTTGACTTCTTCAGATGACTGGAGTTTGGTTAGATAAGATGCCTAGTAGAGATCCCAGCTCTGTGTGGGGGATGGGGATGGGCAGGGATGAATGGAGCTACCACTAGTACAATGCATTACATATCAAAGAACCCTAGAAGGAATCTGGTAAACAAAGGGAGAAGAAAGGAGAATAGCAAGATGACAAAGAGCTCTTATTTTTTGTGTGCTATTTTAAATAAAGAATTTATTGAAAGTATACTGACTGCTTTCTTATTTCAATGAAAATACAGACAGGCTCCTTACAGTTCATAGGGCAGAGAAGAATGCAGACTCATCGGTTCCTTCACACACTGGATTAGATTTTGACTGAAAGAAGGACAGAACCCAAGAAAATGCCCCTACCATACCCCACTGCAAACCACATGGCACCGAGGCTTCTGCTTGCTCCAGGACTGTTATGAGTGGCCAAGACCCTAGGGAAATGTCAGCTGATATGGATCGCAGAAACTAACAGAACTGTCTGTACAGTGGAAAGGATTTTACAGACATCATCCAATCTAGTGAAGTATTAACATGTTTGCAATTAACTCTGTCACCTTGATTGGGGTTCAGAGAAGCCAGAGACTCTGCTGAATGAAGTGTGTGTGTGTCCATGAAACTATTGTGATTTTCCATGCTTAGCGAAAACTACTGTGATTATCCATGCTTCATGTTATGGCAGAAGAAAAGTGGAGAGAGGGAGATTTGTGTGTTGGGGGGAGGGGTAGGTTTATAGAATATAATCACATGGTGAAGAGCTGGGAGGAGGGGTAAAAGACACACATACATGCACAAAAGAACTAATTTAGATCTGATCAGAAAATAATGTATGGGAACTGGGGAAGGGGAGTGTGGAAATTTTCAAAAGTGCATTTTTGTTGTTTTTCATTGAAATTGTTTTCATTGACATTTTGTAATCAGCTCCAGAATTACTGATGGCTAATCAAGAAGAAGGGATTTGTTTACTTTGCTATCTTGGACTAACAAGACTGGTGCCAGCCATCACCTCCATCACTGGTTTGTATTTTCTATCTCTTTCCCCTGATTTGTTTTGTTAGGGGATTTTATGTAGTGGACTAGTGCCATACCAAAAACTCACATAATTTCTGTGCTGTATAAAAAGTTGAGATTCATGTCAAATTTCCAACTCAGACATTTTTCTTATTGTTTATCTTGCAAAGATTTTTAAAAAGCTTATCCCCATATTCACCTTCTAGGATTTGTTTTAGTCTGCTTTACTATCATAGAAGTTATGATATGATCCCTCTCCACGTGAGAGGTACTGTGATGATTACCTGTTGTGTTTCCTCCCTCTGGGGCATCTGACATTGGCCACTGTTGGCAGACAGGATACTGGGCTAGATGGACCTTTGCTCAGACCCAGTATGGACGTTCTTATGTACTATCACTGCTGTTAAGAAAAGCAGCACATGGTTTCACAGCTGTCTTGCAACCCTTTCAACAATTCATTTTCTGATTGTTTCAAATGCTTCATCGCTTTTCCAGAAAATGTCTTCCTTTGCCCCTTTCCTTCACAAAAAACCCCAAAACAGATTTGCCCCAAAATTCACGTTGAAATCAAAATTATTCCTTCTTTCCAATTTCTCTTTAAAGTTGGAACATCACATTTATATAGAACCCTATGAAGCTCACAGTCTATTTTGGTAAATTTCAGTGTCATAGGATTTTTTAAATAGTAAATTTCATTATTTCAGTATTTAAATCCAAAATGTCATGTGTCATAATTGTAGGGTCCTGACTCAAAAAGGAGTTGGGGGGGAGGGGGTGAGCAAAGATATTGTTGGGGAGGGTTGCAGTAATGTTATCTTACTCCTGTGCTGCTGCAAACAGTGATGTTGCCTTCAGAGCTGGGTAGCTGCTGGCTGGGAGCCCAGCTCTGAAGGAAGTGCTGCAGCCAGAATCACAGAAGGAAGGATGACATGGTATGGTTCTGTCACCCTTGATTCTGAGCTGCTGCTGGCAAAGTAAGGCCTTCAAGGCTGTGCCACTACTCTCTGGCCACCCAGCTCTCAAGAAAGAACAGAAGTAAGGGTTGCAATACCATGATCCCCTGCAAATAGTCTTACAACCTCACCTCCCCCTGAAACTCCCTTTTGGGTCAAGAACCCCAATTTGAGAAAATCTGGTCTCCCTCCTGAAATTGGTATAGGGGAAAAGCATGCGAAAGATGCAATTTCATGGAGAGGAGAGATCAGATTTCATGGTCCATGATGCATTTTTCATGGCTGTGAATTTGGTAGGGCCCTGAGGTGAAAGTGGGTAAGAAATGGCTGACAGTACTGCCCCATACACAGCCGACATTAAAGTGCTGCTGCAGCAGTGCTTCAAGGACCTTACCAGTAGGGCCGCTGAAGGAGGAAGGGGAGGAAGAAGCTGCTGCCCCAGCTCCTGCCACTAGTGTGGCAGTGACAGTCAGAGCCCTGGGCCCCTCAAATTGCTGCCAGAGCCCTGTGGCTCCCAGCTGCCATCACCATGATAGTACTGAAGGGTCAATGAGGGGAGTTTAACCTTCAATTCTTCCTCCCAAGGTCCTGTTCCTTCCAGGGGCCTAGAGCCACCGCACCCTCCTTGTCCAGGACCCCAGTTGCCCTACATACTGGTAAGTCCTTTAAGTTACTTTCACCCCTTGAAGGGTTCCCCATACAATAATGCTGCAGCAAGAGTTATTCCTTCACTTTGGACCAGTGCTACAGAGATTTTTGCCTCCTCCAAAGCAGTAATGGTGAAATTATGTGTAGGTGCTGCTGTTCCAATATGGGATTTCTCACATCTATTTCCTTTTACAGAGCGAGACTAAAGTTACATTCAATGTTTATCGGTAACTATCCCAGGCAAAACAATGACCGTATACATTTCACAAGCATCCTGACACATACTTTTTATTGAGGATGCTCTATTATTCTTAATAATTGGGATGGTATCAACAATGTCTTAGGCTGTATCTAGACTGACAAAATCTTGCTGCCTGTCTAGACTGGCTGCGAGTATTTGCGCAAGAACACTGACTTTGTACTGTACAAAATCAGTGGTTCTTGCGCAAATACTCCGACGTACCCGCTCAGGGATAAACCCTCTTGCGCAAGTATTCTTGCGCAAGAGGGCCAGTGTAGACAGACAAGTTAATTTCTTGCGCAAGAAAGCCCAATGGCTAAAATGGCCATCGGAGCTTTCTTGCGCAAGAGAGCGTCTACACTGGCACAGATGCTTTTGTGCAAAAGGCACATGCCAGTATAGACGCTCTCTTGCGCAAATACTTTTAACGGAAAAACTTTTCTGTTAAAAGTATTTTCGCAAAATCATGTCAGTCTAGATGCAGCTTTAGTGTTTAAAAGGAGCACCCTCGGCCAGTCCCTATTAACATAAATTTGAGTTGTACCTCAGTGGGTCGTGTATTCAATCTGAATTGTATTCAGATACAATTGAATTGTATCAGCCTCCAGGCTAACTGTTTCTCCTGGGCTCCTGTCTCGTTCCAAAGCACACTTTTAGTGTGAATGAAACATGAAACTCTATGGCCCTATTTAGGATAATTAAATCTGGTATTTTGGCCAAATTCCTACTCAGGTAATTTAATTGTTGTAGCATAATCATATTGATAAACAGAGAAGGCTCTTAACCAAAAACTGGGATCTAAATTCAGATCTCAGTTTCCCAAGTTACAACACTGAGTTTCTTGAAATTTGGGAAAATTCAGATTTGATTTCAAACTTCTACATTGAGAAGTGTTTGGATCTTGGGTTTCATTTGACTCGTTTTAGAGATATGAAGTTCAGAATCAAATTTGATTGAACCCTATTCAGAGATTAGCAAGGAAGCAACCAAGGAAGGGGTTAATTTGTAGCTAGAGGAAAGACCACAGCTGCTTTTCTTGAGTGCAGGGATTTGCAGGGTAGCATGGCTGGGACAGCTGTGGGGAATTAATTAACCCTCCTCCCCACCCCACTCCCTACTCTATAAGAGAAATGTGCTAGAAAGACCTGGGGGATTGAGTCAGGGAATAAGGTGGGAGGAGGGTCAAATATGTGGTTGCTGTAAACTATACTTGATACCTTTGCTTTGGCTGAAATAAGTTCTACCTTATACTATTACTTTGACTGAGGGAAGCCCTGTTGTTTTTATATTTGGCTCTTAAAGCGGTGCTTTTCAGTAAATAGAATGCCTACTACATAGAAACTTCAATTTCATCTACTGATGCAGGTTCCTTTCCTGGCCAGTGAGCTGCAAATATATGAGAAGTAGAGGTTATAATAAGGTCCAAATTCTGCTGCATTCATAGCTTGTCAGATCTTACAAAAAAAGAAATTTCAAAGCAATATCCCTGGAAAGGCAGACTTGTGTGTAAATTTAGAGGATTGTGCACTATGTCTAAACAGAGTTAAAAAATTCAATAATTGGAATTTTGCCATAGAAATGTATTCCTAAAATTTTTAATGGCTAAAGCATGGCATTTTCTAGCAGTCAATCTATAGATATGGTCTGTCACTTCCAAAAGAGTCAGTGAATTATTTTTTAGTTTGTATGTTAGAAATTCTCTCTAGGATTTAGTAACACAATTTAAAAGATAATGCAAAATAAGGGCTGAGGAGAGAAATGAGTCACAGGTGAAAGAGGAAAAAAGTTTTTTTCAGGAGTGTTCTATACCCACATGGAAAGCTAATGTAGCAGCAAGAGGGACAAAGTCTGTTCAAAATAACAAAATCTGCGGAGAAGACTCTTACAGCAGCACAGAAGAGGGTCATGAAAGGTTGTAAATAAGCAGAGAATGGGAAAGAGCAGCAGAAAGAGATCAGGTCTATATGTAGTAATAACTGAAGGATTTTCACGTGGTGCTTTTTTGTGGTGCATGTTTATTTGAATGTGCACTATATTCTCAGACTAACACCTAATTTGTACCTCCAATTTAAGTAATAAGTCAAAAATAATGACACATGGCCTGATCCTTTCTCATTTATGTCATAGGGAGCTTTTCCTCTTCACATCTAGAGGAGCAGGATCTGGCCTCAAAGGTACTGTTTAGAACAACTGGACTAAGTGAGGAAATTTCCTTTGTTCAAGGACTCATGGGGCATAAAGACATTAATCCATTCCTAGGAACACTGTGTTGCCTTGCTGGACCCTCCCGTGAGGATCTTAGTGCCACTATATTCCCCTAATAATTATTTTGAAGCCATTCACCATACAGCTATGGAAACAATATGTTTTTCATTAGAGGGAAAAGGAATTGGTTAATTTGATCCAGAGGGTTTCCTTTGCTGCCCTGCCTGCATGTGTACTACTGAATATGGATATCAGACTCACTAAGCAGACAGACTGCGGGACGCAAATAAACTCTGTTTCTACTGCTGGAGTTTTAGAACTGCATTGCCATTAAGAAATGTCTAAAAATTCAAGAATAATTTTCAGATTGCTTCCATTGTCTGAGTAGCACATGCTTGCTGTACACCATGGACTGAGTAATGTAAGCCATGTATACATTACTGTATTCTCACTATGCTGCACTAAGTAATATATATACCACCTATATAGCATAACCATCTCTGAGAACCCTAGCAGAATTCTTTCCTTCTAGCTCATATCTGACTTCAGAAAGTAATATGCCATTGCCATTTTTCAGCAGGAACTTAAAAGGGAAAGAAGAGCTCTTACCTATTTTCGATGTTTTTTCCAGTAGAGCTCTGAGGAATTTTTATGAAGAATTTCAAGATTTTGAATGGCAATGAAAACTGAAAAAATTGAAATTCTCCATCAAGAAAAACTCCAGGTTTTCTCTGCAGGTAGATCAAAATGTTTCAATGCTAGTTTAAATTTTTAAAATTAATGTAAACACTTATAATTTTACATTATAGTGTAATGCAAATTGAAAACCATTCTCAACCAAAACAGTCATTTCAAAACCAACTTGAAACATTTTATTCCAGAAATATGGAAGCAGGACATGTTGATGTTGCCAGTCTCCCTAGTTTTCTTCCTATGAAATTCTGACAAAATCAGCCTGATTTGAGGGAAGAATTTCAGTTTTGTTGGAACTGCATATGGCCCTGCCAAAATTTCTCTAATTAGCTATGTTTTTCAGACCTTTGGCATGCTATCACTAGCATCTCTCTGTGACAGAGAAGAGAGTAGAAGCATGAGGGCTACATGATACCTCTCCTGTTTGTATCCCTGTTTCTCATTTATTGCATGATACTGATGTTTTTGTAATAACAATTTTAACATAGGGACTAATGGCAGTAAAATGCAGGATAATAGATCAGGGTCTTGGCCTGACATGTGGTTGGCAGTGGCTTTTTTTTTTAAAGAAAAAGCTACCGCATGAGGACCTTTTATAGTCTGATTCTCTGAGGTGTATACAATCCCCGTGGCCCAATGCTTTGAAGGGGGTCTGTTCCAGTTTGTATGCACTATACGTACAGCCCTCCGGAGTCCTCTATTGAAAGGCAGGGCAATGCATTCATCTCTCTGGTGGCTGCTGCTTTTAAAAAGATCTATCTCAAAGTTTCTTTGAATTCATCCAGCATCACATAATTACCCTCTACACATTTCAGATTAAGAGATTTAGCTGGGTTGCTGGCCTGAGTGTTCTCTACTTACAATTGCATTAAATAATTGAGCATTAAAACATAGATTTAGAAAGTCTATTCCCTGTATTCACATTTATTCCCCTTTGAAATACAGTATTAGGCACGTCTCTAATTTCCCTTTTCCTGACCAGTGACTGATCAGTATGGTGTAAACTAGGGAACTTAACTCTTCCGAGCACACACATGATCATTTTTTCCTTGCTCTAAATGATCGATAACTTCTTGTCCAGAACATTTATTTTTTCCATCCAATTCTATATGTTTGATATGATTTGCAAAGTATATTGCAGTTCGCTGTTTACCTCTACACGCAGCATCAAGATTTGTGTAACTACCTTCCCCGCTTCCCGCTGTGGGAATTCCACAAACAAACCCTTGTTCCCAAAAAAGTACAGATTACAACAGTAATAGTGATGTGTTTGGGATTAGTACAGAAGTATTTTTATAAAGGGAAGATTATGAATATCACTGCATTTCTTTTTGTGGTCTGCATCCAGAAAGGGGATATTCTTTGGGTTTCAGAAAGGCTCCTCTTCTGCTATGCAACGGTGGCATCTGAACTATTGCAGAACTAAAACGGGACAGAGTTTTCTTTAACTATCTAAATTTGGAGGTGGCTTGAGAATGCTAACAAAGCGGGACAGTTACCATCAACTGTTCTTTAATTATAGATCTGCTTGTTCACCTTCCCAAATCCTTCAAACCTTCTGAAAGGAAACTGGAGACATCTGAACTTGAGCTCTGCTGAAAGCTTCAAAGGCCTATTTAAAATAGCTTAAAATAAAGGTCTGAGTTCAGTACTTTTTTTTTCATATGGAAAGCATTTTGCCAGTGAAAATACGGAAAAGAAGAATACAAACCCTCCATAATAGAAAAGGAAGTAAATATGTAGCATTAAAGAAGAAATTGCAGCCTTACTAAAGCTCTTCAGTTGTGTTATGCTCATAGTCTTGTGGCACAGCAAAATTTCATGAGTACACATTTCTCTAAGGAGTCAGTATATCTGTTGTCTAATTCTCTCTGCTTGCCTTTTTGCTTTGCCCGGCTGCAAGGAATGAGCTTGACTAGAATGTCCTCAAAGTTATAGGCAAGGTTCTGATCTAGTGACACATGGAAATTGATAGCAACACCACTGGCCCAATATCCAAAAGCCTACAGGCCTTGATAATGGTAGAAAATTAACAATTTTACTCTGGTACCCTCCTTTACTCCCTATTGCATCCATTTTTTTGAAATCCCCATTGTCCCCTGAACTGTGCGTCATCACTCTAGAACATTGCTGCAAGACTATTCTCAAAGGGAACAATCCAATTCCAATTGGAAATAAGGGAAAAGCCCTCATTGCCCTCAGGAGTTATATGGGCACAAAGAAATTATAGTTGATACACTGATGTTTATGGTGGTGAATTGAATTGCCACATAAATGGGGCATATTCTTTAAATGTGTTTTCTGTCTGCTGACTTCACTCAGGATTGCACAGATGTAATTAAGAGTAGAATTTGATTCCAAAGAGATAATTACAACAAATTCAAGGGCAGCCAGAGCATGAGAAAGCATGTGCCCACTACGATAGGGGGGAGGCAGTGAGACATGACCATAGAGAGGAGCCCTTGAAAGCACACATCATAGCTGAATCTGCTTTACTGCCTGTCCTGCATCCATTGCAGCCTCTTTTGCACTTAGCTGTGCTATATGTGGACTTGATTTGCCAAGGTGCTGATCACCTTGACTCTCATACTAACATACTGATTGATATGATGAGTGTCTATGTATACCACTTCTAAATCAGATATTGCTCTGTTAATATGATCACATAAACTGAATGTTAAGTTCCACTTTTCAAAACTAGATACACATTCAGAATAGGATGACACACACACACACACTCTTAACTTAGCAAAAGTTTGCTTCTGGATTCAAATAAAAAATTGCAACTGACCCCATTTCTATAAGGCATTGAACCAAAAAAGTCTAAGCTCACTGATCCAGATCTGGATTTGAACTTTGCAACTTGGTTCTCTCTCTATTTAAAAGCAAGCATTTAAAATAATAATAATTAATAATAGAAAAAACCATCTTGAATCTGTTTTATCATAACCAAATCTTTTTTTTTCTTTTCTCTGTAGGTTAAAATGTATTAAGTCCCAGAACTAAGATTTTTTATATATATATATATAAAACACAACCCAAAGAGAATGTTTGATCAAGGGTCCTCTCCTGAAGGCTAATTTTCCCAAGATACAACTTCCAGTTGAGTTATTGACTTCAAGTAGGAGATTGGGATAGCAGTGGCAGACCCTGAGTTCCTATTTCCTAATATTTTAGTCTTAAAGCAATGAATAAGATTCATAAGAATGGCCACACTGGCTCAGACTAAAGATCCATCTAGCGCAGGGGGGCAGGCAAGAAATGGCCCAGGGGCTGGATCCGGCCCACCAAACCTTTCAATCTGACCCACAGCTCATCCCACTGGATCCACAGGCAGGGAGCAGCCCCAGGGCTCAGAGCAGTTGGCTGTTCCATCTGCCTCTCTGTGTTGGGGGAGGAGGAAAAGCTTTGCACATTGTGAACCCCCTCCTTCACCCAAACTTGCTCTCAGATCCCACATGCTCTCCTACACCCCAATCTGCTACTCTGAGCTCCTTTCTGCACCCAACCTCTGTCCCAGACTCAAATACCCTCCATAGGAAAGTGCAGCCCTTGACCACTTACCAAAATCTTGGAGTGGACCCCACATCAAAAATTATTTCCCTCCCCTGATCTAGCCCACTATCCTGTCTTCTGATAGTAGCCTATGCCAGGTGCTCCAGAGGGAAAGAACAGGACAAGTAATCAAGTGTCGGTGGGCAAGTGATCAATGTTTAATAAACTGGTTTATGTGATCTTCCAGTACTTTATATTAATAAAGCTTAATGCTTTATCAAGCGTCACAGAAATCCATTAAATAACTAGATGAGATGACCTCATGTTTTAATTTAAAAAAATTCTAGAACACCTTAGCAACATAGAGCACTGTTGAAATGTTTAAATTCAAAGTAACCTTACAATTTCAGGTTAAGTTAGTTTCAAGGGAGATAAAAAGAATGATATTGACTTTGTCAAAACAAAGGTAAAAATAAATACAGGTAAATTACAAAATAAACCAGTTCTGATATTTCTGTACTCCATTATAACTTGAATGTAATCCTGTACTGGAAAACCGCTGAAAGGATTAAAAAAGTGCTATGCTTTCTTTCAAGAAACAGGTGATAGGTGTAAAATGTTCCGAGTGGAGAATGGTTCACTGGGAGAATACACCAATAAGAGAACATCTTAAAGTAAGTTTAAAAAAAATAAAATTAAGGAAAAGAAAAATGTTAAAGGCCATTGACAAAATTATTACATCCATCTAATTTACATTTGAATGTGCCTCAATTTATGTCCCTTGTTTTTGCCACAGTAATAATTCTAAAATATCTAAAAGTAAATAGGTTTAATGTGACATCAAATATATATATATAGATATACACAGTGTATAAAAAATGTCCCTGTTTCTATATCATACAATCACTGCTGTTTGTTTTCTAGGCACACTTCAAAAACTCTTGTTTGCTTTCAGTCCCCATCCCAGCCTCCCCAAAGAATCCACTAGTGTCCTCTCCTTCTTCTCTGATTCTTACTTGGAGGTTTCAGTAGACTCTCTCTGGATTTAACATTTGTGTGAAATACGCGGACCATTTCATGATCTTTGTTATCCAGAACCCTGGGCAGAAAGAGAGAGGATTTCTGTGTCCTGCGGGTTTTAAAACCCCTTCTTGGTCGGCCTTTCCCATTGATGGAGACGTACCATAGTCTCTCGGCACTGGCTTTGCGTTTGGGGTTGGCTCCATTGGGCACTGTCCGGTGCAGGCGAGATGCATACGTGTTGTACCCTAGCTCATGGATCCTTTCCACGAACTCACACTCTGCATTGTAAGTTTCCTGTAAAGCAAATACAACAGCCATCAGCTCCAGAAAGACAGCACAGACAATAGTTCAGCATCCTGACTAGTGCAGGGACAGGATGTACAGAGGGCTTCATTGGTTATTAAACAAAGGACTGCATCATATAGAAGAAGCAACCTAAGATTAGAATGAAAGAAAGGTGGTATAAAAGGGATTCAGAGAAGACTAACAGCCTCTATCTACCTTTCCATCTATTAACAAGGTCCCACAGTATCAGAATTGTTAACAATTCACAAACTATTCTGAAATAAAGGGACAGTAATCCAAACTGTTACTTTTAAAATTGCTATATGTGTCTATGGATATTTCCCTCTGTAGATGATCTTTATTGACTTACCACTAATCAAAACCACCTCACTATTACTTTGTACTCCCCTAGATCTGTTTGTTGTATCCACCTGTTTTCTCTTTTCTGGTACTTGGATCACATGCTCTGTTCCTTTGTGCATGTGTATATGACTCCATCACAGTGGAGCCTGATCACTGACACAGGCCTGATCACTGACTTCAAAGTGTTACCGCAATGCAAATTAATAAGAAAAACCTTACATTGGCTTGAACATGGAACTGGGAACACAGACTTTCTAAATTCTAGCACCAGCATTGTTACTAAATCACTGTGTTAATTTGGGCAAATTGCCTAATATCTTGAGTTCAATTTCCCATCTGGAAAATGGGAACTATAGCGATATGAGGATTTATTAATTAATGTCTGAAAAATCACATTGAAGATGGAAAGTGGTGAATAAGTACTCAGGAGTATCATTACAGTTTGTCCAACCAAGAGGAAAATATTAGTGTGCTTGCATTTACAGACCTATAACTGTATGTCTGCACACTGAAAATATAATTTCAATTTCCTGGGTGTCTACCTACTATGACCATTTTGAAACCATTAAGGAGGCAAAATTGTGTATCTTGACGATGAACTGCATATTAATAGATAGATGCAATTCACCTATGGACTATTACAGTGATCTAAGTCCTAAGTAATGGTTGCCTTTAAACTTCCTCAATATCTGGTTGGAGGTTAAAAAGGTGGGCATAAACTTCATCCTGAATGACCTCTTGTAGGGGAGCCTGGATGGCCCTCCCTTGACCAGAACAACAATGTCTGCATTACTAGGCCTTGTCCAAAGTATGGATCGCTAACAAAGCAAACCCTAGGCCTGACTCAAGTCTGGTGCACGCAGGCAAAGCCAAAAAGGGTGGGGGAGAGTCAGAAGTGCTTGCTCAATTATGCATAACTTGTAAAGGACAGCAAGACCAGGCCAAGAAGACCAGAAACAACCTGGTACTAACTAGTACATCCCATTTTTTATAAGAGAAAAATACCAGAGACAGATGAAAAACTATTACGTGCTTTTGCAATATTTTGGCATAGCAAAATGTATCCTAGATATTGGCATAATAAGTATCTTATGCAAAACATAATTGATCAGTAGATATTACTAGAATGACCAAGTTGAGTATAAATATAGGGGTAGAAAACCTAATCAGTGGGAGGGATTAAGTAAGGTGTCTCCACTACCTTGTTCCCCACACACATCCTTCGTGGGACAAACATGCTCCTTTATGCCATTCCCCTCCTATAACCATGACAAATTCATTTTCATCAAACCCCATACTTGCTGCTCACTTTAATGTATGCTCACTTTTCATGTGAGACACCCAGTTTTGTCCCTCGGATGAAAATGAGGTTTGAGAACTCCCACATGAGGCAATGAGTTCAGTATCTTGCCCCTGCACTGGCTTCTTATGTGACCTCGGACAAGTCATTAAAGGCCATTTTTAAAGGCATTTATGTGCCTGAAGATGAAGATATGTGCCCATTAGACATTTTGAATATCCCACTAGACAGCTGCATCTTTAGACAGCTAACTGCCTTTAAAAATCTGGCTGTACGTTTCTCTGTGCATCTATTCCCCATCTGTAAAATGGGACTGTTATCGCTGCCCTATCTCACAGGAATGTTGTAAAAGACAAATATATGTGGTTATCAGATACCATCTTGATGGGAGGCATAGGCAGTTTTCCTTCTGCACTTCTGCATTTGCTCCCATCGGCCTCCTGCTATGGGATGGTGCAGAATCGCAATGTAAGATATGTCGACTCCAGATACGTTGATCGTAATTTACGTAGCTGGAGTTGCATATCTTACTTTGACCTTCCCATGTAGTGTAGACCAGGCCTTACAGAGTTATTACTTCAGAATAAAGTCACTTTTATTTTGACTAGGGTGTCCACAGTGGGAGTTATTCCAGAATAGCTCTAATTCAGGGGTGGGGAATTTTTTTTTGGGGGGGGGGGTTGAGGGCTGCTGACCCATAGAAAAACCAGTTGGGGGCCTCACACATGTGAAAAGAAAAAGAATCACTCACTGATGTGGTCCCCATCTGAGAAGCAGAACGACACTCCCCACATTCCCCTCACACACCAAAGCCTTGTGTGCTCCAGCTTCTGGGGGAGATGGTGGAAGGGCTGGAGCACCACCACAGACTCCCCAATACTGGGGGAGGGGAGCTTGGGGGCTGGATCCAGGCAAGTCAAGGGCTGCATCCAGCCCCTGGGCCTTAGATTCCCCCCCCCCCCCGCTTTAGTGGAATAGTTATTGCATAATAGAACAATGGGGATATGGGTTGGTTTATGGAGAGACTTGACAGTTCTTACCTGGGACTAAGGGCAAAGGGAGTGAGGCAGAGCCAGCAAGGAAGTCCATAACAGCTTAGCTGGCTGATTGTATTGGCTTGATCGGGAATGCCTGTATTTTAGGGTTTGTCCCTCTTTGGTAGCCTAAGGACTTTCAGATTCTGTGTGCCAACTGACTAATAAATTGGAATGCTGTTTTGGTACAGGCTGCCTGCCGTCATGGCAAATACTAACTGAGAGCATTGTGCCCTGCCTGAAGGGGCACAGTACAATACCCCTAACAGCCCCCTGCTGCTGGGAGTCAGACAGAGACAGGAATCATTGACACCTGAAAGGCCAGTGTTGGAGTCAGAAAACATGGGCCTGCTACTGTGGGCCTGTGTGAACCCTTGGGGTTCAGTACACTAATGGTGCACACTCAAGTGACTGGCTCTAGACTTGTGTATAGTCCAGAGGCGGTGACTCAATCTAATACATTTCCTCATGTATAACAAGTCCATGGTATATTCTCTCCTGGTGTGAATTGTTGCCTGTTATTTTCCCCATGCAAAAGAATTGAGAACAGAACAGCTTTTCCCACTCTGGTCCCTTCCCCTCCAGAGGAGAAGTTTTGAACATTAGCAGGAGTAGCAAAGACAATTTTTCATAATTCAAAGGACCCTTTTGCAGCTGATTCCTCTCCAACTGAAGCTGAGACCAATTTCTGCAGCCACAAAGTGGCCTGAACCTCTTTCTTGCACTGAAGGGAGAGTTCCAAGAGGGAAGGTCTTTCAAGGGATGTCTATACAGCAGGGCTAAAGCCAAAATAAGCTACGCAACTTGAGCTATGCCAGTTGTGTAACTTAAGTTGAAATAACTTATTTCGGCTTTTGGTGCTGTCTACACAGCAGGAAGTCACTTCCTCTGAATTCCCTTACACCTCATATAATGAGGGTTACAGGTGTCAGAAGTCCTCCTGCTTGACATTATTTTGACATTAAGTTGAAATAACTACTTGCTGTGTAGATGCAGACTATGTTCTTTCAGAATAATGTCAGTTATTCTGAAATAATGCTGCTGTGTAGACATAGCCTTAGGCCCATCTCTTGCTTCTCTCCCTCATGAGAGGTGAACCTTTTTTCTTAGGAGTCTGTTACCAGCATTTAAATTCAGCCTAAATGACCTGGGGGGAAAATATCTAATCTGAACAAGGTAAAGTAAGAATTTACTTTAACCTCCATCGTTCATTTGGGATGGACTACTTTTCTGAGCTGGTGGAAGAACACCATTCTGGAAAAGGGATGCTCAGTCAATAGGTCTAGTTGGGAGCACAGGGATAGCCCCTGTCTCTGGTGCCACATAACAGAGCCAACAAAAGGTACATTCCACTTCAGCAGTGTTCCTTTGGTGAAGCTACTTTTGACAGAAGTCCACTATTCAAACAAAGGACCATCATCTGTATGTACCACCCCTTTTTCAAGTCCCTCTTGACACTACAGAAAGATTCCTATAAAACAAACAGAAAATACTTTGGAGGTGATAGAAATACATAAATATATTAGGTTAGCTGAGAACTCACTTATAAGATTGAGTTATGCATGCCATATGTGCATGGAAAACCTCTCCTAGCTTGAGAAGGTATCATATTGCTCAATCAATAGAATTACATATAATAACTAGGTGTGGGAAGCAAGTTTCAGGTAACTATATTTTACCCTGCATTTTTTTTCTTTTAAAATCTGCTTTCATGTTGCAGGATTCCTGAGAATTTGTACAGTATCATTGCTACATAATAACAGTTTAATGCCAAGGTTGCCAGAGAACAATCAAAGACATTGGACCAAATTCAAAGTTGATGGATAATAAAGTGGTGTAAGTTACATGTTGGTAAATAGTTTCTGGTACCTAAGGAAATGTAAAGGTGACTAAGCTGAGGTATTTTACACACCAGAAGTGATATTCTGGCCAAACTGAAGTCAATGGCAAACTCCTATTGACTTGACAGGAGCCTGGATTTCACCCTAAAAGTCTGGAAGAAAGAGTAAAGGTAAATTAATGGATTGAGGTGCTATTTACACCTTCTTATGACTTTTTGTAGTTGCTTTTCCCCCTATAGCTCTGTTTTCTGGCAACAGCTTTAGTTTTCTTACATTTGCATGGAGCCCAATTTTGTACTCTGTAAAGAGAAACTCCCATTGACATCAGTGAAGGATTTTCTAATTTTCAAGTTCCATCTTACACTTTGCCCTACTCCTGGTGTCAAATGTACAATTTGGGCCATTGTGAATAGATATTGATATATTTCAGAGGCTCGCTTCTGATGTATTTTTCATGCTTAATTCTATATAACCCCAAAACTTGACAAGATAATATTAGCCTTTTCCAGAAAAAATATTTTTGTCTCATTGGATGTAGAGGTATCCAGAAAAGTTAGAATATGCAGCACTTTTATAACACCAGTCCTCTGTGGCTCTTAAATCATTTTGCAAACTGTAACTGATTTCCTAGAACAAACTCAAAGATAAAGCTGGTATGGCATTTAATCTTTTTTCTGTTTATGCATAGTAGATAAACCCTGTCCACTCAGGATAACAGTGCTTCCTCTCTCCCTTGTCCCATATAGAACATTTAAATACAATAGTTAAGGTACCCCAGTCTCAAAGAGAAACTTACTGAAGCATAAAGTCTGCCCCTTTTGTTCATTGCCAGGTAGCTGCCAGAGAACAAACCTTTGATGGCAACAACTCCAACATCAACTGCAGTTATCTCTAGAATACCTAGAAAAAGAAACAGAAGAGAAATGGGCTGTTCCCCTTCATATGTAACTTTCTGAAATACATCTGAATAGCCACTTACCTCCAGAATACGAGTTCACACTTACACTAACACATGCAAGAAGAGATACTGCAGTCATGTACACAAAACAGGACTCTAACAAAATCAGACAATAAAAATAAAATAACTAGAAGGAAAGTGTTTGAAGCTGACAGCAAATCCCTACTTGTTTGATTGAAATTTAATTATTTTGAGAAGGAAAGACCAAACGTTGAACTACAGGTTCACCTAATCCTATATGTATATATAAAAAAGTTCAAATCCCCTTTAATGCTTTTCTTGGGACACCAGAGCACTTGACTTATTGAAACTGGTCACAAAGGTACCCATTTCAGGACAATGCTCTTTCTGAGGTCTCCAGCATAAAGTGGAGTAAGATGGCTGATTCTTAGAGATGTATACAGAGTCATGAAAGGAACTTGTCATCCAGAAAGTTGATGGAGTGCTTGAAACAAGGACTGTATGAGCACATCTACACAGCAGTGTTATTTGAAATAACTAACTTTATTCCAAAATAACATATGTCTGTGTCTACACTATGAGCAGTTATTTCAACATAATGTGGAGCTGGAGGACTTCTTACTCCGACTCCTGTAATCTTCATTTTATGAGGCGTAAGGGAAGTTAGAGGAACAGTTCTCCACCTCAGACTTCCTGCTGCGTAGACAGTGCCAAAAGCCAAACTAAGCTATTTCGACTTAAGCTATACAATCAGAACTGTATGGGGTAGGGGGAGGATGTGTGAATGTACTCCCCATGATCTCCCAAGTAAGCATGCTCTGGATGGCTGGGGGAGGGCAGGAGCAGTATGCTGCCCAAGCCTCCCTCCCTCATGCTCTGGCCAGCCAAAGATTGGGGCTGATTTCTCTGCTTACTTGGGGAACCATGAGGGTGCATTCACACCCTTGCAGTCCACATTTACCAAAAAAGCATGCAGGCATCCAAAGTAATTTGTGTGTATGAGCCTGGTAATTAATGTAGCTCAGGTTGCATAGCTTATTTCAGCTTTAGCCCTGCTGTGTAGACCTGCCCTATGACAATAAAAGAAGATATTTCAGCCCACAGAAGATCAGGTCTAATGCACTAAACAAGAGAGTGTGTGTGTGTGTGGGGGGGGGGGGAACCCAGCCCCCCAAAGCGGTTACACCCAGCCAAAAGATGCTAAGAGGCAAATCATGACAGAACTGTGTGAGGGAAGATGCTGAAGGGGGAGTTGTGATACTCCTGCAAATGTGTGTCTCCTTTCTGAAGCTCCCACTTCGGCACTTCTGGTTTACAAGTGTAACCCACACAGCCAGTGGGAACCACACTAGTGTGCGGGTTACATAAGCTCTCTGTAACTCCGCAGAAGCCGAAATGGTAAGATCCCTGGCGTTTCAAGCCAGGCCTGTCTCCTGCCCATTAGAGGAGGCGCTGTTTCCTATTGTGCTGAGTTAACCGCTTGCTCTGCCCTCAATCTCCACCCAGTCGGGTAAGTCCTGTTCGAACCGCTGCTTCGCACCGCCGGGCGCTGGCCTGTGCAGCCTGGTGTTCTAAAATCCCGTCGTGTCGTGGGCACAGCGCCCTTTGCTCCTGGCACACCCCGTTTCGGCTTAATTCCGGCTGGTTGCCAGCAGGGTCCTCCGGGGTAAAAGCCTCTCCCACCTCGCATCCCCCTAGGAGGAGACAACCCAACAGCCGGGGGTGGGGGCCGGGAGGCAGCCCACAGCCGGACGCGGGAGAGCTCATCTGAAAGCCATTGGCTGCCCAAAGGCTCCTCGGACATTGGCCCTGGTCCTGGCGGGGTGGCCGGGAGCCTTGCAAGGGAAGGTGAGGAGCGATGCCTGCGGCGGATCGGAGTGACAGCTGGGGGCAGGCAGCCGCTCGATCCCCGCGAGTGCGTTCCCCCCGACAAGCTGCTTCCTGCGACCCGAGGGACTCAGCGGAGGGCGGGGGGAGGCAAAGAAGATGCCCAAAGAAAAGGGGGCTTGGGGCGTAAATTGGTGCATCTTACACCTGAGCTGCAAGAGAAGAGGGAGAGGGAGAGATTGGGTCTATAGGCCCCCTCCTGTCTCCAAACCAGAGGCAACGGGAGGGAAACAACGCTGGTTTGACTTTTTTAGAAAGCGGAGGTGGGGGTGGATTTATTGCCCATTGCCCCGGCTGCTTTCTGTCCGAGCTGGGGGCAATTCCCTGAGGGGGATCCTGGAAGTTGGTTTAACTTGAACTAGTCATTTAATAGGGGCACCGATTCTGGAGAAAACCGAGGACGCGAACCTGCCCCCGGTTCATCTCAGCCATAATTCTGCTCTGGGTCCCCATCTGGATTTCTCCCGTCTGTGCCTTGCCCGTGGGGAAAGGAGTCGGGCGAATACTGTGTACGAAAAGGGCAGGGGGGAGGAAAGAGATGGACCCAGTGTGATCAAACAAAACCCACACTCCGGGGCAGAAGCGCTGTTCCTCTAACGGCTCTCAGCAACTTCGGAACTCCTTGCTTTCTGGAGGGGCACATGGGGGCTGCAAAGAAACCCAGGGCAAAATCCGGCTGAATCTGAATACAAACATCCTAATAATAACGGGGCATATTCTGCTCCCTTAACCCTGCCCCCTCCTCCCCCACTAGTAGCACCATAGTTAGGATTGACGCTGGAGCAAGGCACTGCTGAGAGCCAAGGTGTCCAAATCTGCCCCCACCCCCACCCCCCGTGTGTCTGTTTCACTGTCACTTCACTCTAAATATCCCCAGGCTTGTTCATCGCTTTGGTTTCTAAGGTTAGACCTGAAGGACAATTCAGCTGGTAATTGGAAGCCCCCTGCAAAGCTAATAGAGGAGGAAATGGGCAGGGGAGAAGCACGCATGGTACTTACTGAAGACGCTGTTTTTCTCCAGGCTGCCGTTGATTTTCCCATTGGGGTGGATCTGGAGGTGATACTTAGTGGCACAGTAGAGCTTCCTGAGCCTGGGCGCTCCCCCGAGATGCTCATAGACCCCGCCGCGCCCCCCAGCATCTCTGCGTAGCCTTAGGTCACACGCCTGGCCTTTGGCACAAGAAGGTACCTTGAGCACCTCCGCGGCCAGCCCTTGGGACCAAGATTCCCGCAACAAACTCAGCAGCAGCAAGATCCAGATTATAACCATCGTGGCATGATGGCCGCAGCGCTTAGTCTGCTGGGGAGAGCAAGGCTTGGAGCAGATGACACCAGGGGTCCCATCAAAGAAGTCTTGCTAGCAGCCCTCCACAGTTGCAAAGCGCACACTGGCTCAACTCGTGACGCATTGGCAAGATTGTATCTGCCTCGATCTGTCCCTTTTATCTGTCTTAGCGCTACTTAAATCAATAGACACGGGCCGGGGCCACCGAGGAGTCCCAGCTGTTTGGATTAGATGGAGCTGCAGTGATCAGAGTTCTCCTTGGGTCTCCAGCTAGACAGACTGAATGCATGAGAGAGAGAAAGAGAGAGCGCCACTGAATTTCAGGAAAAGACGGGGGGGGGGGGGGGGGATTCGTTGATCGACGGAGCATAGAAATAAAAGACGCTTCCTGCAACAATAGCCTGATCTGCGACCAATTGATACAAAGCAGGGAGGCAAAGGTATCAGTCTTGTGTGAACTCCCAGAGTGCAGCCTGGATAAAATTACACAGCATCACACACACAGAGCGAGGCACACACGGTGGCTTCTTGCGGGTAACCGCATCGGGGGGGGGGGGGGGAGAAGGCAGGGGGGCAGTAGCAGCCAGCCACAGCACATCTGAGGGGCGCAGCACTGTTACTGCCTTGGCTTGCCCTGCTTTGAAAGATCCAAAATAAAACAATTATGCATCTGAAAATTATACTGCGAGGCGCTCCTCTGTGGGGTCTGTCACTTCGCCCTGGCTACTCCGCATCGCAGATGACAATACATGACAACTGGGATGACTGACGTCCAAATAAAACAACGTGGGGAAGTAGCTTTTACAAATGCACATTTTAAAAGGGGAGCATAATAAAAGGGGTTCACACACAGGCTAAAAGGAAAATACGTATTAAAGGATTTCACTGTCAGTCTTTAGTGACTTCAACTTCTTTCTTCCCTTTGTCCTGAATGCTGAAGGAAAACAGTTATTAGTAAATCAATCAATTCACGGTTGCTAGTAAGCAATATTTGGATGTGTCTTTTAAGACGGACGCATTTCTAAATTAATTAATGATGCAAACTACTCCCAGTGAGAGAGAAAGTGTGTGTGTGTGTGTGTGTGTGTGTGTGTGTGTGTGTGTGTGTGTGTGTGTGTGTGTGTGTGTGTGTGTGTGTGTGTTCTTGCATATATTTGCAAGACATTCGTGTTAATCTTTTTTCCTTAACTTATCATTGTTGTTCACTGGTAAATTACATCAGGCAAAACAGTTAGGTTTCGCTAGGACTTCTCCAGTTGCTAGTATGTAGCTTCACACAACTACATCAACTCCCTTCCCCCTTCTAGGGGAGTTACCTATAATTAAAAAGGATCGCAAAAGGGTATCCAACGTCAAATATAGATATGTACTGCCCAGGTATGTAACTCGAAAGAAGCTAATTTATTACATTTGCATCTAAAGCAAGTCAATAATTACAAATTTCATAGACGTGTTTGAGAGAAAATTAGTGTCTGAAGGCCACTCAAATGCGGCTTGGAAGGGAGCCGTGTCAAAAATGGAGCATTTGACCTTGACCAATAGGATGTTTTATTTACTGTCGGTTATAAGAAAATAGATAAAATAAGGCTTTCCTTCGGAGGCTAAGAAGAGCTTCTTACATTTGAAAGCAACGCAGAAGAAAATAAGCTTCTCCTGGACGGAAAAACAACCGAAGAGGAGCGATCTTTTTCTAAAAGGAATGGCAGGCGCACAACATGATCTAGAAAGCGATTCCCTTTTAGATGGTCTTAAAACTTAGTAGCCCTCCAACGCTAAAAGGCTTCTCACCCTGTAGGTGTCTGGAAGAAAAGCAAATACATGAAGGAACCAGGCGCGACTCTTCCGACCAGTACCAGGAATCCTCCCTCTTCTTTCCACAAGTTTTGTCCCAGCCTCACGAGGAGAGTTGATGTTAGAACTGATGAATGTTTGGATAAGTAATTCTTTAGTGTTGTTTTGTGCAAGGGTACACACATGCAATTATGCAGGCACAGTGTATTTGAAAACGTATTTACAATATTTTAAAGGTATTCAAATATGATAAAATATAATAGCTCATGAAAAAACGAACCTATAAACACAGAAGGCACTAAACTTAAAAAACAAACAATCGAACAAAAATGCCCAGGAGCATTACATAACGGCCAAATCCTTCAGCTAACACTCAAACAAAAGTCCTCCCTGAAACAAACTTTTTCTGAAGGACAATAATCGTACTTTGGGTTTTATGTATTCTTTACCACCCACAAACTACTGCACAAAATAGCACCTAGGTACTAAGATGATGTGGAAAATACTTTGAGGCTATATAAACAGATAGCTATTATAAAAGGACAAGAAATATAATTGTTATGTATAAATATGATGTAAGCCCTTTCATAGATAAAGTCAGGGTTATCACTAAGATTGTCGGATCCCCCTAAAGATGTGAAATTGACAATCTACAGCTTTAGATTTCTGGACAGTTTTTCATTAGTACTCCGGAAAAAAATCCCACAAGATACTTCTTCCCTCCTACAATAGTAAACCAAAAAGGCTAGTGGGTAGAAGAGTAACACATTAATGACTTTTGCTCAAATTGCTTCCATCTTGATCACATTATGGTTACCATTTTCATAATTAGCACCATCATCTACAAATCTTTCTGCCTTGGGCATCTAATACAGACATGGTTCCCAAACGATGTGTATTCTACTTATTAGGGAAAAGAACACTTATAAGTCTGTCATTAATGGTTCCCTTTCAAATGAAATGAATACGACCTCCAGTGAAATATCAAAGGGTTATATAGCTACCTTGTCTCACTTGGTGCAACATTGAATAGCAAGCAACCTTAAGTCGTTTTGCCCTAGTCAGACATCTATACAATAAAACATAAGCCTACTCTTGTACATTGTAAGTTGTCTGGTGACCATTTCTGAAAACAAAAAAGGTCCTTTTGATGTGGTCTAATTCTAACAGAGGGTGGGACGTCAGATGTGGTCTACCGATTCTTTCTAGAAATATTTTTAATTATGCCCCAAAGCTTCTTGTAGTCTCAAAGTAATAATCAGGGAGCAGTTTGAGTCTGTTATTTAATGTAAAAGGGAGAAAAAGTTCTAGACAGCATGCACCTAAATTAGAATTACAACCTATAATGACCTATTAATTCACTTGGAATGTGTAATTTTAAGTGGACCACATTAAATGCGGTTACTTTTTATACTGATCTTGTTAGCTAAATGTTTCTAAATGTTCTTATATGTAAATGTCATTCAGAGAATAATTCTCCTACCAAATCACTATGTTAAGTATTTGAGGCAGATTATTTTATTAGCGGTGTGCTTCAATTTAATAATAAATTTCTGATATATATTTCCAATTTGCAACCACAGAATTACTGATATATATATATATATATATATATATATATATATATATATATATATATATATATATATATATATATGCAGATATATAATATATTATGACTAACACTGCCTTATATTATTAATTCTGTTTAAATACATACATATACGTATTAAACAAATCTAAGAGCAAATAAATTGGTCCTAAAATACTGTGATAGATGGTAATAAATTCTACAAATACCCATTTTTCACAGATGTAGTGATACTGTTTTAATACTGAATGATCTGCAGTTTGGTTCTATTACTGGTCTGATTCATCTATTCTCCAGGGTACACATTATGTTTCTTTTAACATACATCAGTGATTTACAACTGAAGCTGTTAGTCTAATGCAAGAAGGAAGTTACAATTTGTAGAGCAATAAATACCAAAGCGGTAGGCGGAGCCCCCAGTAGAAAAATTGCCTTTCCTCCCCCAATTAAAAATCCATTACTAGTTCAAACATGGACCGTGGGAAGTTCTCAAAGAAAACATATTCAACGTGATTATTAGGTGTTTGTTTGCAACTCAGTTAATAATCTTACTCTATATATTATTTTTCCCTAAGATCCAGCTAGATCACACCTGCTGCTGTTGTACAGAGCTTATTCAATTCTATTCTATTTTACTCAACTAGTTTTAGTTTCTTTGTGGTTTCTCTAGTGGGGAAGTTATGTTCTTTGTGATCAATATAACTGCTTACAATGCTTTCCAAACAAAATAGCATCACATTACTCTGTCCCATACATGTAAGTAATATTGTTTATATGTTAAATATAGTTACTTATGAAGTGTTGGACACACAGTTTCTTGTGAGGTGTATTTTTTAAAGTTTAGTATACATTTTCAGATGCATAATGTAAGCGTTAGTTAATCATGCATTGATTAAATATAGATAATAAAATTTCCCTAATGAAAAATTAGATCAAAAGAAGACATGTATGAACATTTCTTTCTCTTTTATTTTCTCATTTAAAGTGGTTTTCAGCCTTGGAGCTATTTTAGACTTTTAATATACAAACAAAAACAATAAAATGCCTTCACATAATGCAAGCTCCTTAAATTAAGGAAAATATGGTCAGTATTATAGCTACTATATTAGAGATTTAACTATTTTACAACTCAAATGTAATAAAGCAAGCCAGAACACTTACGTAAATAAGACTTACATCATTTACTCACATCATTTATCTCCATAAACTCAAATATTATATATATTTTAAATTATTGTTATTCTTTACAGTTTGTTTAATGTTATTAAGAAGCTAACTCTTGAGTTCCTTACTGAGTAAAATTTGTATTAAAGTATGTGCTGGCATTTACCTGGGTAAGGATTGCAGGATTAAATCATTCTTTATTGGCCTGATTCAAAGAATGTGGAATTCAGTAGGAATCTTTCTTCTGAATTCATAGGGCTTTGGATCAGGCCCTATATTATTACCAAAATCAATATCTAAGAATAAGAAGAAAACAATCGCTTAACTGTATATTGCATTAAGAGATGCAAAACAAAAAAACCAGAAAGATGTTAATCTAACATTTAAAACAACTCTTTCTTTCTTCAATTTTATTGTTTATTGACTGTGGAAGATAGGAACAAATGAAAGTAAAGCATGAGCAAAAACATACAAGTACACAAAACCCCAAAGTGCAGATGTCTGTTTGTTTACCATGTGATTTAGTATTGAAGTGTATCTCTCATGGGTCCAAACAGAACTGTAATAGAAATATATAGAGTACTACAATATTACAAACTAGAGTGATGAAAATAATTCTGCGAAAGGAAAAGACTGTGTACATGTGTGTGGAAAGGGAGAGTGATTAGATGAGTAAAACAAAAGACATTCAATAATTTGAAGACACGGGGACAGATTTTCAAAAATGATCCACCCCCACCTGTTCTGACAGACATTTAAGAAACTGAGAGCATATGCAAATCTGGCCACAGTGTTACTCTGGATTTATACTGATGGTTAGTGTCTGGCCTATAAGTGCAAGGTGCTTGTCATGTATGACTAATCCTGCAATTTAATTCTAACTACTTACTCACTGTTTTCCGAATTTGGTCCTTATTCTTTTTACAATCAGAGACTTGTTATGCGCTCCCTAAATCCTGCACATTTCAGAGAACTGTGTAATTTAACAGGAACAAGTGAAATCCTCTTCTCAGTTGCGTGGATGTGATAAGATCATTTCATACTCCATAAAATTAGATGACATACATTGTAATTTAGAGGGTGACAAAGGGGCCCTTATGCAAGACGTCAAATAAGTCCTGTATCCCGAGGACGTCTCAGGTGTTTTGGAAGGTAAAATGTGAGGGGAGGAAAAAAAGAGAGGTGCAGGGCCAGGGAAAGGCTGAGGAAGAGCCTCAGAGTGATACTCCTCAAGAACTAACTAACAGTAATCCCAGCATGCTCCCCTCTCTAGGCACACATTTTCTACTCTCCTACATGTCTCAGAAGAGAGAAAAATATGACAGGAGAGGAGGAAAGAAAGGGAAGAGTAGCTGCTTGTGGTAGTACCTGTCCTACCTGACAGCAATTAAGTATTTATTATACAAGTAGGTATCTTTACTGGAAAACAGCATCTGTTGGGGTAATATGCGCACAAACTACCTTTTCTTTTTTCTTCCTTTCTTGTGGGCATATAGAAAGCTGCAGGCCTAACTGCAACTCATTTCCTTCTGACTAATGTAGGCAGTATAAAACAAATCAGCCACACCTATTACTGCACTTCTGGGAAGGTAGTTTTGTTTTCTTTTTTTAAAAAATGGTATTTTAATATGGCTGCTGTTAGCCATTTGACAAATGTTTTGCCCTTTGAGGAAGGGTCTTCCATTGTTCCGTGATTCAGCACCATGTCCCTCTGTGCCTAATGTCTTGAGAATAAGGTCCTCTTTTGCTGGCATTCTCCCTCAACATTTGGTGTCCTAGCGTTATTTGTCTTAATAGCTTCTGTTACCTTGCTACCAGGCTCCTCACTGACAGTGGATCAGCAAGTAGCACCAACTATACAGGCCCTGACTCCTCCTTTTCCCCAGGCATCAGGTTGAATTTCCTCAGCAATAGCCCTGTCTGCCTTTCCTTTCTATTGGTTTTGTCGTTGTCCTCTCCCATGGACTCAAGTTGGAAAAGTTCTCCTGTATCTCCTATTTCAGTGTCATGTGTACCATACACAAAATGATATAAGGAAGGGGGAGACTGGCTGAGGCTTAGATCTACAAGACTTTATCTCCACTTTGTTATTCTTCTGACAAAACTGCTTTGTTGCTATAGCCTTCCCAGTTAATTAGATACAGGACTATGTAGCACTTTAAAGACTAACAAGATGGTTTATTAGATGATGAGCTTTCGTGGGCCAGACCCACTTCCTCAGATCAAAGAGTGGAAGAAAATAGTCACAACCATATATACCAAAGGATACATTCATATGTGTTCATTTTTTTAAATTGTATCCTTTGGTATATATGGTTGTGACTATTTTCTTCCACTATTTGATCTGAGGAAGTGGGTCTGGCTCACGAAAGCTCATCATCTAATAAACCATCTTGTTAGTCTTTAAAGTGCTACATAGTCCTGTATTTTGTTTCAGCTACCCTAGACTAACACGGCTACATTTCTACCAGTTAATTAGGTTATTCAGTACCTCTGGCAAACTCTCTACTCAAAGCCCCCTATATCTAAGAAAGTTGGCCAGAGTTACCAGGTTTCTTGGACAGGATTTAAATATTTTTAACACTTACAGTATCTTCAACTCTTCAGCTGCATTTGCAGCTAAGGATAGTTCAAGTCAGTCTGATTATCTCCACTCAAACCTAAGTGACAAATAATAATCAAAGTGGTAAGAAGATACAGGTTGAATGTTTCTAGTCCAGAACTCTCTAGTCCGGAAACATCCATGGTCCAGAATGATTTTAGTTAGCCAGATGCCCACTTTTCATGGGTGTGGCCATGTTTCCCATAAAGTTTGTTTACAGCCACCAGTCCTGGCTCTCAGTGTTCGGTGCTGTTATTTAGCTCTAATTTACCCCTAAATGTCCTCTAACAGCCTAGTAAGCAGTGGACATGTTGGTAATGCTGTTAGACAATATTGACCTCCTCTGGTCAGGAAAATTCTCTGGCTTGGAAACAGTCAAGTCCCAAGGGTGCTGGTTCAACCTGTACCTTCTTCAGTCAGATTGCATATAGAGAAATCTGAATAGCAAGCATTGTTATCCAAATATGACATTCAAAACTAGGACAAACTTGTGACTATAATTATTATTTATTACTGTATTGTAGTACCTGTGCCTAATAGTTATAGTCATGGATTAGGACCCTTTTGTGTTTGCACTGTACAAATACAGAACAAACACGGTCCTTGCACAAAAGGCTTAAAATGTGTAGGTAAAATCTAGGACTATGTATCACTTTAAAGACTAACAAGATGGTTTATTAGATGATGAGCTTTCGTGGGCCAGACCCACTTCCTCAAATCAAATAGTGGAAGAAAATAGTCACAACCATATATACCAAAGGATACAATTAAAAAAAAGAACACATATGAAATCTGGGATTACTGACAATGAACAAGTGAAAAAACATGGCCTACAGGGCACTTGTGAAGCTGTGGCACTGCAGTGAAGGGTAGTGTTTACGTTGGCAATTATGCACTAGTACTTATAATTCATACCCACTAGATTGCCAAGAAGGATACAGGCCATAATAGAATATCTACCCTTGGAGCAACTTGAATTGTTCAATGACAAAGTGGAACATTCGCTATATCACCTCAAAGCCTCCAGACCACTTTCATATCTCTGGCTCCCTGGTGCTATGTTTGCAAAATGACAAACTTTAATCATCAGATATGAGAGAAGGGTTCTTTCAGGCAAAGTGTGGAGGAGGATCTTGTACAGAAGCAGTCACCTCAAAAAGGGAAAGAGCAAATCCTACCAAAAGAAGGCCGTCTCGGTAGATCTGGCTTCAGCAGCAGCCAGTATCAACTTCCACATTTGAGGGGTTTGTTTAAGAACCTCATATCAATCTGCTTTTGTGTACATGTTTCTCTCCTTATTCATTTTTGGTGCCAACTTGTTCTTTTCTTATGGTGTGAAGTGGAATTACATCAACAAAATGGATCTTGGAGATCATTAATAATAAAGCATTATTTCTCCATCCCTTCCTGTCTTCCACTGTTGGTCCCTCTTCTGACTTCCCAATCTCCTTTCAGATATGTGTGTCACAAGGAAGTTCTAAAGCACGCTTCTCCAAAAAGGATCTATAACAGGGAATGTCTGTTTTATAAAGGACAAGAGATGTCACTCATTACTTTTTAATATACAAAATAAAATAGGAGTTATATCCCAAAATCATATACAGGTCTCCGATGTCAGATACATCAATCAGATGGCTGATCCTTTAACACGTTCCGGAACCCATGTGACACTGGTATCCATAGTTCTTTCTTTTGGGCCACTGCACCATTCATGGTTCTCAGTGTATAACGAGTGTGTTTCCATACTGTGATTTGCATTGTTCATTGGAAATACCTCTGATTCCCTCAGAGACTAATATTATCAGTTTCACATTTTGCCTTTAATGCTCTCGATATCTAATCAGTCATCATCAAGCCCCTGATTCAGAAAACACAAGCCTGAGTTGTCACACCAGCTCCAACAGGCTTAAGTATCTTGCTGAAATGAACTCCATGTGTCTGGCAGCCCACTGAAGAGGACTGGGACAGTACCTATATCTTTAGGACTGGCTGAGAGGATTTCTTTCTCCAGTCTGCTCTGAAGACACTTTGCTGGATACTCCAGTTATTGGGCCTAAGCATCAATCTCAAAAAGTCCACTTTCATGCTGACACAAGAAGTGAAGTTAATTGTAACTCTTCGGATTCCAGATAAGGACCATGTATCTCTCGCAATATCATGTGATAAATAAAACTATGCACTTCTATAACAAGAAGCGATAAAGTTTGGGAACAAGAGTGTCCATATTTGAAACATCACACCCACATTTCTTCAGGGAAAGATAGTTTCCCAGTGGGTAATCTAAGCAGAAAATACAGCACCCAGCAAAACTGGTCCCTTAAAGAGACAAAAGAATCATTCTGAGAACCACTCAGATGGTCATAGTCACAATTCTCAGTATCATGTATAACTTATTATGTTTTAGCTATAGGAGGGCTCTGGGGAATCTATCTTTCCTGAGGAAGAGCTAAATATTTTTCTGCACACTCCCTTAAATTTCCCTGGACTTCAGGGTGCTAAAAAAGATAAGACAAAACTGATCCAAAGTGCTACTCAAAATCGCATCTTAGGTCCATTAGTTTTGGTATCCAGCTTGTTCATCCTGGGAGCAGATTCTGTAGTCTGCTGAACAATCTCCTAGAACTCTTGTTCTGGGAACAGGATCAGATTCCTGTCTCCATTCAGACACTGGCCAAGTTTCTCATTATGACCTGTTGGGGATTCTAGTTCCAAGTGGGGTTAGAGCAGGTTCTATCACATCTAAGGCAAATTCATCTGCACGTAACCAAAATGTCTCCTTTGGTGAGATATGAAAATATGCCTCTTGGGAGTCCATCCATGTAGCTATGTAGCATTATTCTCATGACTTGGCCTCTAGATCAAATTCTTAGTTCAACAGCAACATCCTGGAATCTTTATTCATGTGCATTTCCTCAGATTCACCACCCAAGGAACCTCCAGGAATCCATACAGACAATGCTTGAAGAAGAAAGAAGTGTTACTCACCAACGTAATTCTGGTTCTTTGAGACTACAGGTACTGGCTTTTTGCCACAAATTCTTGATACATTAGAAAGAAATGAGCGATGCTTATGGCTGCACCACTTTATATGCCCTTAGTTGGGGATATAAGTACACATGCAGGGAATGCACACATCTGCAAAATACACTGATTTCCAAAAAGTTTCAAGCTTGTGCTCTATGGTTCCATTCATCACCTATAATGGAGCCCCATGCTAGCAATCATCTTGAAAAACCACAGCAGCTCTAGGAAAGTGTCATTTTTTCTATGTCATGTATATCTTGGGTGCCAACAATTTTGCACAAATGACCTCTTACATATTAAACATCCATTTTACCACATATTTCCATTTCAGGTTTTTAATTGTATTTTATAAGCAGAACAATCATTTTTATTTTAATTGTTCTTTAATCGTTCTCTTCAAGTTTTCAAGTATAATTCTCAGCCACCTTTACTGAAAGAATAACACTTTAGAACAGGACGGGGCAACTTATTTTGGGCCGGGGGGCTACTGACCCATAGAAAAATCAGTTGGGGGCTGCATACAAGGGAAAACAAAAAACCGAAACAAAACACAAAATAAAAACAACCCTCCCCCCGCACTGATGGTGGCCCCCAACTGAGAAGGAGAAAGACATTCCCCACATTCCTCTTGCACACCGGGGAGAGGGGGACCAGGCTACTGGATTTTGTGTGTTCCAGCCCCACTGTGTGGTGGCAGGGGAGCTGGGACACCATCATGGGGGCTCCCCAATGCTATGGGGGAGCCCTGAGTCTTGGGGGTAGGCAAACCAGGGGCCTCAAGTCCCCCCCATCCCACTCCACTTTAGAGACCACTCTTTAATGCTCCTTTGACTGAACGTAGGTTTTTTATTTATACTGATGTCTGGATGTTGAGCACATGTTTTTGTAATTATAAATAAAACAAATATACTATCAAATTTTGTAAAAAAAAAAAAAAAGAATAACATCATGGGTGCCTGCCACCCCTTAGATTACTTTGTTGGTATATTGTATCTTTTTTTCCACAACCTTTGTCTATTTTTCTCTTTTTTTGGATTGTGCCATTAGCACTTATTGACAGGGACTGTCTTCGTAAATGTTTATAGAGTATCTAGCTCAATGGAGCCCTAGTCCTGATTGTGGCATTCCCGCAATATAAATAACAATATAAAATAACTAATTCTGACAAGGCATCCAGGAGTGATTATTGAAGTTTACTCAGAAAGGAAGGACATTTCAGCTTTGGTCAGATACATTTCCTTTTTTACAATCAGAGGCAATACCGTGAAAATGTGAGTGATACCATGATCATCATTGGAGGAAAACTTGATGCGGAGCCTGAAGCATCTTTCTACTTACCTGCAAATATTCTGATTTCCTGCATAAACGTCCACACTATTTTCAGTATAACATCAAACCCAACTACCCACACACAATCCCAGTGAACCATAATGTTTCCAACAAACATTTACTATTGGAGTAAAACAGAAAGAAAGAGGAGGGGACAAAGATAGGAGCCTGCTCTGACATCCTCCCTCCCCCTTTTCTGCTTATCTATCTGTTCTTCTGCTCCATTCAAGACGGAGACGGTGAAGCCAACGGATGTATATGGCTAATCAAATTTTCTGTAACCACATCAGGCATGATTAATGCTATTTTGACCTGAGAAACTGGAAGCCAGATCATCCTGCATCTTCTTGCAGTAGTTTACTCAAGAATTCCATATCACCACTGTCACTGTCTTCTGACTTAGAAGGTTTTATTGAACTTTCTCAAAGTCGCTCTAGTATGGCTCCTACTTTTCAATGGGAGCTAACATTGCCATATCAAGGAATGAGATATTCAGTTCCAGATTCAAATAGAACGTACTAGTTTCTAGTCCAAAGCAACTGTTTGAAATGTATGATTATTGGGGGAAAATCGATCCCCACCCCCTGCTATAAATCAGTAAAGTTGAATTGAAATTGAAAGACCTATGATAATTTATACCAGCTGAGGATCTGGGCCACTATTTTTATGTATTTATATACTATTACTGCTGTGCTAAGCCACACTAATTACTCAGGTCTTAGGGAGATAATTAATTTTCTTATATTTTAATATGATATACAATGAATGGATTAACTTATTCTTTCTACAAAGCCTTTTATTTCCTGAAATCTTACAAACAAGTTTTTAAATAAAAATCTTTGCTCAAATTATTAATGACACCCCTATTTTTATTTGAAAAAAGGGCAATGCCAACCTCTAAGGAATACACCACACAAAAAGAACCTCCCCAAACCAAATGTAGTGCCCAAGGCTGCAAACCTGTGCACATGAGCAATTCCATGGGGTTATTCATGTGACTAGGAACTACTCACGCAAGTAAGGCTTTTCAGGATCAGGCCCTTGTTCTAAAAACAGCATTTTAATTACAGACAATCTCCAAGCAATGTGTACAAAAGAGTTTTTTCCTGGACAATAACAAGGGTTATTAGCCTGTTCTTTTTCCCTCTTGCTCTTTGGTTTAAAAGGAGGCACCAATAATCCAAACCAAATAAAACTGACCTTTGAACCTTTTCTGCTGTACTTTTTCTCATGCCATGATTTCTTTAGTGTGTTAGTGATCTGAAGGCTCGTTCTGGGCTACAGCCACTTTCCCAGACAGGACTGCCTTTCGTCCCCTGACAAATCACTGCTGAGCCCCTTTTGTCCTGCACCACTTTGATCTCACCTGCCTGTCAGGAGAAAAAGAACTCCCGTACAGTCAGAATGCATTGCAAAGAAATTGGCAACCATTTCATTCCCATACACCATTTCAACAAAGATCAAGATAGTGATAGAGAATTTTAACCCTTTGCTTGACCCAAAGACCCAGAAAGGAATGCTCAGTTATGGTGGAATGATAAGATAATTTCTTAAGACATTGAAAAATACTATTAATTGTAATTATGTGGCATATTACCCATCAAATAAAAATATTCTTACAGAGCAGAAAGTGTTTTGTTCAGCTATAAATTGAATGGAAGACCCATTCCTTTTAATTAGGTGGCTGTTTAAGCATAATCTAAAGAAAATAATAGGTATACTGTAATGTGAAAGAACTTAATCCCACAGTAAATAACCATTGGTGTATTTAGTGTCCCATCTCAATCCTTTTCCAATACATAATTTTGGCTATAGGTGTGCTCCTTCCTCCAGTTTAATTTCTGAAATCTATTTTTTTTACACGTACCTTCTCCCTACCTCATCAATTTTATGCCAGTTTTAATGTACACATTTTTTTCCAAGTCATGTAGCGTCTGTCTACTTATTATTTCTGCATGTTCCATTCTTTGACATTTAAAAACTTTAAATCCTCTAATATATCTGCTATTTCCCGAGCGAGTGGGCCAGACTTGTTCACAATGGGCCACATCGTGCCTTTGATTTTAAAGCAAAATTCGCCATTCACTTTAATGAAATCTAAATAAGCCCTTAATAGAGGTGCGCTCCAGCTATTTATAATTTCCCTACTTAATTTCTCTCATCTCTTATAACATGATTTGCTTCCTCCCTTCCATCAGCAATGGCAGCCTGGAGTCAGCTTCTTACATAAATACCTCTGCACCCTTTTCAGTGCTTACCTTTACGCATGGAATGTCCTCCCTGAACTGCTCAGCAAGATCAACATACTTAGCTTCCCTAAAAACCCCTCGAAACCCACCTCAGCTTCAGTACCTATAAGGAGCCAGTTGATTAGTGATGTGTACGTGGAGAAGCAGAGGCGGATCATTGAGCTTACTTTATCTATTTAAAAGAACAAAAAGTCTCCAGTGTAGACATGAATATAAAAATTGTATATGTCTCCTCTTTCTCCCCTTTACCACTGTAGAGTGCAGATTTTTGGGATGGGAATAGTTCTTCTGACGTGTCTGTGCCGTGCCTATCTCAGCTGATCCTGATGCAATATGTTCAGTAACAGTAATAATAAGAATGCATAATTACTAGACATGCATTGATTAGACATTTCCTTTCTTAAAAAATGTCTTAAAACTACTTTAAAAATAGAACTGGCAAGATTCATTTTATATTTAGGTCAAGGCCTTACAATGGAATACAATAACATATAGGAGGGTATAAAGGCAAGTAATTTGTCTGGTCTGAAAACATTAATCCTGTCATAGTTATGGCATGGTGGTTCTTTGTAGAATGATCACAAGATGCACGCAATTGAGATGAGATTAAAACACTTGGGGCAAAATCTGGACCTCACTAAGGTCAGCAGCAAAACTCCCATTTACTCTAGTGGGGCCAGGGTTTCATCCATGCTGTAGTAAATGGAGTATAAATAAATCTTTGTTGGGGTACCTGCTCCCGTTACAGTCAATAGGAAGTTATCCACTGACTTCAGAGGCTATAGAGTCAGATGGAACTTTTCAGGAATGAGAGAGAGAGAGACTGGGAAGTTCTACTTGCCTTCTTTGACAGTATTTTGATCAGTGGGCAGAGAGCATAGTCTTATCTTTAAAACTTCTAGTGTTTCCACATTCATATCAATGTTACATTTTGCATTCTTGAGCCAGTTGCTGCTCTTATGACTTTTGCTAAAAGTTTTACAATTATACCCTAACCATTAGCTGAGCTACCCTATAAATCTTCTCTTGTCACAAGTTACAAAGATGCTTTGAAACAATATGGGTCAGATCCAAAGCCTCTTGAAACAATTGGGAGTCTTTTCATTGATTTCAGTGGGCTTTCAGCTCAAGCCACAGATTTGAAGATCAGCTCCTCTCCAAAAATATGGATACTGAAACTACTAAAGACACCTTCCAAAGAAGAGAAGAAATTGGCACTGATGACTCTGATGAGAATGGAAAGCTATCTGATTCCTTAGCTTAATCAGAATTCTTAAAAGGATAATCAAAGATAAATTTAATGCCGGAAACAATGTTACATTAGTGAGAAAAGGGGAGGAAAGTACTCTGAAAATTGGTGTCACGTTGGCACATTAATAAAGATGGGCTATAATGTGGCTCATAAGCAGTATCATTACTAAAGCAGGTATCAGAGGGGTAGCCATGTTAGTCTGGATCTGCAAAAGTGACAAGGAGTCCTGTAGCACCTTATAGACTAACAGATGTATTGGTCTATACAGTTGTTAGTTTATAAGGTGTTATAGGACTCCTTATTACTAAACCAACATCTTTTGATTTACCTATGTAACTAGAATACACTGAACCTATCTTCATGAACTAGGCTTACATCTGTTTAAAAAAAAGTAAATAAAAGCTAAAAGACATCAAGTAATAGACTTGCATTTTGCATTTGTTCTTTTTGTAAATTATAGTTATTGTTGTATTAATTGAAATATCTTAAATACTGCATTTTTGCTTTGTTTTTTGTATTTTTTTTCCTGAAAACTTGATCCAGTCGTTTTAAAAAAATTACACTCTAGTTACTCCACCTGGACAGTGGTGTTTTATTTTTACACTCTTTACACTCTTCCAGTTAAAGAGAGAGAAGACATTTAGTTAGTTAGTAGCCTGTTATCAGCATCCACATGCAAAACCTATTAGCAAATCAGCAAGATTTCTGCCTTCAGTGCACTCAGATAACACTGCTACTAATGAATGCATACAACACAACACACAACTAAGCAGCATTAACTATTTCTTTAAACTTGATTTCTCAACTATGAGTTAGCACTTAATACCCTATCTCCCAGACCAATCTTGTAAACTCAGTAGCAAACATTCTTAATGGGATATACATTTTTGATGGTCTGTGGTTCTTTAGCTATAGCCCATGTATGAAGAAATGAAAAGCTCCAGTTAGAATTTCCTTCAGTTTGATCCAAGCAATAGGCATTTAGTTGCCTCTTTGTGTATGTGCCCTACCTACAGTGTCAAAGAATTTCCCTTCAAAATTCTGCATGAAAAGAAGGCTTCTCTGACTTGAAACTGGATAGGCTTTCTTACACTTTCACCTCTCTTTGATTCTTGACTTCAAATTTCAAATAGCTTTCAGAAAGCATCAGAATACTCTACACTTTCCAACAGTGAAATCTTTGTGAGGAAGGGTAACACAATCTGGCTCCTGGTGACGGTTGCCATATCCAGCCACTAACAGGATCTCAGGGCTAGAAAACTGATAGAAGGAGGCTACATGATTTCTAAACAGGAACTTAAATTCTAATGTTTAACAACCTGCACTTTTGGGACACTAGCTTACAAGGCACGTCATGTCTTCAAGTGAATCTGAGCTGAGGGTGCTTAGCACCTCCCAGGAGATGTTCACCACTTTGCAGAATCCAGTGCATTATCAATATCAAGAAAACTGTTAGGACTCCCTCACCATTTCATGTTAGATGCACCTTTGTGCGTCTAACAACCCCCCCTCCGCTTCTTCATAGCTGTCCTACAATTAATTTCAAGGTTCTTATTTTCTTGACAGAGAAGTCCTTAAAGCAAACCCAGGATCTTAGCCAGACGTAATCCCCCAGAGAGATGCATGTGGCTGCTTGTACTGATAAACAAACAAGTTAACAGCTAATAGGCTTTGTTTACCTTGAATTTGTGTTAAAATCAGTGGCAGCACTAGTGTGGACTGGCCATCAGTGCCTTTGCCACCAGCTTATCTAGACCTGCTCTAAGAAGGATTAGAACAAATGAACAGATGATAAAAATACTGATAGCTGTTCTATGTGAGTGATTACAGCATTGCTAGTACAAACATAGCTGCACCCATAATAAAGCAATGGTGGGAGATTGTAACTAAAAGTTCAGTGTAAACACAGCCACGGAGACAGTTTTTTGTAACCGTTACCCTTTTTTTCCCTCAAAACAGGAAATTACATGCAGAATTAAGTGGAGCTGATTCTTAAAAATGTCAAAAAAGGTAAACTGTAAAAATTGAGAAACTTCTTGGATGGGATTTGCCCTATAGCCCCATCTACTATCTGCAGTATATAAGGGCCATAACAAGCTGCAAGGGAAAATTCCCCAGGTGCACACAGTGCCAAGGGTTGCTGTAAAAAACACCACCAGACTTTCCTGCAAGCACTAGTGCTACTGGTTTACTGGGGTAGGGACATTTAGGCCATTGTCACCATTCTGGACAAAAATGCTACCCAGGATGGCTGCCATAACTTAAAGCAGCCTCTTCCCTGCTCAGATCCAGTAGCACAAGAACTAGGGGTCATCGAATGAAAATAAAGGTAGCAGGTTTAAAACAAACAAAAGGAAGTTTTTCTTCATTCACCACACAGTCAATCTGTGGAACTCCTTGCCAGAGGATGTTGTGAGGGCCAGGACTTTATTAGGGTTCAAAAAAGAGCTAGATAAACTCATGGAAGATAGGTCCATCAATGATTATTAGCCAGCATAGGTGTGAATGGTGCCCTTAGCCTCTGTCAGAATCTGGGAATGGGCGCAGAGATTGGCTTACTTGATGATTACCTGTTCCGTTCATTCCCTCTGGGGGCACCTGGTATTGGCCACTGTCGGAAGACAGGGTACTTGGCTAGATGGACCTTTGGACTGTCCCAGTATGGCTGTGACTGCCTGGGTGATTGGAATATGAATGATAAACAGATGAAAGAAATGTCTATACTTGATATAAAGAAGGCTATGCAGTATATGTGCAAAATAACCACTGGATGATTATATACACTGAGCTTTGAGGATCAGAATCTTGCCCTAAGAAGATGCAAGGAAGGGGGAAAGTCATTCATTTTTTCCTAGTTACCACTTGTTTTTAAGAACAACAGCAACAACATAGCACTGACTATTACAAGAATTTTCAGAAGATTTTTCATGAATGGCCAAGTAACTCACTTATCTATCTAGAAATTTAAAACTTAACAAACCAGGTTGGGAGATCCCAAAATAATTCAAGGTATAGAAATGATTGTGATTGAAGCACTCAACTACAGTTCAGACCCTTCTCTTTCTTTGATTGTACCTCCGAAACAGGCATAACGTTAGAGTCCAGAGGGAGACTGTGATCCTTATATAACATTATTTTATGCAGGTAGACCAGTTATGTGGGTTCAGAATGTGCATGGATTAGCCTACATTTGAAGAAAAATAACATAGTCAGGAAATGGCCCTTGTTACAACTTCACTTAGGTACAGATTTCAATATATCTCTTGACCGTGGTCATTTGCAATGTGGTTTCTGGGCTGTAACCCACCTCACAAGTTCAGGGATCAGGTTCACAAGTGAGTTGTGTGCCTAGCAAAGCCCTAAAGCTGGTACAATCAGCTCAGGAAGGACCTCTCCAAAGCAAAGGTGATTCTCAGTGTTGTGGAGCCAATTGAGAGGCTGCTGGCCTGCTGATGTAACAGGGAACAAGACATGGTTATAGGAAAGGCAAAGTAGCTGGGGTGTCTCTTTACTGTGCTAATTTTCAGCTATGGTTCTGGACTCCTGGGGCTGTTTGTAGCCAAGAGGGTGGTCTAATCACAAGAGAATAGAGCTGGCAGCAGAACCAGGAAGTGCAAAAAGAGAGTTTTACCTTGCCTTTGCATATACATTCTCTTGATTTACAGTTGCAGCCCTGGAACTGGTCCCATATACTTTATCAAAATATTTACAAACTGATTTGTAATACTTTACCTCAGTGTTTGGATGCACCATTAGTGCCTTTTAAAACATCATTTTTGATCCTGATTATTTAGTATTCAAGATTTCTGTTCCAATGTAATTGCGCTTTAAGCTGTTTCGCATTTGGTTAGTTCACTGATTTTAAAATTCAATTAATTGATATCCAGAGAGAGGGGGAGGAGAGAAAGTAAACAGTTCTTCCTCTAAACAGGGAATGAATGGTTGAGTCAAAATTAGCTCCCCACTCTAATAGTCTCTGATTTTTAAGGGAATGCTGCAGTCTTCAAAAAATCAATTATCTTCAAAGCCCCAAAATGAAATGGAATGAACAGAGGCCAGGCTCAAGAGCATCCCTTGTGTGGTGAAGTTAACATTACATAAGTAACTTAAATGATCACTAATTAGTGCTTTCAATGGGCACTTTGAAGACCACAGGACTGAAATATCTTATTGTGAAATAGACAATTGTGTATAACAGACTAGATCAACTCTCTGACAGGGAGCACTGAAAAGGACCCTTCTGTTACAACTTGTAACTAGAGATGTATTTTAAAGAACCAGTAAAACCATTGACAATTACCCCTTTCCACTCTTCCCAGGCTAAGCGGGTCCCCAGACACCATTTTAGACAGAAAATCAGATTATTGTGTTCATTTCATTTTTTATTTGATCATATTCTTGTTTCAAGAAAGTAAACATTTGTCTGCTCCTTGGTCTTTGGGAAATTATGCAGTGAGAAAAAGATCCTCACCAGATGTCCCAAGTACAGTCTATGGAAATCTTGTTCATATTAAGGATCTAGTAAAGCTTAGTTAATATTGCATAAAAATTCCAAGATATAATGTTCTTACAATAATTTACTTCAGCTGTACTTATAAGACTCCACCTTTTTGTTCACTTTCCTCAAATATTGTCTAGCAAAGCATATTTTAAGTAAATTTTGCAGAATTTTCATGGAAAGAAATCTTCAGATTAATAATCTTGAGTATTTACTCTGTCAAACTGATCCTAAGAGGTGCACCATTTAAGAAATGGAAACATACCATGTCCCGCCAAAACAGCTTACATTTTATTTACAAATACTGAGCATTTCAACAAACTGCTCATGAACAATCTGCAAATGATGCATTCAAAAAAAAGTTAGATGAATGAACACATGAGAAAATTGTGATGTGTTATAGAAAATGTGCACATACAAAAAGAAGCAGCATTTTTCAAAGTATTTGTTCATTATGACTTATTTGACTACCTTCTAAATGGTATTTTGTTTACTCTTTGATCTGCCATAAGGTATACTTGGGCCACAATGGAAAGCCAGCAGAGACTCTGTTAAAAAGAAAGAACTTTGGCTTGGTTCTTCTCCCATGGGGACTGAAATTTTACCCACCAAAATGACCTTTGTAAAAAATTGACAGTTGCAATTAAATATATTTATTGAGGCCCTATTTATAACACTAAACAATTCAAAAATATAAAATAAATCCTGGAATAAAACATTTATTCTCATCAGAGAAAGAGGTATGAAAGCAAAAATAATCACTTTAAATAAAAACCCCTCTTTGGACAATAGAAGATCAAATTTCAGACAAATTACTATGATTCATACCAGTTGAGGTTCTGGCCTGGTATTAGAACTGACTGGAAATTTTCTGTGGAAACTGTTTTTCAGAAGTGTCTGCTTTCAAGGGAAAAAACTGATTTTTTTATTGTCAAAATCAAAAAGTTTTCAATTTTTATCCAAAAATTTTAAAATATGTTTTTAATGAAAAATCAACATTTTTGAGGACTCATTCTGATCACACTATTTGGCAAGCATAATATTAAAAATTATTAAGTTATATTCTGATTTCTAATATTCATTGAACTGGTTGAGATATTTGCTTCAGTGACTAATGAATATTTGCAATAGTCTGCATGAAATTCAGTGATCCCATTGATTTAAATTGTTGCAATGATCTGTAGCAGATATGAGTGTGTGAGTTTCATTGCCTTGCCTTGAAAGTAAAAATAAAAATATAATTGTTCTTAAGAGCCACATATTTGGGCTTCACTATTTTAGTAGTCCAAAGTTGAATCTTTTCTTAACAGTATTTCTTTGACATATTGGGGATAATTGCTTCAAAAGATGCTTTGTGGTCATCTCAAATAGCAAATGAATTAGTTGAACTTTAACTGGAATATTAAAATATAAGAAAAGAAGCTCTACAGAAATATCAACAAAATTATCTGTAAGTATTAATGGAACATACAGTTTTCTAGTTTCTCAAGATCGTAATTGTATTTATGTGAGTATCCACCTTAATATTTCAAATGAAAGGAATATTAGCTAAACAAAATACGATAATTGTTCTAATTGCTATCACTGCTTATAAAGTTTCCACAAGTAGAAAAAGCATGCACATATGGCTTTTAAAGAGACAATCTGATAAATAAATAACTGGCTTATCTATAACATCAATTAATAGCCAAATGTAAATGAATTTGCCTTATTTTCGACTCTTTGTTGTGGTTAGGATTTCAGGGCTATGGGCTTCCTATGCCAATTTCACAGATGAATAATGGCATGATTGTTTGTCAGTCTTCCTCTGAACAGGTGTTTTGGAGATGTAGATTGCACCACATTAAGCCTGTGGCTCAGATCTTTGCAGGGCTAAGCTCTCTTGTTACAGCTGGAAATGTTCTATTATACAGAGTTCTGTAGAGTGACCACAAGGAACATGCAATCTATAAAAAGTTAAAGCAGGGGTCACCTCTAATTGAACTAACTCAATGTGGAGGTCAGATTTTAAAGATCTTGAATGTGAGAGATCATGAAATAAAGAGTCTTTAAGTCTTTAATTGTTGAAAAACACATAATTTTAAAAAAACTAAATATACAAATCGGGTTGTGCATTGTCTGTAGTGGGAGAAGTCAAGCAGTAGTGCAGGGAGGATCAACAGATGATTCATCTTTTCCTCTTTCATTTCAGCAATGTTTTCAATATCCTCACTGGGCTCTGATCAAAGACATTTTCTAATTTGCTATTTTTCCTGTTCTAATTTAAGGCCTTCTAACCTGCAAAAATTTGCATTCAGTAGGACCGGTCATGTGATTAAAGTTTCTTATGGTGTCAGGGCTTGCTGGTCATACCCTTTTCTTCCATATTTTATATTGTTACAAAATTATTGTTATCTAGATGGTGCGACATACAGATTTTTTTTCTTGAAAGACCATTATCCTGCTGTTTTCTGTTTAATTAAAGGGACCCTGTCAACTGGTTTTCCGTCCCCAAATTCATATTGTGTAAAAGAAAAGGTATTTATAAAATGTAATGGACATGGAAATGAAAAAAGATACTTTTAAAAAATAAAAATTCTTCTTATAAAGATTTAAATAACAATCTTGTACAGCAGTCTGAACAAGAGTATTGTGGCATTGCATGGAAAAGGACAGTGAAGCTGATTTTTTTTAAAAAAAGGGAAAATGGCCCATCTGTTTTCATTGTCCAACATGAATGCATTTCAAGGATGGACCCACACTAAATCCCTAGATATCACTATCCCAAAACATTGGGGAAGTTTGGATCTGGTTGCACAGGACTTAGGGTTTTGATCTAGCAAGGTGCTTGACATCAGTGGTGGGTAAAGGTAGGGCTCCAGCCCCGCCCTTTCTGCCCACACCCCACCCCCTGGGATCCAAGCTACCACCCACCAGCACCATGGGAAGGTGGGGCAGCATGCAGCCACAGTCACTCCCCAACGTCACAAGGACAGGGGAGGGTGCCTCCCCAGCCTTGGAGCACAGGGAGGGCAGGTGTTCTGGGGCAGCAACACTGCGCCTATAAAATGCCTACAACAGGGGGGCAGAGTGTGGGTAGGGCCATGCCTGGCAGCTTGGGAAGGTAATGCCTTCCCCTGCCTATGATACCTGCCGTCCCTGGTTGCCCGGTGCCTCTAAATTCCCGTTATCTTCAATGGCTTCATATGCTTGAAATTGTTCATCACTGTTGTGGTTTGAGCTTTTCCCTGGCAGAATCCAAACATATGGCACAAATAATAAACAGTGCCTCCCATGTTCAGAGCATTCTACACACTTTAACTCACTAACTAGAAATAATTAATTTCTATTAAATGTTAAAATATTTTTCGTTTTAAAGTATTGTAGATATTTTAATAGCAAAGGTAAGGGCAACATTCAAAAACATAACTGGAGTTGTAAGTTGGCACTGTCCCTTTAAGTAAATATACAACTTGTGAGCTGCTTAGACAACATTTCTTGCGGTTATATTCAGGGCAGAATTTGCATGCAATGTTCGTAACCCTGATGAAAAGGAAGGACCTTTCAGATTCAGAATTAAAATAGTTGTCCAATCAATGTACTGCTCCAGGGCATTTGAGTCAGTATCATAAACCTAGGGAGGGGCAAATGGGTTTGGATTAAAAAAGAATCCCTTCCAATCTTCCCCTTGCTTTTGCTGGGGCCCCCTTTCCCTCATACAAAGTTTCTAAGGATTACTACCAATTTCTCTTCTCTTTATCCTGCCTTCTGCCTGGAGGGCTGGACTGGATGGAACTACACTGGGAACCTGTCAGTGCCACTCTTTACCAGGCGGTAGAGGACAGTCACTGCTGAGCAATGCAAAGCACTCCACCCCTTTTTCCATGTGGAGTATAACATGTCTACAGCAATTCTAACCCTAGCAAGAACCTGAGTCTGCAAACCAAAGCTCTCCCCCTACATAGCAGCAGAGAGCACACATAGGAGGTCAGTAAACCACCTGGCATTCTCTTCTCGGAGCTTGAGAGTTTCTCTTAAGTTCTGAAGAAATCCCACAAAACAATTTCAAAGTGGTTCCTTCCCTTTTTTGTAATAATGCAAATATATTGCTGAAAAATATATACATATTATCTATGTCCTCATTTTCCTGCAGGGCTTTGGCTGACAAGTTTTATCAGTTGCTCTGCAATCGTATGTAATCACAGATTTTTCTTATTTCTGTTACATATAGCACATTGTCCATTGTTGAACATAGAGTAGTTGCATCTATGTCAGCCCTAGATATTAGACAAGGAGGGGAGGTAACATCTTTTAAAACTGGTTCAATAGAAGATATTACTTCAGCCACCTTCTTTCTCACATAGCATCTCAGGCATGCTTATTCGAGCTTGAGCTCTCCTGTTCTTCACAAGAAGTCACCGATATCTTGTACACAGTATCATTCTGTTACTTTGGCGCTGATGGACATTTAAGTGCCCAAACAGATAAGTCCCTTTCGATACCTAGGCAGATTGATGTGTGCATTACATGCACATTGCATGCACTAATTTACTTCAGTAAATTAGTGTTTTTAAATGAACCATCTATTAAAAAGGAAAGCAGACAGAAATGGGGCACAGGACAACTTTTTTGAACATCCTCCAATGAAGAATTTGTTGGTGCCTTTCATGGGCGAAAAGGAAGAACTAAATGGAAAGCATGTGCAAAGTGTTGGAGCATTTGCTGTTTTTAAAATGGCAGTACAAGTGACAGTTTCTAAATCAGAGGCATATTGTTTGAGCGTGTGTTTGGAGAGAATTTGTTTTCTATACTAGTGAATGTGATGAATAAAGAGCAGCAAGAAGAAGGGAGCATTGTAAAGGGAAAGTAGCAAGGAGATTCTGCCATAAGGTAGGGTGATTTTATCTTCTATTTTGAAGAGGCATCATTATTTAAAATAGACAGGCTGAAGTAAACAGCGATGTGAAGTCATGAGGGGAGTTAGAGGTAAAGTAGGGCTGTCCAGAACAGAATGTGATGGAATGTCTACAAGGCCTGAAGGGGTTAAGGTTGCTGGGTGAGTCAATTAACTGTTTACCCTGCACATGGAGGAGGAGTCAAGGAGAAAGGAGGCCTATTTAGAGATGAACCTCCTCTACAGAGGAACAGGAGCAGCCAGTAGAAAACCCAGTAGCTGAGCATAGGAGGGGGATGTAGTCACTCTCAGGATGACAGAAGGCAATGTAGGAAGTAGACCAGGGATACAGCAGTGTAAAGTTTAGGACTGTGTAGACCTTTACTGCTTGTTGTAGGGTCTTCACTGATCAGCTCCTAAGGAAGTAGTGCCATTGAGAGGCAGTGAATTTGAAGATTGCTTGGGAGGTTGATACAAGACACTGTGATACACAAACCCTTTGGAAGGGGAAAACTACAGTGACCTGGCGAGAAGGCCAAGCAATGAAGAGGGAGCAGTTGAGTCCTGAGAGAGAGAGGTGGAGCAAACGCTCACAGGGAAGGGATAACAGATAGGCCAAGCTGATCCCCTCAGTGGCCACAAGGAGATGCCCCAGCGGTAAGTAAAACATAGTGTGACAGAGGGACTGAAAAGCTGGTTTTGTTTAATCAACCTGGAAGGAGCAATTCCAAATTGGGTTGCCTTGAGATTCGAAAGCAAACAGACAGGCACTATCTCGAAAGAAGTCTGACCTAGCATAGGTATTTGAGTTCTTGGGGAGATAAGGAGATGCTAGCCCCATGTCAAAAAGGCCAGACACTTGCAGGTGATTAATCTACTAGGATTCCTATTTTTGGGGAAGTCACCAGGAATCTTACACTAATATGATCATGACAACAGTGGTACCTTTGAATAGACCCAGTAAACTGTTGAATGTTTTTATTTAAAGTTTGATAGTATTTTTTAAAGACATTTATTGCATGGAATGCTTAGGTATAGTATCTGACCTACAGCGTGGTTTGTAGAGGTCTTAGAAGGCTTTCAGGAATTCTTTCTTCTATGTACAGCATGTGTAACCTACAGATATTTGATGCCGCACATAGAAAGACAGAAGAGCGAACATGTATTATATTCTGTCAGATTTTTCCTTTCCATGGATTTCTTTGGGAACAATTGGATGTGATAAGAAAAGGGAATGCATGACATCTCAGTATTTGGTATTGGTGGCTAGGTAATACACTGATTAGTCCTGCTTTTTGGACTCCTATTGTGAGAGGAAATAGCTTCTGGCTGATCCTATACTACCAGTTCAATTTCTCAGTGCTTCCTGTAACCCAGGGGAAATGAACAAATATCCACTAATCCAATTTACAGCATCCAGGCTCGTATGTAGGTCTCTATAAAAGCTGCTTGAGTCTTGAAAGCCAAGTCGACTAATGTCAGCTGCAAAGCATTTTGGGAGGTAGTTTGTATGAAAGATGCTGTTCAGAATAAAGTAGTGTTATGTTTTAACCACAACCATAAAACTAGACTCTCTATCCACTTATCACCCTGATAACAGACACAGCAATATCTAAACATCTCACAGTCTTTATTGTGTTTAGCCCTTCTGAGTTAGGGAAGTGGTGTTATCTCCATTTTACAGATGGGGGAACTAAGATGCAGAAGACTAAAAGATTCCCTGTAACCCTGAGTAAGTCAAGGGAAGAGCTGGGAAACAGGAAATGGATCTCCTGAGTCTCCAGCTAGCAACGTAACTATTAGACTATTTTTCCTCACACCGATGCAAACCCAGTGACTTCAGGTGCCTTCAGAGGGATAGACAGATGTATCTGAGAGTGGAATTTGACTTGTGATGTTTTAAAATGCCTAGTTATTCCCACTTTAGTAACTTCCAGTATCAAAATAATCTTCTAATTAAACACTTACTAACATCACATTCAATCATCTGAACAGACATCTGGTATATTTGAACCTGTCACATTCATTAATGACTGGTTTTAAAAACAGAATCAGTGTAGTAAGATATTATCATCACTCTCTCTTTGTTGCCTTACCATGTTGGAGGGATGACAAATGGGGGGTACTGTTTGATTTTTTTCCAATTAGAATTTACTACAGCAGTAGCAAAACCAAATGAATAGAATCCCCAGAAACAATCCCTCGATTGGCTTTTTAAGCTAAATAATTAAAGGAACCATAAAGCCAGAGAATATTCCTGTGCTGTGATCATAGGTGGAGATACAGCAGTCGCAGTAGTAAATGTATTCTGTGGAGTTTAAAAAAATCACTAGGAAAACCCTCTCACAGAAATTAAATAGCACTCATGGGAAAGGACTCTTCTTTCAGCAGATCTGCTTGGGACTTTCAGAGCCATTAATAGGTCCAATATACTGCATTACCTTTCCAGTCATTTGTTTTCCCTTTGTTGTGATGCCTACTTAAAATATCAAAGCTGTGAGAGATTCAATGAGATATTGAAAACTGAGTAACAGAGGTTTTAAATGACAATCTCAAATCCCTTTTTAAGAGTTCTTTGCCAGTATCACTAGATGAAAAAGAAATCAAAAGTCCATGGGTGGGACTTCAGGACTGACAAGATATGGCCAGATCAAAAAGAAACCTATGTTAACAAATCAAAGAGGCTGAACAAAAGGCAGAACAAAAAATATTTTGAATCATGTAACCTAGATGTAACCTGTCTCAACTCAGCATATTTAAGGTTCACAAAACTGATTCTCATCCATTTCTTTGCCCTTAATCAGGAACAGGAGGGCGTGGAAAACAAAAATGCCTTAATCTTCAACAACAAAACAAAACAAAACACACAAATTGGGAGATATTGGTGCACTTCTCTTCAAACTTCTCCTGACAGCCTTTTCCATTTATGCTTGCTTTTCCACATCATTTCTTGCTGTCCTCTTCCACCAGTGTTTTAATTCCTGGTCTTTCTTCTCCCATTTATCACATGTGCTCTCTAGCCTGTCTATCACTAAAAGTCCCAAGTTCATTTTACCTCTAATTTCTATACATACTCGGCCTACTTTTGCTTTTCTCTCTTTCTCCTTGTTATATTATCTACTACCTGTATCTTTTCTTCCATCTCTGTAAGACCCACTGTTTCTAAACCATAGAGCAGGCACGGATAAACATGTACAACATTGGTTTGTTACTGAATAGCTGGTCCCACGGTACTCATGCCAGCTTTTTCACTGATGTCCATGCACACTGTATTCTTTTCAATTCTCCAGATCATTCTGATGGCATGAAGTGAACATCCCAAGTGTGCATTCTTTCTTCTGATTCACTTCTCCCCGGGAACATCAATCAGCAGCTCTTCTCCCACCTCTTCTACCTGAATAACTTCAGTTTTCTTTGTGTTTATCTTTAAACCATGGTCTTCAGACACAGGTGCCAACTCTGAGACTATATTTACCAATTCTTCATTGACGTATGCAGATGACCTGATAGCATACGTTACTCTTCTTTGTCTCTCTCTGCTGACTTGGGACGCCTACTAATTTAACTTTGTAATAGGATGAAAAAGGGGATAACTAGGAAGACCCAGCACACAGCCCTGTCTTGATCCCACCATCACCTTATAGAATCAGAGAGTTCTGTGTTGATAGCTATTGACACTTGATGTAGCTCCTCTCTCATCTCCACTCCTTGACATTCCTCTTCCATCCATCTCAGTACTCCAAATGCCAGTTCCAGCAGAACCAAACCAAATGCTTTTTCAAGCTCAGTAAATGCTACATATCAATTGCACCATCCACTTATCATTCTCTCAAACATGTCTCATTGCACACATTGCATCTGCAGTATTCATCCATCCTAAGCATGAAAGGTACCATCGTTATGACTGCAGGCCAAAGAACCTCACCCTCCCACTTCTATTGTGGGCCCATAACCTCTGGCTAAACTACTGAAGTCCTCGAATTTTTATTTAAAGACTTGATGTACAGAGAATTCATCATTTCATCTAGTTCAAATCCACCAATCAGACATTACAGATCATTTTTTTTCATGGTAACTCAAAGCCCTCCTCACCTCGTGTCCCATCTCCAGCCATTGGAAATATTTGCTACTGCCATATAGGCCATATGGCACTGTAGGCAATCTCATCATGCCAACCCCTCCATCAATTTATCAAACCCAGCTTTAAAACAAGTCTGGGTTTTGTTTTATTTTGTTTGTCTTCACTGTTGCTCTTGGAAGGTTGTTCCAGAACTTCACTTCTCTGATGATTAAAAATCTTCATCTAATTTTAAGACTACTCCTTTCCAACATTTTCCTCCACCTTATATCTCAAACTTGCCTCTAAAACTCTGTCCTGGATTCTGAGAGGCCAATTATAACAGGGTGGTACACTGATGGATATTTGGATCAGCCTTAGCCTTCCAAAGAGGCACAGACAATCTAATCATCTATTATTCTGGTTTGATCCCAGCAAACACATAGGAATCAGTGAAACCACTTTATTTCATTATCTCCAAGCCCCTTGATCATATCAACAGTTTTTATCTTTTCCAGCTGATTTACCATTCTTAATTTTATTCACTGCTTGTCCAACTACCTCTATAGTGACTGATGCCTTTTTGAGGTTTTCTTATAATTGTCAGCACACTTTCAACTCTCCTCTCATTTAACAGCTTTGGAAACATTTTTTCCATACCTCTAACATCTCTTTGGGGTTTGTCACTGCAAGGTTCCATCCTACACACAGCTTTTTTTCATATCTTCTATTTCATTGTTCCTCTCTCTTTTACCTACCCAAAAACCAATTTTCTATCATCATCATCTTCCTCCAGCTTTTTGTATAATTCTTCAGTCTCCATTCTTGCCTTACAAACTGCTTTTTTTACCCTCCTTTCTTTTGCTTATTCGTATGCATTTTTTATCAAGGTTGGTTGTGATCATGAGAATCTTTCTTTTAATTTCTCACACATCAGACTGTCACCATCAGTTTATTCTTCAAAATCATCCTCATATTATTATACATTTTGTCACATTTTTATATCCACTACTTTAATAAAACAGTCTTTGAATTTCCTCTTTCTTTCTGTAATGACTTCATTGTTGTTGGCAAAGAATGAGAGCCTTCCTTTTTTGCTTTTTATCTTCCTTTCTTTCTTTTCTTACATAACTACCCAACACAATTTTTTCCTCAATTTCATCTTTCTTCCTGTTCTCTCAAGTTGCAGTCAGATGTCTGCTATTAATAGCTTATATTGTTCTGCCACATGCACTCACTATGACCTTTGTCTTTCACAATTTTCACATGTTTTATCAAAATATAGCCATCTGAGTATCACTTTTTCCACTAAAGTATGTCACGTGGTGGGATTTTGTTTTCAAACCATGTATTCCTTCACTTAAATAAATAAATATCACTCAGCATATTTCTCTCCTTCTGCATTTCTTTTACCAGAACCAAATTTACCCACCACTTCTTTTACTGGAGTCCCTTCACTAACATGGCAGTGTAACTCATCACTGTAAGTTTTTCCAGTTACAAACTAACACTGCTACCTCTCTGAAACTTTTGAACACTAATAAAGTGTTCAACTATAACCATGAATTCTACCAGCTCACTTCTAGAGCTCTCCTTCTCTTCCATAGGTCTAACTTTTGGATCATATGCAGGCCCACCAAATGGGGGGGCTAAAGGGGCAATTGGCCTGGGGCCCAGTTATTCAAATGGGCTCCAGGCGCCTGACTGTGGTGGCAGCTGGAGTGTCAGACCCTTTAAATTGTTACTGGAGCCTCACATAGCATGGACTAGCTGTTACTCCACGAGGCACTGACAGCTGCCTGTGGGAAGCTATCCGCAGCCCCACGCTTTCCGCCTAAGGCTCTGCCCCTTCCAGGGGCATTGATCCACCCCCTCCCACCTTGCCCAGGGTCAGGTGAGTCTGTCGACCCCCACTGAGCATATGCTAATGTCATACACATAACACTAATTTTTATAAACAGCGAGTAGTCCTCTGGCATCTTAGGGTATGTCTAGACTACATGGCTCTGTCGCCAGAGCCATGTAGATTAGTTTACTAGACATACCCAAACGAAGCAGTGATTTAAATAATTGCTGCTTCTTTTAAATTAAAATGGCTGCCACGCTGAACCAATCAGCTGTTTGTCAGCTCAGCGCGCTAGTCTGGATGTTCTGCGATCAACATCAAAGGCATTTGTCGACTGCCCCGGTAAACCTCATTCCACGAGGCATAACGGGGCAGTTGACAAATGCCTGTGATGTCGACTGCAGAGCGTCCACACTAGCGCGCTGAGCCGACAAACAGCTGATTGGCTCAGCACAGCAGCCATTTTAATTTAAAAGAAGCAGCAATTATTTAAATCACCGCTTCATTTGGGTATGTCTAGTAAACTAATCTACATGGCTCTGACGACAGAGCCATGTAGTCTAGACATACCCTTAGGGTCTAACAAAAATGAATATAGCATTGTGAGCTTTTGTGGGCAAAACCCACTTCATCAGATGAAAAAAGCTTCTTTTCCCCATTCAAGCTCATCTGAGAAAGTGGGTTTTTCCCAGGAAAGCCCATTATTTTGAAATAATGGGATGCTTATATTGAAATCGATATTCCTGCTTTCCTTGGGGAATAATGCTAATTTTGAAATAGTTATTTTGAAATAGCAGGAGTGTGGATGCTCTGGTTCTACTGTTTCAAAATAACTACTCTCCAGAGTAATTTGAACTAATTACTCCCCAGTGCTTCCTAGGGCTCTAAGTCGAAGTAGCATCTCCACATGAATGGAGCCTGCCTCAGATTAATCAGGAGTTAAGTCAAATTCAGTTATTTCAAAATAGTTTCTTTGTGTAGACATGCCCCTAAGGTATCCCTGGACTACTTGTTGTTTTTAAAGTTACAGACTAACCTGGCTACTCTCTGAGATTAATTTTTACAATCAACCATACTGATATCAGTTTCTTCTTCTTTCTACCACTGTGACAGCTTCTGCTATGTATTCATATATAAATAATATTTTAATTGATTTTAAAAATAGGCAGACATTTCATCTTCTTACTATATATTTTACAAATGTTCGTCTGTCTATCTGGTAATATGTTTGTTCAAGTACTTCTCCTGAACAGTAAGAGCTAGGACTCATAACAGGACTGAATTCAAGTCCTTATGTTGACTTTCTTCTGAAAGGAACCTTTGAGGCATCAGTCAGTGTCCTGTCTCCTCTTCTCGGCTCAATAAATAAAAGACATTGGGATGGGATGGGATGGGGTGGGGAGAAGAAATCAATAGATCCAAACCATGGTCAGGAACTGAGGCTACAGTGCATACACCCACAGTGTCCATACCTGCAACAAGAGGTTCCATGGCACCTTAAAGACTAACAGATTTATTTGGGCATAAGCTTTCATGGGCAAAAGTCAGATGCATGCGTTTTTAAGCTGCCATAGTGACCTTTGTTGTTTTTGCGGCTACAGAGTAACCTCTGAAAGGCTATGTCTAGACTGCAGGCTTCTTTCGAAAGAGGCTCTTTCGAAAGCATCTTTCGAAAGAGCCTCTTTCGAAAGATCGCGTCTAGACTGCAGGCGGATCTTTCGAAAGAGAAATCCGCTTTTTCGAAAGAGAGCACCCAGCGAGTCTGGATGCTCTCTTTCGAAGACGGCCTCTTTACATTGAAGAACGCCTTCTTTCGAAAGAGGAACTTTCGAAAGAAGGCGTTCTTCCTCGTAAATTGAGGTTTACCGCCATCGAAAGAAAAGCCGCGTTCTTTCGAAATAATTTCGAAAGAACGCGGCTTGAGTCTGGACGCAGGGGAAGTTTTTTCGGGAAAAGGCTACTTTTCCCGAAAAAACCCCTGAGTCTGGACACGGCCATAGTGTTTCTATATGTACATGTGCACAGTATGAAATCTCTCTCTCTATTAAAAAAACTTTTCCTGTGGGATGACTGAGTGACATCATCACATCACTGCATCCCACAACCCCTCCCCCCTTCAGCCACCCAGCCTCCTCCCTCCTTCCTCCCTGCTGCTAACCCCATTAGCTCAGAATGTGGCCTGTGTGGCCCCAGCCCTTCTCTGCCAGCCAAAGGTGCCCCAGAGGCCTAGGCTGGTTTGGGAGGGAGTGGGCAGAGGCCCAGGCTCCCCTCCCCAGAGGCTGGGGCTGGTGCAACTCTGGCCTTCCTCTCTGTAGCACCTGTGGGGAGAGCCAGGCCTGTCTACCCCCAGAGACGGGGGGTTGATGAGTGTAGTAAGCAGGGGGCATAGCCCACTAGTGCTATATAAATGAGCTATTGTCACTATTCAAGTACAAACCCACACTGATCAGTTTCTGTTTGATCCTGTTCTGGAATGGTAAATTACACTAGTGCACTTTACTACCATTATGTTTTTAACAACTTTGTAGCTAGTCTGATCTCTTCTCACATAGGATACATCTAGACTACAAGCCTCTATCGAAGAGAGTATCTAGACTACAGCCAGTACTTTTGAAAAAGCAAGCCGCTTTTTCGAAAGAGAGCACTCAGGCTGTCTGGATGCTCTCTTTTGAAAAAGCACAGTTTGTGTTCAATAACGCCTTTTTTCGAAAGAGCACTTTTGAAAAAAGGCATTATTCCTCGTAAAATGAGGTTTTTTGCAAGGCTATGTCTAGACTGCAAGCCTCTTTCGAAAGAGGCTCTTTCGAAAGATACTTTCGAAAGAGCCTCTTTCGAAAGAGAGCGTCTAGACTGCACATTGAACTTTCGAAAAAGCGGCTTGCTTTTTCGAAAGAAAGCATCCAGTGAGTCTGGATGCTCTCTTTTGAAGAAGCCCTATTTACATTGAAGAACGCCTTCTTTCGAAAGAGGAACTTTCGAAAGAAGGCGTTCTTCCTCGTGAAATGAGGTTTACCGCCATCGAAAGAAAAGCCGCGTTCTTTCGATTTAATTTCAAAAGAACGCGGCTTGAGTCTGGACGCAGGGGAAGTTTTTTCGGAAAAAGGCTACTTTTCCCGAAAAAACCCCTGAGTCTGGACACACAGCAGCAGTCTAGATGCAGGGAAAGTTTTTTTGAAAAAAGGCTACTTTTTTCAAAAAAACCCTGTCGTCTAGACACACCCATAGTTACAAAATGAAATCTACTTTTTTATGTATGCCAACTAGTATGTATTGCCTTCCTAGGTACTGTTTATAAGCATTTTCTTAATATGGGAAATCTTCATCAAAACCAGGTTTTTAAAGATTTAAACTGTATAACCCTATTGAGTAACAACACAGAAGTGAGGCATGGTGATCCAAATCCAAAGTACCTTGGATCTAACTCCTTAGAGATACTATTAAAGGGTATGTCTAGACTGCATCCCTCTGTTGGCAGAGGGATGCAGAATGGCAGGTTGACACTGCAAATGAGGCAGGGATTTAAATATCCTGCACCTAATTTGCATAAAAATGGCCACCATGTTTTGCCAACTCAGCACTTTGATGGCAAAAAGCAGCCGTCTAGAGGGGGATCTGTCAAGAAAGAAAGCCCTTTTCGACAGATCCCTTATGCCTCCTGCATAAGGGATCCCTGCCTCATTTGCAGTGTCGACCTGCCATTCTGCATCCCTCTGCCGACAGAGGGATGCAGTCTAGACATACCCAAAGTGACTGGTCTTCTGTGAATCTGCATCTGCTAGCTTCACATTCAGGGTACGTCTAGACTACATGCCTTTGTCGCCAGAGGCATGTAGATTAGGCTACCAGACATAGTAAAATGAAGCGGTGATTTAAAGAATCGCCGCTTCATTTAAATTTACATGGCTGCCACGCTGCGCCGACAAACAGCTGATCAGCTTTGTCGACCACCCAGGTATGCCTCCTGGGATGAGGTTTACCTGGGTGGTCGACAAATACCTTTGATGTCGACACCCGTGCGTCCAGACTATCGCGCTGAGCCGACAAACAGCTGATCAGCTGTTTGTCGGTGCAGCACGGCAGCCATGTAAATTTAAATGAAGCGGAGATTATTTAAATCGCTGCTTCATTTTACCATGTCTGGTAGCCTAATCTACATGCCTCTGGCGACAGAGGCATGTAGTCTAGACGTACCCTCAGTTATACAAGTGTAAGCCTTCACAAATACTGGTATCTTTTGCTTAATTGTACAATTTTTATTTGCATCAGTTTGGAATTAAAAGTAAATATTTTCTTTTATCACTAATTATCTATTAAAAGTATAATCTTTTAAGACAAATTCCTTTTTGAGCATGTTTTCCAAATTAAACTTGCATTATTAAACATTACCAGAATTTTTTTTTAACCTGACACTTTTTAAGGCAGTCACGATGGACCCTAATCCTTTAATGTTTAGTAATCTTTTGTTTTGTAATCTGTTTTTTAAAGAAAGCAGCCTAGAAGTGTCTTTGATGTAGGTTCATCCTTTATTTACCTTAGCTTCTGAAAACCTTTGATAAATTAGCCTCGCCGATGCAATAGCATTGTCCAAGCATTTGTACTTTGATTCATGCCATTAGAAGAAATGCCATGCACCACTGATGCCCACTAAAACAATCAGAGGAAGGAACATGAATGGACTCTAAATGTGTTGACATACCCTTCGTAGGAAAGCATTGTCTGCACTGGAGAACCGTCCTGTTTTAACTGGAATGGTTCATTGTATTTCCTCTGGACTGCTTATTCAAAGCATGAGCCACTCATTGAGGTTTGCTCAACTCTGGTATTGTCCTAAACAGCTCCAGTTACAGTCCCCTTTGGGTACTTATCCCATAGTTCCCAGCATAGTTCTCAGAATGGATGGATCTTGGAAAATTTCAAAAGATCTCGAATACTCTGTGGGGCAATAACTGGTAGACTACTTAACTCTTTCAATCTCAGCTCTTTTAGGGCCATGTAGAGGATTGGGCCAAAAGAAATCTGATGAGGTTCAACAAGGGCAAGTGTCCTGCACTTGGGACAGAAGAATCCCAAGCATTGTTACAGGCTGGGGATCGACTGGCTAAATAGCAGTTCAGCAGAAAAGGACCTGGGGATTACAGTGGATGAGAAGCTGGAGATGAGTCAACAGTGTGCCCTTGTAGCCAAGAAGGTGAATGGCATTAAGAGGAGCATTGCCAGTCGATCCAGCGATGTGATTATTCCCCTTTATTCAGCACTGGTGAGGCCACATTTGGAGTATTGTGTCAAGTTCTGGGCCCCCCCACTATAGAAAGGTTGTGGGTGCATTGGAGATGGTCCAGTGGAGGGCAACCAAAATGATTAGGGGGCTGGAGCACATGATCTATGAGGAGAGGCTGAGGGATTTGGGCTTATTTAGTCTGCAGAAAAGAAGAGTGGGGGGGGGGGATCTGATATGAGCCTTCAACTTCCTGAAGAGAAGTTCCAAAGAGGATGGAGAGAGGCTGTTCTTGGTAGTAATGGTCTCAAGTTGCAGTGGGGGAAGTCTTGGTTGGATATTAGGAAAAAATATTTCACTAGGAGGGTGGTGAAGTACTGGAATGGGTTACCTAGGGAGGTGGTAGAATCTCCATCCCTAGAGTTTTTTAAGTCTCAACTTGACTAATCCCTGTCTGGGTTGATTTAGTTAGGGTTGGTCCTGCTTTGGGCAGGGGGCTAGACTTGATGACCTCCTGAGGTCTCTTCCAGCCCTAGAATTCTATGATTCTATCTATGGTGTGCGGGCTGGCACAGTTCAGGCTAGGCTGACATTTAGTCGTGCTGAAAGCAAGTCTCATCCAAATGACATTTGGCACACACGCCAACTATTTGGAGCACTTTTGTGTGGAGACAACAGTCTCTCCGGTACCAAAATATGCTCATAAACATCTGGGATTGGTGGGCATCATAGAGCCAGTTACATTCACCTGAATCTTAAACTCCAATCCCCAACATTGGTCACAGCATCCTGCTGTAATTTATTAAACTGCCTTTTGATCATCAGATGCCAGCGATAACAGCTCAGCATGTTCTCCTCTGCCCCTAGCATGCTCCTCCAGAGTTGTGGAAAGTCTGTTGGCATGGGAGTTTGTTTGGCATGTTTTACGGTAACTGAGAATTTCCCACTACTAGAACAACTAGCCAGTTGTAGACAAGCTGGCTTCTTTGTGCCAGGTGTAAATATGCCTAATCAAAGATTGTTTTACAACCATGTGAGGGAGTTCCTAATATGATCCATATGTATCCATCCATCTACTTATATTGCCCTTTACTACCTACATAGTCCTCTCCCCTAAAAAAAATAACGATAACTTCTTCCTCTGTTTTGGTAGGTTTTTTATTAGATTAATGCACCCAAGGGAAGGTCTATGGAAAAGAGGTGTGTTTTGTTGTGAGATCTAGCAGTGAATTGCTTACTCTTGGTCTGACAATTGTGAATTTTTCCTAAGAGGACCAGATTTTCCACTGCTGTAAATCAGCATTGTTCAATGGGCTGAAATGTGTAGCTGCTTGTGATGGAGAGTGCTACTATATCCTTGCCCCAGGATGATGGAGGCTGTGACTTTTTTTTTCTCCTTGCCCCACTTTTACTCATCCCATGTGAAGCTTGATCATTTGGGCTATATGTGGGAGAATTGATTTTCTTTCATAGGAAGTGAAGTTTGAAGAAAAGTGTCTGAAAAATGTACCTGCCAACTCTATACCTCCTGCCTCCACCCTGTGATTGTTTGAATCTAAGAAGCATAGAACTGACAACTTATCAGAACCAAAAAGATTCAGAAGGGAGAAAATTTCCCTGTAAATGAGGCCTCCTAGCCCTATGCAGAATGAGACACTTTGCTTCCACAGGACATGAAAGTAACAACTTTGTTGGCACACTGTTGATGTTCATAAATAATGCGTACTGATAAGACAAAGTGCTCTTACCAGGTTACCTGCTGCTTGTATTTATTCTTAATTCTAAAATACTGCTTTCTATGCTTCAAGAGTTTTTAGGCTTTTGTTGCAGAATGAGCTGCATTCCAAAAATGTTTAGAACTAGAAATGGACATAAGAAACAATATAATAAGGCAAAGTCTATTTTGAGAATGTTAACAATGTTGCAAGTTCTGGGTCAGAGCCAATATCATCATTTGATATAATGACTCAATTCATTTACAAGAAAGATCACAAAGTGTTTAACTGTAGAGGGAAAGAATGGAGTTAGTTACTGTAGCTTTCCTTTTCCTATTTTTTTGCAATAATCTATGTTAAAAACTTTCCACCGCTAATTACATTATGGTTTTATTTCTCTATCCATGCACATGTACAGATGAACCAAAACTGGATCCTCAAAGCTGTATCCTATCAGATTTTGTAAAGGTATGGGACAAATTTGGAGTATGACAGCAGAGGACTGAAGATTAGATTTTGATTTTTTTTTCACTCTCAGAGTCACAAGCAGAAGGGAACTATTTTAAAACTCCTGAATCAATTTTCTTCAAACTTGTCTTGTTTACAAGTCTCACTTGAAACTAAAAATCAAGTCAAATTGAAAATGGAACATAAATATATAGTCACATTATATAGGCAAGGTCAAATATAATACAAAAGACAACATAGGTTATACTAATTCCAATGTATTAAATGTGAAAATCTTTTCAGTTTTCCATCCTGTGACTGATTTTGTGAATTATCTTGTGGAATTTGGTGTGTGTTATATGGAATTAGCCCAGCTCTTCATCTCATTCAGCTTCCCATCTCAGAAGTTTCTGATTTGGAAGAAAATGGCAGGTTGGGGGAGAACACCCCCGTGCACCTGTCCAATTCAACAATGTTGTGTCTGGATGACAAGTGTTTTTTCAGTCTTACATGACACTGAAATAAGGGCTGTGAAAACTACTTATCCATCAAATATGAATGCTTTGGAATGTTATCTTTTCAGGAAGTTGGTCCATCAGGCTTTGAAGTTTGGGTGGCAGATCCTTCAAGCATGCAAAAGCCCATTATGTCCACTGGCTCAAATAATTTTTGAGAATGCCAATCAACTGTCCCAAGATTAATGGACTTTGCCGAGTCTCTGCTCTGGTTCTCCCAAGTCTGTGCAGTATAGTTCTATCATCAACTTAAATGGGCCCAAGATTTCACCCCTGGTAAGAGTGAGGCTGTAGTAGGGACCAGCTTTGGCTAAGGCCATTGAGCTCTGGAGGAGAAGCCTGTGCTATTCTTCAGAGGGTTAGTAACAGAGGCTATGTCTACTCTACAAGGTTTTTGCGCAAAAACCTGCAGAGCATCCACACCTCAAATGAGCTCTTGCGCAATTAAATGGGCAGTTAGAAGGCAGAACAGAGGGCTTTTTCTGCTGTGGGTAAACCTCCTTTACTGAGGCATAAATGCTTTTAGCACTACAGCTATTGCACTGTCTGGATGCTCCAGAGGGATTTCTTGCACAATGGGAAAAAGCACAGGTGCTCTGATGGCCATTCTGTGAAGAGCAATCAGAACTTTCTTGCACAAGAACATTCATGCAGTGTGGACACTCTCTTGTTTTTGCCATATGCTTTGAGGTGTGGACAAGCTCTTGCGCAAGAAGTTTTTGTGCAAAAACTCTTGCGCAAAAGGCTTCTTGCGCAAGAAATATGTAGTGTAGACGTAGTCACAGAGTACAAGAGAGGACCTGGGCAACACAGCAAAATGCTCAGGCATGTAATTTTACTTTCCAGTTTTGCTTAACCGAAGTGCTGGCTAAACAAAACATGGTAAATAGAAGCTATATCATATCAATTTACACAGCAACTACTCATTTTGCAAATATTATTAGCCATAAAATTATGTATAAAATTATGCATCCATCATATCATTAAACACTGAAAGCCTGAACTATACTCTAAAAGGTCTTTCAGATTTCCTTTCCTTATGGACAGAAAATTGTGTTCACCTTGAGAGGAAAAGATTACCATCTCCAATAATGGCAACTGATGTACGTTCTGTGAAATATTAGATTTTGAAGGAATCCTTTCCTTAGGGTACGTCTAGACTACAGGGTTTTGTCAACAGAGACTTTGTCGATAGATACTGTCGACAAAGCCTCTGTTGAAAAAGAGCATCTAGATTGCATTACGTGGATCGAAAAAGCGATCTGCTTTGTCAACAAAGAGCGTCCAGACTGCCGAATGCTCTGTCGACAAAAGAAGGCACCCAGAAGTGCTTCTGGCAGGTTGTATGGGCAGCCTTAAAGTCCAGGCACAGCTGCATGCTCTTTGCAGAGATGTGTGCTTAAAGGAATCCTCCTGGACAGCCATTGCTCTGCTCCTGCTTCTGGCTTGCCTACCTCCTAGAGGGAAAGCAAAGCTTCTGCAGTTTTTGCTCTGGTTGCCCTGTTTCCTCCGGCACCACAGCAGTTTATTTTCAGGTTTGGTTTTTTTGCTTTGCACTGTGTTTTTGGCCATGGAGCCTGAGCTGCCCCTGAGCAGGCAAAGGCCCCACACTGTGATGATGGAAGTTCTGCTTCATCTGCATGTGAGCATCACAATGTTTGCAGCAGAGCTTGATTCAGAGCCCAGCTTTGAGCCCCTCACTCAGGCTCAAAACTTATTCCTGGAGAGGTGAGTTTGGAGGCTGGACACCAGTTCCGACTGGTGAGATCAGCTTGTTATGCAGCAGTGGGATGATGACCAGTGGCTCCAAAACTTCTGGATGCGGAAGTCCACCTTTCAGGAGTTCTGTGCCTGGCTGGCCCCTGCCCTGCAATGCCAGGACACCCACTTGCGGGCCGCCATCTCCCTGGAAAAGCGCATCGCTATTGCTCTGTGGAAGCTGGCCAACCTCGACAGCTACCGCTCTGTGGGACATCAGTTTGGTGTGGGGAGGTCTACTGTTGGGGCCATCTTGATGGAGGTAAGTCACTCTTGGGGGATAGTCCATGGGGCAGGGGCGGGAAGATAAGGGGGATGGTCAGGACCGGGCACAGGGAATAGGGGAAGGGGTGGGAGTGGTAGAAGTCTGCCTGGCCTCACCCTGTGGTGGTGGGGATTTGTGGGGCTGGGTTTTCTGAACTGTGGTGGAGCACTCGACGGGACTCACATCCTGATCCACACACCACCCCATCGAGCAGCACAATATATTAATAGAAAGGGCTACTTTTCCATGGTGCTGCAGGCCCTGGTCAACCACCGGTGACAATTCACAGATATTTGTGCCGGGTGGTCAGGCCGGGCACATGATGCCTGCATATTCCGGAACTCATACCTGTACCGCAGGCTGGAGCATTCTTCTTTACAGAGAGGAACTATGCAGTCGGGGATGTGCAGATGCCTACGTGCATCGTGCCCGATGCGGCGTACCCCCTTATTCCCTGGCTCATGAAGCCCTACACCGGCCACCTGAATGTGAGCAGGGAACTGTTTAACTCTCACCTGAATTGGGCTCGCTGCCAGGTGGAGTGCGTCTTCGGCTGTCTGAAGGGCAGATTTAGATGCCTGCTCACTTGGCTGGCCATGGGAAAACACAACATCCCCAATGTGGTTGTAGCATGCTGTGTGCTGCACAACCTAGTGGAGAGGAAAGGGGAGGCTTTCCTCCCTGCGTGGGGGACACAGGCTGATGGGGAGGGGAAGCACTTTGAGCAGCCCTGGACAGCTCAAAGTGCTGTTTGGGATTGCACATTTGAGAAGCCCTGAGGGAGCAATTCTCCCAAGGAGGCTGATGATTTTCCCCAGGGCCTCCCAATTCTGGGATTGCCCCATGCCACCAGTGCCTTCCTCCCCAAAACCCCTCCCAGCCCCACATTCACACATTGTACTCATTCATCACACACTGAGAACAGAGACAGGTGTTGGTGAAAACATGTGTACAGTTTATTTCACTGTTGTTTTTTTGAAAAACTAAAATGCTCTTTTGTTCAGAAAAATAAAGGATTTGTAAACAAAATAAAGTGCTTCCCTCAGTGACTCTCACAGTGGGAAGGGGGAATGTCACCATAGAACAGGGAGGGAGGCTCAGGGCTAAGGGTGCTGCCTTGATGAAGATCCCCTGGCACTTTGGCTGTTGAGGCGTTCTCGCACACGGCCGAGCATGCAGGCTGGGACAGTAAGGGGCTGGGCAGGAGGTGGGGCTGTACCTGGGTCTAGGATGGCAGGGACTGAGCGGGAGGGTAGGGGCTGGAGGGGGGAGGGCAGGCTGAGCAGGAGGAGCAGAACCAGGCACAGGACCGGGAAAGGCCATGGCCGCCCGGATCGCAGCACAAATCTCAGTGTGCTGCTGGACAAACTCGTCCAGCAAGCACCTGCACCGGTCTGCCTCTGCCTCCATCCTCTGGTTCATTGCATCTTGTATCCCTTTCAGGTCCGAGATGTGCTGGCACACTAGGTCCAAATACGTGCACCAGTGCCGATGGGTTCCCTGCTCCCTACATATGCACCAGCAGCAGACACAATTTTCTACACTCTGGGTCCTAGTGGCACCCCCCCCCCCCCCCCCCACAGTCTGGCACCTGAGGCGGCCACCTCAGTTCGCCTCATGGTAGGGCCAGCCCTGTACACAGCAGGCAGTTATTTCAAAATAATGTCAAAATACTGTCAAGCTGGAGGACTTCTTACTCCGACTCCTGTAACCTTCATTGTACGAGGAGTAAGGGAAGTCAGAAGAAGAGTGCTCTATTTCAAAATAAGTGCTGTGTAGACACTCCCAATCTCAAAATAAGCTATTTCAAAATAAGCTACGCAATTAACGTAACTCAATTTGCATAGCTTAGTTTGAGTTAAGCCCTGCTGTGCACCTTAGCCTTTTCATACAGTTGGGTTTTTTTCCCCCTTTACTTGGACTCTGAAGTCTTTTAGGGTATGTCTACACTTGCACCCTCTCTTGAGAGAGGGATGCAAATGAAGACATTCAAAATTGCAAATGAAGCCAGGATTTAAATATCCCGCACTTAATTTGCATATTTGTGTCATGGCACTATTTCGAAATAGTGCTATTTCGAAATAACGGATGGTGTTAAGACACAGTTTTTTTGAGAGAAAACCATTCTCTCGAAATAACACCCTTCTCTCGAAATAACCCTTATTCCTCATACAATGAGGTTTACCAGTTATTTTGAGAGAAGGGTTTTCTCTCGAAATAACTGCGTTTTAGCAGCGTCTTTTATTTCGAAATAGCGCCATAACGCGAATATGCAAATGAAGTGCGGGATATTACAATCCCGGCTTCATTTGCAATTTTGTATGTCTTCATTTGCATCCCTCTCTCAAAAAAGGTGCAAGTGTAGACATACCCTTAGATTTCTTTCCACTCTTTTTGTACATGTGTGTGGTATACAAGTAACTCAAGTACAATAGATTTATAATTAATTTTCATTGGAAGATGGGAATGGATTCTCTTACACAGTGTTATTAGGTTTAATCTTTCTTTCATTAATATGGTTCTAATATTTCTGTGACAGAGCTGGGCAACACAGATGATCCAGCACCCTGATCACTGCAGTCTAGTTAATGGCCCTAGAGAGCATGTCTGATGGATTAGGCTGGTCAGAGGAGAATTATGAGGCTAATTAGTCCAATAGGCTGAAATAGCAAAGACAGGAAAAGGGTAAAGATGTTTCAATAGTCTTAAGGCCTAAAGAGATCTCCCAGAGGAACATTCCTTGGCTGTGTCTACACTGCACCCCTTTTCCGGAAAAGAGATGCAGATTAGACCAGTTAGAATTGCAAATCCGTGGGGGATTTAAATATCCCCCGCGGCATTTGCATTTACATGGCTGCCGTTTTTTCCGGCTTGGGGATAAGCTGGAGAAAAGCGCCAGTCTAGACGCGATTCTCCGGAAAATAAGCCCTTTTCCGGAGGATTTCTTATACTTTCAAGTAGGAATAAGAAATCCTTCGGAAAAGGGCTTATTTTCCGGAGAATTGCGTCTAGACTGGTGCTTTTCTCCGGCTTATCCCCAAGCCGGAAAAAAGCGGCAGCCATGTACATGCAAATGCCGCGGGAGATATTTAAATCCCCCGCGGATTTGCAATTCCGACTGGTCTAATCTGCATCCCTTTTCCGGAAAAGGGCTGCAGTGTAGACACAGACCTTCTGTCCCCCTCCTACCTTGACCAAAGGAGTTAAGGATTGAGTTTGTACAGGGCTACTCAACTTTGGAAGCCCCGGGGGCCACAACAATACTCACAGCACATGCCGAGGGCCGTAACTTAAGTGTGGTTGCATATACATGTAAACATATATTCAAATATGTGCAGATAGCTTCTTTCCCACTGACGGGCATGAATACAAAGATTAAGACAAGACTACACAATACGCAGGCCCCATTAAGTCAGTTCTGCTGATGTTAATTAAATGCAATATTTACCTGATTTCCACCCATATGACAGCACTTTTAATGAGCAATGACAGTCCAGGAATTTAACTACTAAAAGGCACATCAACAGAAGACAATTATATTGAGTACTTTTTTGTTTTGGCTTCCACCCCCCAGCCACGTGGTGAGCCCCACGTAAACCAATACCACACCGCGGACTGCAAACAAATGGGCTGTGTTGAGTAGCCCTGAGTTAGTATAAATACAGGGCTGCATAAGTCTGTAAAGATGGTGGGGAAGGACACTGAAATAAACCCCAAGATGCTTACCAGAAAAAGGTTTTTAAGTGGTTAGTAACTTGAAAAGAGACTGGAGTAGGACCCTGCACTGTTATAATTTCTCTTTACTTTTTAATTAAAATTGATGACAAATGTTTAAAATTGATATAAATATTCAAGAACAAATTAGCTGATAATTAAATGCAACTATTGGGCAACCTCATACTACATTAGTTGCATTTCTAGGCCTGCCAGTTAATATGGCAGCTATCCAAGAACACAGAGACATGACATACCACCTATGGCAACTGAAACTTTGATAGCAGGTTACAGGCAAACAAAAGCGTTCTCCATTATGTTAAGACAGTTGGGAGACTGGTAAATGGAAGAGACAAGATGACCAACTTCAGTTAGTAAATGAGTAAATACCACATCAAAAAAGACCAAAAAGGAGATGAATATTTAGATCTTTGAATTTGCCGAGTTGGGGCTGGGAGTGGAGCCATGGCTGCTGGAGGGGAAGGGGAGGCAGATAGGAAGAAGGAGACCAAGGCTGGGGCCTGCAGCCAGAATCCCAGGTGCAGGGCCTGTAGCAGAGCCCTGAATGCAGGGCCAGCAGCTGGAGCCAGGAGTAGAGTGGTACTCCCTCCCTGCCCTGTATAGAGGCTGGCCCAGGCCACAGCCCCACTCCTCCCTCCCCCTAACATTCCTCAGTGCCCCCATTGTGGGGTACGCTCCACAGATAGGAGACTTCAGACTTAAATGCATTTCAGTAGCCAAAGAGGGATAAAATAATTGCAACCAAAATATTATGAAGTGTACCTCAGAGCAGAATTTGATCTTGAGCATTTGCACGTTGTGCTGTCTTATGGATTGCTGTTAGAAGTGACAACTCAAGCTGTAAATTTTGCTGGTCTGCGGGGCCCAAGAAAAAAATACGGAGGGACAGTACTCTACATATGAAGCCTCTTGGGAGCTGGAGAAGGAGAGAGTTTGTATACACATTAACAAGAGAAATTATCTGTGCACCTTAAATAGAATTTGAGGCATGATTTAAGGATATTGTCTCTCTATGCAACATTACCTCTCAACTTTCCGGGTTCAGAAAGGTAAGTGCTGAGTCACTCTGTACTTTGTTGCTATGTAATGTGGGCTAAAAGAACTTTGGAGCATCTCCCTGAAGGCACACCACCAAAACTAGGCCAGAAAGCCTTTCTGCTGCAGCTGCTAAACATTAAATCATAGAGGGGTGCTAGGAGGAGCCCTAGGTCTTTATGCCAAACTGTGTGAGGCTCTGTAAGGACATATTCACATAGCAAAAGAGAAGCCTTTTGGACTGTGGAACCTAGGCATCCCATTTACACTTGTGGAAAGAAAGTAAATTGCCAGTTTTAATGGAGTGTTAAAAAGGAAAACAAGCAGCCTAAAAATCTTCAGTTAAACAGTTCATTGATAGTGTTGGTTGGAAAATGTCAACTGAAATAAAATTTCCTAAGAATCAATTCAGGGCTAGCAAGAAATCATAAACATTTTCACAAAAATATTTTCTATTGCCTGACCAGGTTTCTACAAAGGGTAGGAAACTTTCTCAAAATCATTCAAAAAAAGGGAGGAAAATATCACTGTGAACATTCTATTTCTGTTTCCAGAACAACTAGTTTCAGGCAACTCCTTTGGTGCTTACATATTTACAGTTCATAGCACTCCAAATAGTTTAAGTATGCTTGTTAGCCAATGTATTTTCCAGTAACTGAAATATTAACAGTAAAAAAGGGCAAAACTACTTAAGTGAAACAAGAAACAGCCAAAAACTTGCATCAGGTTGCAATAATGTGACAATTCAAAAAATTACTTACTAGATTAAAATAAAATCCCTCCTTTAAAACAGAAATGTTCTAAAACACAAATGGACAACTTGAGTGGCAATAAGAATTGTGATGATGAGAAATCTTTAAAGTAAAATAAACCATGGGAAAATTATACAAATTCTACCTAAACAAAAGTTTATGCCACTATTAAACCCTGGAAATTGTTCTGATATATAATTAATATAATTATCCTGTCATTATAATTTGATATAATTAACATGTTGTTAATTAGCATTTTTATTATATTAGTATTGTACCCAAAAATGTGCTAGATATCTTAGGCCTCAATTTTGCAATCTGTGTGAAGTCAGCAGAGTAGTTAGCACATATTTAACTTAGGGAAAGGGGCGTGAGCCCTTGATTAAACCTATGCATAAGTGCTTTGATGAATAGTGGTGGTTTTAAGCATATGCTTAAGTGTTTTGCTATATCTGGGCTTACAACATATGTTTAAATAGCACAGGGTCATATGTCCCACCTGTAAATTGACTCTTCCATCTGCACTGTACCCCTAACATGCTGGGTATCAATTTAGCACTCACTCAAAGAGAAGAGTGCCACCTACTGAACCACTAATAAGCAGAGATCAGATTTCTGTGAAGATGAATATCATGATTAGAGATACTGTGTTTTTCCCCCCCCAGACCACTATAAGATAGGGTTAGTTCTAGCTACATGCATGAGAACTACTTTACCTCAAAAGGGTCTTATGTGGCTCAGTGAGTTAATCTTTGTAAAATTCTTTGATGGAAAATTCTGTGAGTGAAATTCTTGCTCCATTATAATCAATATGAGTTTTATTATTGACTTAAATAGGGACAAGATTTCATAATATAAAAGAAGAAAAACACCAGGGTTTTTATGAAAGATGGACAGCATTGTTTAAAAAATACTGCTCTCAATACATTTTCAATTGTAATTGAATACAGCTATGGTCACTGACCTTTTGTTGATGCAAACTGAATGTTTAAGCAGAGGCTGTTTATTTTCATGTAGATGAAAGAGACAAGACAAAAGAGGCCTCTCCAAAAAGTGGTTCACTGAAGGAGCCATGTCTCCTGTTTCACTAACTGATAGACAGATCCTTCAGTTTGCATTGATAAACGCTCGACATGGCTCAGCCACTGCCCTGTCATCAGTCTTGTCCAACAAGATAACTGACTCATCCAGAGTGCATGGGAGAATAACAGTGTTACTGTGGCATAGCCAAAATACAGGGAGAGAGGGGGGAGGGGGAGAGATGTTTTTCTGGGATGGGGGTTAGAACATAAAGTGAGAAATTCTTTACATGCCTTCCCATTTTCATGGCCTAGTGGCAGTGATGAAGGAAAAAGTGCACTCTGACATGCCGATATTTATTCTCTTTCTCTTTAATTGTGTGCAGCCATACCATATTGTGTTATGACTCACAGCATACCTCCCTAGCCTAACCAGGGAAAGATCAGGTACTTAGGAAGAAGTACTTAGAAGTTCTCCCAGAAGTATCTAGATGCACAGTGTGGTTAAGTGGATGGCACTCTTTGTTCTGAATTCTTACACGCCACTGCGATTGGACTTTCAGAGGTGTCATTTGGGCTAGATCCTCCACTTGTGTAAATAATAGTACAGTAAAGGATAAGTTAAAGAATGTGAGATACTACATTAATTAAAGGATACATGAAAAAATTCTTATTAGCTAAGTACTCTTAATCAGCTTCATTTAGAATGGTAATAGAGATGTAATCCTGTTAGTCTGGTCTGGTCTGAAACAAAAGACAGGAATATGCAGATTACTATTCTACATGCAAGGCACTACATTTAGCCATTTGGAATGGAAATCCATCAACCATATGAAAAAACTTGCACAGATCCAGACAGACATCATCTTTCATTAGCTCATCACCTAATAAACCATCTTGTTAGTCTTTAAAGTGATGCATAGTCCTGTATTTTGTTTCATTTAGAATGGACACTCTAATTGACAATTTCTTTTCCCTTTTTTTTCCTTCTTTTTCCTTCTTCCCCTCCCCCATTCCTTCTCTGTGTTATTTATTTGAAAACTGGACCCCTTAAACTCCATTATCTGAAGAAGTGGGTTGTGCCCATGAAAGCTCATGATACCATCTACATTTTTTGTTAGTCTCTAAAGTGCTGCAAGACTGTTAGTTGTTTTTTAAGTTTTTACATTAAAGAATGTGAGATACTATGGTAAATGAGACCACAAAGATGCTAAAGATAGAAAGATGAAGCTAACAAATATTAGACAGTTGAAGTCAGTGGAGATAAAACTATTTATATCAGTCAAAAAACTGGTCTTGAGATATTGCATTGCACCATCTTAAAGATTTAAGGCTTTGGTTAAATTCCAACTCATTATTATTGTATCCAACTCTACCTACTTTAATTCTCACCTCAATTTCAATTGGGTATAGTATAGTCTCACCTCACTTGCCACTGCTATGCTGGAGCTTCCACATTTACTTATTGACAATAAAATGTACAGAATTTTAAAATATTGTACACAGAATATTTTTGGTGCCAAATGCCCTCAGGAATATGGGGTGCTGTGCAGTTTTGGGGATGCTCAGCAGGAGGTGGGTGGGAGGGCACTGGGCATAACATTTTGTGATGATCTCTATTTTTAAAGGAGTTAAAATGAAAATGATGAGCAAATCTTTACACAGAATAACAAGTCCCAGAGGGGAAGCTGTGTTAGTCTGTATTTGTAAAAACAAGGAGTCTTTTAGCACCTTAAAGACTTGTAGATTTTATTGAGAATAAGCTTTTGTGGGTAAAACCACTTTGTCCGTGTATCTGATGAAGTGGGTTTTACCCACAAAAACTTATGTCCAATAAAAGCTGTTAGTCTTTAAGGTGCCAAAGGAATCTTCATTGTTTTTACAGAATAACAGTTCTCAAATAGGTCTAAATTCTGTCACCTCTGTTCAAGTAGGTCACTCCACAAATTGTCCTAGCACCTTCAAAGAGAACACTATGAGTAGAATCTGACTTTAGTGGTACATCTATAAGAGCCTTTGTCTTGATACTCACCGGGGACTGAACTGGAAGCTGGAAGGATTCATGAATTTTTGTAGACTGAGCTAAATAGCCAGCTCCTGAAACTCTTCTTTATTACACATACAAATCAGACACAGTGGGCAATAAAATGCACTATGTCCAGTGAGTTTTTGGATCTAAAGCTGAATCAGTCCAGGACCTCACAAAAGAAAATATTCTGGACCAGTTAAATAATTCAGATAGAAAATAGATACAATTTCCTTTGGGGAAGAAAGTGAACTACAATATAATGGGTTGTTTTGTTGGACAAGAGGATGCTACACATGACATTGTAGAAATTAGGCCATTGTGTAATGCATCAGATTTCTTTTTAATTTGATTCTCTAAATGGTAGGAGTTATTTGTAGTTTTCATTCTACCATCTGCATTCATTCACAGTGCCCACTGCCCATTTATGACTGTGGCTGCTGATGCTTTTTCTAGGAAAATATATACACAATATGGAGGAAGGGAAGAGAAATATGCTAAAGAATTGGCCAGGGGAGGGAAGGAGGCTGCTATCTTGGCCCTGGTCTACACCCTATTTTGAAATAGCAAGCAGAGCATCTACACTACCAAACCCGTTAACGGGCTGGTTATTTTGAAATAACTCCTGCTTTCCACGAGAAATAATGCTTATTTCAAAATAGCTGCAGGGAGGATGCTGCACTGCTGCTATTTTGAAATAATTACTTCCCAGTGTTTCCTGGGGCTCTACGTCTAGACTGCAAGCCTCTTTTGAAAGAGAGCATCTAGACTACAACCAATACTTTCGAAAAAGCAAGTCACTTTTTCAAAAGAGAGTCTAGATGCTCTCTTTCGAAAATGCACAGTTTGCATTCAATAGCACCTTCTTTCGAAAGAGTACTTTCAAAAAAAGCCATTATTCCTTGTAAAATGAGGTTGACCATTATAGAAAAAAACTGCTGCTTTCTTTCTATTTAGCTTTGAAAGAACATGGCTGCAGTCTAGATGAAGGTGAAGTTTTTTTGAAAAAGGCTACTTTTTCCGAAAAAAACCTGTAGTCTAGACACACTCCCAATGTGTGGACACACTATTGTGAAATAGTTATTTCTGGAGTTCTTATTTTGAAATAAATTATTTTAAATAATTTCATAGTGTAGACATGCCCCTTGTAGAAAAACAAGGAAATGTAAGAAAGAAAGGTGATTAAGGGAGCTGGTAAAAAATTATCAATGTGTTCAAAATTTGACAGAAAGGTTTGCCAATGCATATGGATTTTGCACATGCATTTGCACACTGGACTTTTTCCACATTATTTCCCCCCTCAGTTTTGGCTCATTCTAACTCTTAAGGACGAGACATCCTTCCTTCCTCAACTGCTGAGCTATTTGGGTCTCTGGTGTGTGTGTATGAGTCCAGAAGAGAGGAAGCATCTGTCAGCTGGCCCACATGCAAGTGAACGGGGAGTGGGTGAAAGGAGGTGGGGAGTAGCATGGGGATCATAGATCTGCATGAGGTAACAAAAGCTGGGTGACTTTATTTCCTTTTTGGAGCAAGAGAAGAAACTAGGGAAGGCACCAAGACTCAGTCTCTGTGTTGCATTCTTGGTAGAATCCTGTTGGACATTGCATTGCATTTCATTAAAGGCTCAGTCTGATCTTAAATAAGGTCTCAATTTAGGAAACCCTTACTCATGTTTAAGTCTGTCTATACTCAGGACAGCAGTTAAGCATGTGTTTAACTTTAGGCATGTTCTGACATCCCATTGACTTCACATGCGTAACTGCTGCCTTGTATAGCCTAGGGAAGCTTTCTTGAACTGGTGTCTAAATACAGATTATAAATACAGATTATAAATACAGAAAGCTGGGGGAAAGCAATAAAGAAAGCTGTGTAATATATACAGCTGACAAAACAGATGGTCCAATGATTAAGGAGATAAGCTGGTTTCAGAAAATAGGGGTTTCAATTCCTTATCCTCCATAGGCTTTCCATGAAAACTTGGGCAAATCTCTTGGGCTTTCTAAAACTCAGTTTCTCCATTGGTAAAAAGATAATACTTCACCAGGAGGGTAAAAGAATACATTAAAGAAAGTGAGATACTATGGTAAATGAGGCCATAAAAATGCCAGTGTTAGAAAGATGAAGCTAACAAATATTAGGCAAAACTTTAAAAGCAACAAATACTCTGGTAGCACTTTAAAGACTAACAAAACATGTAGACAGTATCATGAGCTTTTCTGGGCACAGCCCACTCCAGTTTAAATATTAGGCAGTTTAGAATTCATGCAAACTTTTAAAAGACAAATGAATGAGCACTGTAGAAATGTGTTTTATTTAGTATTTAATAGATTCTAACACTCAGGTCTATTGTTGGCATTTGTATACTGATGATAATCTTTTATACATTTTACAACACTTTGCATACTGAAGAAGCACCAATTGCTTCATAAACTTTAAGGTACATGCATGCAAAAGCCACCAACTATGCCACTAAAAGGTGGCTGCCTCTTGAGCGTCATTATAACTAAATGTTGCATACTGTCGCACTTTTTAAACACAAACATGAAAGACCAAAAAGGAGGTGGGGGAGGTCAATTACTTTTGCAGAAGCTGCAATTTCTTTCAGAAAACCTGTCATTGACATCTTGTTGTGGAAAACATTTTGTCATGCACATCAGTGTTTCTTTTTAAGAGGATGAATCTAGTGAAAGAGTCAAACTAACAATCATAATGTGACAGACATTTTAAGACACTGTTCTCATCAATCAAACTGATAATGAGGTGGCAAATTGCTGTCTTACAGCACAGCTAAAAAGGCAACTACTTCAGAAGGTGTCAATGAAAATGTCAAAGGATTGTCCCCAGGGGAGTTTGAGAAGGTTCTCAGAAACCTTTTTGTGAAGCATGAATACAGAATACTTTATTGATCACTAAAGAAGTTGCACTGACATGCTATTTCCCTATGACATTTGAACCATCAATTTCCTAACTCATGGGGAGCACTCCTTAGGAGTTTTAGTTCACCTTCCTATGTACTTAGAAATAATTGTTTTAATATTGTACATAACCTTTAACATATTAACAGCAAAAGCAACATTTCACACATTTAAAGCATGTAAAATGGATGGAAATTATTAGCAGCAAGTGATAATCATCACTAATAATCATAATTAACTTTTACAGAGATTCCAATTCTTACTCATGTTGAATAGTCCCTTTTATCCTGAGCTGCCTGTTGACAATTTATGGAGTGATGTGCCACTAAACTAGAGTGTGGCCCACAGTGATTTTCATCCATGTTATTGCAATCTGTGGCCTGAGCGTTTCATGTGGCCTGGTTAGGTTCTATGTGTGGCACAAAACATATTGTTTACTGTTGCCCATGCACAGGGTTGCCAGATTTTTTGTCTGCGTATTTTTTTCCTACCAGTATTACAAAAGTGACACACACTTAAAGCAAGAGAATGTGAAGCGAAGTGCGTGCTGATTTCACACAACGTTGTGAGAGTCATACACTCCTTTTGCGTCTAATCAAAGTGTGTGGGCCCCCGGCTCCACAGCCCCAGAAAGGGTGGGGCCAAAGGCAGTCAGCCCTTAGCACCGCACAGACCACACCAGCTCTAAGAACTGTGCAGCACATGCAGAGCAACACTCGAGTGGCAATTCAAAAGGGCCTGGGGTTCCAGCCACTGTTGCTGCTGCAGTAGCGGTGGCAGTGGCTGGGAGTTTTAGACCCCTTTGAATCTCTAGGCCCCAGAGCAATTGTCCCCTTTGCCTCCCATTAGTGGGCCCAGCTGCAGCAGTTCAATTGGCACACTCCAAAAATTCTGGGTATGCAAGCAAGCTAAGAAAACTACCTTATCCCCGGGAGATAGTCTTGGTTTCAACAGTCTTGTAGCCCACTGAGATGGAGGGTCACTCAAGCAGCCCACTCTCACTGATCCACATCCTTAATGTGTCGACTTCATGAGAGAGAAGTATAGTCTTGGGATTAGAGTATTTCCGGCTCTTGTGATTATCACGAGTCTTGTGAAATTTAATGCCTTTTCTGAAAGCCCCGGCTCTGAAGTCATAATTATGTGCATACTGCTGCATTCATTCCAGTAATAATTTCCTAGTTCTCGTGTTCGTGGAAAAACCTTGAAAAGAGAAACACTGAAGGCTCAATACCCAGGAATCACATAAAAAGGGCCCCCCAAATAAAACAAAGCCCATATGATTTCATGCCATGCTCATGGTATTTGGGGGTCTGAGTCAAGATTTGGACACTGGGGCTAAATCCAGATTAGGACTCAAGGGATCTGGACTCAGCTACTAGATGAGCAACTGACTCCCTGTGCATATGTCTACAATGCTGCTGGACGGTCTTATTCCCAGCACAGATAGACTGACTTGCTATGCTAAACATAGCATTGTGGATGTTGTGCAATTGGTGCTGGCTCAGGCAAGCTGCTTGCGTTCACATCCGCCCAACTGCCTGGGTCTGAGTTTGGTAACTAGCCCAAACTGCCTCCAGTGCTATAACATCCATGCTGCCATTTATGTGAATTAAGTTGAACTGAGCTAACACACTCATTTACTTTTCTTGGGAATCAAGATAGGAGAGGTAATATCTTATATTGGCCCAAATTCAGCTGGTGAAAGAGACATACTTTTGAGCTCTTTTTCATGTTGGGACAGGAACTCATCTTCTTTTATGGCTGTTAAGAGTTGATTGTAAAACAGGAAAATCATCTGCAAAAAAATAAAATGTCAAAATTATTTTGATTATGCAGTCAACAATGCATCCATTTCCATACTTGCCGCACCAGATTTTAACCAATGTTTGAATCCAAATGTATTTTAAATCACTTTTTAAAAATTTCATTTCCAAAGTGCCGTTTTGAATAAGTAAGTTTGAGTTTTATTAAATAAAACATTTCTGTAATGAGTTAAAAATACTGAGATAAAATCTGATAAAATTTTCACGAATTGTTCCATTTATTTTAAAAAGGCAATTTTTCAATGAAAAAGCTAATGCAAAAGATTTCAACCCTTATCCAGGTTTGTATGGTACCTTGTTTCTAGTTGTCAGTGGGGACAAAAATAAATTCTATGAAATAATAATTGAAATAAAACTTTATATTTTTACTTATATAGTATAGGTCAAATATCTTCAGCATAAAGCTCAATTAGTGTGTATAATTATATGTGTATATCAGACACTTGAAGGAGCAACTTATAATTAGTGATAGAAATGTAGCCGTGTTAGTCTGGTGTTTCAACTTATAATTAAATACTATTACCTGATAAGTATGTGCATGCAAATTGAATGAAGACTCCCATACAAATTCACATGAATTTTGCATGTGTAGTTGCACATTGGGTGTGTTTGAAAAATCTAGCCATCTGGGAGAAAGTTTAGGCATTAAAAATTACTATAAGCCAATTTTAAGGTTTTCTTGTACAGACTCACTCAGCTATCCCCCTGAAAGTTATCTACTCACTTTTTTTCTTCCTCCCCTCTCCCTCGTTCCCTTATTTATTTTTGGATTTGGACTTCCAATACTCCGGTCATCTGAAGAAGTAGGTTGTGTCCACGAAAGCTCATGATACCATCTACATGTTTTGTTAGTCTTTAAAGACTCTGTTGTTTTTTAAGTGTTTCCTGTTACAGGCTACCCTTGTGAGGCTTATAAGCTAATTGGTTTACATTTATCTTTTCCATGCATTTAATTGAATATTAATAAAGGAACAGATTAGCACAAATGAAAAGTACCCCAAATCCTTAGATGTTCAGTATGAGCCTCTAAAATTATACTATATCACTGGGGGAAAAAATTAACTAAAACAAAATGTATTATCACTTTAAAATCTGGTTGCATCCCCACGGAGAAGACAATGGTTAGACTTGGCAACAAGAAACTTGATATGCAAAAATACGTCTACACTGCACCTGGGAGTGACGCTCCCCATCTGGCTCCACAGACCTGTATAAGTGGGGTTTAAGCTACCATGCTACAAAATAGATATATAATGTTGCCGTTTGGGCCCAAGCCCACGGCCATTCCACTATGGTCCACAGTCTAGGCCAATATGCAATATCTACACAGCCATTTTTAGTGCACTACAGCAAGCCTCATTAACACAAGTCTGTTGGGTCCTTAATAGGTCATTTCTATTTCTAACTACTGTGAGTCTATGAAACGATTTATTGACCAATGGCTTTACTCTATCCTTATGAATTATATATTTCAAAGCGTTTATGAACTTGATCCAATTTCCATTAAAATCAATGGAAGGATGCTCATTGACAATTACTATTTATTATTAATTATTATTATTATTATTATGGTAGTAGTGCCTTGGGAGCAACCAAAAATGCGCTTCCATTATAGTAAGTCCTGGATGGACAAAGCATAATAGACTATCCCAACAAGCTTACAATCTCTATAGATAATACAGACACAGTGAGGGAAAAGAGATAGAAAGGGAGCTGAATCAGGCCCTGGACTATTACATATAATGGATTCAGATCTGGATAATGAATATCCTGGAATTCAATATCCTAATTAACATGGGGGAACAGGGCGCACATGCACTTTTCTGTCCTTTTTATATATTACAAATGCTTAAACCCTTATTTAAAAGTTTTTGACCTAAAAAGAAACCCCAGTTGAATCTTGAACTACAAGCTTTGTTTGGTCTGAATTTTTATCATTTTTTTTTGACTGAATTTACATTGTTTTCTTGGTAAGTCATAACATGAACAAGTGAAGGATGATAAATCTTAACTGTGCAGCAGCATAGAAAACACTAGAGGCTTTGCCATGAGTGGGGCCAAGAAGTGGTGGATCTGGGGGCTTCCTATACTCGGATCTCTGTGTGAGAGCACCACTGAGTAAGGTTTTTAGCCCTAGAAGGGCATTATTAGTAAGCTAATTCAGGGATATTTCCCTTTGCTTCCGAAAAATCTCACAAACTCTGTTAGTGCCAGATGTTTTTTCAGACAGCCACATACAAATACCATTGCTGCCATACTGTCTCTGATCATTGTCATTGGGCATTTTGCCTAAGCAAAGACTAAGAATTTGGGTCATGTAGCATTAACATCCAAATACTATTGGGTGTGGACTTTAACCTAGACATCTGAATGGATTTTTTTTTTAATTTTGAAAAACATGTTTGCAGCCTGCCCCAGTGAGGAAAATCTGATTTTACTGTTTTTAAAATGTTGCTCTTGTGATACATGAGGCAATTAGATGAAGCTTGAGTCTCCTTCATCTAGGCCTTTTCCAAAGAGGTGGACAATAGGACGCTGCTGTTCTGAGGATGCCCTACAGCGGTCAGTCAATTTTTCCCAATCTGAAGAGTTGTAAGAATTTTGAGACATCATAAGCAATGAAAGCCCACAGCTGCTATTCACATCCTGAAATTAGTCCCTCTCCAAAAGACTCTTGTATTATTATGTGATCCTGTCTTGTCACCTACTCTGTCATTTCCTAAACTCTGATGTTCTTTACAGCATCTCTGGCAATTAAAAAACATATGTATCATGGCTGATTACTCCCGCCCAATGAGATGACTGCAGTGACATTTTAATCTAGAGTGAAGAATGCATAATTTAAGAAATAGGCCTAACCTGTGCAGAAAAACCAGTTTAATTTCCCTGTGTAATAGACCAATGTCCTTAGCCTGATTTGAGAATAATTTATTTGGTTTAATTTAAATTTGTCTCCTAAAAAAAGCTGCACTTATACAGACATAAGTATAGACATAGGCATTTCCACTGGTTTAGCAAAATCACTTTAAATTTACACTTTATATTATACCATATAGATAAAGCCTTTCAAAAAGGGATTTTTAAATACAACAGTTTTGATTCAATAAAGCACTTTTACATGAGCCTAAGTCCTATTGAAGTCAATTAAATTTATACACAAGCTTCAAATTAGGCCTTCCTGAATCATGGATCTAATCCTGCTCACATTGAAATCACTAGCAAAACTCTTCTGGACTTCAATAGAGTTAGAACTGGGCTCTGACAAGTTAGCATTTACTTTGGCAAAGCCCTTTACCTGTGATTTGTGTGTTTGCTTTATGGCTTAATGAATGTTGGTTTCTAGATTCGACTCCAAAATGTATTTAAGTACTCTGTAGTATAGCGATGAAGTGTGTTTCAACATTATCTATAGCTTTGGTCTGCCTCTGCAAGATTAATTTGGAAACCTGATATTTTGGGGGGACAATCATCTGGATCTGAGTTTTACAATTTAGAACTATCTTCATTATGGTCCTCGCTCCCTCTTTTTGACTCAGACATGATAGTTCATAGATTTATTTTGCTATCAAATAATGTTCCCCCTCTCCCCCTCAATTTTGAGATCATTCTGTCATTATAATTACATAGGCTTACGCAAATTTTATCTGAAACAAGTGGAGTGCGCCAATTGCTTCTAGCAATTCCATTTGGGAATTGCACCTTTCCTCTATCACAGTGGGTGAGCTCATTGTTATGCGCTTAAAAGATACTGATGTTAAAAGGGTTGGATTAAGCCCTGCTACAAAGAACAAAATTGATGTTTTTTAAAGAAGTTTAGGGAGAGATAGAGGAAGCCTTTACTCTAAAACTTGGTAAAATCTGTACCTGCTACAAAAAATACCCCAAACCCAACAACAACAAAACCCAGCAATATACAATCTGTTTTTGTATTTTAGCTTGTTTCGTAGAAATGATGTCCCTTGAAATGTTTTACAGAATTAGACTTAGTGTCTTTGCTCAACAGCACAAGGATGGAGGGCTCTGAGGAGTAGAAGGACCAATAAACATGTTATACATTGCAAATGGCTTTCTCTCGTCTGCTCATTATACAGATACTTAACACTTTTGGCTATCTCTGTAGCACTCCAACCAGGGTAAGTCAGCTCTGTGTCTTTGGTGCAAATACTGCAGTGTAGTCCTTAAGTAATACACTTACCTAAATAAATAGTATCCAAAAGGAAGAGAAATAGAGAGGGATCAAAGATATATATTCATCTGAAAAGAGTTGAAGACAAAGTGAATTTCTTCACTGCAGCTGGGCAGGTGCTTCCTAGCAGGTATGCGTAGATACACCTTAGCTATGCTTGAGCTAGCACAATAGCAGTGGGTATATTGCAGAACTGGCAGAACTTGGGCTAACTACCTTAGAATAAACGCATCTTGACTGCTGGGTACAGGTTGGGCTGCTAGCCTGAACCACTTCCCGTGCTACTCCTGGTTATGCTGCTATTTTTAATGTGCTACCATGAGTGGGAATAGTATTTGTCGGTCTGCCTGAGCTGCAAAGAGAGGTACCAGGAGATGGCAAAGGAGGGATTTGAATGTAGATAATGTGGCAGTTTTGCAGATTTTTATGGGGAGCCCCTCCCAAGTGTGTGGAGCAGCACTGGGAAAGGTAGCGGAGCTTCATGGGGCTGACGGGAGGCAAGTGCTGACAGCTGGAGTGAATGAGCGATGTTGGGTGGTAATTGACTGTGAAGGGCCTTGAAAGTGATTACAAGCAGCTTATGTTAGATGCAACTGAGATGCTGAAATGAATGGTGGAGAAAACAGAGTTGTTTAAGAAATGGGGAAGATGTCCCTGTCTTCTCTCTCTTTTTATATATATATATATATATATATATATATGCAAGAAGGCAGGAAGTCAAACACATAATGTGATGTGTTTTGTCCATCCACTGTATTCAAACCATATATATTTCCAATTGCCCTCCCCCAACTCACCCCTTCTTTTTTGTACATTCCAATCACCCACCTTTTTTTTACATTATTTTAGATTGACTGTAGCGTACAATGATACATCGCTGCAGTTTTTATCTGTTTCATCTAACACTGCTGGTCATTTAAAAAAAATCCAGATGTGCCCATAGGATTAGTCACTGCATAATATCATTTGATTTCCTGTGCCTCTTGAAACACTCTCCAAAACACAGAACATGCTAAAATTTAAGCATCCTTCATCCCCACTTTGATTCTCTCTTTCTCTCTCACACACACACAAACACTATTCATTTGACTGTTTAAACAAATTTGCTTTAGCTCCTTTTGTGTTTGCTTTCCCGGGCCACTCTGATCAATGACTTTACTGGCAAAAATGTTTGAGGAAATACTGAATTTTAAGCAACACTGAAACAAGTCACAGGAAGTCAATTCTGAATTTTCAAATGTCAGTATTTTCACCAGAAATCTGATCCTAAAACATACATACATCTAATCAGATGCAAATGGTTCTTGTGTGGCCAAAATATAAAGTGAAATACATATTTTCAAATGTAATTCCTTGGGAACTGTCCTGTAATTTCATTCTGTGTAATACAAATGCCAGCTGGACTAACAATAGCAATAGCAGCAATCCTTTTCACCTGTCTGAGAAAAGGATGTTGATGGGATAATTCCCTTTATTTCTGCCTTTAATGGAAAATCGAACATATAGAATATGATTCTGCTCTCCCTTAGATGCAGTATATACTGGAGTAATTCTATTGACTTCATCACACACACACATACACATGCAACATCATCAGGTGCTCTCATTTTTCCTTTATAAAAATGTTTTTATTAGTAGTAAATATCAATAATAACATTGAACTTATTGGATTAATTAGGGTGTTTTTACAGTGCAGATGAAAAGTAATATATGTATAGTAATCCGATACATTTCTATAAACTTCTTTAGCATGCAAGTTGATTGCAGAGATACAGAAGATGATCAAAACTTTCTCTTGCAAACTATAGTATGAAAGAGTGATACCATCTTCCTCAGTTTGTATAACTATATGGCTGCATCTAGACTGGCAAGATTTTGCGCAAAACCAATCGCTTTTGCGCAAAATCTTGCTGCCTGTCTATACTGGCCGTGAGTATTTGTGCAAGAACACTGACTTTGTACTGTAAAAATCAGTGGTTCTTGCCCAAATACTCCAACGTTCCCACTCAGGGATAAGCCCTCTTGCGCAACTGTTCTTGCACAAGAGGGCCAGTGTAGAAGCCAAGTTAATTTCTTGCGCAAGAAAGCCCGATGGCTAAAATGGCCATGGGAGCTTTCTTGCTCAAGAGAGCGTCTACACTGGCACGGATGCTTTTGTGCAAAAGCAAATCTTTTGCACAAAGGCACATGCCAGTATAGACGCTCTCTTGCTCAAATACTTTTAACGGAAAAACTTTTCCGTTAAAAGTATTTGTGCAAAATCATGCCAGTCTAGACGCAGCCTATGGCAAATGAACCCAAGCATTAATAGCATAGCTTTAAATACTAACATCCCAAATAAGTCAATAGCACCTAATTCCTCAAAAGGTATTTAGATACTTAATGCCCATTGATTTCCTACTGGATTTTTTCACTTTACCATATAACAGGCCCAGTATAACAGGAATCAGATTAGAGGTTAGGAACCCCTGAATTGGGTCATAGTCTTGGCAAGTCACTTCCCTAGCATCAGTTTCTCTATTTGCAGAACTGAGAACTATTTACTTGCCTCCCTGGAGTATTGTGAGGTTCAGTTAATGTTAATAAATTACATGAAGATTAATAGGATAATCTAAAAGGTCTTTTCTAAACCTAGCTTCTCCAATGCTATGAATGCATTTGAAGAGCTTTGAAGATATAACATGTTAAAATCTTGTCACCTTGCTTGATCATTATAAATAGCTGTGTATTTTAAATGAATCATGAGAAATCATTATCTGTCCCAGCCTCCGGAAGAACTGCAGATCTCTGCATTATATATACAGCTTTTCTAACATGATTATTTTCACTATTGATAGAATCAGACCATTCTAACTTAAAGGTGTCTATGCAATGTTATTGATGCAGAGTAAATTGGCTCTTTAAGCAGATCAAGGAAACAATCTGATGCTTTAACCCTTCAACACATCTAGCTTTGATGGCAAAACAACAAGGATTTATGAATATTGTGGCTGTTTTATTTTCTGCCCATAATTGTTAATAGTTCATAGCAATGATTTAAAAAAAGAACTGAAATAGTAATATAGGGTAAAAACAAAGGGAAGAACAGGTTAGGAACCCATATGAAAAAATGTGAGGTCTTTGAGGGTATAAGGACATTTCGTCTTATGACGTAAGACAGTTTCCTCCTGGGAAAACTAACACTTTGCTTAAAAAGAAAATAGATAGTCACAAAGTACAATCAGTTTGTTGTTTGATGTAACAATGTTATCAGGCTTTTTTTGTTTCTGTTCAAGGCATAAACGTAATTATTGAAGGAGGCTGTTTCATCTTCCCAGAGTACAAAAGTCCACTTGCTAATTGCCACATCAAATGATTTGGAGGACCCCAATAGAAACCTGCAAATGACTGTGAAAAAAATCAGGCCATCACTAAAGGCTAGATACTTTTTTTTTTGGTGATTTCCCATCACAGATTAGGTTACTTGGATGGTGACTTATCACACAGGAAGGGTCTGGCTGCAGATTAGTTCTGCACCATTGCAGGTCTGTTATGCCAGTCTCATCCTTGACCAAATCCATGGCTAGCACCCTTATTGTATTTTTGCAAAAAGCAAGAACATTGGACTGCCTAAGGAACAAAGAGAGCAGCAGAAGGCCTACTGTGTTACTAAAGTGTAACTTCTCTACTCTTGGTCATGCACCGGTGACATGAGTGCCAGGCCCTAGACTCTAGCCCCACACAGAGCCAAAAAAAAAGCAAAGCTGTCAGTCTCGGCGTGTTCAAAGACAACTCCTTTGTGAGGCTAAAACCATAGTGGCATGGTCCATATACTTGCTAAAGCATGCCAGGAGTCAAAAAGTCACAGTCCTCCTTTGTACTTATTGCCATTCACATTTTCTTCCATACTTGGTGCCCAATTACAGCTGCTGTAATTTTTTCTTGTTGGAAGCCATGTAAGTTTAGCCACCACTTATCTTATTCAGGTCATGACCTAATGTATTTAGGCTTTGCAAATATAAGTAACAGTTCCCTTATCAGTGTCACCAAGTCTCTTTAACACTTAGAAAGCAAAAAGATAAATATACTTGGCAGATACAGTTTGATCCATTGCTAAGCCTTCCATTTCACCGATGACCCTTGGAGCTGGCATTCACACATGTATTAACGGTTATAACCTTATACCCTTCAGGTAAGTTTCTGAAAGTGATCAATTTTTGTTTACAAAGATAGTCTTAGGTATGACAGCATACAAACCTCATCTGTAGCAATGAACTGTGGTTTTTATATGTCTAGCTGTAGAGTCTTTTATGCACATGCTTCCTAGAAAATAATTGGCCAGATTCTGATCTCACTTATACTAATTTTACACTAATCCAATTCTGTTGATCTCACTGGAGTTACTTCTGACCTACACCACTATAAGCTAGGTCAAGAATCAAAGTCCACTTAAAGCCAGATTCACACAAGCCAGATAATTTCAGCATTGCCATTAGAAACTTTAGCTTTTTTGCATTTCCTATCTTTTGGGGATGAACTGAGCACGTTAAACGTTACCTCTAGCACCTTGAACAGTAACGTCAGAAACTCATCATTATTAAACACGAAGTAAACTTTGAGGCTGACATTTTAAAGCTAAACCTAAGAAATCTGATGCCCAGTTTTTATTAACGTGAATGGGAAAGGACTATCAAAATCTCCTAGATGGCTTTGAAAATTTCAGCCTAATTTTTCATTATTTTGTTCTCAGCGTACAATGATATCCAGGCCAAATGATCCCTTATCTCCTTGAAACGAATGCACAACTTAAGTTGTTAGCATGAATTATATGGACACATCAAAGGGAGACTAGTCAAAAAAGTGTTGTTCTATGATTTTAAAAGTGATCGGCCTTAGAGTCAAATCTTGGTCCCATTGAAATCAGTAGAAATGTTGCCATAGATATTAGCCCATAGGTAATATATTGTTAGAACAGTGTGCTAACTCTACAAGAGCTGAACAGTTTTAAGTACACAGGTAAGGATTATTTCATTAGCCTGATTATCCTCTCACACCAGTATAAGCCATAAGAAACTTCACTTAAATCAACAGTTATAGCATCATGAGATGAAAGAAGATTAATAAGCAATATTGAGAATAGAATTTGTTTTTGTGAGTTTTATATGCCTTTTATTATTATATCCTGCATCACTATATAATGCTGTCTCTCAATAGGAAGAGCTTAAATGTAATCCCATTCTATTACCTGTATTTTATTAGATTTAGAACAATGTTGGTAAATACCAGAATCAACCCTTTAACTAATCATGGAGACATAACATCTTAAAATGCTTTTATAAACTACGAAGACTTAACAAGCTGTTATCAATTATTTTGTTCAAACTATGGACAATTTTTATGATACCTACAAACATCCTTTGAGTATCCCCCTTGAGTAAAGTATAATATGCTTTAATTGTCTAAAGTGCTTAAATGCTAGTTAGCTAATAGAAAAAAAGATAACATTTTAGGAAAATTAGAAACAACTTGCTACTTATGATGGCTCAGATTAATTATTTATTAAAAACATATTAAAGGCATGAAGTCAACCTTCCCATTTAAATATATACCCGTGTATTTAAAGGAGTATGATCCTTCATTTCAGGTCTGGCAAAGTGTGATGCTACACTCCTTACCCAGGCAAAGCTTCTATGGAAGTCAAAGAATTTGCTTGAATAGAAATTGCAGAATCATTTCCTTAACATTGATATTGACAAGATACTGTATCGTGATTAAACTTCTAACTCCCTATCACTAGTTAAGCCAATGGCTGAGAAATGAGTTAAGCTTTTGGTAAGTTCTAAAATTAACACTGAGTTTTTCTGACACGATACAGCAGATAGTGGAATAGAATTAATATCGTAAGGACTGCATTTTCAGCTCACGATGACCATATTTGCTGTCAGAATAAGCAAGTGTTTATTTATTCCTGTTTTTTGAGCAGCTCCAGTTTTTAAAGGGATCTTCATCATATCATTGTCAGGAAGAATCATGCAATGGAAATGAGAGGTATGCATTCTTGGAAAATAATAATTCAGTAAGCAAATTCTGTTTCCCTTTTTAGAAAAACTCTCTGGTTGCACAATCTGTCAAAATCAACAAGGGAAAGGGCCTTGCATACGTTTATCATATTGCTTTTCTAGATTCATCTAATTATCCTTTTCTTGCTTCCATACTTCAGTTCAGCTCTTTTTTTCACAGCTGAAATAAATCTCTAAATATTAGCAGTTTGTTCTTCAATAAATCCCAGACCTAGCTAGTGAATAGTAGGGATTTAGGGTTGGTTCCAGCCCTACCGAATGCACTAGGCACTTTGCCATCATCTTAAAGGGTGAATAAGATCAAACCCTTACTGAGTGGTCCTAAGTGAACCTATTGGGATGATAGTACCAAACCTTATATCCAAGCACTCCACACTTTGATAAACTTTGTCTCCAGATGCAGACTTTGCAGTTGTCTCATTCACGATAGTCGGGAAAACAAACCCTCAGGATTCAAATTCTTCCTGAGTTTGGGGAAGATGGAAATTAGTTCCAAACTCTTTGACTCAAATCTTTCTCTGATTTCATTTCCTTATAGTCCAAATCTCCCTATTGAGCACATCCCAGCAGCTTTTGGCTGAAGAGTCAGTTACACAGGATGCGTGGCAAATGTTACATTTTAAGATGTCCCTCTTACCTAGAGTTAAAATGCACAGGAGAACAAAGAGTAAGGTTTCTTTTTATTAATGATGTGTCAGGGTATGAAGATTCCTGAACATTTAGTAAAGGGATGTCAGGGAGGAGCAGCTGCACTGATTGAGAGAAGTGAAATCCAACTCCTTTTCATCTTCTAACTTATACAGCTCTTTGTAAAATTACACCACAGGACAATGTGTGAATAACTGCCAAGTAATGCATGATCCACCCAATTTAAAAGGTGATACAAATGGGGCTACCTGTGTTAATACTTCTCCATCCCCCAGCAGCTATTGTAGGCAACTGAGCCAGTGATGAGAAAACAGTGTCATAAATTGATTCAAGTAATTTGGGTTGATTCTTAGCTAATTATTTTATAGTTCATTGACCTCCAGCAAGTGTGAGAGCTGCAAACCTTATAGTCACAAGGTGCCATAAGACAGCTGCAAACAAAATGTCTTTGATCCAACAAATGGTGTGCCAGGGCAATTCTATCCAAGAAGCACTATGGCAAAGCCTCATAAAAAAGGCCATTGCCAAAATTAAACCAAATAAATAAATAAATTAAATAAATCAGGCCTACCTCTGCTATTCCAAACCTGTGCCCATGGGGAAACACTGACATGTGAAAAAGTCCAAAGAACTGACCCTACTTGTCACTAGCAAACCCTCATCTCTAATCCACTTACAAATCAGTGGGTATGAATGTGAACTATAAAGACATGTTCATTTGTGTTAATATAAAAACCAGTATAGAAAGAAATCTGATCAACTCTGACTCTCTAGGGGTATGTCTACACTAGCCCCCTAGATCGATCTAGGGAGGCTAACGAGGGCGACCAAAATTGCAAATCAAGCCCGGGATTTAAATATCCCACGCTTGATTTGCATGTTCCCAGACGGTCACCATTTCAGAAATTGACTAGCCCGAAGTAACTGCCTGCTTCTACACACGGCAGCGAAACGGGATTCTGAAATAAAGTCCTAACTCGGATTAGCTGGTATTCCTCCTGCAGTGAGGTTTACCAGCTAATTTGAGTTAGGGCTTTATTTCAGAATCCCGTTTCACTGCCGCGTGTAGACGCGAGCAGTTACTTCGGGCTAGTCAATTTCTAAAATGTCAACTGGCCGTGAACATGCAAATCAAGCGTGGGATATTTAAATCCCGCCCTTCATTTGCAATTTTGGTCACCCTCATTAGCCTCCCTAGATCGATCTAGGGGGCTAGTGTAGACATACCTTAAGGCTATATTTGTACTATAGCTTGTAGCAGGATAAGATATGATGCTGAAGAGGTTGATTTAAATAAATCACCTTCCTGTGCCACAGAAGTTACAGTGACATAAACACCTGTATAGACAGCACTGTTTCTGCAGGAGAGCTTCTCTCTCTGACATAGTCTGTCACTTGTGGGAGCTGGAGTAGTTAAGCTGACAGGAGAGCACTCACCCATCAGCTCAGAGCAGCTATATTAGAAAGCTTACAGAGCCACAGCTGCATTGGTACACCTGCCCCACTGTGAACCCCTCTAGTATGGCCAGGCCCTAAGACTTTGTAATGGGAGGGGACAGTTAGATATCTTGAAAAATCCTGTTAAAACAAGAACGCTGCTAAAGCCACATGGAATGGTTACAGAAAGCTTATACTCGAATCATAGAAATGTAGTACTGGAAGGGACCTCAAGAGGTCGTCTAGTCATGCCCCTTGTCCTGAGGCAGGACTGAGTATACCTCGGTCATTCCTGATAGGTGTTTGTCTAACCCAGTGGTCACCAAACAGTAGATCAGAATCTACTGGTAGATCTTGGAGCCTCTGACAGGTGATCCTGACTGGTTTGGCCAAGAGGCTATCAAGTGCCAGCACTTCAGCTGCCCTTCCCACCAGTGCTGTGCACCTCCTGCCCCTTGCCTTGGAGCTGCTCCCCCTCCCCTTGCAGGAGCCTCCTGCTTGCTGTGCCTGGTCTACACTACATTGGACGGTCGACGTAAGATACACAATTATGTAGCTGGAGTCAATGTATCTTACATCACAAATCCACGCTGTCCACACAGCAGGAGGCCAAAAGGAGCAAACCACTCCCATAAGCTTCCCTTACTCCTCATGAGGAACAGGAGTACCAATGCTGATGGAGGTGCCCATTGAGTTTGATCTAGTGGGTCTATACTAAACCTGCTAAATCAAACACTGGAAGATTGACCATGGCAGCCTGGATCTTCTGCATAGTGTAGACTTGCCCTAAGAATCATGGCAAAATCCTCCTCCCATTTACATCTTGGCAATTGACTTATAGACGAAAAGTGGTATAAGTAAAGGGGTAGCCTGGAAAAAAAAGTTGAAAGTAACACTAGAAGGTGGGGTGCTTAGGAAAAGTCAACAGGGTAAAAGTTAACATGCTATCTTGCTTAACGTTGTGCTAAGTATAGAAAGAACTCAAGAGATTTCAAATCTTCCATATAGGGACTGGCCTGAGCCAAAAAAGTTCAGGGATCTTTAGATGTGAGGTTTTGTTTTTAGGCCTGAGATTTTCAAAGGAGCCATTAATGGAGTTGTGTACCCAGCTATCACTGGATTTCAGTGATATTAAGGCACTTAATGCCCTTAAGATGGTTTGAAAATCCAATTCCAAATGTTTAAATGATCTCTTTGCACAATATTATGAATGAACTACATTTCCTAAGTCCATATCTAATATTAACACTGAAAGCGTATGCTAATATATAGCTGAACACACTTATAATAAACAGTCTCTAAAAACTGAGGTTCCATATTATGAGACTTTCCCTTTCTTTTCAAACATCATATTACAGCAAGATATCACAGGCTTAAAAGACATGATGGAAATAACAGGCCCAATCTTGCAGGGTTCTAAAAACCCTCAATTTCCATCAATTTCAAGAACAATGGAGGGTACTCTGCACTCTTAAGGGTCAGTCCCATTTTACATCCTTTTTGTTCATTTGCTTTCAGAAGGAAAGCACAGTAAAAGTTTCACATGAAAGGTGACAGATTGATAGCCTTGCTGTTAGTGGGTGGCAGTACTGCATTTGTAACCCACACTCCTCCTGAGTGTGGTGCTCTGTCCTATCTAGTGGCACTGAGACCACTTAGAGAAAGATTAATGAGCCTGCTCTTCAGTTTTGCCTACAGTCATGTAGCTTTTAACTAATATGGTAAAGGCTCATACACTAAGCTTAAGAGCGAGGTCCCAGGTTTGATCCTAACAACCAGGGTCCGTTAGTGTTGCACATTCAGATATCATGAGTTTGGCCCAATGTATCATGAAATTGGCTTTAAAAATCCTGATATTTTAATTAATTGTTGGGCTCCATAATCATGAGGGCTAGAAACTAACTTTTCAAGAAGTGAAAGCCAAGATTTGCATGAAGGTGTTAGACTCTAAGAGCCCGGCTTTAAGAAAAATACAAAATATTGAGACACACTAAAATCTTGAGAGCTGGCAACACTGCTGTTGATTGAAGTCCTTTGGTTTTACAATAGAACAACTGCAGGCTGTAGTTGTACAAAACTTCTCAGACTCTTCTGATGTATCTTATGGCTAAGTTTTGGAGCCCACCTTTTAAGATAAGAGCTTATTTATTCTTTGGGAAATATCTAAGGGTATGTCTACACTGTAGCCTGCTAAGATATATTTTCCCTATCTTATTCTTTTCTTGATTTTTTTTTTTTTTTTTGGTATGCTGGTAATGCAGGATGCCTACTGGATTAAATTCACTGTATGAGCCAGGTTTATTTCTTGTTATTTTCCAAGATATGTATTGTGTAAGGGCCTTTGAGGTTAGTTTGACAGTATTTGGAGACAATTACTCAATTTTGATTGGAACAAGTAAGTAAAGTCTACCAACTCCCACCAACTGACTTTTCATACTTCCACCAACCTAAAGTGCCTTATTTCCTGCACCTAACTACAATGTTCCTGCTCTTTTTCTTTGTTCCGGGAATTGGTCCAAAAAGACATCACTCTTCTCCTATGCATATTCATAGACCACCCCCACATGACATACAATCAGTTATAGGTACCCACAGAAATCTTAGGGTACCAGGCTAACTTTGGGTAATGGGTTGGAAATCCGGGATATTTTGGTGCCAAAAGGGGAATATAGGCCCAGGGATCAGGGAAGTTGAGGCTGCTGCAGCCGTCGCTGGCAGAGCCCACTCCGGAGTATAACCTGTTTTCTTTTGAAGTCAGAATCCTAGAATTTATCTTTACTCTATATTTCTATTTCTATCTTGTTTCATTTATTTTGTTAAAGTTTTGCTTCTAAGTATCTCATATTCCACCTGTACCCAAGGCCTTTCAGGTGAAAGGAGGTTGGTTCTTCCACACCCAGCCTTTGGGGAGACTAAGGTCCTGTGAGTATGAAATGCTGTTAGATCATTAGAATCTGTATACTTAAATACGTCTAGTTTAATTTAATTAATGCCATCTACAGAACAAATTTAATTAAACTGTGTGCCCAGTGCCATATTTTTTGTGGGCTTTGTGATTGTTACTCCCAGGGTCTCCCTGTTCACCGGCAGTTCGCACATGCACAGTGCGGGTCTGGCGCATGCGCAGTGCAGAGCTGGCAAGTGGTTTTCGCCGTGATCATCGAGCCCTTGTTATTCACATGGCAATACAAATAATTTTGATTGCATTTCCTGATTTGAAGTGTGACTGTTGACCACCTGCGGACTCTCACAAGGGGGAATCTTATGGTTCTACCCGCTTGTAACCTGGGATAGAGAGGACAAACTTAGAATCTCTGATCGGATTGGCTAGCCTTACCCACCTAAATTCCACTATAATTCCTTCCTAGGCTACAACACTGCATGGATGTTTTGGGATACCAGAGGTATTCCGAAATAGCTACCCTGCGTCTACACAAACCGCCCATTATTTCAAAATATTTTTCAAAATAATGGGCTCTGTTTCGCTATCCTGGTAAACCTTGTTGCACGAGGTTAAGGGATGGCTCAAAATAGCATGTTATTTTGAAATTTGGTGCTGTGTAGATGCACCAGATTTCAAATAGATTTGAAATAAGATACACAATTTGCACTATGCAATTAGCACTACGCAAATTGCATATCTTATTTCGAGTTTAGGGTACTGTGTAGATGCACCCTAAGGGTACATCTACACTAGCCCCCTAGATCGATCTAGGGAGGCTTATGAGGGTGACCGAAAATTGCAAATCAAGCCTGGGATTTAAATATCCCACGCTTGATTTGCATGTTCCCAGCCGGTCGCCATTTTAGAAATTGACTAGCCCAAAGTAACTGCCTGCATCTACACGTGGCAGTGAAATGGGATTCCAATTTAAAGCCCCTAAATTGAATTAGCTGGTAAACCTCATTGCAGGAGGAATACCAGCTAATTTGAGTTAGGGCTTTATTTCAGAACCCCGTTTCACTGTCGCATGTAGACGCGGGCAGTTACTTCGGGCTAATCAATTTCTAAAATGGCGACCGGTAGGGAACATGCAAATCAAGCGCAGGATATTTAAATCCCAGGCTTGATTTGCAATTTCAGTTGCTCTCATTAGCCTCCCTAGATCGATCTAGGGGCTAGTGTAGACGTACCCTAAGAGTTGCTATCAACTGGAACAAATTCAAGCCACACCAGTGTCAAAAGCTGTGTTTCCCATTACTTGTCTTCTCTACCATCCTATTTCTCATTATATTTTACATCTAGAGGAGTGTAAGATTTGAATTTCAAGTATGATTTTGTAAGAGATTGCAAGAGTCCTCCTTTTTCAGAGGAATGACATTGGGGAAAAATGTAACTTCTAAAAGGATAATAAAAATTAAGACAAGTTCAGGAATATTTCCAACAATCTTATCTCTTGTAAAATACCTATTTAAAAAGGAGACACTTTGTCTTAAAAAACCCAGAAGCCTGTGAGATTCCCACCATCTGGACAGAGTTCTTTTTCTTCCCAGATGAATTAGTTGTCAGGGGAGGAATTATTTTAGGCATCAAATAACCCCTGATTGTGAGTGACAGACTAACACAAGAGCAGATGCAAGGTTACTGCTGTCTATCCATGCAGAAAGGAGGGCCATGCTTGTACTTTTCACTGCGAACACTGACTTAGGTTATTAAAAGAGTAACTAGAAGTAGGTCAAAAACATAAAACTGTTCAAATCATTTACAATATTCTCTGTCAAATAGTGGATATTTTCCTGTTATTGCTGAGGGAAGGGGTCTTGAATGACTTATGCTAATGTACTACTGACACTAAAGTTCATAGAAATATGAACATATCGTTTCACTTAAAGAAGAATTTATATGATAGAATTTAGAGTTCAACAGAATTCTATAGACACTGTGTCTCTGGATAAAGCTCTTTTTTAGATGCTGAAGTTGTTGTAAATCCACATGAATATGGCTGCCATAAATAGCAATCTTCTGGATTCCTTCGAAGACATATGATCATGAGCACTGCAGCACATCTTGAAAAGATGCCTGGAATCATTTGAAAATAGAAATAATTAAAAACTCAGTATTCACCACCCCAGGTATTTGCAGTAACTGGGATATCTTCTTTACCTAGAAAAATAGCAATCACTCTACTTTTATGGAGTCTCTAATCATACCCATCATATACCTGTGCAGAGAATATTATGTATAACAATGTATTCTTCCATGTGGTGAAAGAAATATTGATATTAGAGTCATATGAAACGTTTCTATGCATCCACATAAAATTTACCTGATTACATATGTTTTGTTGCAAATTCAAAAATCAGACCAGGCTCACCCGAAGGATGACTAAGGTTTGTGATCTTTGCAAGTGTACCTGAAAAATTAAGACTGGTTCAGGTATGCCATTTGATTTCATATCCAAATCAATCTGAAGTTTATATGGGAGCCAAAGCAAATTTCAGTTAATTTGAATTTGAAAGCTCAAATGTGTGATTTTGAAAACTGCATAGATTAAAAAGGAAAATAATGTGTGCACATACTCAATAAAGAATCCATGTATAGCTAAATTCCCATGTTTTAAAAGCCAATGCGTACACTGTGTGCAGATAAAATAAACAGGGATATATAAATACGTACATGTTAAACATTAATGGCATCTTGCTATTAGTCTCTGCAGGACACCATGAAACATAAGAGCACTGTGGACTGCAGTAGCAGACAATACAGAAACAAAAAACAGTGCCATCTTGTGGTAAACAATATACTCAAAGTAGAAGAAGAGTTTCAAAATTCTCTTAAACTCACTGAAGAATTTTGAATTCAAACAAATTTCGAAACTACTTAACATCAGCAGCTAAAACAGAAAGTTGTTAGACAGCAAGGCCATGTATAAACTAGGAAACTATTTGGAAATGACTACATTTGAGTTAAGAACTCCCAATTTAACAATTCAAACTAGCGTGTCCTCATTATGGGGAAGCATCGAAATGAGTCCGAGGCAGGCTCTATTAATGTGGACTCACTACCTGGTACTTAGAGCCCCAGAAAGCTGTGGGGAGTAATTAGTCTGAATTACTCTGCTGAGTAATTATTTTGAAATAGCAGCACCAGACCGTCCACACTGCTGTTATTTCGAAATAACTATTTTGGAATTAGCATTATTCCCTTTGAAAAGCTGGAGTACAGATTTCAAATTCCACAGCCCATTATTTCAAAATAACAGGCCTGGTAGTGTGGACACGCCACTTATATATCTGGCTTTGGGAGGTGTTATTTCAAATTAAAGTCCTAGTGTAGACTAGGACCAACATAGGTAAACACACAAGGTCTGATTCACCATTGTGTTAATTCTATTTTACACTAGTGAATCTGCATCCTGTCCCTCATGACTTTTTTACATTAGAGGAGTGTAATATTTGAATTTCAAATACGATTTTGAAAGGGATTGCAAGAGTCTTCCTGTTTCAGAAGAATGACATTATCATGACAGAGGAAAGACTTAATTTCTAACAGGATAATAATAATTAATAATAATGCATTGAATTCAAACGCCTGAGCCACATTTAGCAGTTAAAGGAGCTGCCACAATCACTCAATAAGAGTGTGATAGAATCGGGGGTACAGATGAGGAATATTGATTTAGCAACTTGGCCACACTGCTTCTTAGAATTAATTAACAAGGCCTGTTTTTCCAAAAATAGATTCTCAACCATCTATCATGGTTTTGCATGAACAAATTAGCTCTTTTGCAATGTGCATGTGTTTTCTACCTCAGCCACTATATGAAACATGAAACTGGTCAATCAGTGCATTATTGCAACATTTGAAATTCCAGCATAACCAAAAATCAGCCACTATATTTTATCTGGGGTGAAATTCTGACCCTATTGAATCAACAGGAATGTTGCCATTTACTTCAGTGGGGCCGTGATTTCACCTTGTTGTACACATACATCTAACACCACACCGTATTTTCATTCTTACTACGAAGTATTTTTCCAAACTCATGTGATCTGTTTACCACTAGTAGTAATGACATAATAAAAGACTGATAATTATTTGTAAGAGCCATGTACTGTCTGGTACAGTATTTGACAATAAGTAATAAATAATCCGAAAACTACTCCATTAATATGATCCTTTTAATTGCTTTAGGATAAGGAAAACACTTTATGGGAAAGAACAGCTACAGTTTTGTCAATCAGAAGTTAGTTCTAAATTTCAAAGTAGAGAAACTCTCAGATTTTTTGATATAATTGTGGGCATTGAAAATAAGGAACCAGAGAGAGAGGAATATTGTTTAGACACATTCTTTATGAAATGTTAAGCAAATTTTCTTGTACGTTTTCAACCTAAGACTTAAGGTTAATGAGTTTATTTGTGTCATTAATTCTTGGCTCTTAAGAAATAGCACTAGTAATAAAGGGATTGAAATGTCTTTATCAAAGGCATGTCATTCATCATAAGTAATAAAGCCTACTCTTTGTCATAAACATTGGATTTAAGTGTTCTGCCTGTAGCCAGGAGAAAAGACTAACCTCTTTCACTTTAGCAAAATATTATAGGTAACTTTCGGGCAAAACTTAAGTAACCCCATTGCTGCTGAGATTTCAAGCTTCTGGATAAACAACCATTGGTTTTACAATGTTGTTGAAAGAAGTAGCTTTACATTTTACAACACCACACCTTTGAAAAGAGAATTCAGCTGATTTTTATTGATGAATAAATTCCAATCCCACAATTCCAGCTGACATCCATTGGGCCTGAGGATGCTCTGCACTACTGAAACATGAGGTTGAATGTGTTTCAAGAGGAGCACTGAAAAATAGAGGCACCCAGATGAGAAGCTGCTTTTGAAAGTTTTAGAGCAAATTGCATTCAACAGGTCACACAGTGAGTGGGGAATAAGAACCTATGTTGTTGTTTTTTCCAGACACAAAAGTACCTATATATGTTCTGTCTATATTGGCTCTTATTTTAGACTAAGGAAAACAACAAGAAAGAAAGTCAAAGTCACTAAAGATGAGCTGTGTGCATGTGTCTTTTTTGTAACAGGCTGCAGCAACTCCAAAAAAAGAATGGTTGATCTCTTTGCATATAGATTTCTTTGACATTTTGAAGTGCAGTACATTGAAAACAGAGGACTCATAAGTTCACAGCTATATATGTCACAGACCTGAAACGAGATCTGATGTAACTATTAGATAAATTCCCTGCCAAAGAGTCGTAAGGTCTATATTAAAAACAGGAGAGCCAACAGACTACACGGCCCCCGGGGCAGGAGGGAGGGCAGGGCTAGTTCCCAGAAGGGGCAAGGCCTCATGTGGAAGGGCTGGGGCTGGGGAAAGCCAGCCCTCTGTGCTGCCCAAAGTACAGTGCGCCCCCTCCCATCTCCCATAAGAGCCACAACACTCCAGGAGTGATTTAAAGGTCTACAGCTCTGGAGCCCTGCGTCCTTTGAATCGCAGGCCCCAGGACAACTGCCTGCTTGGCCACCAACCAGTTGGAGGGCCTGATTAAAAATAAGAGTCAGATCCATTGGTTTCAATGGTGCTATACTGATTTACACCAGCTGAGGAACTGTTTAAGCAGCAACAACACTTTATCACGTTGGGCTAGACTGATGCTCACAGTACTTCCCCAGTTTGCACTCCCTGTGAACAGAAAGAAGCAAAATCCCTTCTACCTCATGATGCAAATTAGTTATCTGCACCTACTTTCTGCCCTAATCTACCTATTGTCCACCTATTTGCTTGAAGGGGAAGCTGACAGCATGCAGGGGCTGCATGCACTCCATATCAGACCTGGATCCAAGACTCAGAAGCCCTAATGACTGCCATGAAACATGTAGGACAAGAGCACAATCTAGCCCTTTGTGCTGAGCTATTGAAGGATCATTTGAAGCAGCAGTAAGTGTACTCACCCAATAGGGCCTTATTTTGTGGCGGTCTCTTAGGCACATGGGGGTTTGGCACAAGACTCAGGAATGAGATATAATCCCACATGTGCTATAATATTTCCTCATCACCAGAAAAACGACAAATAGGCTGCCTGATCTAATCTGAATTTCTGAGCAAGGAAAGGAATTATGCCAATGGCTTTCGTCTATTGTAGAAAAAAGTATTTCCATATTCAAAAAAATACTATCTATCCGGATAATACAACATGAATACACCCAACAAAAATACATCCGCTCTCCGAGTTATGAACGAGTTACGGACCAACACTTGATCCGTAACTCTAACTGTTCGTAACTCGGATCCCATAGAGTTATATGGCGACCGCGCTGTTGGTAAGCGCGGATCACCGTTCGTAACTCAGATCCACATTTGGTCGTAAGTGCGGATGGTCATAAGTGGAGGTGGCCATAAGTCAGGGAGTGGCTGTACAATGACTCAGAATTTGCAGTTTTAGAATTAATCATAATTTATTTTAACAAAATAAAGAAACAAACAACTTCAAAAATAATAAGAATATAGAAAGGCAACAAAGCACAGACAACAATCAGTTTTACAAATTAATTAATTAATTAATTAATTCCTACCCCAGATGGAGCTCACTGGACTGGTTGACCATTATTCCCTGGAGAAGGTTTCCAGAATATGTGAAGAGTCTTTGCTCTTGTTTTCTTTAATGAAGAAAGTCAGTCGCATCCATTTCTCTATCCTTAATTATACTATTTCAGGGAATAGATGAACATCTAGGTTATCGGGGCCTAACGCTGGTCTGTTTCTTCTCCAACCAGCTCAAAAACAGGCAGCTGCAAATAAAACCGCATTGATGGGATTAAAGCCTTGCAAAAACAGCGCTTCTCCTCTCAGGAAGTCCTGATTCATTGTACTTCCATTTCAGATAACTGACTACTACAATCTGCCTTTCAGCCTTCAAATCACAATTAATTCAGTTTTAATGAATTTGACTCATATCTTATGGTATTCCCTATAGTCAGTCTAGGGCTTCCTCTAACCCTATGATGATTAGTACGACTGCATGCCAACAGGTTCTTGACGCAAGGAGCTCAGAGAAAAGAATTCTAGGAGGTGACAATGTATTAGAGAAAAAGAGGAGGGAGGAGATACATCTGCCACTTGTGAAAGGTCACATTGTCCTTTTCGAGGCCAGAAGTGCAGCCAGCGCTCTTCTGGAGAGAAGTTCACATGGCAAGTCCCGGGAAATCAGCTGGAGAACATTAAGTGATTGAGTCGGAGTGCCAGCTGGGAGAGTATAAATCAGGGCCGGGGGAGCCTGGCCTCTTTGTAGATGTCCAGGCCCACTGATGGGGTGAAGGGGGAAGGAGGAGGCAACTGTCCCAGGGCCCAGTGATTCAAAAGGCTGGAGCTTCAGACCCTTAAAATTGCCACTGGAACCCCATGCGGCATGCTCCAGGTGATACAGAGGGCTTCCTGGGGTAGGCTTATCCCAGGTTGGTGAGCAGGTCCACCAACCTACACCAGTTATTCCTTGGGAGAAGAGAGAAAGTTGAAGTCACGCTAGCTATTCAGGCCCAGGTATACATTCTAATGGAAGAAAACTATGGGCCTAGTTTATCAGGCAGTGAAGAGAAGACTCCCACCATTTCCTTCGGGTGCCCTTAAACAAAACTCTTATTTCAAACTAAAGGTCTATACAACCTTGGAATCTCCTAGTTTAATTTAGATCATTTTTTGTAGTCAGAGACCACAGGTCCTGGGTCACAGGGATTGAATAATCTTATCTCATCTATTCTTGTAAAAATGGAGCCAGACAACTCCCTGAGGTTGTATAAACTCTTCCCATAGCTCAGATAAGGATCTGACCTGAGAGATTAAGGGGAAGCAGTACCATGTACCAACAGTACCTCTCCTCTTTGGGTCTTGTGCTGTTGGGAGGTGGCTACTAGTAGTAATCAGTGCTTCTACTATTAAATGACTATTACATCAGTATCTCTCCTCCATCTAAATACAGGGCATAGAGGGCAAAGATACTACAGAGACCACAAACAGACATACTGAAGAAGAGGCAAGAAGATCTGATAATCTCATAAAAACTGTTCTTGTGAGACTTTCAGCCCTATACTGCCATGCCACAAGAATGAGAATTAGAGATGGTTCAAATTTTAGAGTTCAGAACTGAATCCAAACATCTCCCAAAGCTAAGGCCCACATTTCTTGTTTATCCAAGTTAAACTTAGAATCCTGAGATTTGCTCTAGAGAATTCCCTTTCTATTATAAAGACAATATAATAAAATCCATATTTTTGAAGATAGATGCTAACCTTAGCCCACATTCTGCCATAAAAATTGATGGCACAATCTGGTCCATGGTTATTCTTTTAGGTTATGAACCTACCAATTATATATTGTGGTTGGACCCCAGTATCCTCCCAGGACCATACTGAGTTGCAAAGGACTCTGTAGAAGTTCAGAGATGGAGATCGTCTATGGAGATAGTTTTAGGAGACAGACCTTAGGGCGTATCCGATGACAACTAAGCCAAAAGGACTCTTTCCAGTGAACATTAGGCTGAGGCTTTAGGGCCTTATGTTGACATCTGTGAGAGACTGACAAATGAGCATAGACCTTAGTATCTAAGAAACCCAAGCTGCCTCAGCAATTGAAACACAAAGAGGGAAGGAAATACGCAGTTTGCTGATAGAAATAAAATCACATACGTATACAAAGAACTGCTCATCTGATGACCATTTCGTTGTCAATATTTAAAAAATGCCAAAGGTGAATAATTTAATTATTTTCAATCCTTACTCCGAAAATGTACCCCAGGCCTGAAATACAGTAAAGCATCATATTCTAAACCTCGGCACATATTTATTCACTGACACTAAGAAATAATTGATTTTAACATGACTGAAGTCATAGATTCCAACAAATGGCCATGAGCTATACATTAGAGATGATGATAGCAGCATGTACACTGCTGAATGAATGTGTTATAATGAATGCGTATGAATGTGTTATAATGCCACATAGGTCAATGCACAGATTAATAAAGCATTTTAGTCACAGTTTGTCATAACATACAAAGCTGACCAGTAGGTGGTGTTATGAGTCACATGTACTGGAAGTTTCTGCAAAAAGCTAAAGTGACAGGAACATAAGGCAATGTTAGTATTTCACAGGGGTTTATAAAGTATGATATTGCTAGATTAACCCTTAGAAAGTGATTAATGAAAGTAATTATATGTAGAAGCAACTAACAATGCTCAAGGAGTGACCCATCAGCAATGCATCCGACTGATTTTTCTTTAGGTCAGTGGCCACCAACCCAAAAGAGGTTCCCTGCCTAATCTAAGGTCTATTCAACTTGATTTTAAACTTTAAAAATTGGGAATGAACCTGAGTTGCACATTTAGAACCAGCATTCGGGTTGTTTGAATCTCGAGTAGGACTGATCTAGACATGTTAAAAATAAAGGACTAGAGCTGCAGGTACACCGGAGCATCAATCAGGGCACCAGGAAAGGATGGAGTACAAGAGGCTTTCCACTCTTTTGAGTCTTTGGGCTTTGAGTGGCAAACTGGCCCCCCATTCAAATTAGAACAGACTCTTGCATAGGTGGATAATATCTCACATGGAGCTGCTCTGCTGGCTATGATTGCCAGTGCACATCACACTCTGATTCCGCTCCGAGCCCAGCTATTGGCTGTGTCAATCCTACACTGCCTAACAGGTTCTCTCTAGCAGCAGAAACATCATCTGTTACTTCAGGGCTGCTCCAAATCTGAGTGCTGATCTGGAGTTGTCCAGACACATCTAAGAAGGTGCTGAGGATCAGACCCCCAGTGCTGAAAGAACAGTGGATTTACGAAACTGGTCCAGAAAAATGTGGTTATCTTTAAAAAGAGGAGACCTGAACAAGGGTGAACTTTTTCCTATTCGCCACTATTTAAGCTCTGTTGGGATTCCTACAGCCACAGAAGCAGGATGTTCCAAAGTAAGGATGAGATTTACCAAATACTCTCTAACAACTTACCGAACAGTTCATATTCTGAACTATAACTTTGTATCCTAGGTATCGAAGTCATGAGAGATACAGTACATTTCAGCTTCAACTCTGAATTGCCTCACTTGTGTGGTTTTATCATGATAAAATCTTAAATTGACATTCTTAGATTCTTTCATATTCTTGTATCAAGTGGATCTAAATAAGATATAATCAATCAATGTTTTCATTTTCAAAAACGTTCAGCACCAACATTTTCTAATATCCTTCAGGGGAGCTTCTGGAAACTGAACACTTGAAAATCTGGTCATTTTATTTCGATATTTGTATGGGAGCTAAGCTCCTTTGGGAATCTGGGCCCAGGTGTGGGAACTAAGGGTATTTCTACAGTACCACCCTAGTTTGAACTAGGGTGGTTAATGTAGTCAATTGAAGTTGCAAATGAAGCCCGGGATTTAAATATCCCGGGCTTCATTTGCATCTTGCCGGGCGCCACCATTTTTAAATCCCCAGTAGTTCGGACTCTGTGCCCGCGGCTACACACGGCACGGAGTAGGTAGTTCGAATTAGGCTAATTCGAACTATCATTACTCCTTGAGGAACGAGGTGTAACGGTAGTTCGAATTAGCCTAATTTGAACTTACCTACTCTGTGCCACGTGTAGCCGCGGGCACGGAGTCCGAACTACCGGGGATTTAAAAATGGCGGCGCCCGGCAAGATGCAAATGAAACCCGGGATATTTAAATCCCGGGCTTCATTTGCAACTTCGATTGACTACATTAACCACCCTAGTTCGAACTAGGGTGGTAGTGTAGACATACCCTAAGTTCTTTGCGCGTTTTCAGATCCATGAGTCATGTGAACATCTACCCTTCTCAAAAGTAGGAAATCTTGTTGAACGGTATATTATTGAGGTACTTAGTGTGAGGAAAGGGTCTGCTCTCTTTTGTGTTTCATTCCCACATTTAATGATACACATGATCTTATTGCATAGGCCAAGTGATGAGTCACTGTTCAGCATGTCACAAGATAAGCTAAAGTACCTTGGTTTTGATTTGATTTTGCAAACCATAGGGAGACATCTCTGAGCAAAATTGAGCTCATGGCTTCTATTTGAAGACTGTGTTTGACAGTAAACTCTACAACACGATAAATTCACTTACAAAATTCCATCAGGTTGCAAAGAAACAAAGATTGTTCTTCAGGTCTATCAGTTACAAATGCTAGTCCAATACAATTTAAATAATGGCTATTCTTAAGCCTGAGACTATGGCCTAGAAAGCACAAAACGGAAGAGGTATGAATTTATACCCTGCTGCCTATTTGTGACTCCAGACATGCCGCAAGAGGTATAATGTTTATAAACATCCCTAGTGCCCGATATGCTACAAGGCTTAAAGCAAAGTATAACTCCTAATGAAATCGAAATATAGAAATGACCTTTTAATGTAGGTAAGGGGTTCAGAGTTATACAGTTGTTATTCCTTAATTGCTTAGGTTAGAACATTAGTTATCCGATCATAGTGCTTTCTTCAGCATGCATGCTTTCTGGTAAAGGGTACCAGTCACATAGTTAGCCTCCTACGCCTCCAATGAGATTTCACATAGATAAGCCTGTAATGGAAAGAAACAAATTTTGAGAGAAACAGTCAGTTGACTAAATAATCTATTCATCAGCTATAAACATCTAATCACAGTGTTTATCTCTAATTTGCCTTTCACCGCCAGTTACAGCTTTACTGGTTTATGACAATTATCTTGTTTACTACTGATATCCAAAATGAGTAATATCAAGTGGTGACAGGGAGTGCTGATTTACCAGGAGTATAATAAAGAAAAATCGTATAGCCTCAGCTATTTGCTGTGATTAACAAGGGCACGGCCAACCATACTTATAAGGAAATATAAGAAATGTTGAAAGTGGTTGTGGGGTGAAAGACATCCAAAAAGTTGGAATTCTGTGAATATTTAAAACAGATCCACCATTTCAGCTATTTACTATTAATGATTATAATTAGTTATTACCATAACATAGTGCCTAGGAGTTATAGTAATGGACCAGCAAAACCCCATTGTGGCTGCCTCTGTACAAACACAGAGCCTTCCCTGTTTTTTGCTTTTTGCTTGTACATTTTTTAAAAGACAGCAATACATGGCATTCAGTTTTGTGGCATGAAAGTATTTATTTCAGTACCTGCTAATAAGAAATGGAGGTATGTCTAATTTATTAACATAATATACTGCTCCAAGGAAGAGGGTAGTGTACCCGCAACATGTCTCTGCCTGGCTATAGAAAGGCTCACCCATAAGAAAGGCAGTTTCAATCCATGCTGAATATGTAGCAGAAAATAAAGTCAATACACAAAAACAGGCCTGATCCAAAGCACACTGAACTCAGTGAGAGTATCTTACTTGGTTTTAGTGGATTTTGAATCAACCCTTTACATCAGTGGTTTTCAAAGTGTAGTCCATGGGCCACTAGTGGTCCATGACCATCTTGCAGGTGAGCCATGGACTTGGAGTTCACCTCCCTCCCCTCACAGTGGGGAGCCTATGCTGCTGTGCCAGCCCCGCATACCTCCACATAGTTGGAGTGCCAGCTTCCTGCTTGGGGGGGGGAGGGGGGGAGGAGCCCTGAGCCTTGCCTGTGGGATCCGGTTCCAGTCGCTGCTGTTTCCCCTCCCCTCAGCTGGGGGAATGGCAGCACAGGAAACCACTTGCCTGGAGGCTTTCCCCATTGCTCTCATTGGCCAGAATCCCAGCCAATGGGAGCAACAGGGAGGATGGCAGGGCTAGGGGGCAGTGCCTGGGAGTAGTGGAAAGTGCAAAGCAAGTCTCCCTCTTGCCTAGACTCCACACCCACATCCTGTCTCCCTCTTGCCTAGACTCCACACCCATGTCCTGTCTCGCTGTCTCCCTCTTGCCTAGACTCCACACCCATGTCCTGTCTCGCTGTCTCCCTCTTGCCTAGACTCCACACCCACATCCTCCTCACACATACCCTTCAGGCTGAGACCCCACATGCTCAGTCTGCTCCCTCCTGCCCAGACTCCTCACATCTACCTCCAGTCCATTTCTACACCCATTTTGTCATCATGGATGGTTGCCTGGTGATTCCTGGAAAGGGTTGCATTAAGCAGGGTGGGATACAGGCCAAAAAGTTTGAGTGCCATTGCTTTATGTGGCAAAGCAATCTAATCTATAACATTGAGTGAAATCTCCATGCTGTGCTGAATTCCACTGTGGGTGGCCTTGGTACTCAGAATTGTAAGCCAAGAAAATTCCAGGCCAGATCTGTAAAAGGCATGGCTACTGCTTTTTCTGCTGAAGTATTTACAATTTTCTATAAAACAAATCCCAAAGAGAAATTCTACATGTTTCAAAATATTTGTGCATTGGTATGCACCAACAATCTTTTCTAAGATAAAAGCTGGATATTCATTTCTATGCTTTGGCTGGCACTTCTCCAAGTTTGCCTTAAAGCTTCAATAGGTAATAAGCTGCATGTTATCAAAGAGTTTTATAACAGGACAACTAATACAGGTAGCTAAGCATTCATGTGAATAATGAATATGACTTCTGTTTCTTCTGCCATTTTAAAATAGGAAACAAAGCATAAGAGATATTTGTTGAACCTAGGCAGACTTTGTTGTTGCATACACATGCAGCTAGTTCATAAGATCATAGGGTTAGAAGAAACCTCAGGAGGTCATCAAGTCCAGCCCCCTGATAAAAGCAGGACCAATCCCAACTAAATCACCCCAGCCAGGCCTTTGTCAAGTCAGGGCTTAAAAACCTTGAGGGATGAAGTTTCCCACATCTCTAGGTATCCATTGCAGGGCTTCACCACCCTCCTAGGCCTTGTTTACACTAGGAGATTTACTCAGTACAACTTCTGGGTACCCAGTTTTACAAATTCGAAGTTCCATGTCCTGACTACGGGGAAGAATCAAATGTAGTCCAAGGCAGGCTCCATTAATGTGGACGCGCTACCTCAGACTCAGAGCTCCAGGAAGCACTCTGGGGAGCTGCAGAAGGCCTCCTGAAGGCCAATTAGTTTGAATTAGTGGCACTGGGGCATCCAAATTAATGTTATTTCGGACTTACAAGTTCAGGAATAGCATTATTCCGTGTGAAAATAGGACTACAGAGTTTGAATTCCACGTTCCCTTATTCCAGCATAATGAGCTTGGTAGTGTGGCTGCATCGCTTACACATTGGACCTTGGGAGGCTAATTTTGAACTACAGTCCTAGTGTAGACCAGTCCCTAGTGAAGTCGTTTTTTCTCATATACAACCTACACCTCACCCACAGCTAATTGAGACCACTGCATCTCATTCTGTCATCTGCCATCTCTGAGAACAGCCTCTCTCCACCCTCTTTGGAACCCCTTTTCAGATAGCTGAAAGCTGCTATCAAATCCCCCCTCACTCTTCTGTAGCCCAAATCCTTCAGCCTCTCCTCATAAGTCATGTGCTCCAATCCCCTAATCATTTTTGTTGCCCTCTGCTGGAATCTCTCCAATTCATCCACATCCTTTCTGTGATGGGGGACCCAGAATTAGATGCAATGCTCCAGATGTGGCCTCATCAGTGCCAAATAAAGGGGAATAGTCACTTCCCTAGATCTTCTGGCAATGCTCCTGCTAATGCACCCCAATATATCATTAGCCTTGTTGGCTACAAGGGCACACTGTTGACTCACATCCAGCTTCTCATCCATTGTAATCCCCAGGTCCTTTTCTGCAGAACTGCTACTTAGCCAGTTGGTCCCCAGCCTGTAGCAGTGCTTGGGATTCTTCTGTTCCAAGTGCAGGATTCTGAACTTGTCCTTGGAATCTCATCAGATTTCTTTGGCCCAATCCTCCAATTTGTCTAGGTCACTCTGGATCCTATTTCTACCCTCCAGCATATCTACCTCTCCTCCTAGCTTGGAATCACCCACAAACTTACTGAGGATGCAATCCAGCCCCTCATGCAGGTCATTAATAAAGATGTTGAACAAAACCGGCCCCAGAACCGACTCTTGGGGCACACTGCTTGATACTAACTGACCCCCAAACCGACATTGAGCCACTGATCACTACCCATTGAACCCGACAATTAGCAGCAGAGCATGGCTCCTCATTGGTTCCTTCAGCTCCTAAAGTTGTCCACAATATTTTCCAGAAACTTCCTGGATTTCTATGTACTGCTGTATTGGTCTCTCAGCCCGTGTCAGGGTGATTGAAGTTCTCTCTAAGAACCATGGCCTGTAATCTGGAATTTTCTGTTAGTTGTCTGAAGAAAGCCTCATCTACCTCATCCACCTGACCTGGTGGTCTATTACAGACACCCACCACAATATCAATCTTGTTGCTCCCACCTCTAAACTTAACCTAAAGACTCTCATAGAATAGAATAATCATAGAATAATAGGACTGGAAGGGACCTCGAGAGGTCATTGAGTCCAGCCCCCCGCCCTCAAGGCAGGACCAACAGGCTTTTCTCCAGTTTTATATTGGAGCTCTGAGCAATCATACTGCTCTCCTACATAGAATGCAAAACTCCTCCATCTTTTTTCCTCCCCCCCCCCGCCTGTCCTTCCTGAACAGTTTACACCATTCCATGACAGTGCACCAATCATGTGAGTCAGCCCACCAACTCTTTGTTATTCCAATCACACCGTAGTTCTTTGACTGTTTAAGAACTTCCAATTCTTCCTGTTTGTTTCCCAGGTTTCTTGCATTCATGTACAGACACCTAAGATAACTAGCCAGAAGAGACAGTGCAGGGAGCAAACCTCCCAAGGCTGGATGCTTTACCCACCACCCATGTACACAGTGAAGCTGGGATTTTCAAAATGGCCTAATTGAGTTAGTTGTCCAAATCACAGTGGAATTCAATGGAAGCTGGACATCTAACTCATCTAGATGATCTCCAGATTACTATCCAGATCAGATACGTGTGTGATAAGAATATATTTAGTTCCATGCTCTGGCAGCCAAATTTCCTGGCTCAAAAATCTCCAGAGGTTTTTTAATTGGTCAAGGGCTCTGCTTCAACAGGGAGACTACAGATATGAGTGTATTTAGATCCCATGGCAAACTGAAGTTCTGGCATAATAGAACATGAATGCAGTGCAATGTATGCAGTGGGCCCAAAGAATGTTAACATTTTCTTGCTGTCATTGTTTCAGTCTGTTTCACAGAGTCACCTTTCTTTGTAATTTAAACAAAGCTGTCAGGGATTAAGTTGAACCAACTAACTGCTAATATTGTAATCCTTTTGCAGTTCATTGACCATGACTGAATTAAGCATTGGTCAAGTGCCATGTCACTAGTTCAACAGAATTCAGACTTTGGTACCCTGAAAAAGGCAACAGATTGAATTAATTATTATATAATAACATATATAATATGTATTTCTTTATTTATTTTTCAACCTGCTGTACTAATGGAATCTAATCTCACTGACCCTGCAGACAAAACTATAACATTAATGTCCTTAATGGGAAGACCTGAACAACAGCACAATATGGCATGACTTCAGGGGATCGAAGCTTCACAGAATGTATTAGAAGTGACAGATGGATGGACCTCACTTTCACAAGCCCCTCTGCCTTGAAAACAACTTGCATACAAGTACTCATTCTAAAATACCACTGCTTTCCACAGGATTGCAGTAAATCACAACAAAAACAAATTTGGTTAAATTAATTTCTGTTGGAAGTTCATCAACATTATTGAAGTTTTACCAGGGACAAATACCTTGTCATAATAAAATAAAATAAATTAAAATAAAAGGGACCAGTTCTTTGCCTTGTGGAAACCATAAATAATAAAAGGCATCAGGAATCATTCTATACAACATGGTAAAGTACTGAGTTTTTCTTCACTTCATGTATAATGTTCATAATCTTATGTCATGAACACAGATTAATAGAAACCAGATTAATAAAAGGATGTCCATGTTATGCATATGTAGTTATCCCACTTTTGTAGTTGTGCATTTGAGTTTACCTTCCTAAGTGTCCTGCTTTGCATTTGTTGCTAGTGAATTTTATCTTGTTAAATTCAGACAAATTCTCCAGTTTGTTTTGGAATTCTAATCATGTCCTCCAAAATGCTTGCAACCCCTCCTAGCATGTTGTCATCTGCAAATTTTATAAACATTTTCTTCACTCCATTATTTAGTCATTTAGTACCCGACCCAAATCTGACCCTTACAAGACCCCACTAGATATGTCCTCCCAGTTTGACAGCAAACTATTGGAAACTATTCTGAACTTGGTCTTTCATCCAGTTGTACATTCACTTGACAGTAATTTAATCAATCCCATTCCATAGTCTGTTTACGGAGTGTCATGTTGACTTTGTTAAAAGTCTTACTAAAATCAAGATACATCACATCAAAGTAACCTTGTCAAAGCCATCTCTTAAAGGTGTTATGATAAATTCATTAGTAATGAATGCTATAGAAAACTCCTTGAGGAAGCGTGACAGGGCATCTGCCCCACACTGGCCCGTGAAGGGTTAAAACCCAGCCCCGGGAGTGGTGGAGCTGTGGCACTAGCAGCTGTGGCAGGTATGAGCCAATTAGGGCCCAGCTGAGGGCAGTATAAATAAAGGCTCCTGGAGAGGTGGAAAGACTCCTACTTATTCTTAAGCCAGCTGTAGGGGGTGGTGGGACCTAGCTTCCAGGGAAGCTAGAGGGCTTCCTGACTTGGAGCAGGACTGGGGAAAGGCAGACAGAGCTGGGGAAGTTCTGACCAGGCAAGCTCCCAGGCTGCAGGGCCTGAAGCAACACCTGAGGCTCCTAGGGCTGCAGGGAGGCAGACAGGATAGGCAAAGGCAGCAGGTCCCTTGCCAATGATGAGTGGCCATTTCAGACTGCAGTTTGCCGCTGTGGCAGGTCTAGATGAAGACTGGCAGTTGGGTCACTGAGGTAATGTGTGCATAGGGTTGGGGGTTCCCACAAGAGGAGGACCCCAGAGTGTGGGGGGGCTGCAGCAGGGCAGTACCCAGTGGGGAGGATGCGACAGTCTGGGATGGACGTGGGTCCTAACAGTAGGCAGTAGAGAATAACAACAGGCTTGATGCACGCTGAAAGGGAGTGCTCAGGGCTGAATAGCTAATCCTGGGAGTGGCCAGCAGGAGGCATCTGTGGTGGTAAGGCCCACCATGTTACAGGATGTTACAGTTCCACCTTCAAAACAGGGTTTGAATAGTGTGCAGCAATTAAGGCTGAGGGAAGGGGTAGGCAATAACTTTTGTTGGGGAAGGAAAAGGACACTCCAAGAATGTGGTAAATGGTCAAGGGCTGCACTTCTCTACTATATTAATGGAGGGCATGCATGGTATGGGATGGGAGTTGGGTACAGGAGGTATCTCTTACTCAGAGAGTGGGATGCAGGAAGAGGTACAGGGTCTGGGAAGGCTGGTTGGTGCAGGAGAGGAATCTGACTTGGGGCAGAGTTGCAGGAAGGGGTATAGAAGGTTTGAGTTAGAACCTGAGGCAGGGAGTTATAATGCGAGAAGGAGTGTTAGGTGCTAGCCCTGTCTAGAAGGTGTTTACATTAAGTAGCTCTCAGCCAGCAGGACCCCTGGCCAAGCTGCCTGGCCCCTATGTGCTGCTCAAGGTGGCCGTCTGCTGGGGCAGGTGTGTGCGTCTCTTTGTGGTGCACCCTTTGGGGATACAGTGATATCAGGTCTCTGTGTGCTGCAGACATAGCCCAGACGGTTCCCATTGGCTGGTTGCTGGTCAATAGGAGCTGTAAGGATTGTGCTGAAGACAGGGCAGCATGTGGAAACAGCCCGGACACACAAGGGGCACATGTAATGAAGAGATGTTCAAGCTGGCCACAGCAGCCGGCCAAATGAGTGTGGGGTCCTGCTGAATCGCAGGACATTAACTGCTCAGAGTATTGTGGCAGGCCAGATCCGAATATGTGCAGGACCAGAGCTGGCCTGCAGGCCATATTTTGCCTGCCCCAGCCTAGAATCACACATTGAACAATGAGGAGACAGCAGTATAGTTGCTTATTAAGTGAACATCAGCCATCCGGTTCACTGAATTAAATAAATGTAAATAAATAATATGTGATATATGCTATAATACATATGCACAAGGCATCGCTTTTAAAGTTGCATAGGCAATGTTAGGGTGCGTCTGCGCAGCATCCTAAACTCAAAATAAGATACGCAAGTTGCACTACTCAAATTGTGTATCTTATTTCGAATCTATTTTTAAATCTGAAATTTGGCACATCTACACAGCACCAAATTTTGAAATAATGTGCTATTTCGAGCCATCCCTTGTTCCTCGTGCAACAAGATTTACCAGGATGCCAAAATAGCATGCCCATTATTTTGAAAATATTTCAGAATACCTGTGTAGATGCAGGGTAGGTATATCGGGATATCTTCAGTATCCCAAAATAGCCGTGCAGTGTAGACGTACCCTTAGTTCTGGCATTTACTAACTTTTAAATACAAGGCTTTGCAACCTTAATCATTTGTGGTGTGTAGCATAAAAGGAAAACATAATATTGGTGCTTAAACTTTTCAGCTTTTGACTGAAACCTTTGCTTTCAGATGCAAACATTTAGAGCTCCCAAGCACTACAAGTGCCAAATATTTACTGGGAATGTTAGAAGGGGTTCTGTAATTATTTCCTTGCTTAATTCATAAGTTGTTGTCTACTAGTCAACTTGAGGGGAATTAGTTTTAAAGGTTAGTTAGTTACATGGATTTTTTATACCTTTAATCAGTTTGGTCTCACTTTTTCAAGTCTGTGGCAGGATATACTTTAGGAATTATTTTCGGGACGTTATATGGCCTGTGTTATGCAGGTCAGACTGTATTAGTGGTCCCTTCTGGCTTTGGAAACCATGAAATCTATGAGCTTATACAGTCCAAACAAAGTGGTAAAAGAAATTCGATGACACCTTGGCCCAACTGAAGTAAGTGGGAGCTTTGGCATTGGCTTCAGAAGGCCAAGAATTTCACTCTCAGGCTACGTCTACACTGGCATGATTTTCCGAAAATGCTTTTAACGGAAAAGTTTTCCGTTAAAAGCATTTTTGGAAAAGCACGTCTAGATTGGTAGGATGCTTTTCCGCAAAAGCACTTTTTGCGGAAAAGCGTCCGTGGCAAATCTAGATGCGGTTATCTGCAAAAAAGCCCCGATCGACATTTTCACGATCGGGGCTTTTTTTGCGGAAAACAGTACTGTGCTGTCTACATTGGCCCTTTTGCGCAAAAGTCTTTCGGAAAAAGACTTTTGCCCGAATGGGAGCAGCATAGTATTTCCGGAAAGGCACTGACTCCTATAAGGCTCCTATACATTCCACGAACTTACTGGAAATTGTATGTTTTCATATGCAGGCAGTCCCCGGGTTACATGTATCCGACTTACATCGGATCCCTACTTACAAACGGGGTGAGGCAACCCCGCACTAGCTGCTTCCCCCCAGCAGACCAGGGAGACGCGAAGGTAGGGGCCCCCCCCCCCAGCAGACCAGGGAGACGCGAAGCTAGCATCCCCCCCCAGCAGACCAGGGAGATGCGGAGCGGCTTTTCTCAGCAGACACCTCAGCTTAAGAATAAAGGACTGAGGGAAGTGAGGAGTGGGAGAATAAAACTGAGCTCTGGAGAAATGTTTGGCTAGAGTTTCCCCTACAATATGTACCAGTTCCGACTTACATACAAATTCAACTTAAGAACAAACCTACAGTCCCTATCTTGTACGTAACCCGGGGACTGCCTGTATTACTTTTCCATCAGACATCTGAGTAGTTAAAGTCCCACACTAATACTAATACCCCAATCATGTTGACATTGCAAAATACTGAATTGCTGAAGTCCAGATTGTTAGAACTTTGGTCCATCTGAATCAGGCAGTAACCAGAAACTGAGGATTTATGTGAGTGTTGGGTACAGAAGAGGGTTCAAATGCTTTCTTTAAATCTAGTTAAGATTATCACCAATGCTAAGTAAACCTTAAAAGTTTCATATAGAGGGCCTGGTTTGGATAAGCATCCTGCATTTTGGATGCTTATGTAAAATTTACATAAAAGTTTTCAGTCTAAAATATTCATGTAGAAATTTTATGATAGTAGAAAGATATTGAGAGGTCCCTAGAATTTCTGCTTCTGCTCATCTTTGGTAACAGTAGGAGAACAGTTTATCTTGTGGCATTTAAACATTTTTACTTCAGTCAAGCAAAAGACTGGAATTTAGAAAACACTCTTAGAAGATTTTAAAACCAAAAAGATAGCATTTGATTCTAGTAAAAGGTGAAAGCTATTACCCATCTATACATAACATGGGGGAAAGGTCCATAAATCCATTTTAATCTATTTTTGCTCACTTCCGTTTAATTCCTTCTGAACTGTATTTATTTTCCAGCAGATATCAGAGTAGCTTAAGTCCCCCATCTATTATGAATGCCAACAACTTTACTTCTAGCAGAATATTCTAACATTGTCAGTCATCATGATGTTCCAAAAATATAACCTGCATAAAGTGAAATAATCAAAATCAAGTTTCATGAAACTGCAGAAATTTCCACTCTCAACATTTCACTCCATTCACATAATTTTCTAGTTTCATTATGCTAATAGCCTCTGTTAATAGTAAGATAAGATTACGCCAGGAAAAGAATCCAATATTTGATTTGATGAGATGATGGCTGGAGATTACAGAATAAGGCTAATAACACATCCATCCCTTGGGGTGTTTATTTTATAAGATAGGATGTGAAAACAGAATCTCAATACCTACATCCGTTTCCACAAGCAGAGCACAAATGTGCAGTTCCGGCCAAGAGAGCCACAGAAGAGAAGAGTGCTCCCTACCTGTTTTCCCCTACTGAACACTAGGGGAGTTCAGCTGGCTTCAGCTCAGCTGATTAAGATGAAGTATGACTGGAAGGAAAGCTGCTTCCCACATACTGAAAAGGAAGGAGTAAGGATATAATCACATATTTAATTAACAGCATAAAACACTGTGATTGAGAAGGCTCTTACAAAGCAACAGTTCCAAGCAAGTACACTAGAGCACAGGGAGGTCTGTATCTTGTGTCATTATGGTTGTTATAACAGCTGGCTACATTCAACATCAATTGCAGTAGACAGCAGCAGTTGGGGGCCTTGCTTGTTGTCTGGCCACAAGGGACCCCTACTATAACCTGTCATCACTCATCTAATGAGCTTGAAACAAGAGCAAAGACTTCTTGATCATCGCTTGCTATCTTTAAAAGGGTGGCATGAACTCACAACTGCAGCATGTGGTAGTCCCAGTTGGAGCTGAGCACTGGGTGCTGATAACAGAGTGTCAGGATCAATTTGCACTCCTGCACACAAGCAGGCAGGCACTGTGAATTCACAGGGCAAATACAGGTTTTTTCTTACTCCTGGTTAAAGCAGCATTTCAAAAAAATCGTTTCTGTCTTGCAAGTCCAGTAAATTGAAGCTCTGATTCAGAAATCAAATTAAAACGGTCAATATCATGACTTTGAAAGCACATCTTTTGTGTGGCTCCTTTGCTCATTACAATTATTTGATTAACATGTGCTTACTTTTATATGGAGATAAAATACAAGATTAAACAAAGAATGCCTGGAATCAATTTGATTAAATACAAGGTCAGTCAGCTAAGAAATTACACATTCATAATGGCATAAAAATGTGGGGTCCGAACCTGTAGAATGCTAAGTAGAATGCCAGGCACTTTTGGTGCCTAAATCCCATTATCTGCTGATCAATAAGTTAGCTGTCTTCCCTTTGATCATACTGTGCCTGTGCTTTGGTTGTCTGCACTGATTTGATCAATATTTCTAATTGTCTATCTCTAGCAGCATGTGGTAGTTATGAAAGGCCAGCCAGAAACTCTGTCATTATAGCTTTGCATTCAAAATGTGCTCTGAGCATAAGCCTTCCATATAAGAGGAAGCCAAGAATGATTTTTAAGATAAATATTTAGAGGGACAAATCAGTGATTTCAAGTTACAGGAGGCATTAAGATATAATAGATGTTCCATCATTCACCAGCTTTTAAATATCACAATGAAGTAGTCAATTAGCAATTACATTTGGTGACCAAATGCAGGCTATATCCTGGCTGATTTTTGTGGCCAAGGGTGCACTTTCCTGCCCTAATGGAGGAAAGCAAGGTCCTGGGAAGGAAACCTCTTTGCCTCCACTCCATTTGAGTAGCAAGAGTCCTACCAACTCATTAGGTCACTCTGATGCAGATCTGGTTACCATGCCGTTATGGTGGTTCTGTTGTTCTATGTCATGTCAGGACTGAGATATGGCTGACACAGAAGAAGAAGAAACATATTCCTTGGCTGGAGTCTGTGCTATGAACTACTCATTTTCATAAGCACTGTGTCTACTTGCAAAAAAATAATGGGTAAAAGCAATAAGAACAGCGGGAAAGGGGGATATAGCGTCATTATTCAAGTGTATTCGGCCTCCTGCTTAATTATTAAAATGTCTTATTTTAAAAATAAAGGGAAAAAATGAAAATTAAGGCTCTGACTCTACAATATGATCTAGGTGCATGCAGGGAACATGTTAGAGAACTGAGCCTTATAGTTTAGCTATCCTATCAGCAATATATGTAAGCATATACAGCAGTCTCCTTGAATTTACAGCATGCTACAGTATTCAGGTTCAGATTATTCAAAATCACTGTTCAGAGTTTGAAAAGGTTGATTTAGCAGCCACATAACACTCTGGGGTTGTATTTGACATTCATATGTGGATGTCTTAGCACACTGCCTTTGTGGTATAAGTAAAATGAGCTCTATGCAACTGGCTGTGTGGAGTTTTTCAGGCTGCAACCTCATACAATGAAGGTTCTTTCTACCCTATACAGACATTAAAAATTCCATGGCACCTTTAGCAATGGCAAGGGACTGGTCCATTCCTCTTGACCAATATTTCGCTTCCCAGCATATCTATGAACTATACTGTGTTGGCTGGGTTTATCCTGGACTCCACAGGGTGGAACTTCCCTATGTAAATTTTGTAGCCATATGTTATAGGAGGCTTGAACCTCCAAACTCCCATCTGGTCAGGATTTCAGACATCCCAAAAATGTATATGTATTCAGATGCAGAGTTTTGGTCTGGCCCATTGCAAAGGTATAGGCCAGCCGTGGCTTTTGTATTCATCTCCTCCAGGAAGTTCAAATATACTTCTATCCATGGTTTTGTTTCAGATGCATCCATTACAAACATGCTAGAACTTGTCTGTTGGGAAATATGAATACAGGTACATGGTAACTCAGAGAAGGAACGCTTATGGGCTGCATCTAGAATGGCAAGTTTTTCCGCAAAAGCAGTTGATTTTCCGGAAAAACTTGCTAGCTATCTACACTGGCCGCTTGATTTTGTGCAAAAGCACAACGTTCTACTGTCTGAAATCAGTGCTTCTTGCACAAATGCTTTGACATTCCCGTTCGGGCAAAAGCCCTTTTCTGGAAATGTTTTTGCTCAAGAGGGCCAGTGTAGACAGCTAAAAACTATTTTGCACAAAAAAGCCCAGATGGCGAAAATGGCGATCGGGGCTTTCTTGCACAAAACTGCGTCTAGATTGGCACGTACGCTTTTCCACAAAAGGTGCTTTTGCAGAAAAGCATCCATGCCAATCTAGACGCTCTTTTCCGCAAATGCTTTTAACGGAAAAACTTTTCCATTAAAAGCATTTGCGGAAAATCATGCCAGTCTAGACGTAGCCATGCCGTGAAACCTATCTATTCCTTTTCTACATTTAAAGTAGGGAACTGAGATATGTATCAACAGGAGCCTGACATTAGGGTGCTCGTATATGCTCAATGGGGAAAAAAGGGGAATATAACTTGATTGTTCAATTCTGCACCATGTATGCATTGTGAGTAACATTTTCACAGGAGAGCAGTTCTGCTACTCCTTATATACACTGTGGTACCAGTCGAATCCATTAATACTTTCCAATGTGAGCAAGGGTTACAGAATCAGTCATTTAGTAGAACTGATTTTCTGACCATCTTTTCTTCACTACATTATTTACTTTTCTCATCACACCTGACTTCCCAGAGGAGATGTAGCAATACCTATGGAGTACATCACCGCTGTCACCGTTGTGACACTTCGCCTTTTACTATATTTCACAGTTATGACTCACTGACAGGCAAAGCACACTACTTGATTTCCTGATGCAATTTTATAAGTTATGTTACACCTTGGCAGGAAGTGCATTGCCCTCTGGGGCATCTTACCTTGCCCTAGATGTCTTCACAAAGCACGAAGCTTTGTCTGCACGTATAATGGGGGAAGTTAGGATGTTACTGCTGTGGGAGAGGGGAGGGGGAAAACTGGAAGGGGGAAGCAAGGGGAGGAAGCAGGAGAGGAAGCTCAGCGCTCGGGTAGGGGTCTCGTCGGGCCATATGTCTCCCAGCACGGTGGGTGCAGGGGCCTCGGTGTCCCCAGGGGATGAGGAGAAGGGTGTGGAGATTGAGGAGGAGGGTGAGGAGGTTGAGGAGGGAGAAGCGGGAGGGGGAGAAGGAATGGTAGCTGGGGGAGCAGCAGGCAGCACGCTTTGCACCAGGGTCTGCAGATGGGTACAGATGGCATGACCCTGGACAAGCAGCTCCCTCCAGAACTCATGTTCTTCCTGTGCCCGCTGCTCCATGATGGCGGGTCAGGGCTCGCAGGGCCCCCAGGTGCTGCTCTCGGTACCCCTGCCATGTTGCAGTCATCCTGTGGAGTCCTCAGGTGCGGGAGCATGTCCTGGGCGGGGTGGTGCACCCTGTAAGAGCAGCTGGTGCAGCTGTGGAGAAAGAAGTGGTCAGTTCTCCCTGGGGACACAGTGGTGAAGCCCAGCAGCCTCCCCCCCCCCCCCCGCGAGGTGAGGATGACTGTACCCTGCACCATCAGAGCTGCTGTGCTTGCACAGAGGCCATGGTCAGAATATCCAACTAACCCTGGAGTGGGAGGTGCCCCAAGACCGCACCCATGCCCCCGTGCTGTGTATAGTGCAGCCAAGGTGGGGGGGAGATGTCCCCTGCCTCTGTGTAGAGGGGGCTTGTGAAGAGAGGGCATCCTGCTGTGTCCCGCCCCGGGGTCAGGAGCATGTCAAGTCTCTTCACACACGTGTGTGGCTAGCAGACCACAGCCCCTGTGTGGGACATAGCTGGAGCCACCTGCCCAGGGGTGGCACCACACGTGCTCACATGTGCACAGGTTGCTGCGTGATCTGTGGTAAGCAAGGCCCACGCACGTGGTTCCTGGTCTCCCTCCCAACCCACCCCGGGAAGGGGACAGTGAAGGCACTTACATGGTGTGGCTTCCCTGGACGATCCTGGTGACTCCGCTGCTGGGACAGCTCGGGGGTCCGGCCGGTGTGGCGCCATCTGTGGTGGCTCCTCCTCTGCACCCTGGTCAGTGCCCTTTGGTCCTGGCTCGCTGCCCCCCGGGGTGGCACAGACTTTCCACCCCCAGGATGCGGTCCAGTGCCTCGAAGTAGGGGCAGATGTCTGCCCCTGCTGAAGAGCTGCCCCCAGTAGCCCTGGCATACCCCTGCCACAGTTCTTCAATTTTCAGGCGCACCAGCTCCTGGGTGCGCCTGTGGCCTTTCTGGGCCATGGTGGCAGCTATGTGGCCATAGACAACCACGTTCTTCCATCTAGTGTGGAGATCATGGGCATTGGAGGCTTGCACCCAAACCTCAATGAGGTCCATGATCTCCTCACTAGTCCAGGAGGGAGTGCTATGACCCTGGCTGGCTCCTGGGTGCTGGAGAACTGGGCGGGAGACAGCTGGCTGGCACTGGCTGCCTGGCTCATCATGGGGCCACTGGGTCAGGGCAGAGACTGCTGGCAGGCCTGGATCTGGCACGTGCAGTCTGGCCAGAGTCTACCCCTTTAAGGGTTCCAGGACTGGGGGAGAGGAGAGGTGTTTTCCTGGTTTGGCCCAGAGTGGCCACCAGGGGAAACTGGGAAGGGCTGGAGGCCAGCTAATTCGAAATAAGCACTTATTTCGAATTAACTATTTCGAATTTGGTGTTACTCCTCATAGAATGAGGTTTACCAAATTCGAATTAAGTGCCCCGCTATTTCGATTTTATTTCAAAATAGCAGTTTGCCTGTATAGATGCTATTAAAGTTAATTCGAAATAACGGCTGTTATTTTGAATTAACTTTGCAGTGCAGACATACCCTAAGAGATTATTTCCAATTTACTAAATTCAATTGCTGGACACACACTTTTACAAATTTGAAGTTCCATGTCCGCACTATGGGGAAGAATTGAATGGAGTTCCAGGTAGTGAATCCACATTAATGGAGCCTGTTTCAGACTCAGAGCCCCAGGAAGCACTTAGGGCAACTGCAGAGACCTCTTGAAAGCCAATTAGTTCAAACTAGCAGCACAGAGTGTCTACACTAATGTTATTTCAGATTTATAAGTTCAGGAATAGTGTTACTCCATGGCTGTGTCTAGACTGGCCAGTTTTTCCAGAAAATCAGCTGCTTTTCTGGAAAAACTTGCCAGCTGTCTACACTGGCCGCTTGAATTTCCGCAAAAGTACTGACTTCCTACTGTAAGAAATCAGTGCTTCTTGTGGAAATACTATTCTGCTCCCATTCAGGCAAAAGTCCCTTTTGCGCAAAGCTTTTGCTCAAAAGGGCCAGTGTAAACAGCTCAGATTTGTTTTCAGCAAAAAAGCCCCGATCGCGAAAATGGCGATCGGGGCTTTTTTGCGGAAAAGCGCGTCTAGATTGGCACGGACGCTTTTCTGCAAAAAGTGCTTTTGCAGAAAAGCATCCGTGCCAATCTAGACACTCTGTTCCAAAAATGCTTTTAACAGAAAACTTTTCCATTAAAAGCATTTCCGGAAAATCATGCCAGTCTAGATGTAGCCCTCGTGAAAAGCAGGACTACAGAGTTTGAATTCCACAGCCCCTTATTCTGGAATAACAGGCTTAGTAGTGGACGCATCGCTTAGAAAATTGACCCTCAGAGGCTAATTTCAGACTAAGGTCCTAGTGTAGACCAGGCCCTAGTGCCATCAACTCCCACTGGCCCCTGGACTGAACTATTTCTGCTAGCTCCCCCTACTTCCTTTGTGAAGATGAGGTGGCAGAATCCAAACCGCAAAGCAAACAGCAGGTAACTTCCTCTGATTTTCCCTTAGGTTTGGGGGAGAGAAGAGAATGGTCTGCTTCTCTCCCCCTCCAAAGCTATGTTGCTGGGGCATGGACCCTAGAGAATACCCATAAAGGAACTTTCATGGGCCTGGGTGGGGTAGAGGGACAGACAGCATGCTATGCGGTTGAACTTCCCCATTCCAGCAGCCCCCTTCCCACACAGTCTGTGGTCTACATTGTGCAGGGTCCCATACACATAAGAGAGAAGAGTATTATGGTTAGAACACAGGGCCTGAGTAAAGACTTTACAGTTTATTCCATTGATGATTTTACCATTCTTTGCCTTTATTGATACCAGTGGAGCTTTGTTGGTTTACATGAGCTCAAGACCTGGCCCTTAACATTTTTACTGTGCAGGGCTAAAGATATTAAGGACTTACAATAATGCAGAGAGCACATAGTTTGACCCATAGCACACAGGGTTCAGCTACATGTGATTTTGAATGACACTAATAAATGGTCATGAAAAACAACCTTAGCAACAAAATAACTGCTAGCGTTCATGGACATGTGTAGAGCCTGCCATCTGGTGGCAGTATTAAAAAACCTGGCTACTGAAAATGCAACAAATAAGGAATCAATTAATAAAATTAGCTTTTATGAAGTAATAATATCCTTATATAGGTAATGTACATATAAAGTGAAATCAAGCAGACCATTTCAATAGGGACATACCTTTCAAGATTACCCTGCATCATAGTGTATGTCTCTTTTTAATGTGGTCATCGCAGTACTCAGCTCTTGACCAATTTCTTCAATGCATTAAAAACATATATTTTCTCTCTACATACTAGAGCTTTTTACCCAGACTTTCTGGTGCATACATGTTTATATAGCTGTTTTTAAAACAGAACTTTTGTCTCCAAAAATTCAACAATTTCAAAATTAGTTTCCTTTCTGCACTGGAGCAGAAATCAAAGTACTGAAAAGTTCCTAAGCAGAAATATTTAAAAAAAAAAACCCTTTTGTACAAGTTTCAATTGAAAATTGTTATTCCAAATAGACAATTGTAGCAATTTTAATTTTTTAAACCAAAGCAATGTTTTAGGTTGAAATGAAACCAAATAGCCAGCTTGTTTGAAATTGTTGATTTGAAACAAAAATGTGCTTGAACATTTCTTTCTAGAAAAACAAAATCTTTCATTGGAAATAATTTATTCTTACTCCTTCATGCATGTTACAATATATTTTTTCTTTTAAAAACAATTATCTTGGCTAATTCATTATTCTCCTATCAATATTGTACTCGATTTCAGTGAAAATGTAGCGACATATATGGTCTAAGATCCTATTCTTCTTATTTATCCACTCATGGTGGTAGGAACATTGCCTAAGCAAAGCTAAAGAATGTTAACTAAGTTAGTTTGAATTAGCGCTGTAGTGTAGACATACCCTTAGTTTTTAAGGTGCCACAGGACTCCTTGTTTTTACAGATATAGACCATCTAGGATAGAATTAGAGGAAAGTAAGTCCAAATAGCAAGTGTAACTAGTCCATTCATTGATCATGATGCAGGTTAAAATGACTTTGCTCTATCAGTTTTTTAATAATAATAAATGTTAGACCTAAGTACAGTGGCATTTTGAAACAGGTTTGAAGCAAGAATATGCCCTTAGATGAAAATAAACATAAATCAGATGGGATTTTTTTCTATTAGCACTAATTACACATCATTTCCCAACTGTTAAATTTTCTACAAACTAGGTTTCTGGCAGAGCCGCTCTTCTCTCTCTTTGGCTCAACGTGGTTGGAAATCGGAGGTATTTACTGAACACTCTGTACGTTGGAAATGCACCATATCTGTCTAAAACCTGTACATCTTCATTTTCTTTTGATAAATTTGAATCTTTGCACCAGCTAAAGTTTTGGGTCTATTAAATACACTTTTTTTTTAAAAAAGGGACCATTTCTCTTAAATGAATAAAGGTGCAGTGTAGCACATTTTATTTTCGTGACTAGATGAAATCCCATTGTCATTCCTCAACAAAAATTCCCATTAACTTCAAATACAGAACCAAAATAAAGTATTGCAGTCCTTAATTGTTCAAAGCTCTTACTGACTTCATTTGTGCTCATTTGGGTATGAAAATGAGGTAAATATGTGCACATATGGGTAGCTAATCAAAGGATGAAATAGTATAGGGTGAGGTGCTCCAAGATATAATGATGGTGGAGAACAGCTTCCTCTCATCTGTTAAATGGGAAGGAGAGTTCCCCTCTCCTTGGTTTGTGTAAGTAGAGCTCTTCTGGCTGGTATGATTCTCATCTATTTTAACAACTTTAGGGCTACTTCTACACTATAGGGTAATTGCTCAAAAACCCACGGAGCAAGCACATTTTTGCACAAGTAAATTGACAATAAATCAAAAGAACAGAGGGGTTTTTGCGGTGTAGGTATTCCTGTTTCTACAAGAAATAACTCCTTTTTGTGCAAGAGTTCTTGCTCAAAAAGGTATGTGTGGATGGGCAACAGGGAGTTTTTGCACAAAAAGAGCCAATCGAAAAAAGCATAGGTGCTCTGGTGGCTATTCTGTGAATAGCAATCAAAACTTTCAAGAGAGTGTCCATGCAGTCTGGATGCTCTCTTGCTTTTGCTTTTGCGATGTGCTTTTGTAGTGTGGATGTGCTCTTGCACAGGAAGTTTTTGCAGAAGATCTCTTCCACAAAAAGCTTCTAACGCAAGAAGCGTGCAGTGTAGACATAGCCTAGAATGACTATTTGCAAGTAAACCCCTGGGCTACGTCTACATTGGCCCCTTCTCCGGAAGAGGCATGTTAATTTCAAACTTCAGAATAGGGAAATCCGCGGGGGATTTAAATATCCCCCACGGGATTTAAATAAACATGGCCACCGCTTTTTTTCCGGCTTAGGGAAAAGGCTGAAAAAAGCATCTAGACTGGCCCGATCCTCCGTAATAAAGCCCTATTCCGGAGGATCTCTTATTCCTACTTCTTATTCCTACTGGACACAGTGTGAACTGCTGATTAGAATCATAGGACTGGATGGGACCTCGAGAGATCATCTAGTCCAGTCCCCTGCACTCATGGCAGGACTAAGTATTATCTGAACCAAGGATGGGGAACCTTTTTTGGGTCAGAGGGACAGTTGGGGGCCATATGCAAGTGAGAAGCAAAACACAAAAAACAAAACCCTCACAGATATTCCTCCCCCCAAAAAACATTCACTTCACTACCCTCAAGTTCCACACAGAGCCTAGGAGGGACTGGGGCTAATAGATTTGGCTCTGAGGTGGAGCTAAAAAGGAGAGGTTCAGTGCATGGGGAGTGGGCTCAGGTGGGGATGTGGGGTCTCAGCACCAGGTAGGGTGCAGGAGTAAGCTGGGGGTGGGAGGTCTGGGCAGGATGTAGGGTGCAGGAGCAGGTTGTGAGTGAGGGTGTGGGTCTGGGCAGGACATAGGGTGCAGGATGGGGTGGGATGTCTGGGTAGCAGGTAGGATGCCAGGGTGAGAGGAAAAGTTCAGGAGCAGAGTCTAGAAGGCATGGAGGGTGCAGGAGGGGGATGGGGATGGAGGTGTAGAGTCTGGAAGGGGGGTGCAGGAGCAGGGTTGTGGTTAGGAGTCAGGGTGGGAGGGAGGATGCAGGAGTGTGATGAGGTGCAGAGTCTGGGTGGGAAGGACAGTGTGGGAGTATGATGGGGGTGGGGTCTGGAAGAGGTGCAGGAGCTGGGTGGGGTCTGGTTGGGAGGAGAGAGGGAATGGGGGTCCAGGTGCCTATCTGGAAAAGCTCAGTCGGGCACAAGTGGCTCCACATGGCTCAGTGGGGCATTGTCCCCCACTCCCATTGGCCGCAGTTCAGCCAATGGGAGCAAAAGGGTGAGTGGTGACTGCACGGAGCATTTTCCTGTAGCACACAGAGCTGCTTCCTCCGTGTCACATATAGCCTGCAAGTCAGATCTGGCCCCACAATGCCTTTATTGGGCCTGTGAAGCTCAGGGTTCCCCTCACACTGTAGCAGGGATCAACTTTTATCCCTCCTCCTTGTAACAACCTTTTATGTACTTGAAAACAGTTATCATGTCCTCTTCCAGTCTTCTCTTTTCCAGACTCAACATACCCACATTTTTCAATCTTCCCTCATGGGCCGGGTTTTCTAAACCTTTAATCACTTTGTTTCTCTTCTCTGGACTTCCTCCAATTTGTCCACTTGACACAATACTACAGTTGAGGCCTAATTAGACCAGTGTAAAGCAGAAGAATTACAGGTTACCATAAAATTACAGGTTACCATAAAATCTGAACTCATGTGTGGAAAAACTTCTTCGAACAGAACAAAATATTAATTCCTGAGTTCTTGTGTTTATCAAAAAGGATATCTATGCACAGGCAAATGTTGCAACTTCATAATGCCAACAAGTACAGTTTGATGTCACTATACAAGAACTCGGTAATTATCTCTAGAACAATTTTATCATTTGAAAATACAGCAGATATTCAAGGAAGAGGGACAAAAATACTGTAACATGGGAATAGGACTGAAATTCTACAAAAGTAATGCATCTGCTTGTCCCTTTAATATACATATCTCAAAGATGGTAAACTGAAAGTACAGTTCACTAGCCAGTAGATGGGGCTTGACATCGCCTGCTGAGATATCTTTGCTTTTTTCCACTTCTGGTTACTTTGAGAGACTGATTTGTTGACATTCTGTTCTAGTTGATCATATAATACTGATTTATAGTGAGCAATAAATAATGCCCAGGTTTTAAGAAACTTTTGAAATAAATATTTAGCCCACCAGTGATGGGGCCAAAGAAATCTCTAGATGGAGAGATATGGTAGATTGATAGTACGTAAGTTGATATTCTATAGTAAACTCTTTTAAAGGACAGTTTCACATAATATTCTAATTCCCAAGTCTTTTTCTTGCTTAAGGAAGTAACTTCTGATGTGTATTGAAGACAATAGGATTTAGTATGTGCTTAAAGTTAAGCAGGCTGAGAAAGGATGGAATTAAGCATGTGCTTGAATGCTTTGCTGAATCCTGGTCTTAATTTATGTTTCCCTTTTCACCAAGCTATAAATGGTGCCTAGTTGCTATGTTGTTTGCGAGCCTAAAAATGCATTTTCTAATCCGTAGGTTTAAAGGAGTTCCTGCTCTGTCTTAAAGAATACAGCTAAACTGTCGCCTCTTCCTGTCACCAATAAAGACTGGCAAGCTTTAGACGGGCAACCAGGTATGAAATATGAAAAATGGCATTGCCACTGTTCCAAAAGTAATACGGTGTAACAAAGTCTCCCTTTCATAATACAAGGGCTGAGGCTTCTTCACTCAGTGTGGTATTTTCATTCCATCACAAGTCTTGTGAACACAAAACAACAGTTCAGGGCTTTCTAGATTGGGGATTTGCGCTTTGTGAGCAGATTTTATATCTTCTTTGTTCCTGTGCGTATACTTAAAGCTCCCCCTCAAGGTGGCTTTTTGTCCCATGCCCCCACCATAGGACAATGATTTAAATGAAGAGTTTATAAAGGCAGCAAGCTAATGGCTCAGTCAGCTGTCCATAACTCAAACATGATTCACTGGTTTGTAAGTTGCTTGATATTGAGAGATTCAGTGTGTGGGATTTATCCTTACAAATAAATCTTTAACAAATGGGTCCTTCAACTGCACCAGAAAAAAATAATAATGAAGTTCTAGTGTACCTTGAGCAAAATTGACAACATTAATCATTCGTAAATTTAAAACTGATCTTCAGTTCTGGCTTGATTTGAACTCAGACACACAAAACCATACAGAAAAGAGACAGAATCACCAGGCAGGTACAAGGGGTTGGCTGGGGGTACCCCTTCCTCTTGTCTGGTGCCCAGAGGCCCAATAGGGAGGGTGAGATGGGCTGTAGCTGCCAGATCCCCACATTCACACAGGAACATTGCTAACTGTTCCCCTAGGTCAGGGAGCAAGGGGAAAATTCAGTTTGCTCTATTCTGCAATCTGGCTGAGTGCAGTGGGCAGATGAACCTGGACCTGTCCCAGCCAGGGGACATGCACCCCTACCCTGGTTGTGCCCGCTGGAGCTGCAGCAGCCATGGAGAGGGGCTTTTCACTTGGCCCCAATCTGATACCATGAGAGAGGGGTGGGGTTGTCGTCTCTCTCTAGGGAAGTCTGCACAGGAAGCCTGCATACTGAACCTTTCATCCCCAGCCCCACCGTAGGACAATGATTTAAATGAAGAAAAACAAAAAATAATTGAACTAATAACCCAAGCAATTCCAGGTAAAATTTCTAGTGCTAAATAATTGGTTCAAACTTCCCCTCAACATTTCTTGGGACTAAGACCAAACCCTGAAACTATTCAGTCCAAAAGATATTTTGATAGATGGTATTTTAAGGAATGGGGTAGAAAACGGGATTAGAATGGAAAGCATATTTCAGGTTTTATCAGAGTGGATGCCTCTGAAATTACAGTAAAAAACAGAGCTAAACTAGGAAGATGACAGATGATAGGCAGAAGGAGGAGGATTCTGCATTGAGAATGAGGCACAGTGAGTTTGCAGATAAAACTCAATACAATATTTTTGCTGGGACAGTGTGAACAGAAGTTAGAGGAGATATGTAAGTGATTCTCTGTAAGCGATCTGGTCTTTGGATATGCAGCAGATGAGAGGTTCTGGAAGGATGGAGACATTGGCAGTTAGGGAAATATTTGCTCTTTCTATCAGTCTCTCAGTATGAAGAGATTGTGAGGATATGTTGTGAGTAGATAGTGTAGTATTGCCACTCCAAAAATGTTGTCAATACCACATATTCTCAATAGATGTGAACTACTCAAAAGAGCAACACAATATTACACAGGAGAAATTTCAACTTTAAAAACCCTGACTTCCATAGGATATCAAATGCCACGAGGAGTTTAATTAAAACTCTTTAATGTGAGCTTCTCCAGACAAGCAAGACACATGAAGGTGCAAAACTACAATTAAAACAGATTCCAATTCATCCTGATTAAGGAACCTGACAAAATGGTGTAGTCAAGCAACACAAATCGAAGGAGTGTCATTGAAAATGTACAGTATTTGGCTGGGATTCACGTCTCTGGGATTTTCAGTTGTGCCACTGACTTGTTTCCTCCTGTGGGCAAATCACATCACTACTCTATATCACAATGGGCCCATCTGTAAATTGGAAAATGTAGATACTTATTAAAATCCATTTGTGAGGTAATTATTTTTCAGGTGTTGTGTGATTCTAAAAATGAATGGTACCATACCGAAGTGTACTTTGCTCACCAAGCAGTCTTTCCATTTTTCTTTCTCTCTTCTTACCACACGCCTCGTTATCTCACTCCACCAGTAGCTTTGGTGCCCAGTTTGTATCCTTTTTGTATAGGCATCTCTGTGCATTCTCTTGTGCTGCTCCTTACTTCTTGGATGACTTCCCTCAGACAAGCCACCTTCTGCAGCACCTTCAAACCTCTTCTGAAATCTCAACTGCCTCTGAGAAGAGTATAGGAGGAAATGCTAAACACATTAATAAATAAATATATAAATTGTTTGACTGTAACCATCAAGATGCTAGGGGTGTCGAAGAGTCCAACCCAATGACCGTTAAGTCCATTAAAGGATTCCTATTGACTTCAGTTGGCATTAGATCAGGCACTTATTGAGTAACCACATCATCTTACTGTCATCTCCCTTAATCTTCCTCACTCTTTCCACAATTTTGTCTGTTTTTGACTACCCCTCTCATCTGCAGCCACTCATACTTTTTGCACCATGTTGAATCCTGGTTGTATGCTACTTTGGGCAGGGATTTTTTTTTCTTTTGCAAGGCGCATAGTTTTTTCATGGGCACTTGAATAATGGTAAATACAAAATATTATTTTAAAACGAACCATTTGGAGAATCTCAGACAGGATAAGGAAATGTCAGGTTAATCTGACAATTACTTAGCTTCTGTCTTTACAAAGCAGTGAGTGTCTGAAGAGCTACTGGCCCATGGGGGTTAGCTTTCCTAACATGGAGTGGGAGGAGTGAAAGATTGTTTAGATCATAAGGGAAATGGCTATGGAAAGACTGCATGTGCTTATGTGGGCATAAGTCCGAATAGAATGTGTCTGTGAGTTTCCAAGGAAGTAACCAAAATTAATGACACCCTTCCTGATATTTTTAGATAATTGCTAATCCCTTTGTCCTGGGGACTAAATGGCAAGGATAATGGAACAGGCCATGATGGGACAGAGCCAGAAATGAAATTTGGCTAACACTAAAATGTAAAGCATTGTAATGACAAAGAGAGGTGCATGATTTTAAGGGATTTGGATTAAAATGAGAACTAGAGGCTGATGTGTGTAATGAAGGTTTGACACACAGAAGAAACTGACTTTATTTCCTGGCCAAATTAATATGAGATGTGTCAGGGCTACTAATGATGTTACCATGACATGTAGAAGAGGTCAGTTTCCACTGAGTGTAGTGGTTTCTGTTCCAACAGAACCCAACACAGAAAAAATGAGGCATTGAAGTGACTAGATGTACACCAGAGATGAATTTGAGCAAATAAAGCTTTGGGCAAAAAAGGGCAGATTAGCGTGGAATAATAGGACGTTATTCTGATCCTTGTAATGGGACTACTCTTAGATTGTCACAAGCTTCAATGTATGAAATGAAAAAAATATATAGAGGTATAGCTAGAGAGAGAAAGTCCTATGTAAAAAAGTAAAGCTATTCTATAAGGGTCAAGCTTCAGGAAACTTCTATGATGTGCCATAAATGAAAAATCTAGTAAATTTGATTGCATAACACATGACAAAAATATTAAACTTCATTTTCCCACAGAGTATATCTGTGGCCCAGATTTTTAAAGGTATTTGGGGGTTGCTCCATTCATATAAATGATTTAAATGGTCATTGGGCCAGAGAGAGTGAGAGAGTGACTCTATTACCCAGTAGTTAGAGCACTTACGTAGCCGGGGGGAGACCCAAGTTCAGCCTGTGCTCCTGAACTTGAGTTATTTAAATATTTTATAAAATCTGTAACAGGTTAAACAGAAGAAAGCTCCACCTCAGAGTTTCACATAGGTAGTAGAGCAATTATGCGGGACTTGTGAGACAATGATTCAAAGCCCTTTTCTACATCATACAGAAGGGGAGGCTGCAAGTGGGTCTTTGACATCTTGTATGAGTGCAATTAGCCACTGCACTAAAGGAAGGGGTTATTCACCCTCCTTGTTTTTTTCTTGACCTTGCCTGGCTTAGACTCACTCCAGGAAAGCATTCACAACTATAAAGCCCAAATAGAAGGAAGCACCAATTGTTTTCGTAAGTTGAATTTTAGGCCCTGCCCCTTTTATGGCATTTCCTACTGGCTATATTAAGCTAATCGCCCCTCAGAGTGCTGGTTTCTGTTAGTCCCCATTTGAAAGGCCTAACTCTCCCCATATGTTGTATAAGAAGCCCAAGTGCCTAAGCTGGCGATAAGGTACCTAAAAGTTAGGAGCTGACATCACTTAGTCTAACCCCTCTTTGCTCCCTCTTTTCCTGTTAGTACATAGATGCCTCCTAGTTGAATCAGGGCCAAATTCATTCCTGCTGTAATACCTCTGAAGTCTAGGAGGGTCGACGGAGTTATTCCAGGCATTAATTTGTCCCATTGACTTTATCTGGAACTAAATAATTCTGTTTCCAAATCAATGGAGAAGTGCCAAATGTAGAAAGCTGTCTCAAGCTGGTTCCACAGGGTCAATGTTCTGTTGTCACATCACCAGTGTGTGATGTCATGAGCTGTGAAGGTTCTTTGTAGCGATTTTGCCATAGTTTTAGACCACCAAGCTGGACTGGTGCTTCTTGTTTGAATTTGTGCATGAGAAGTTTGTTTTCTCTCTGACAGTTCCTAAAAATGTTTATACAGCTTTTTATGGAATGACTCAAATGGGTCAGGGGCAAAGTTGGGGATTCTCAGGCAAATCATTATTTTTTTAAAAAAACTTGTTCTTTGACTGTGATGGGGATGAAGGAGGTACAGGTCATGGTAATGGCCAAATAGAAAGAATCAAATGAAATCAAAAGGGATGGAAAGCCAGCAAGGGAAAGGACAGCCAAACAATAGTTTCCAAGAATAAAAAGAAAGCAATGTGGAATGTAGTAGATAGCAGTTGAACTTACATATAACAAAGCATCAGAGAAAGCCACAGCATCTGTAGATATTGCAAGGCAAAATGAAGTATTTCATCAACTTTACATCTAGTTTAACAACAGTAACTCACAGGTGAGCCAGACTGGTTTCAACCTATGTATTTATCAGCATTCAGTGAGGCCTAGGGGCCTTAGCATGAGCTGGGCCCTGGTCAGTCAGCACCACACTGCAATTAGAGGCTTTGGGAAGTTTTATGTTTGTTGTTTTATTTGCACTAGTCAGTAAGGAGTAAGATGAGTCTTGAGATGGGATTTTAAAATGGACTGGGGCCCTGAGTGCAGCAGACAGGGGAATATAAGAAGGGTCATCTCAAATATCCTAACTCTCAGAGGATGGCTAATACAAGGGGAATCATCCCATGGTGGCAGCCATGTGTTGCTGGCTATGATGAAAACAGAGTCCAGAGAAATCACAGACTACAATTGAAGGAAGGGTTAGAGAGGGAAATATAATTAAGGAGGAGAGGCTGACAGAAACCCATCTACAGTATATGCAGTTCTTGGGAGAAGGAAAGTGGGAGGGTCCATAGTTCCCTCTCGTTGCCTTGCAGGAGGCGTGTGTAGCATAGGAAATGGTATAACTGGAGAGTGATTACAACCTCTCACCCTCCTAAGCAATTGTTCATCTTCAGCCTCCTCCTTTCACTATTTTAAACTCTGAAGAAGGGGACCTACTACAATAGTCCCGGGATCACCAGTCGGTTTTAGTTTCTGTTGTTCTATTTAACCTTAGAGGAGTGCTGTATCCCTGCTGTATAGTGAATAGCTCTGAGCTTCACTGATGCTCTGCAAGTCCATGACTGTCTATCCAGGTCTATGCATTTTTCACATCAATAGCACAAAGCTGATATTTTTCAACAACTGTGCAGGGATATTTCTTCTTTAGGAAAATGATCCCCGTGTCATGTTACAAGAGTAACTTTGAGTCCTCAATGTGTGCAGGTCCTTTTAAGGGAGCCTCCAGGCATTCCTCTTGTTCTTTGGCCAAGGAGGAATACAGAACAGGGCCAAAGGACTACCCTCCACTTTCTGTTCTTACATTACTTTCAGGAGGCTTGCATAGGTGTTAGTACTAGCTTCAATCCATCCCTTCAACATAAAAGGTGAAAACTGTGCCTGGTCCCTGGAAAGCTAACAGTTAAGGGTTTCCTTATTCCCTCTTCTTTCCTCTTCCATCCAGTACCCATTGGTTGTTAACCATCATGATTATCTGGTACCTATAGATAGTATTATCTATTACAGGTGACTGACTATTTGTGTGTGGAACGATCTGAGATACTTTGATTTGAACAAGGCTATGCCAGAATAAAATGTCCTGTCATGTATTCCATTTCTTACTTGCACTATTAGCTTTACTCTTGGGCTGTGTCTAGACTACATGCCTCTGTCGTCAGAGGCATGTAGATTAGACACATAGGCAAAGGCAAATGAAGCTGCGATTTAAATGATCGCGGCTTCATTTACATTTACATGGCTGCCGCGCTGAGCCGACAAACAGCTGATCAGCTGTTTGTCCGCTCAGCGCGCTAGTCTGGACGCTCCCCTGCCGACATCAATGCCCTCTGTCGGCAGCCCCGTTATTCCTCGTGGGAGGAGGTTTTTGGGATCAGCGCGGCAGCCATGTAAATGTAAATGAAGCCGCGATCATTTAAATCGCGGCTTCATTTGCCTTTGCCAAAACAACAAATCTACATGGCTCCGTCGATGGAGCCATGTAGTTTAGACGTACTCTTGCAGACTGAAGACACCAGGATCACATCCTTGGGGCCACATTTGACCACTTCCCCTCCATCTGCACTATATTCAGGCTGTCACTTTATCCCATCAAGTCTTCCTTTAAAATATCTATAACTTTATCTTTTCCTCTCCATAGAATCGTAAGACTGGAAGGGACCTCAAAAGGTCATCTAGTCCAGTCCACTGCGCTCATGGCAGAACTAAGTAAGGACTAAGTATTATCTAGGCCATCTCTGACAGGTGTTTTTCTAATCCCTCCAGTGTTGGAGAGTCCACAACCTTCCTAGGCAATTTATTCCAGTTCTTAACCACTCTGACAGGAGGTTATTCCTAATGTCCAACCTAAATCTCTCTTGCTAAAATTTAAGCCCATTTTCAATGTTAAAACCCATCCTGTGCTTTAATTATTGCATCCATCTTCTTCCAGGCTTTCTTGTTTCTTTCTTCTAGTCCATCCAAAATACTATCATAAAAGTCATCCTCTTTTTCTTAGAATGCCTGTCCCTTATTCCAAATCCTTCTTTGGCTTCCTGTCGTCTTCCAAATCAAGTTCCATTCCTCACCTCCAAGGTTCTGAGTAAGTCTGCTTTTTCATCTTGGCTCTCATTTTTCTTCACACATTTTTTGCTAATTTTTTCTCCATCTTCTATGTCTCATTTAACACTCTCTCATAATAATTTTCTTCCGCTTCATTTCAAGCCAGGAAGAAGACATGAATACACTTTCTCCTTCCTTTCTTCACCAAACAGCCATTGAAATCCCTCTGTAAACAATTCTTCTTTCACTAAGGATATCTCTACACTACAGCATTATTTCAACATATCTTATTTTGAATTAACTATTTCAAATTAAGATATTTTGAAATAACGTGCCTATACACAAAATGCATTTTGAAATAGCGTTTTGCTATTTTGAAATAGCGCGCCCACACTGACTGGCTGTTGAATCGCATTTAAGGCCAGCTGAAACCGGTTCCAGCAGGGCATCAGGTCAGTAGTTACTTTGTGTGGCTGTGGCCTGAGGCTATCTGAGGCTTGTGCTTAAAGGGACCCCCCTGGAGAGCTGGTTCTCAGCTTTCCCTGCTTGCTTGCCTACCTCGTTGAGCATTTTTGTGTCTGTCTGCATTGGTTGCCCTGACTCGGGACACCACAGTACTAGGCACCATGGAGCCAGAGCTGCCCCTGGGCACTCTGGTGCTCATTTTGGATGTCTTGCTGCAAGCCTGGCAGCAATTGCTGGAGACTGCCTGGCAGCTTCTGCTGCAGCCCAGGCCCTCTTCTTGACCCCCCTGGGGGACAAGGAGGTGCAGCAGCAGTGCCTGGATGCCAGCATGTCCCGCTGCATCTTGCATCTGGAAACCAGCAGTGACTGGTGGAACCACATCATCCTGGAGCACTGGGGAGACCAACAATGGACCCAGAACTTCAGGATGAAGAAGGACACCTTCCTTGAGCTCTGCGAGTAGCTCGCCCCTGCTCTGCGGTGACAGGACATACACATGAGGCCCGCCATTCCCCTCCAGAAGCCATCACCCTCAGGAAGCTCTCCACACTGGATAGCTATCAATCCATGGAGAACCAGTTCGGCACAGGGAGATCCACCTTCGGAGCAGTGCTCGTGTAGGTATGGCAGTCTCCAACCACTGAGCCTGGGGGAGGGGGGAGAGTGACAGGAGGGGATGGACTGCCCCAGGGAAAAGGGGGGGAGGTGGTGCAAGTCCCCTCCCCGGGAGGGTTTGTTCTATCCCAGCCACACTATGGACTGCCCGCAGAGGCCAGGATTGCAGGGGGGGTTGCTCCTGGGGAGGGGGTGTGGGGCAGTGGTGGGGAAGGAGCACTCTCAGCCACCCTGGCACCCTAGTGACTCTCTGTTTTGTGTCCCTCTGCAGGTGGTCAAGGCCATCAATAGAGTGCTGCTCCACAGAGTCATCTGCCTCACTGATGTGGACACGGTCATCAAGGGCTTTGGCACCCTGGGCTTCTCCAGCTGTGTGTGTTGGGGGGCAATCGATGAGACACACATCCCTATCTGTTCCCCAGGCCACCAGGCCTCCCTGTACATAAACCAGAAGGGATACTTCTCAGGTTGTGTCTGACCACCGGGGTCACTTCCTGGACATTAACGTGGGCCGGGCCAGAGGCTGCATGCTGGGACTTTCTTTCCCGACCTCCACATCAGGGTTGGGGACATGGACATGCCTGTGTGCCTGGTGGGGGATGTGCCTACCCACTTCAGCCGTGGCTCATGAAGCCCTACACAGGACACCTCAACCCGTCCCGGCAGGCCTTTAACGCCAGGCTCAGCAGTGTCTGCATTGTGGTGGAGAGTGCCTTTGGCTGGTTGAAGACCCGATTTAGATGCCTCCTCACCCGCCTGGACCTCTCTGAGAGGAATATTTTGCACGTGGTGGCGGCATGCTGTGTGCTGAACAATTTCTGCAAAAAGAAGGGGGAGGCTTTCCTGCCAGGGTGGATGGCAGAGACTGACTACTTGACTGGCTTGTACACACAGCCCCATATGGCTGCTAGCTGGGAGGCCAATCGGGGGGCTGTTGGTATCTGGGAGGCCTTGCGGGAGAGCTTCCAGATGGAGAAGGAGTGAAGTCTCCCTGGCGTGCCCCACTGGGGCCTTGTGCCTTATTCCACCCTCACATCCTTCCACTTTCTCCTCCCTAACCCCCCTTCCTTGTGTAAAATAAAAACATGTGTGTTGCCAAAAACAAACTCTGTTTATTGAACATAACTGGGGGGAAGGGAAGGCGAGAGGGTGGGAGGGGTAAACTTGGGAGGAGGGTGCTGGAAGGGGGAGGCAAGAGGAGGAAGGGGGAGGAGAAACTGAGGGTTGGGTGGTCTTGCTAGTCCCCCTGTCTCCCAGCACTGTAGGCGCAGGGGCCTCAGCGTCCCCGGGGAGGAGCAGGTATGGAGGATGGGGCGGAGGGGGGGGAGGAAGATGCGGGAGGGGGAGAAGGAGCAATAGTTAGGGCAGCAGCAGGGGCTGGAGCAGCACGAGGCACCAATCTCTGCACCAGGGTCTGCAGGTGGTCGCAGATGTCATGGCCCTGGGCAAGCAGCTCCTGTCAGCTCTCCCACTGCAGTTGCAGGTCTTCATTCACCCAGTGCTCCAGGATGCAGACCTGCCTTTGCAGGATCCCCAGGTACTGCTGCTGGTACTCCTCCTGGTTCCGGGTCACCCTGCTGTCCCGGGTGCAGAAGGATGTCCTGGGAAGGGTGGTCGCCCTGCACTCGCAGCTGGTGCGGCTGTGGAGAAACCAGAGAGGTGGTCTGTTGTCCCTGGGGACACAGTGGGTGAAGCCCAGAACCCCTCTGCAAGGCAAGGACGGCAGGTCTCCGCACCATCACATCCTGCTATCCCCGGGAGTTTGAGCTGGCCCGGGACTGCACCTATGCCCCTGTGCAGTATATAGGGTGTGGGGGAGGAAGGTGAGATGTGCCCTGCCTCTGTGTAGAGGGGGCTTCTGGAGGGAGGCAGGAGCGGCCCGAGGCCTACTGCAGCAGCTGGCACCCTAGGGGGTCGGCCAATTGGCGCTCCTGCCTGAACGGCCGTCAATGACCATGATGTCATCATGGGGCGCCCCAGCGCCCCGTGATGTCATCATCAGGCGCCCGGGCCAGCGGCACCCTAGGCAGCTGCCTAGCTCACCTAGGCTCACGGGCCGCCCCTGGAGGGAGGGCATTGTTCAGTGTCTTTCCCCGGGGTCAGGAGCATGTCATGTGCCTTCATACATACACACGTGTGGGTAACAGGCTAGGGCCCCTGTGTGGCAGCCAGCCGGGGCCACGTGCCCAGGGTAGCACGGCACATGCACAGGTTGCTGTGTGCTCCGTGGTCAGCAAGGCTCATACGCGCAGTCTCTGGTCTCCCTCCACCCCCCTCCCCACGCATAAGGGGACAGTGATGGCACTCATATATCGAGGCTTCCCCGGCCTTGGACAACACCAGTGACATGGCTGCTGTGATGCCTCGTGGGTCCTGGGTGAGTGCCACGCTCCCTCCAGGCTCCTGCAACTCCTGGCCGTCGTCCTCCTCTTCCTCCTCCTCCTCCATGTCCTGGTCAGGGACCTCTGCCCCAGGATCGATGACTACCTGGGGGGCACAGACCATCTGCCCCCTCAGGATGCAGTCCAGGGTATCATAATAGGGGCAGGGATCTGGGTCAGCCCCTGTTTGGGAGCTGCCCCCTGTGGCCCTATCATAGGCCTGCTGCAGCTTTTTTATCTTCATGCACACCTGCTCCTGGGTGCGCATGTAGCCTTTGGTGGCCAGGCTCTCAGCCATCCGCCTGTAGAAGGCCGTGGTCCTGCATCTAGTGTAGAAATCATGAACATTGGAGGCCTCCCCCCAAACGTCAATCAGGTCCACAATCTCCGCACTGAACCAGGATGGCGCCTGCCTTTTGCAGCCCCTGGCAGGCTCCTGGGAGCTGCCAGCCTGCTCCTGGGGAGTGGTGGAGTTCTGGGTGCCAGTGGGTTACTGGCTCATGCTGGGCCATGGGCAGTGACTGCTGGCTCTGGACTGGCAGGCTTGCAGCTGGCACAGGCACTGTGGCCAGAGTCTACCCCTTTAAGGGCTCTGGGGCTGGAGGGGAGCAGATGAGTTTTCCTGGTTTGGCCCAGAGTGGCCACCAGGGCACCCTGCGAAGGGATGGAGGCCCCCTATTTTGAAATAAGTGTCTACACAGCGCTTATTTCGATTTAGCTATTTCGAATTTGGCATTATTCCTTGTGGAATGAGGTTTACCAAATTCAAAATAATCACTCTGCTATTTTGAATTAATTTTGAAATAGCAGTTTGGCTGTGTAGACGCTGGTAAACGGCTGTTATTTTGAAATAACTTTGCTGTGTAGACATACCCTAAGATTATATTGATAATCCGTCAACAACAGATTCCAACCTGCATGGATTTGAGTATGAAATGCACCTAGTGAATTAATGTAATAGGTGTCTGAACTGTGACACTAAAAGCAACCTCAATCCATGGACTAGGACCATGTCTTCCATTATATACAGCACTAAGTACATTATTGTCAATATTACTACACCATATTATTTTACAATTTAAAGCCCAATAATATTGCTAAGCTATCTGCACTCTTCTCCTTGGAAAGTAATGGAAGCTAGCTTCAAAGGTAGCCTTCAGCTATGCAAGCAAAGTTTATTGCTAACAATGCACTCAAGGAGGCCTGATGACTTGAACTTTTATCTACAGCTTTCTATTCTATTCAGGCACATAAAAAAAACTGCTAGAGATGAATTGTTCTAGGTATTAAAAATTAATCACATCTCAGTGGACTTGTAATCATATTGTATAATGAATGTATTGGCATAGGAGGTCTCCAAAATTATGTGCACCTGCTGGCTGTGCATTATTGGACCTAATAAACCCAACGCTGTTCTACTCTTATAAATGGACTTTTGAGTTCGCATTAGCTGTTGGTGAGCACAGAAATTAGGAAGTGTAATGTAATATGCACCAACAGCCTGATCCAAACACCTTTAAAATCAACGGAAAGAACTGTTGTTGGTTTTGGATCAGTTCCTATACATGGGATCCAGCTTTATCTTTGAACTAGTGCATTATAGTCTGAATTATAGACATGAAAAAGATATAATACTCTTAATTGTTTTTTCTTACTAGCCACATTTTTGGTTTATCTAAAAAAATCTATTTTGTACAATTGAACATATATCTACATTGTATCTGAAAAGATATGATTTTATGAGGCTCTTCAAACTGGAAGATTTCCTGAATAAGGAAAGGGCTGAAAAGAAAGGAAAACCAAGAAAATAACGGATTGAACCCTTCCTGGAGACAAGAACCAGGTACAGTCAAATACTGGAGCCCACAATTACTTAAAATTCTTTTGACCAATGTATTTCATTGTGAAATTAATCAAATACTGTTTCTATTAGAAGCCGGGATTCATTTCCTTTCCTTAGATAAACACTTGAAGGTGCCAGACTCCTCTGTGGGATGATAAATGACTTCCTAGACGTCATCATAAAGGAAGTTGTTCCTCATAACTGTTCTAAATCTGTTACATATCAAATTTCCTGTGCATGGCTGCCACACTGTGATGCTTTCCAAACTGTGTTTCACAAATTCTCAGTGCACCCTAGGATATCAAGATGCTCCATTACAATCTCCATCATTGGTCAAGTTCTCAAAACACAGGAGGCCATAGATTGGATTTGTAAGCTAGTGCATTACACTTTGCCTACCCAGAATACAAACAAGACAGTTCAGATGTGAGGTTTATGAAATTTGACTTATAGATGAGAAAGATGAGATATTCTTGTTCTGTGATAGGAAATTCAAGGGAGAGGGTTATTGCACTCTGTACAGGTTATCATATATATAATAGCCCAATGTCTGTGATTCTGTAACACTGAAACGCTGGCTGTTCCCTCTGGGTGGCACTGTTGCCTCTCGCCGTGGTGCTCGGCTGACTTCTGCACCACTCAGCCGGGCCGCCATGGTGGAGCAAGTGGTGCAAGCAGCCATTTGGGTGCCGTGGTCCCCATGCAGCACCCCAGTGCTGCATGGGGAGCGCGGGGCCCAAACAGCCACTTGTGCTGCTTGCTCTCCCACGGCAGCCCGGCTGAGTGGCACAGAAGTTAGCCGAGCGCCACGGCAGGAGGGGAAGGGGGGCAGGGTGGTGATGTACATGGCCAGGGAGAGGGGCCTGACTGCATACGTCACCGCCCCACCCCCCCTTCACCTCCCACTGTGGCGCTTGGCTGACTTCTGTGCCGTTCAGCCTGGCTGCCGCGGGGGAGCCCAAATGGCTGCTTGCTCTGCTTGCTCCCCCGTGAAGTCAGCCGAGCGCCATGGAGGGGAGGCAAAAGGGGGTGGGGCGGCGATGTGCGGCATGACAGTGGCTCCAGGCCCCACCCCCTGGCTGTGAACGTCACCGCCCCATTCCCCTTCGCCTCCAGCAGTGGCGCTCGACTGACTTTTGCGCCACTCAGCCGGGCCGCAGTGGGAGAGCAAGTGGCGCAAGTGACCATTTGGGCTCCGTGTTCCCCATGTAGCATGGGGAGTGCGGAGCCCAAATGGCCGTTTGGGCTCCACAGTCCCCCGAGTGAGAGGCAGGAAGGGGAGGGGAAGAGAAAGAGAGAGACGGAGAGAGAGGCAGGAAGTGAGGAGAGCTGAGAGAGAGAGAGGGGGAGGCAGTAGGAGGAGGAGAGAGAGAGAGACGTGGAGCAGAGACCCAAAAATCCCATCTTATGATGGGCTATTGGCTAGTACTTAAATAATCACTATATAAAAATTATATAATCTAACATCTTGCTTATTAAGATCAAATATAACCTGGGATTAATATGTATTGGAAATCTATTGTACCAGAGGCCATTTTTTTCAAGAGAAGCCCAAGTAAGTTCTATCTCACCTGTGGGTTGCCAGACAGGGTGTTTACTTTGCACCTATTCGTACGCCCACCTGAATCATAGAATCATAGAATCATAGGACTGGAAGGGACCTCGAGAGGTCATCGAGTCCAGCCCCCCGCCCTCAAGGCAGGACCAAGCTCCGTCTACACCATCCCTGACAGATGTCTATCTAACCTGTTCTTAAATATCTCCAGAGAGGGAGATTCCACCACCTCCCTTGGCAATTTATTCCAATATTTGACCACCCTGACAGTTAGGAATTTTTTCCTAATGTCCAATCTAAACCTCCCCTGCTGCACTTTAAGCCCATTACTCCTTGTCCTGTCCTCAGAAACCAAGAGGAACAAATTTTCGCCTTCCTCCTTGTGACACCCTTTTAGATATTTGAAAACCGCTATCATGTCCCCCCTTAATCTTCTTTTTTCCAAACTAACTGAAGCTTCCATTAGACACGCATCACCATTTCCGTCCAATGTGAACCAGAGGAATGTTCTGGCTGCTGCATCCCCCAGCTCTCATTGGCCGGGAACAGCAAGCAACAGCCAATGAGAGCTACAGGCAGTTGTTTCTGCGGACCCTAGGTAAACAACCTGTCTGGTCGCCCGCTAGTGGTTTGCCCTGATGAGCCGCAAGGAACTTGCAGGCAGCAGGTTGCCCACCACTGTTCTAACTGCCTTTAAAAATGTATGTTTGATATTTTTTTCCAGTATGTGAATGTAAGGGAGGGTTGGAGAAGACTAGACTACTTTGTACAATTTAGAAGGAACTTTGTACTTTTTAAAAGGAATTTCTAGCCATCATAGTTGTGAAGACATGGTTGAAAACATGATGTGAATGTAACAGGTGCAGTGATGTTTCCTAGAGTCTGCAGATGTTTACTATTGTGACAGCCTGACACAATAGCTCTGAGAGCCATGACCTACCTCACAAATCACAATAGGATGTAAGACCCACTTTCTGGGGGACCCCCATCAACACCAAGGACAGCCAATAAAATAGTGGCAGTTTGCTGCCACCACTATATTTACTTGCGCCTCCACGGGTACTGGCGATCACAGCTCCTGTTGGCTATGGATCGCTGTTCCCAGCCAGTGGGAGCTGCAGGAAGGGGCGCAGACCAGACTACCACTTTCCACAGTACCCACTGGCCAGGAAGGGTGACCCACAGCCAATGGGAACTGCAATAATCTGTACATGCAGAGGCGCATGTAAATATAGCAGTGGTGGCCCACCAGGGGCTAACCCTAGTGAACCGGATCCTGCCCATGAGCTGGTATTTGCCCACCCCATTAGTGCTCCTTGTAGTCCAAAACAGTTCTTGCTGTCATCTTTAATAACATTATCCTAGCCAAACATCAGAACCAGTCTTCCATTCTCATCCTCCTGGACCTCTCCCTGCTGACTTTGCTTTTCTTTATATATTCATAAAGACAAAGAAACCACTGTGAACACCCAGTCTCAGCTCCTATACAATTCAGGCCACAGAGCTTCCCTTAATTGATTCCTGTTTGAACTAGAGCAAACCAAAGGGAAAACACCCACTCTTGATTTAAACATGGCCAGTGATGGAGAATCCACTACAACCCTTGGTAAGCTGTTCCAATATTTAATCACTCTCACTGTTAAAATTTGCATATTATTTCCAAATTCGTTTGTCTAGCTTCAACATCCCCAGCCATTGGATCTTCTTTTACCTTTGTTTGCTCCAATGAGGAACTTTTTATCAAATGTGTGCTCCCCTAATAGGCAATTATATTTTGTGATCAAGTCATCCCTTCACCTTTTGTTTGTTAAATGGACTAGGTTCCTGGAACTAAAAATTCACAAAGATATTTAGATGCCTAAGTCCCCGTTTTAACCTCAACAATGAATTGCAAAGCCCCCATTCAGCTACCACATAACCTTGTAGGCACCTGAACTCAGTTGGCACCTCAGTTTTTCGGGGGGAAAATCCCAACACTCCTAAGTGACCACCTTTGGGCATGTACACGGGTGCTTCACTCTGGACAAGTCTGGTCAGTCCTGCCTACACCCCTGTGCAATTCATGAACTAGGGGAAGACACGCATTCTCTTCCACCTATCTCTCCTGTGGAGCCCCGTGCATTAGGTGTACTGAAGCCACCAAACAGACTGTGTCTCAGTCACAATGGGAGAATGGAAGGAAGGAGAAAGCGTAGGCGGAGCTAGTGTGCATCATAGAACTTTCAATCCACTGCTTGGAGCACTCACCAGGAATGTAGAAGATACAACTTTAATTTGAGCAAGGTAGTACTTATCTACATAGAGGTAATAGAATCATAGAACCATACACCTGGAAGAGACCTCAGAAGGTCATCAAGTCCAGCCCCCTGCTCTAGGCAGGACCAATCCCAATCTCCTTTCGTGTGGCTGTCCTAACTTAAGGTGCTTTGGTATATTCTGGAATAGGGAGTTCCTCAATCTCTCCCATTCAAAGTTTTCGGTATCAATAAGTAAACAGGCAATGGAGCAGATAGTGGAACTAAAACATCCATAAAATTAATGCCTCCTCCATAAAACTGTTCTTTTCTGTAACTTTTCAACTGTTTTCAAGTTATGGTGTAAACACCATAGACAAAAGATAGTTTTAAGGAGGATTTAAGGGACCCTCTGTTTGTGCAGTGCCTAGGACAATGAGGTCCTGCTCTATAACTACGGTTGTACTGCATTACAAATAATAAGTGGCAAAAACTATCGTTGATGGGGTGTCTATCCCACTTATGTAAACAAAGTTAAAAGTAGTGAGAGAATTCAATTAGCCCACCTGGCTGTACCTGGAGAGTGGGTCAAGTCTAATTTATGATGAAATGCAGCTGGGCAAGGCTGCGTGGGGGGTATAAACAGAGGCAATTCAGCAAAAGACAGAAAAGGAGTTCAATAGAATAGCAAAAACTGTAGAATAAAGAGAAAAAGAGGAAGATGATTCTTTGAAATATGTCCCCAGATAGACGATAGTCAGCTACTTCAGAGGTATAAAAGGCTCAGAGAGGTGATCGTATTGAGATGAACTAATTGCTGGCGTTTGAATAATGCACACAAATATGAGTTGTGTGACACATGTAAGAGTAAAGAAACCATTGCTCACCTGATATGGGAACATGGGGAGCATCGCCAGGAAATAAGGGCCCTTTATCAAGAATGTATCTGTGTTAAGTTGACAGAATATACTGTGAGGTGTTGAGTGAGAGTATTGGGAAAGGGGAACGACGTTAAAAAAGCTCTGCTATGATTTTTAAAGTTGTCCAGCAGGGCAAGAGAGTATAGTGGTGTGAATGTCTGCAGACTAAAGTAGGTGTTGCTATAAACTCGGCAGGTGCATTTGCTTCTCAGTTAGGCATAAGAAGAAAAGGAAGGGGGCTGTAGATAGAAACTTTACATTAGCTGACGGATAGAGCAAAGGGTCCACTTCAGAGTGACAGCCTCTTTATGCATCTCATCTTCAAAACTTGTTGGCAAATACATTTTCATTTTGTATGTAGTCCAAGAGATGTGCTTTATTAGCTATGTCTGAGGAGATTTCCGCAGCATACAGTAATATAATGCTAATCCAACTGCCTTGAAAAGTATAAACTACTCCTGATATTTTTGCTATGGAGCCTATATAAGGTGTTTGTCCCTAGTATTGGACGGACCAATATTAAGCTGTCGGGTGGCGCACCGAGGGGGGTCCACTTACCCCCCCTTCCGGTCCCACCTCCCTTTTCCTCTTGCCCCCCGGGCAGGTGGGCGGAAGGGACACGGGGGTGGAGGGTCCAGTCGCCCCTCCCACCCAATGCCACCCGGTCCCTGGGGCGTACTGGTTATTCCACCCACATTTCAACTGTGCTGCCCCTGCCTAGCAGGACTCTGTCCGTGGGGCCCTCTAGGGGGTGCGCCCCTCTAGTTTGAGGGTCCCTACCAGTGTCCTGGATGGGACGCCCCCTCGCCTCGGCCCTACAATGTCACTTCGCCCCTTTTGGTTGTCCCTTGGTGCTCAGGTGGGGGAAGGGGAGAAGGTAAGGGGGCCCAGCCCCGCCCTCACCTCCGGGCCCCAGCCCAGGGCCCTAGGGGGTTGGCGGACACCGCCCCTTTAAGGCTGGAGCGGGATTCCGTTCCTCAAGTCTCCAGCCCCGTGGGACGAGCCCGCCCTGAGTTCCTTCCTACTTCTCTCTCTCTCTCCGACTGTGGTACCTGCGGGTATGTCTACACTACAAAGTTAATTCGAACTAACAGATGTTAGTTTGAATTAACTTTGATAGGCTCTACACTAGCAAACCGCTAGTTTGAACTTAATTCGAACTAGCGGAGAGCTTAATTCGAACTAGGTAAACCTCATTCTACGAGGACTAACGCCTAGTTCGAATTAAGTAGTTTGAATTAAGGGCTGTGTAGCCACTTAATTTGAACTAGTGGGAGGCTAGCCCTCCCCAGCTTTCCCTGGTGGCCACTCTGGGCACCACCAGGGAAACTCTTCTATCCCCCTCCCAGCCCCGGAGCCCTTAAAGGGGCACGGGCTGGCTATGGTGCCCGTGCCAGGTGCAAGCCTGCCAGCACCCAGCCACAGACCCTGCACGTGGCACGGCACGAACCAGCCACCCGCTGCCACCCAGCCCTCTGCCTCTTCCTGGGACCAAGCTGGTGGCTCCCAGGAGCCTGCCCGGAGCCGCAAGAGGCGGGCGCCCACCTGGTCTAGTGCGGACATCGTGGACCTCATCCACAACCTCCGCACTAGTCACAGGAAAGTGGCCGTCTAGGGCAGGAGAGCTGCCAGCCTGGCCACAGAGGAGCAGGTTTGCATGAAAATCAAGGTGGTCCAGTGAGACCCCCGACCCTGAGCCCAGAGCTTAGAACGGCAGTACTGGGTCAGACCAAAGGTCCATCTAGCCCAGTAGCCTGTCTGCTGACAGCGGCCAACACCAGCTTCCCCGGAGGGGATGGACCGAAGACAATGACCAAGCCATTTGTCTCGTGCCATCCATCTCCAGCCTTCCAAAACAGAGGCCAGGGACACCATTTCTATCCCCTGGCTAATACCACTCCATGGACCCAGCCTCCATGAATTTATCTAACTTCTCTTTAAACTCTGTTATAGTTCTAGCCTTCACAGCCTCCTGCAGCAAGGAGTTCCACAGGTTTACTATTTGCTTTGTAAAGAAGAACTGTCTGTTATTAGTTTGAAGCCTGCTACCCATTCATTTCATTTGGTGTCCTCTAGTCCTTCTATTATGGGAACTAATGAAGAACTTTTCTGTATGCACCCTCTCCACACCACTCGTGCTTTTATAGACCTCTATCATATCCCCCCTCAGTCTTCTCTTTTCTAAGCTGAGAAATCCCAGTCTCTTTAGCCTCTCTTCATATGGGACCTGTTCCCAACCCCTGATCATTTTAGTTGCCCTCCCCTCTCCCACCCTTTCTCTTCCTCTCTCCCACCTCCTTTTCCCAGTCTCCCCGAGTTTTGTTCAATAAAGAGAGTTTCTATTTTTGAACACACGTGTCCTTTATTTTGTACATCAGGAAGGGGGGCTAGGGAGGGGTAAGTGGAAGGAGGTGAGGGAGGAATGGGGTACAAGCCCCCAATGGGGAGTACTGGGGTGGCTCTGTGGGCTCCTCGGGGTGGAAGCTCTCCTGCAGCCCCCCGATTGACCCTCCTGGATGGCAGCCTGCGGCAAGTGCAGCCGGGCTGATGGCCGAGTGCTGTGATGTGCCGGCATTCAGGGCACTCCAAGCCAGGACTGCTTTGCTGTCCCTCATCGAGTTAGACAAGCGAGTGGGGAACCCCTGAGAACTGTCTGTCCGGGGTGGGGGGTCGGGTCCCTTTAAGCACAGCCCTCGGCTAGCCTGAGACAGCAGCTCCACGCTCTAAGTCCTAATCTGATGCCCTGCCGGCACTGCTTCCGGCCATCCTTAACCTCGGTTCAGGGTCCACTCAATGTAGACATGCTAGTTCGAATTAGCAAAATGCTAATTCGAACTAGTTTTTAGGTCTAGATGCACTAGTTCGAATTAGATTAGTTCGAATTAACTAATTCGAATTAAGTTAGTTTGAATTAGTGCTGTAGTGTAGACATACCCTGATTCTCCAGCATTTCTAGCCGGGACGCCGTCTGCTTCCCCAGGGGCACCGCCTCAACCCGTCGCCCAGCCGCGGGCTGCTCCTCTCCCGTCTGGGGGGTTGAACCGCTCCCCCCCACAGGTGGACCCGCCGGCTCTTCACCCTGCCTATCCGGTACGTCCCCCGTCACCTCCAGCTCTCCTCCCATCTTCCAGAGGACCATCCTCTCCTCCCCACCCACCAGCTGCGCTGCCGGTGTTTAAAACGCCCGGCGTTTGGCGTGAGCATGCGCCGCACGGGTGTGGGGAATGGGCTCGGCAGCCGGGATTCCCGGCTACCACGTCTGTCCAGTGGCAGAGCCTTTGCGCTCCGTCACATAAGCACTGACAAAGAACTCTTCAGTTGAGGTGTTTAAAAAGTACACTTGCACTAGACCCCAATGGGCAGTACATGATAATTAGAACAGGACCCTGTATGTTTCCCTGAAGTCTTTTAATGTTCATTTATCCTGAACTGTAAAGAGAAGACAAGACTTTTTTTTTTTTCAAAAAAAAAAAATACACAAAAGGTTTTCTATTCTGCTGACTTTCCAGAATGTGTCAAATTTGAATGTCAAAATAATGTACGGCTATTTAGATTGTGAGCTGTTTGAGGACCGGGAACATCTTTTTCTTTTGTTTCTATACAGCACCTAGCACAACGAGGTTCTAGTCCACACCTGGAGCTACTAGTCACTATGGTAATTTAAGTAACACACAACAAGTGAACTTTAATTGGCTCGCTGCACGATAGGACTTAAAAGTGTGTTGCATGCTGCAGCCTGCATCAGAAAGGTCTCTTGTTTCATACCAAGGCCCTCTGTGAGAGGCAGTTCAGAGTTTATGGTGGGGGGCGAGGGGAAGATGAGTGCTTGGAGATGACAGAGAAAAGGGTTACCACAGGGCTCTGTGTTTTCTCCAACCCTGTTTGACCTTTACAACAATGATCTGCTAACAACAGGGTCACAAAGTTTGTTTACCCAGATGAATCTGTTGCAGTATCTAAGCCCCGACAACTCACAAGCTTGATGCCATCTTAAATCAGGCCATGGCAAAGCTAACTGACTATTGTAGGACTTGGCATCTCCAGCAAAGCATCAAAAAACTGTCTCCAGTTTGTTCCATCTTTATCATGCTGGCACAACCCAAGAACTGAATGTTTATCTGAATGGTCAAAAGGTGAAGCATGAAGTAGAACCAGTTGGTCTAGGTGTAACCTTAGATGGCGCATTGAGTTACCATGCCCAACTGCAGAAGACAGCAGCAACAATCTTCTTAGCAAGCTGTCAGGTTCGTCATAGGGTGCTTGTGTTCCAACCCTGCGGATGTCAATTCTTGCCACCTCGTATTTGGTGGTGGAATATTGTGCACCAGCATGAAGTCGATTGTCACACTCCATACCAATAGATATGCAGTTATATGCCATCATGTGTATCATCTCTGGCACCCTGAATCTGACTCCACTCCCCTGACTCCCTGCCACACCTGGATGGTCTTATCTGCAACGCCTTGATAGTAGGGCGAAAACACTCTTGTGAGAGCAGTGGTTATCTGTTTAAATTCCCAACCAGTCTCAACAATCTGCCTGCCTGGTTTTGACCTAGCCCATCATCAGTGGTCCCTGTTGAACAGATTCCAGATGGGGTAAGGTCTCTGTGCAGCCAACCGATATTGCTGGGGCATTGATGACAGCCCTTTGTGCAGTTGCGGCACAACACGGAAGATGACACACAATGTTGATGAATGTCTGCTGACAAGGTTCAGCAGTGGTCAAGCAGAACTGCATCATGCCACTGAAGATGCTATTGCTTGGCTAGATGACCATGCACACACCAAGTATGTACATACATACACACATACACACCAAGAGCAATTACTATCTGTTTACCTGGGATGGGCCTCAAAACTGAATGTTTGGTGCAAAATTTAACCTTAACTTAAATGTGTTTAGGTCAAAGATTTCGAGTTGGGTCCCATCTCTTGTATGTATTTTATAAGAAAATGAAGAGTTGGGTCCATCATTTGGCCTATTGAAGTCTATGATTAAAATCTCTCACCCATTTTATATAGGTTTCCCTTTTTTGCATCAAACCATTACAACAATACAGCAAAGTATTAAACAACTGGGAAAAGAAAAGCATCCTTTATTTTTCCTCTTCTAAAGTCCTCCTTTTAGTTACCACCCTTGGTGCTCTTGAATGTAAATATAATGTCACAGCAAATTAATATTTGGTGCATGAATGGTTTATTTAATTGCCCTATGCAAGTTCTTAAATTGGAGTTATAGTACACATAAATTAGTGGCCAGTGAGTGTTGTTTAGTTATCGAGAAGTCTTGCTATTGATAGCATGACCTATACCAGTTTTCTTGACAGAAAGATTTGAAGTTGTTATGCTAAACTTCAGGCAATGTGTCATAAATATTTACCCATCCCTTAAAGATGTGCTGGATTCAGCCTCAGGTTGTTAAATCCCCCAAATCATACAAATTCTCATTGGAAGCCAAGATCATGTTACACAAAGAAATCTCAGATCTTGACCATCTACATTTTTTAGTCTCTAAGGTGCTACAAGACTATTCATTATCATTTAAATGTCTTTAGTAAATGAATGTTACCCTAACAATACGATGACAAAAAGAAGCTTGGACTTGAGCACAAGCACATCTCATTCATGCCTGCAAAAAATAAGTAAAAAGAAAAACATTATACAGTAGACTTCCGATAATCCGGAATTTATGGGACTTAGGTAGTGCCGGATTATCAGATATGCCGGACTATCAGAAGGTATTATAAGATGGTTATATATATACTGTATACATTATATACTGTATATAAAGTGTTCTTTACCCTTTTTATTGTACATACTGTATACAGTATACTGTAATGTTTTAGTTTTTTTAAGCCTTTTTTACCCTTTTTGCTCAGTTCAGCTGCTGCCGCTGTTACCTTGGGTCTTATTTTTTGCCGAAGCTCACTCACTAGGCTCTTGCCATTTTGATGCCGGACTATCAGGAGTGCCGGACTATTGGATGCCGGACTATTGGAATTTTACTGTACATAGACATAGACCCATCTCTGTGTAGGTTCCCATGTAGTGCTTGTCAGTGTGGTATCTGACGCTATGTCTACACAGCTACGCTATTTCAGGATATTGGAGTATCCTGAAGTAGCTATCCTGTGTCTTCACAGCAAGCCCATTATTTCAGGCTTGCTACTCTGATGTCCCTGAAAACCTCATTCTAGGAGGAGTAAGGGGCGTTTTGGAATAGCATTTTTTTCAAACTTTGGCACTTTGTAGACAGCGCCAAATGACAAAATAACCTATTTTGAAATAGCATTGAAATAAGATATGCCATTTGCCTAGCTCAAATTGTGTATCTTATTTCGAGTTACGGTGCAATGTAGTCGTGCCCTGAGATGGTGAACTAATTTTATGCTGATATGTTAAAAATTCATGAAAACCAAAAAGTACAATGGCCATGTCTAGACTACCCTCCGCTTCCAAAAGAAGATATGCAAGTTCACGCCAAATTTGCATAACTTCTTCCGATCCCTTTTTCGGAAGAGGTTTTTAAAAAAAAAAAAAAAAAAAAAAAAAGCAGTCTAGATGGTTTTTGTGCAACTCCCCCCCCCCCTTTTCAAAAGAACCTTTAATCCTCAAAAATGAGGTTTACAGGGTTCTTTCAAAAAAAGGGAGGTTGCTCGAAAACCCTCGTCTAGACTGCTTTAAAAAAATACCTCTTCCAAAAAAGGGATTGGAAGAAGATATGCAAATTCGGTGTGAATTTGCACATCTTCTTTTGGAAGCCAAGATTAGTCTAGATGTGACCTAAGGCCCAAAACTTGACTTACAGTCTCAAAACACATCTTTCATCAAAGTTTTAGGAAAACTATCTGGTGATCTATAAGTCAGGGGTTTGTTTCTTTCCCTGCTTTACCAGTACCAGAAATGCAGGTGCTGCTGGATAAATGACTTCATTATTATATTAGTGGTGTTTTTCTCATTTATTTTTCTCCTTTCAAAACATGGCAATGTAAAACTTGTCTCTAAAAAGGATGTGAGCAAGAATTTCACAAGATCCCTGCCAAAGTTTTGTCAATACAGCCCATTTCCTGTCTGCAACAATTTCCGTGCTATCCCTTGGCCTTTATTTATTTATTTATTTATTTATTTATTGAGGAAAAAGCTGTCTCATATGCTTAATTATGTCAACCTGCATAATAGAGAAATGGATAGGGAGTCCACCAAGCTTACTTTTACATGTGACCTACTGTGAATCAAGATACACACAGGTCTCGAGAGACGAAAGGTTTGTCCATGAACCTATTGGGATGCCTTCATCCTATTATGCTTGTTGTTTGTTAAACAAGAGGTTGTGCTCAAATTTACAGAATATACAAATACAAACATGATTCCTGTCCTGAAAAATGTAGACGCCCCAGGATTGTGGATGTTTGGAATGCTGGTTTTTTATATGCTTGTGTCAGGGGGTTGCCACCCCCCTCCCTCTCAGCCCCAAAGGATTGTGGGGCAGGGGCGGACCCGCGTTGAGTTCACGGAGGGGGCCCACCCTGCCCACTGATGGTTTACTCTAGGCCTTCAGGGCGGGGCAGGGTTCCTACATACCGGGGTACGCCCCGATATGGCCCAAACCCCTCCTCTTTCTCCCGGGGCCCTTGTGCAGTCCGAGTTTCTCATCAAAGTCTATCTCCCGCCAGGCTTACAGTTCTCCCACAGGCAATTGTTCTTCAAACTACCGGAGGCTGCGTAGTGCTTTGAGCCCACCGGAGGGGCGTAGGGGTACTCAGGCCCTCCTGAGCTCCCGAGCCCCGTCCCCAGGACCCTAAGGATAGGACGTCTGGCCCTTACCCGAATGGCGAGGATTGCGTCATTGGCTCCTTACCACCCTTCTCGGGGGGGCTGTCGTTGTCGGCTGCTTCTGCTGGCGCCCCCGTCCTGGGTTTCTTTCCTACCTCCACTAGAGACTGTGTCTGCGAAGTCGTGGTCTCCGACGCATTGTTGGCCTAGTTGGCGTCGCATCCCAGTTCCCCAGTCGGGGTGGGGGACTAGGCAGGTCTGCCGTGTGTTTGGGTCCCTGGGAAGCCCGGTAGCCTCCGATAGTTTCCGGGCTGGTCCTCCCTCTCCAGGCCGCCGCCACTCGGGCTTCTTTGTGCTCGGCCCTCTCTGGCTCTGTCCCGGGGTCAGTGTTGTTCTTCATCGCCTGCCCAGTGTCTTCCCTTGAGCTGGTCAGTGTGCCTCTGGGTCTGGCAGCTTCTGCCCCAATGTCAATGCCCCCCAGTCGCCACTCTCTGCCCCCCTCGGGACGTGGCCACCCCTGCCCTCATCTCAGTGGCCTCTGCTCCGCTCTCCGTCATGCGGACGCTCCCCCCCCCAGGTGGGCCGGCGCTGTGTTTAAATGCGGCTGCCAGCTTCCCGCGCATGCACAACAGCGCGTGTGGCGATTGCACGGCTCCCCGCTCTCGGCGTGAGTGGTCAGTCCGCCCGTGTGCGGTAAGGGGGACGGGGCTAGCCCGTCACAGCTTGTTTTTACAAACACTATCCTGGCAAAAAGTCTGGTAGTGCTTTAAAAATTAACAAAACATGAGCCCACAAAAGCTCATGATGCCATTGACATGTTTTGTTAGTCTTTACAGTGCTACCAGACCATTTGTTGTTTTTTAAGTTTATCCTGTACAGACTGACTCGGCTACCCCTGAAGCTTACTATCCTGGCAGTACAATGTAGCCAGGGGGTTAAAGCAAATAGGTTTCACAGGGGACAGCTGTTGCTCTTCAACTAAAGCAGAGAGAAGCTTCCGCTTCCTCTCCATGTTTTGAAGGCGCAGGGCTCCGACTCAGCTCTCCCAGTTCCTTAGCTAGTGCAAAGCTTCACTGGCTGTTTACGCATACTTCAACCACTGAATCATGGGTGGTGGGTGACCCCGTGGCTTGGTAAGACAAACCCTCTGAGCCCTGCCCCCCAGGCCTCCCCATACTGTGGCCACTGCAGGCCCCTGCTCAGCCTGCCAATGCAATATGGCTGCTGGCTCTTGCCCTCTCCCTACCCCCGGAGTAGCATCTCGAGCCTCCCCCTGGGCCCCAGCAAGGTGGCACAGTGAGGTGGCAGACTGACCAGCAGGCATGGCTCATGACTGGAGCCATGCTGCCTGCACCTGTGACTAGCAAGGCCCTCCCCACAGCTGAGCTGCCAGCACCAGTGCTGGATAGCCAGTGAGATCGCAGCCCTCCAATTGGCCTGCCCCAGCCTCTGGCATCATAACAGCAGGCTGGGGGAGTGGGTCTGGAGGAGTCCAGTGGAGCATTGGTGGGGCCAAAAGAGGCAGTTTGGAAAAGCAATGCCTTCCCCTGCCTTCAGTATCTGCCGCCCATGCATTGAATCTATGTATATGTATTTCCTTTGTGCCCCAGTGAATTGCAATTTCTCAGGTATTGATATGAGGAAGAAGTACAGCAGCTTAATTGTGTTAGTGTCAAAAAATGGTACAATGAGTCTGAACTTCACATGATGGATGTAGTCAAAGGCTGAAAATAACAGTGCAGGGCACCTTAAAATGCAGTGGTCAAAGAATTAATGTAATAAATGATGTCTTACCAGCTCAATGCATCGTGACTCCCCATTTCTGATGTGAGAGCTGGTGTTCAGCGGATGGAGGCAAGTGTGGGTGTACGAGGAGGAATGGCTCTTTAAATGAGGAACATTTGAGAGGTAAGGCAGGCAAGGTTAGGTGATGAAGTGTGTCCCTGCTGTACTTTGTTGTCATGCTTCAGTGATTTTCCTCTCAATTAATACACTTTTAAGGCAACTTCCATATTTCTGATTGTCTTATAAAATGTTCATGCATCAGGCCTCGCAACACTTTAGAGGCCTAATTTTTCAGATGGAGAAACTGAGGTACTGAAGAGTTGCAATTTGCTCAGGGCCAAACAGTGAGTCAGTGACAGAGCCAGGAGTAGAACCCAAACTTCCTGTCTCCCTCTAGTCTATGCACAACCTCTGCACTCCCTCCCATCACTATCCTAAATTTTTTTAAGGCTAAACATTCTCTCTTCTCATTCAGGAAGCAATAATGACAGGATCAAGAGTAATTTCTGAGTTTGAGCTACTTCCAACTTAGTCCATATGGGAGAATACTCTGGTTTTCACGGAATAGTTAAATGCTGAATACTTGCCAAATTTCAAGGATTTAATATTCAGCCAAATCTTTTCCCAGTTAGTGGAGTCACTTTTCCCTTTAAAGCAAACTTTACAAAGCTCTTCAGGATACACATTTCCTGCGTTTTGCTTTGTTTGTTTGAGAACGTACTAATAGATCAGGTACAGAAATATTCTCAGAATGTCATGTACAAATCTAGATTGCCTGAGAATTTCCCCAGTTGCTTAGCACGGCCCAAAACAATTAAATATGTTCAAGCAGGATTATTATTTATATATTCCATAGCACTCCATCAATGCTTGTCATCTAAAAAAACCCAGGTAAGACATGGTCCCTGAACAGAACTATTGGTCTAATTTTAGATGTGATGCAACAAACGGGTAGCCAAAAAGTAGGAGTGAAGTTGATTGGTAAGTGAAATGTACAAATGTTATTGCTGGCTCATTTTTTTCTGTCTCAATAGTGGCCATGTCCTCTAAGGAAGGAAGAGCATATTCCTAGATTCTGTGCTTTAAAGGATCATGCTGAACATTTTGCTCTCTCACTCCTTCAACCTTCTAAACATATCTTGTACTTTCAGTACCGTTTGGAAATCCTATGTTAAGGGCAAGCTCATCAGCTAGTATAAAGTCACACAACTGTATTACTAGCATTCACATGTTTCTAGATACTACCTCTGCTCTAAATCGGTTAACTACTTTTCCCAAAGGGAGCAGGGGATGCCATGTGGGGTTAGCCTGAGTCCTCCTGCCTCTGTGTGTGGGGCTGGCCCTAGCTGCTTGCCTAAGCCTGACTCCCCACTACCTCTCCTTGCCCCATGTAGGCAGGTGGCACTGCCCACTCCCTACATAAGCTTGAGGCTGGTGTCACTGCTCACCCAAGCCCTGCCTACCCCCCAAGTTCCTCTGTGCCCTACTCTTTTTTTTAAACAAAAGTGGGCATTTGTACTGTTTGCTCATGGCAAATGATCAAGTCAGCAAGAGCAAATGGGGCAAATGCCTACGTCAGCCAAAAAAAGTCTGAATAGCTGGGGCATGGCTTTAAAAAGGGACTGTGCCAGCCAAAACAGGTTGTATGATCACTGTACCTATATACAGAGGTTCAGTAACCAAAGTGGGCCATTTTTATGTTTATTGGGCACTCTCTTTTTTCCTTTGCTCTTATCTATTTTGCTGTCTTGTCCGCAGGGGTATAGGAATCAACAGCTCTGGCCACCTATAGTGTGTGTTTAGCAGCTGCAAGACATAGATGCCAATCTTCAAAATGCATTTTTCTAGCAGCAATATCTCCTGTGTCTGGCTTTTTGGTTGACATTAGGAATAAGGTTTGAGGGCAACCTGGGAATTTCCTTTAGAATGTAGAAGAATAGGTCTCAATAACAACTTCACTCAGTCTAAGCCTTTCTTCTGGGGACATCACTAGTCCCTTATACATATGAAAACTGAGTCTTGTCTGATTTTTCTCCAGCACACCATGCTTGAGGTGCTAATGTGCAAGATTTTGAAAATTCCCAGCACTTATAAGAAAACAGCCTTAGGCTGCCTGGGGTTTTATGGGAGAAAAAGAATGTGAATCAAAAAATTGAATTCACAGAACTTTGTGTGTGGCCTTGTCTGCTATGCAGAACATCTTTGTGTATGTTCATGTCTGCTGAGGTTTTGAGAAAAGTCTTTTACTTGCATAGAAACAAACTGTCATAAATCAAACTGTTTACGTTCTTAAGTGTTGTGTCGTATTTCTTGACTGAGATAGTGAAACAAATTAAACAAAAAGCTACACAGATTCTTCTCTTAGAAAACTTGACAAAATTGTTACTGATTCAGATTATAGCAGTAGGTAGATTTGACTAACTTCATTTTCCATTAAACAAGATATCTCTGCTGACATGCTGAAAGTAAATACTAAGTACAGTACAAATAGGCATTTTTCACGTTAAATTACATACAGAACGATGGTCTAATTGTTGCCCTCTTTCCACCTACATCCCAGCTTTTGTTTGAAGATTTCTCTGATAACCTTACCCTAAAAGAAGCTAGATTATCAAATCCCACTAGCTTTCACCTCACTCTCTTAGGTCCAGCCTAAAGACAGATCACAACAGAAGAAACCTGATGCACTGATTTTTCACCAGGGCTGCGTCTAGACTGGCATGATTTTGCGGAAATACTTTTAACGGAAAAGTTTTTCCCTTAAAATTATTTCTGCAAAAGAGCATCTAGATTGGCACGGATGCTTTTGCGTGAGAAGTGCTTTTGCGCAAAAGTATCCATGCCCAGTATAGACGCGCTTTTGCGCAAGAAAGCTCCGATGGCCATTTTAGCCATTGGGCTTTCTTGCGCAAAAAATTAAGGTGCCTGTCTACACTGGCCCTCTTCCGCAAGTATTCTTGCTCACGAGGGCTTATCCCTGAGCAGGAGCATCAAAGTATTTGCACAAGAAGCACTGATTTTGTACATTACAAAGTCAGTGCTCTTGCGCAAATTCAAGCGGCCAGTGTAGACAGCTGGCAAGTTTTTGTGCAAAAGCGTTCGCTTTTACGCAAAATCTTGCCAGTCTAGACACACCCCAGCAGAGTATCTCTATTGACTTCAGCAAAGCTACATAGATTTTGTAGTCTTTGAGGTGCCTTTGGGGACAAAATGAATAGGTTTTAGACTCTTCATATTTAGAGCCCTGCAAGGATACAAAATTTGTACAGTATCTGCATCCACATCTGTATCTGCAAAAATGAGCCACAGATCTGCATTGAGATCCGTGGTTGCGGATATTCATCAATATAGAGTGGATATCCGCAAATTTGCAGAGTTCTAGATACAAAATTTGTATCCACATCTGCAAAAATGAGCTGCCGATATTCACAATCATTCACATCCATGGATGTGGATACCCACAGGGATGTGGATACCCAACTGAATACTATAAAGCAGATATCTGTGGATTTGCAGGGATCTAGTCATATTAGAAAGGTACCTGTAGTTTTTCCAGGGAATGTAGATTATGTGTGACCTTCTAAAGGGAAAGGTAACCTAAAAGGTGCCTACATGAATATATAAGCACCCTAACAAGAGTGGCCTAATTTTCAGAGGTGTTGACCACCAAAAGGCAAAAAAAAATGGGCCACTCTTATTTAGGTCTGAGATGTGTATTTTAAGGGTCTAACTTCAATCAGCTTCAGTGGGTAGCCGAGTTTGTCTGTGCAGGACAAACTTAAAAAACAACAAATAGTCTGTTAGCACTTTAAAGACTCACAAAACATGTTTTGTGAGTCTATAAAGTGCTAACTGACTATTTGTTGTTTTTTAAGTTTAACTTCAATCAGCCAGGTTTCCAAATGTTGCCCTTATTTGTCTGAACACTTACACATGCTCATTGTGGTGCTGTTTCCTATTAGTGGTGGCTGAGTTGTATATGGACATGGATGAAACTACTCCAGCTTTGGCTACGAGAACTGGTTTGTTTAACTGAGCAGTGGAGGATCATGCTTTCAGATCCAAAGGTCCCATGTTTGATCTCTCCTGCCAGTGACCCATCCAAGGAATAAAAGAAGCTTATCCAACCACTTATGTCTGCAAACCTAATCTGGAAATCCTAGCATGAGTTAAGTCTTAAATTACTCAGTCATTTTAATCTGTGAATGTTATGTAAAACCCTTGTGGAAGCATCAGGAGAGGGGGGAATGTGGGTGACACATCAGGGCCATAAAAGCTATTGGAGTCAGAGGGCTATCATAGCATACTGTAGGACTGGAAGGTTATCTAGTTCAGTCTTCTGTACTAGACCATTCCTGACAGGTGTTTGCCTAACCTGGACCTAAAAACCTCCAATGATGGAGATTCTATAATTTCCCTAAGCAATTAGTTCCAGTGCTTAACCACCCTGATAGTTAGGAAGTTTTTCCTAATGGCTAACTTAAACTTCATTTGCCTCAATTTAAGACCATTGCTTTTTGTCCTATCCCCAGAGGGTAAGTAGAACAATTTTTTCCCTTCTCCTTGTAATGATCTTTTATGTGCTTGAAACTGTTACATGTCCCTTCTCTTCTACAGACGCAATACACCCATTAAAAAAAAACCCTTTTTTCATATATCATGTTTTCTAGACCTCTTTACATTTATTTTTGTTGCTTCTCTCTGGATTTCCTCCAATTTATCCACATCTTTCCTGAAAGGTGGCACCCAGAACTGGATGTAACACTCCAGCCTAGTCCTTATTGGTGGAAAAGTTTTTCTGCCCATGAGGAAAGATTCCTCCCTTGACACCCTCATACATCTGAGACAATAAGCTTGGGAGCCATTGCCACCTTTTTCACGTTATCAGTAAATGTTGCCATGATGGAGAGGCCTAGTAAACAAATCTGGATTTGATTTCTTCCACCCACTCACACAGTCTCTCACAAGGATAAGTTAAGATCAAGGCTGAATTAAACAAGACAGGACAACCACTCTGCCTTGTTGCTGAGCGACGAACACAGCACTCTGTTAGCATATTGTACTAAATGCCTTTATACACATACAGTGATAATAAGATAATTTGTTTCCTTTGGCCTGAGATAACAGGAACATGCATTTTTCTCCAAGCTCATGCTTGATCTCCTTTCTGAAAATTATTAATTCCTGCCCAGATTATCTGGATTTGCCTCCACTTAGCATCCTATCTGAGATTCAGTGAGAGAACCATATTTCCATTATAAGCACTGCACATAAGTGTCTGGGTGATTGGAGTCTTAATATGAATATCCACTGGGAAACTTAGGTCTTGCAAGTGCTGTATTTCCAGAGAGGGAAGTATCTATGGGGGTAGCATGGAGATTGTATAATATCACGATCTTTCTCCATCTAGCTCTTTTGATTTAATTACACTAATGGCACAGGAGAAAAAAAAGTAGTTAAAACACTGTCCAACACTGAGATCTGCAGCCAAAGAAAAATGTTTCTTTACAAAATACCAATGGAATTTGAATTTCAACATGGGATCGAATATTTGTGTAACACAGCATTTGGTGCTCAAGGTCAAAGCTGATTAGATATTTACTTTTAAATTACAAACCATTTTTATACTAGCCCCATGAATAATGGGTTTAGGATTTCAGCTTTCCTTTTTGTGATTAGCTCCCAACCCTCTTCCACTGGAGGGTAGCAAAGCCTTCATCTAAGCAAAACATTGATCACCACAGTATGGAACAACTCTCTGAAAATTGAGTTAAAGCCAGTTTACCCACAACTATGACTAAGGGCACGTCTACACAGCAAAATAACTCAGTATTTTGAAATAATGTCAAAATACTGTCAAGGACTTCTTAGTCCAACTCCTGTAACCCTCATTATACGGGGCGTAAGGGAAGTCATAGGAAGAGTGCTCTATTTCAAAATAAGTGCTGTGTAGATGCTACCAATTACGAAATAAGTTATTTCAAAATAAGCTACACAATTGACATAGCTCAATTTGCATAGTTTCAAATTGACCCCTGCTGTGTAGACACATCCTAAGAGAAGTCATATGATGCACAAGAGCTGTATTTTCAAGCCCTTCACTTGTATGCAAGAGAGATGCTATGAATCTCAGTAAGGCACTTATATATTACTGTTGTCATGTGCTGATCAGCAGTCAAATCAGCATTTGCCCTCACTGAACACAGCTAGTATCTGAGATAACATCACATTTCTTTTCTCAGAATAGGAAGAACTTCAGGGTCTCTGATAAAGTTCTGTGGGAAGCTGTTGGTAAATATTGACATTTTAGTAGTAACTAAATCACTACACTTTAAGACTCAGATTGCAAAATCTCTTCTTCATATAGGCCCCAATTTAAGGAAAACACTTAAGCATATACTTAAATTTAGCCCTATTGAGGAGAATACTTTAGTAGAGAGCTACTCAACTTTGGAAACCCTGGGTACCACATGATACAGCACATGCCGAGAGCCGCAACTTAAGTGTGGTTGCATATACATACAAATATGTATGCAAATATATGCAAATAGCTTCTTTCACACTGATGGGCATGAATACAAAGCCCTTCCCACAATGTCTCAGTGCTACCAGCACCTCAGCCCTGAGGGCTAGAAACACTGACACCCTGTACCCGTCTGTTCCAGCCAGCCTGTCTGCTTGCGTCTTTCAGTGCTCACCCTGACTGGGAGATGTCTCACATTGTGGAACATGTTCCCAGTGCAGGCCATGTTCAAAGTCCGCATGTCGAGCCCCATGTAAACCCAAACTGCACCGCAGGCTGCGGGCCACATGCAGCCCATGGGCTGCGTGTTGAGTAGCCCTGCTTTAGCATGTCTTAATATTTAAGCACTTCCTTGAGAGGTATATTTTCTTCTGTAGGAGCCAATCACACACATTATTTCACTGTCTTTAGGCTTCTGTGTAATTTCTCGTGTGTGTGTGTGTGTGTGTGTGTGTGTGTGTGTGTGTGTGTGTGTGTGTTGGGAGGAGGCATGAGGGGGCAAAAGGAGTGTTTCACAACCTGTCCTTAAATTAGGATGACTAGTTGTGTGTATGCATTATTTCTGCAGTATAAATTATGTGTGTGTAATCTAAGTGTGATGGTGTGCCCTCATATTTCTGTTGGAAATGTGTTTTTGAATATGCATAACTCATATGCTTTATGGCAAATGGGGCATGCGACCTGTCATTGGAGAGCTTGTAATCCCCTAAATGTGGATATTTTGTTTGTGTGCATTTATCATTTTTCTGCGTGAAGTTAGAAATGTGAAGTATAAATCTGTGTATTAATCTAGGTATTCTAGCAAAAGCCATTAGTGGTATGTAAGAAATGTAATGTCCTGGTGGTGCTCAAGACACTGATCTGTAAATATTCTTGTTTTTCCTGTAAGCCTAAACCTCTTCATTTTTACTTGCTATCAAATGCACATTGCTTTTTCAGATTTTTTTGCAGTTTTCCTTTTTTCATATAGTCATGGCAGTGGTTAGATTAAAAAACGTAATCTTTGCTAGGTTACAGGTCTTTGCTTATATGCAGAATAGAATGTAATTGTTATACCAGATATCAGTTGAAAATTCTGACCTCTGATAATATTCAATAGAAAGAGTATTTTAAACATTCAAACAAATTTACAAACTGCATCTTACAAAGAATAAAGCATTGGAGTCTGAGAGATGGCACTGAATGCCAAAGCTTTCTTTTGTAATCACTATACATATTTCTAAAAAGTGAGTTCATTTTTTTCTTTACAGGCCCTCTGCATGGTTTCCATTTTTAGAACCACAGAACAGCTCCTTCAGTCTTCTAGGTAGTTAAGTCTTAAAGTGCCATAAAAACACAGTGTAAATATTTCTGTTGCTGGTGATTCAGTTACCACAAAAGGTTGCTAAGCTATTATCTTTGGCAGGAAGTTTGCTTTACCCTCATGAAGGAAAACTGCCAGTCATTTTGAAAATGGTTATGCAAATAATATCCTGTTTTTCCAACTGATTCCCTTGGAGCAATCAAAAATCCTCTTATCCTCAGTGTAAATCTAGATCTACTGAATCTTCCTCATGTCAATATTCCTGAGAGACATTTTTGTCTACGTTCTGGAGTGACTGCAATAGTAAATTCATCTATATTTAACTTACTTCCAGGAGACTGTACTGCAGGGAACCCACTGTGGGAAGACTACTATTGCAAAAGAGGGAGACTATTACAAATATTATATTTATATCATGTTTATTATCAAAAGAACATAGTTAATCTATGATGTTACTGTGTTTAATGGAAGGATACAGAGTGTGACACATTTAGGGAAAAGGAGACAATAAAGTGGCAGAGGTAATCGTGGTAAAATGTAAACAAGTATTTAAGCCTTCAACTGATTAATTGGAACTGTAAATAGACTCTAGGATTCATCTGAACTGTAAATAGACTCTAGGATGGTAGGAATTTTAAACTGTGTGCATAGAGAAAAAGTTTGTTTAAAATTAAAGTATTTCCCTCTTTGGGGTATTTGAAGTCTCTACAGCGTAGGTCCTGATTTAGCCAAGCCTTTAAACTTGTGCTTAACTTTAAGCAAGTGGTTAAGAGCTTTGCTGGATCAGGATATTTATTGAGAGTGAAAACCAGAGAGTGAAACTGAATATAGCCAGAAAATGAAACTGATCTGTCTGATCTCATTAAAGACTCAGGCAAATAAGGCATAAAAAGTAATGAGTTGAATTAACATAATGGTAAAAAGTGAGGTGCCACTCCTACAAACATTAAAGTTATATTCAGTAAAAGCTCTGTTATCGACACTCATTTAGCCGGAAAGCTCAATTAACCAGCATTTCTGATATTTCCAAATACAAATCTTCAGTCTGGTAACCAGGACTAGTATACCCAGGACTGCCCAGCACATTATGCAATTGCATATTCTGCACTCTGCTTTTATGCAAGAGGCAGAAGACAAGCAAGCTGAAATCAGGGATTTATCCAAAAAAGCAGGTTCTAGGGTATATCATTAGGCAGAATCTATACTGACACAATCTCCTACACCTTCTCCATCTATATTGACAATTGATCTTGATAATGAGGACCCTGATCCACTGCAAGATCCTGAAGTGCCTTCTGACTCATCAAAGAAAGCTAATTTTAGCTACACTGCACAACTTTTAGCACCACAGCTGTGTCCATAAATGTTGGACAGTATAAATTGTTTGTCCACCCTTTAGCTGACAAAATACTTCCACCCCCATAAGCAGGGTTCACATTGTCATCAGAAGAGCATTCCTGCGGACAATGAGCCAAGAGGCAAGACTTTTGTCTTTCTGTGGTAGAGGATGTTAAGCAACTTTGTGTACAACATGAGTTTTTCTTCAGCTGGCAGTGTAGATAAAGCCTTAGTGCTAAGCGTATTTTTGATAATCTGAACATGCACCAGGCATTAATATGTAGTGTCATAAGAGAAACTACAATCTAGAAAACATTACCTGTGTACGTCTAAGTTCTTGAAGAAACCAATCACTCTACTATGCAGTACTACTACTGAATTAGTGAATACCTGTATACTTTATTTTCTTGTATTCTAATTATTTTTAAATGGGCATTTAATTGATGAGTATAACTTCTCAGTAAACCAGAATATTTGATTAACTGGCACTCCCCATCCTCCCAGCATCCTGGATAGCAGGGCTTTTAGTGTACATGGTTATGACTATCCCATTGGACTACCTGCATGGGTAACATTATACACAAGCTACTGTATTTATTTAGGCATTATTCTAAGTAGAATCCTCAAGTCCTCACTCAGTTTTGCTCACTAATTATTTCCTTGATTTCAATCACTGTTTTGTCTGAGAGCTTCCAGCCACTATCTCTTTATTATTCAAAGTAACTGAGGATTTTTTTTAATCAAATGTAAGTAGATACAAGTTTGGGTCCAATCTTGAACCAAAAACAAACCTCACACTTTAAGCTTCAAATGAGTGCAGTTAACCTTTCAGTTCATTTGTGTTAATTTTTGCACATCTCTGCACTGCCAGGTATTTCTTGTAAATGAAGATTCCAAAATACTTCAGGGAAACATATTTCAGTGTTTCTGATCTCTCTGAAACTGGGAAATAATAAAAATCTCAAAGGTCTCATGAGATCTACTGTGTGTATTCCAAGAAAAAGTTACACAACAAAATATGAAATGACCCATGTCTGAGCTAATCGAGGTTGGCCAGTAGTCACTGATGATACTCTTGACATTGGTGACCATGCACAGACACAGAGCAGCTAAAAGGACAGAAAAATATCCATCTCAATATGGTCATACCATATTATAAGGCTTGAACTTTGGGATAGAATATCCTGTGTACAAGAAGTACCATCAAGGGCTTACACAGGGCCAGCCCACAACATTTTGGCACCTGAGGCGGGGAGCTCAAATGATACCCCCATGCCTCCTTGCTTGGGCCAAAACTTTGAAAGGTCTAAATTCTGCCTTCTTCCTGTTCTACTCCTCTCATGGCACTCCACCATCTCTGTGCATCTAGAGCAGAGAGAATACATATACACCAGTAGCAGACACAATTTTCTACACTCTGGGTCCTAGTGGCGCCCCTCTCCCCCCACCTCCACAGTCTGGCACTTGAGGCAGCCACCTTAGTTTGCCTCATGGTAAGGCCAGCCCTGGGCTTACATCTCTATTGCTGTATCTCCTTCTGTATTAGCTCTGTGTATAAAGAATTGCACTCTAAGGCTAGGTTTGCAACAGTGGCTCAGTATCCTTAGCCTCTCTTCTAAGACTGCCAACAAGGTTGCCAAATGCAATGGAAATAATTGTTCTTAATGTGCTTTAATACTAGGTTCCTTGATAGGGTGCAGAAGCATAATGCTTGAAAAAGGATGACATACATTTATACAAAATACGGCCAGAGGACAAAGATGAGCCAATTACTACTTATTACTCCCATCAGTAATCCCATTAGAATCAGTCTGACTACTTCCGTGAGAAAGGTAAGCACCAATTGACCTGACATATGAAATGTAGAAAGAACACTCAAAGGCTGCATCTAGACTGGCATGATTTTGCTCAAGTACTTTTAACGGAAAAGTTTTTCTGTTAAAAGTATTTGCGCAAGAGAGCGTCTATACTGGCACATGCCTTTGTGCAAAAGATTTGCTTTTGCGCAAAAGCATCCACGCCAGTGTAGATGCTCTCTTGCACAAGAAAGCGCCGATGGCCATTTTAGCCATCGGGCTTTCTTGTGCAAGAAATTAATGTTGTTGTCTACACTGGCCCTCTTGCGCAACAATACTTGCACAAGAGGGCTTATCCTTGAGCGGGTGCGTCAGAGTATTTGCACAAGAACCACTGATTTTGTACATTACAAAGTCAGTGTTCTTGTGCAAATACTTGTGGCCAGTGTAGACAGGCGGCAAGATTTTGCGTAAAAGCGTCTGCTTTTGCGCAAAATCATGCCAATCTAGACGCAGCCAAAGAGAATTTGGGCCAGCCTTTCTTTTGATGGCATGCTGTCTTTCATCAGTCTGTTCAAGTTAAGTTCTAAATTGCCATAATGAAGATGGCAAGGACAAATAAAATGTGACTCCAGGACCAGATCTCACTGATAAATCTCTCATTCACTTTAACTGAGCTCCCACTAGAATCAATGGCAGTTTTGCCTGACTTAAGATCAGCAGGATTTGGTCTATATTGATTTGTATGTGTGTGCTCAGAGCTTTACTGAATTGCAAAAATATGAAGTCCATAAATATGCAAAAAATCAAGTCTAGTTGAAATATAGGGATATTTTCTACTGCCTCTTTTCCAAACATGCTACATTTAGTTTTCACTCATAAAAACCATCAACTTATACTGCACAAATGCTTTTCTCTTCACTGACTCATTCACCTGCACATCTACCAATGTAATACAGGCAGTCCCCGGGTTACGTGGATCCGACTTATGTCGGATCCCTACTTAAGAACAGGGTGAGGGAACCCCAAACTACCTGTGTCCCCCCCCCCCCCCGCAGCAGACTGCTGAGACGCGCCATGGCGGTCCCGCCGCCCGCGTCCTCCGCGGTGAGAAAAGCCGCTCCGCGTCTCCCTGGTCTGCTGGGGGGGGGGCGGGACGCAGCTAGTTCCCCCTCCCCCCCAGCAGACCAGGCTTTTCTTGCCGAGGAGCGGTGCTGCGGGACCAACCCAGCAGCACCCCAGCTGCTCTGCCCCAGGCGTCCCCAAGAGCAGCTGGGGTGCTGCCGGGTTGGTCCCACTGCCCCAAGGGTCAGTGCTACCAGACCAACCCAGCAGCACTCCAGCTGCTCTGCCCCAGGAGTGTCCGATTCAGCCGCTGCTGATCAGTTTCAACAGTGGCTGAATCTGGACGCCTGGGAATCTGGACCAACCTGGCAGCACCCCAGCTGCTCTACCCCAGGTGTCCCCAAGTCAGCTGCTTCTGAAACTGATCAGCGGCTGATTCCAGGAAGCCCGGGGCAAAGCAGCTCTGCCTCGGGCTTTCTGTAGTCAGCCGCTGGTCAGTTTCAGCAGCGGCTGAATCGGGGACACCTGGGGTACAATATGTACCAGTTCTGACTTACATACAAATTCAACTTAAGAACAAACCTACAGTTCCTATCTTGTACGTAACCCGGGGACTGCCTGTATATGCCATCTTGTGCCAGCAATGCCCCTCTGCTATATGCATCGGCCAAACTGGACAGTCCCTACGCAAAAGAATAAATGGACACAAATCAGATATTAGGAATGGTAATATACAAAAACCTGTAGAAGAACTCTTTAATCTCCGTGGATAAACAGTAGCAGATTTAAAGGTAGCCATCCTGCAGCAAAAAAATCAAGACAAGACTTCAAAGAAAAACTGCTGAGCTACAGTTCATCTGCAAATTTGACACCATCAGTTTAGGATTAAATAAAGACTGTGAATGGCTAGCCAACTACAAAAGCAGTTTCTCATCTCTTGGTGTTCACACCTCCAGATCAGCTGCTAGATCATCCACCATGACTGAATTAAGCTCGTTATCTCTAACCTTATTCTGGCCTGCATATTTATACCTGCCTCTGGAAATTTCCACTACATGCATCTGATGAAGTGGGTCTTTGCCTATGAAAGCTTATGCTCCAATACATCTGTTAGTCTATAAGGTATGTCTACGCAGCAAAGTTATTTCGAAATAACTTTCCTGGTGTCTATACAGCCAAATCGCTATTTCAAAATAAATTTGAAATAGCAGAGCGTTTATTTAAAATTTGGTAAACCTCATTCTACGAGGAATAATGCCAAATTCGAAATAGCTATTTCAAAATAAGTGCTGTGAAGACACTTATTTTAAAATAGGGGGCCTTCAGCCTTCCCAGGGTGCCCTAGTGGCCACTCCAGCCTCAAACAAGAACACTCCACTCCCTTCCTCCCCTCCCCAGAGCCCTTAAAGAGGTTGACTCTGGCCACTGTGCCTGTGCCAGCTCCAAGCCTGTCAGCCCAGAGCCAGCAGTCAGTGCCCCGACCCAGTGGCCCCAAAACATGACCTAGCAAGCGACTAGCAGCCAGCCCTCCACTGCTCCCCAGGAACAGTATGCCAGCTCCCAGGAGCCTGCCAGGGGCTGGAGAAGGCGGGCACCTTCCTGGTCCAGAGTGGAAATCATGGACCTTATTCAGGTTTGGGGGGATGCCCCCAACATCCATGATCTCCGCACTAGATGGAGGAATGCGGCCGTCTACGGTAGGATAGCTGCCAGCCTGGCCACCAAAGGCCAGATGTGAACCCAGGAGCAGGTTTGCATGACAATCAAGTTGGTCTGGCGAGACCCCCAACCCTGAACCCTGAGCTTCCCCTCCCCCTTCTTCCCCTTGCTTCCCCGTCCCAGGTTTCTCCCTCCCCTCTCCCCCCTTCTCTCCTCCCCTCTCCTGCCTCCTTTCCCCAGTCCCACCAGAGTTTCATCTCCCCTCCCCCAGTTTTGTTAAATAAAGACAGTTTGTGTTTATTAAAAAATGTGTATTTTATTTTACATCAAGAAGGAGGGTGAGGGGTGGAGGGTAAGTGGAAGGACGTGAGGGAGGAATGAGGCACAAGCCCCCAGTGGGGCAGAGCATGGAGTCTTTTAGTACTCCTCAGGGTGGAAGCTGTCCCACAGGGCCTCCTGGATACGGACAGCCCCTCAATGGACCTCCTGGATGGCAGCCTGTAGAAAGTGCAACCAGGCTCACAGCAACGCGTCCAAGTGTATGTCTAGACTGCATCCCTCTGTTGGCAGAGGGATGCTGATTAGGCAGGTCAACATTGCAAATGAAGTGGGGATTTAAATATCCTGTGCTTAATTTGCATAAAAATGGCCACCATTTTTGCCCACTCAGCACTTTGTCCACAAAAAAAAAGCCAGTCTAGAGGGGATCTGTCAAGAAAGAAAGCCTTTCGAATTAACTTTCCTAGCATCTACACAGCCAAACCACTATTTCAAAATAAATTTGAAATAGCGGAGCACTTATTTCGAATTTGGTAAACTTCATTCTACGAGGAATAACACCAAATTCGAAATAGCTAAATCAAAATAAGTGCTGTGTAGACTGTTATTTCAGAATAGGGGGCCTCCAGCCCTTCCCAGAGTGCCCTGGTGGCTACTCTGGGCCAAACCAGGAAAACTCCTCTGCTCCCCCCCAAAACCCCGCAGCCCTTAAAGGGGTAGACTCAGTTTGGCCACAGGGCCTGTGCCAGGTCTAGGCCTGCCAGCCCAGAGCCTGAAGGCGCTGCCCCAATCCAAGTGCCAGCATGAACCAGCCAGCCAGTACCAGCCAGCCTCCACCGCTCCCCAGGAGCAGTCTGGCAGCAAAAAGCAGGCGCCTTCCTGGTCCAGTGTGGAGATCATGGACCTCATTGATCAAGTTTTTATTAAATCCAACATCCATGATCTCTGCACTAGATGCAGGAATGTGGCCGTCTACAGAAGGATGGCTGACAGCCTGGCCACAAAAGGCCACATGCGCATCCAGGAGCAGGTGCGCATGAAGATAAAGAAGCTGCAGCAGGCCTATGCCAGGGCCACAGGGGACAGTTCCCAACCAGGGTCAGACCCAGACCCCTTGCCGTATTTTGACACCCTGGACCAAATCCTGGGGAGCCCGGACGGTCCGTGGCCCGCAGGTAGTAATCAACCCCAGGGTAGAGGGCCCTGACCAGGGCATGGAGGAGGAGGAGGAGGATGGCCAGGAATCACAGGAGCCTGGAGGGGGCGTACCAAGCACCCAGGTCCCCTGAGCCATAACAGCAGCCATGTCACCGCTGTCTTCCGAGACAGAGGAAGCCTCGACATGTGAGTACCATCACTGTCCCCTTATGTGGGGCAGGGGGAGGAAGGGTGGAACGAGGGAACCCCGGGACCGTGCGTGTAGGCCTTGCTCACCACGGATCATGCAGCAGCCTGTGCATGTGCCGTGCCAGCTGGGGCATGTGGCCCCAGCTGGCTGCCATACGGGGCCATGGCCTGATACCCATATGCATGTATGTATAAAGGCACATGACATGCTCCTGACCACAGGGAGGGACACTGAACAATGCCCTCCCTCCAAAGGCCCCCTCTATGCAGAGGCAGGGTACATCTCACCTTTTCCCCACCCTATATACAGTACAGGGGCATGGGTGCAGTCCCGGGCCAGCTCACACTCCTGGGGATAGCAGGACATTATGGTGCGGAGACCTGCTGTCCTCACCTTGCAGAGGGGGGTTGAGCTTTACCCATTGTGTCCCCAGGGATAACTGACCACCTCTCTGGTTTCTCCACAGCTGCACCAGCTGCGAGTTCAGGGCGCACCACCCCGCCCAGGACATCCTCCCACACCCAAGCCAGCAGGCTCACCCGGAACCAGAGGAGTACCAGCGGCAGCACCTGGAGCTACTGCAAAGGCAGGTCCGCAGCCAGGAGCACTGGGTGCAAGAAGACCTGCAGCTGCGGTAGGAGAGCTTGCGGGAGCTGCTTGACCAGGGACGTGCCATCTGCAACCACCTGCAGACCCTGGTGCAGAGTCTGGTGCCTGCTGCTGTTCCAGCCCCTGCTGCCGCCCCAGCTATCACTCATCCTCCCACTCCTGCTCCCCCTTCCATTTCTTCCCCCCCCCACACACCCACCACACAACGCTATTTTGAAATGCATTTTGTGTGTAGACATGTTATTTCAAAATAACTTATTTCGAATTAACTATTGAAATAGGATATTTCGAAATAATGCTGTAGTGTAGACACACCCTATGGTACCACAGGACTCCTTGTCACTTTTGCAGATCCAGACTAACATGGCTACCCTTCTGATACTGTATTTCCTGAGGCACTGTTGAAAACCCCAATCAAACACAAATTAAGGTGGAGGATTTAGTGTCTCTGAATTCTTGACTGGGTCTGCAAAAAAGAAAAAAAATCACACAAAATTGCGCTCACTACGAATTAGCTTACCTTTAAAAGGCAAGAAAGAACTGTTTTTCCATATTTTCTGTACCAAATGATTCAGTTGAGGTAACTAATGACTGTTTCTAAACAGACTGTTCAATCAAGTTTTTATTAAATCATGAATTATTGAATGTTGGTGGAGATGTAGTTTACTAATTAAATTTACATTTTTCTGTTTTGAATTTAAAGGATTATAATGTTAGATATGCCTCAAAAGGTTATTAATGGGAGGAAGTTGAACCATCTACCTAAAGTATAGAATGTTCTACCCAGAAGTGATAAATATATATGGTTTGTAATTAAACAGGAAATCAGCAGAAATCTGCTTATTTGGGGAGATTTGTAAGGAAAACTTTATACATTTGTATTACGTTCAAACTCCTTGGTACTGTTAAAATCTCTCTCCAGTTTAGTACCATCTCCTAAAAATAAATTTCCTCACAGTTGACAGGGCAATACTAGTTTATCCACATTACTGAGGTTTTAATGACATTCCTCAGGAAATGCTTCTAGAAATTAAATGATAATATGACAAAGGGACTGCAAAGTTTCTATTCATTGTTCTGCTGATCCTGTCACTGTTATGGATATGAAAGTCCTCATGAATTTACCAACTGTCTTTTTTTACATAGATTATGTACTTAAAACATTAATATGATCTTAGAAGACCATTGAATGCTTTACTCCCCTCACTCAATGTATAGATTTGCTTAGAAAGTCCTAGTGTGTGTTTTTTTAAAACAGGTCAGCATACAATTATGTACTTTGTGGTACTGTGCCCAATGAACATAATTCTAAGGGGTGAGTAATGCAAACATTTTAACATTTTTTTCTTCTTTAGAAAAATAGACGGTCAGTATTTACAAGGTAAATTAGGCTAATCTATTCATTATTGTTGCCTAAGAATTATTTTCATTTAAAAGCCTTTCAGTAGTATTTTGTTTTTTCTGGTATGTGAATGTACTATTAATGAACCACTTCCACTGGCTAACGTGCCATAAGTGTCATGCAATTTTGACACACAAGTCAACCAGAGAATCTTGGTCATCATCTGCACCACCCTTATTATTGCTAGTCTTCCTTTACAATTCCATCATGCTCCAGTTGAAATAAATGATAAAACACCCATGAAACCAGGTGCTGGTCATTATGAAGAAGCTGACAGTCCTGTAGTGGTTTTTGTAACCTGAACAAGCAGGAACTGGGTTTGGACTGTAACTTCTTAAGTACTTTGACCTAAAACAGGATTTGGACATAGCTGTATAAAGTTGAAACTAAGGGTACGTCCACACTGCACAGCTATAGCTACCCCACGTCTACACAAGCCACCTGTTATTTCAAAATATTTTGCAAAAAAATGGGCACACTATTTCGCCATCTTGGTAAACCTTGTTGCACGAGAGATAAGGGATGCCTCAATGCCCACAAAACAGATTTTAGACAGGATCACAAAGAAAAAACAGTTTCTTGCCCTTTCAACCAGAAAGGACATTGTCTCAATGACTTAATTACCTGCATCCTGCTTCAAAAACCTTTTAAGACTGCTCTTGAAAGGGAATCCTCTGAACTGTTATTCATGCTAAAATTCGACACTTTACACCTGATTCTGAATAAAGGATCTAGTTATCTTACCCATTACAAAGATAGCTTCCGCAATTATCACCTCTAATATCATTAGCTCACAGACATTTACCTTCCCCTCCCATCCCGCTTTTGTTCTGAAATGTGATTTGTCCTTTTCATATGTGTTCATTTTTTTTAATTGTATCCTTTGGTATATATGGTTGTGACAATTTTCTTCCACTATTTGATCTGAGGAAGTGGGTCTGGCCCACGAAAGCTCATCATCTAATAAACCATCTTGTTAGTCTTTAAAGTGCTACATAGTCCTGTATTTTGTTTCATCTACACCAGACTAACATGGCTACATTTCTATCAAAATAGCATGTTATTTCAAAATTTGGTACTGTGTAGATGCTCCAAATTTCAAAATAAACAATTTCCAAATAGATTTGAGATAAGAAACACAATTTGTGTAGCTCAAATTGTGTATCTTATTTCAAGTTTAGGGTGCTGTGTAGACGCACCCTAAGACTAGAGCAGTACTTCGCTTTCTTGTCCTGCCTTCTCACTACATCCTTGAACACATGCACCTGTTCCACTTTGGAAGGTTCTATTTATCTGAAGAATACACTTCTTTGTATGTATTATAGATTTTTAAACTAGAAGGGATTGTTATGATCACCTAATCTGACCTAGTCCTGCACAATACAGGATAAAGCTAGAAATATCTCCTTTCAGGTATGTAGTTCCAAAATGCCTGGTTGTGCAAATTTGCTTGAGTGTTGCTACTTGTGAAAGTAAAATTCGTTCATGTGAATAAAGGTTTGCTAGGTCAAGCCCATGGGTATAGCACATGAAACTTCTGTATTGTAAGAGAGAACTTTTAATGGTTTAAGAAATCTTTTAAATGAATTTGATATTCATTTTAACTAAAAAGGACATTGACATTTTAAGTGCTTAATACTATAAGCTTAATACTATAAACTTAATACTTCAGCTACCCCAGACTAACACAGCTACATTTCTATCACATAATACTATAAGAACATTAAAGTTAGAATCATAGAATACTAGAACTGGAAGTGACCTTAAGAGGTCATCAAGTCCAGTCCCCTGCCCTCACAGCAGGACCCAATACCAACTAGACCATCCCTGATAGATGTCTATCTAACCTGCTCTTAAATATCTCTAGAGATGGAGATTCCACAACCTCTCTAGGCAATTTATTCCAGTGTTTAACCACCCTGACAGTTAGGAAGTTTTTCCTAATGTCCAACCTAAACCTTCCTTGCTGCAGTTTAAGCCCATTCCCTCTTGTCCTATCCTCAGAGGCCAAGGAGAACAATTTGTCTCCTTCCTCCTTGTGACACCCTTTTAGATATCTGAAGACTGCTCTCAGTCTTCTTCTTTCCAAACTAAACAATCCCAGTTCTTTTAGTCTTCCTTCATAGATCATGTCCTATGAAAAATTAGGTTTAATGTCTCCTGTGAAATCTAAATGCAGCTCCCTTGTGTGGGTCCATTATGATGGTCTTTAATTTCCAGTTTCAATTTCCAGCTCCAAAGTATGGTGGCACTAAAATGTCTCAATGAAATCTTTATAAGTTTTTTTTGAATATGGCAAAACATATTTTCTCATAACCTACTTTTCAACAGCTGAACTGTTTTAGCTGACACTCTACCAAAAAATGGTCTTAAGTAGATACCTAGCATATATGACATTTCAACCCAAACAGTTTAAGTTCTGGTAAAGTTTATATACTTTTGAAAACCAGGGTTTTACAAAGAAAACTTGTGGATGACTGGAACTACAGGTATTGCTACTAATATGGAACAAGCAACATGAGGGGGAACAAGTATGTTTTTAATAGGAAATTTTTTCTCTTTGGTAGACTTTATAATGGTGACATAGTATACAGTGTAATGCATTTAGAAGTCTGCATATGTCTGGTATAGTCAAAGAATGTGCTGTATATTGGTATATGCAGTGTAATTAGATTATTCTTTAAAAAAACAGGCCCTATATATCTATTTTAATATAACCATCAAGCTCCTAAATTTCTGATCATAGAAAATCATGAAAAGGCTCAATCAAATATAGATCTCTTTAAATCTCTGTATAATATTGAAGTTGGCAGGATACTGGGTTTTATACTAACACAGTTTTAGAATGATTAGCTGGAATTAAGAATGAAAACAATACAGCTGATAGGAGCAACAAACCAATATTCTCAAGGTATTTTTCCAAGTTTAGTTACTTTATTATCTTTGCTGTGTGATAGTGCCTAGAGGTCCCAGATGGAAGAACAGTTCCTGCCAAGGTATCATAATGTAATTGATCTTCCTAATAAGTAGGTGCACATTATCCCTAACACATAAATAGAGATATCCAGGACAGACTTTTTTTCTTTAGAAGTGGCATGATGAGGAACAGAATCCAGATCTGCTGACTTCCAGTTCTGTTCCTTCATCACTAGATTTTATCCCTTTTACTTTAAGAGTAATATTTCTAAACGTGGCATCTATTTTGCAATATCAGTTCATACACTCAGTCTACACAAATTCTTCTATAATGAGTATTGGCATCTTCAGTGAAGTTCATAATCCATTTCTACAAAAGAAAGGAGCTCTGTCAGTACAAGAAATAATAGCATGAAAAGACTTTATCCTGATACACCCATTTTAATAGCATAACTGATTAGAGAGCAAAAAAACCATTATGTATGCACCACTGACTATACACAAATAGAGACTTGACTACTTGGTCAGAGTTTTGTAGATAAATTGGGTGGCAGGCTGAATTCAATAGTGATCACATAGATACTGTTTTTATACTAACACAGTTTTAGAATGATTAGCTGGAATTAATGAAAACAATACTGTAGGAGCACTCAGTGATATAAGCAAAATGAGTCATTGTAGCACTCTATGTATCATGGACTTTAACATCATTGTTTACTGAATCTTATAAATTACATGGCACTTGTAAGTAGCAAATCCTATTTTAGGATTTACAGTCTGCATCTACTTTAGCAAATGAAAGGAGATAAAAATATTGTGTCAAACTCATTTCTAGGGCAACTCAGCTAAAATCAATGGACTTACACCAAGGATGAACATGGCCATGTTCATCCAGTCTTCCTTAATATACTAGCACACTGTAGTATGAAAATTGAATCAGAGAATGAAGAGTATTACCCAATACTGTATTTCAATTTTAGTATCAAGTCTGTGGCAGGGCAAGGAGTAAAGCTAATCATTCAGTTAAAACATTTTGCAAACCTAGCTGTACAGTCCTTTTTCATAAAGGAAACACTATACATATTTTGCTGTTCCATGGAAAATGCACTTCAAAGCAAAACTCTTTTTAGCAGTGAGAGATCAAGGGTAGGTCTAGACTACACTCTTTTATCGGAAAAAGCTACACAAATTGCTTTTCTGGAAGAGGTTTTTCCACCATTTGGCCCTATCTAGAGCGTGTTTGCTCTTCCACAAAAAAAGGTGGCAGAGCAAACATGTTCCCTGGACACGGCGAAGAAAAACCCGCCCGTCTAGACTTACCCCAAGAGTAATTTCTAAAGTATAGTAGAAATGTAAGATTGAAAAATAATCTACTACCTGAATTTCCAGTTAAAATCAGACCTATTATATTTGTCTGCACAGGGTATTTTTGTTAGACTTTCTGGAGTGTTGCCGAAGAAGTCATGAGTCTGCATTTTGCTCATGACGGATGGGATAGATTGTGTAAGGAATCATCCCACTATATTTATAGATTGAGTTCTCAAAAAAGTCAACATCTCCTTTTAGTTACACAGCTACTTACACAATATTGATGCCATCTTTAAGCTTAGGCAATAAGAGTCAAATGCAATAATCCTTAAGAGTTGTGGCTGAGTTTTAAAGCTTAATTCTATTTTTTCTTAATTCTAACTAGGAACTTCAGAATTTGCCTTGAGGAATTCTTGTGCTAGAACAGAAGAGTACTCTACCTGTACTTGACATATAGTCAGAATAGAGGGTGGGTTTTGGTTGTTGTTGTTTTGTTTGTCTGAAAAATGCTGATAAAATAGGAAACCAGACAAAGCTTATTTACTTTCCAGTTTGATTACCAACTAAAGCAACATCTCAGACTTACTAAACTATTCACAAGTTAGCAGCTCTTTCAAGAAAATCTGAACTGTTCCGAGAAAACCTACACTGAATTTATGGCCTTGGAATAGAAATAATGCAAATTGTGATGGTTTGCATAGAAACCATGCAAAACTTTGTATCTTCATCAAGGGTACTATTATTATTCATTTTGCATTATGTTAACACATAATGGTCCCAGCTGAAGTTCCAGTATACTAGTTGCTGTACATACCATCAACCCTGCCCACAGGAGTGTAATAATCTATCTGGGCAAGATGGAGAAAGGAAATATTATGCCTATTTTACAGAGGTCACATACACAGTCTGAAATTGAGCTGGGTATTGAACCCAGTTGTTGTGAGTCCTAGTCCAGAGCTATAACCATTGTTAATAAGAGTTAATAAAAGGGATCTTATTAAATTGAGTAACTTGGCAACAAAACGGTAGATGAAATTCAATGCTAATTAATGTATATTGGAAAACATACGCCGAATTCTCATGCAAAATTAGCGTTATCTCTTAAGAAAGAACTGGGAGCATCCTGGATAGTTTCCTGAAAACATCAGCTCAATGTCCACCAGCACTCTAAAAAGCCAACAATGTTAAGAACCATTAAGAATGGAATACATCAAAAACCAGAAAATATGTCACTCCATACATCCAGGGTACACTACACCTTGAATCCTGCATTCTGGTCACCTTATTTCAAAAAGATGAATTAGAATTGGAAAAGATGCAGAGCAGAGCAACAAACATTATTAAAAGTGTGGAACAGCCTCTCTGTGAGGTCAGATAAGACTGGGACAGTTCAACTGAGAAATGAGATGACTGGGGAGAGAGATGGAGATCCATCAGTTAAGAATGGCATGGAAAAGTGTATAGGGAAATGTTTATTTACCTCTTTGACTAACACAAGAACCTGGGAGTGCCCAATGAAATTAAAAGGCAGCAAGTACAAAAACAATAGGGAGCACTTCGTCTCACAATGCACACTCATCCTTTAGAACTCATTGTAGTGGGATGTGGTTAAAGCCAAGAAGTACATACATCTGTGGAAGACAAGTCCATCATTGACTATTAGCCACTAGATTAGAGACACAGCCCCTAAACCTCCAATTGTGTGTTCCTAAACCTCCAATTGCCAGAAGCTGGGATTTGAGGATAGGACATGGATCACTCAAAATTGCCATGTTCTGTCTATTCCCCGTGCAGCATCTTGCATTGGCCATTGTCAGAGACAGGATACTGGGCCAATTAGTCTGACATGGTATACTTGTATTGCAGTATTTTGTAGACGCCTCAAGTAAGATCAGTCTCATTGTGATGCACCCTGCATAAAAAACAGGAACAGACCCTTCTTGCCCCAATGAGGCTGGAATATAAACAGAGAAGACATATGAGAGGAAAGACAGGTAGAGAGAACAAAAGTGATTTGCCAAAGGTCAAACAGAAAGTCAGTGACAGAGCCAGGAAGGGAACACAGGCTCCGGGAGTTCAACTCCCAAGTCCGATGCACCAGCTCACGCTGCCTATCCTTTCCTCATATACATTTTGCTGAGAGTTTAGGGTGTGTTTGAGAGAGATTCAAGGCAGAGGGAATCACATATGTTTTGGTTTGGTTCTAGTTCATGTAACTTGTGAACCAAAACAACGCTTCTCATAGCTCCAGCCAGAACCAGCTTATTTAGCATGTTTCCTGAACGACTTTGTCCATCTTCTTTTTCTTGTATCAGTTCTAATTGCACCTTAATATGACCAGATTACACAGGCAAAGTTTGAGGAGTCTTTAGCTCCTGAAGATTGAATCCTTCTAGAGGAAGAAACATCCCAAATGGATTAAAGCTAACCAAGAGAAACACTAACAAATACAATGAGGATTCCTGTGGCACCTTAAAGACTAACACATTTATTTGGGCATAAGCTTTTGTGGGATGGGGCCCATTTTATCAGATGTGGCCCCAGCCCACAAAAGCTTATGCCCAAATAAATTTGTTAGTCTTTATGGGTCCATCTAGACAGCGGAGCTGTTTTGGGATACTGGAGGTATCCCAAAATAGCTATTCCACATCTTTTACATGCGCCTGTTATTTTGAAATAGATTTTGAAATAATGGGTGTGCTATTCTGGCATCCCTGTAACCCTCATTCCATGAGGGTTAAGGGATGTCTCAGAATAGTGAGTGTTTCAAAATACATTCAAAATAAGCTACTCAATTTACGTAGCACAAATTGCATAGTTTTTTTCCAAGATAAGAATATGTCTAAACTACATCATTTTTTCAAAAAAACCTGCCCTTTAAAAAAAAAACTTCACCTGCATCCACACTGCAATTGTGTTCTTTCAAAATTAAATTGAAAGAATGCAGGAGGGGTTTCGACATTGGTAAACCTCAAATTACAAGAAAGAACACCTTTTTTGAAAAAAGACGTGTGTGGATGCAGAACAGGGACATTTTTTGAAAGAAGAAGCAATCGAAAAATGCACAGGTGCCCTGATGGCCATTCTGTAAATAGCAATCAGGGCTTTCTTTTGAGAGAGTGTTCATGCAGTCAGGATGGTCTCTTTCAAAAAAGCAGATCTTTTTTTTATATGGTTTTGAGGTGTGGATGCTTTCTTTTGAAAGAAGCTGGCAATCTAGATGTATCATAAGGGTGCTGTGTAGACGTGCCCTGAAATGCCACAACCCTCCTTGTTGTTTTTTGCTGAAACAGACTCACATGGCTACTCCTATGAAATAAACAAATATGATGAGATACTAGGTCCTTTGATTGAAGGTACATACCCACTCACGATCAACGCAATCTGAACCTTAGGACTGCTTCTGGATTCCTTCATCAATGGACATGAAACTCCCCTGTAGCAGCAACTGGTGAATAATGCTTTTCTACCATCTCTAGTTAGCTAGGAGCTCCACCCCATCCTGGTGAACAGTGACCTGGTCTCACTTATTGATGCCTTTCTCACTTTCCAGCTGAAATATAGCAATGTGATAAACCTTAGGAAACTAACTAATATAAAGCACTGCAAAGCATCTCCTCAGAAGTATAGGCTGCTGTGATCTCATTAACCCTGTGCTCTGCACAGGCTTCCCATTGAATATCACATCAGGTTCAAAGTCTCAATCCTTACTTTTAAGGTGGCAATGGCTTAGGCCCATGATATCTAAAAGATTGCCTCAAGGATGAAGACTGTGTTGGACAACAATGTTCCTCTGGCACAATGGTACTTTCTACATTCAGGATAAACCTAATCTGTGTAGGAGCCAGAATTTTTCAAGTCTGTGGAATGAACTCCCACAAGAATTGAGGACCTCACAACCTTCTGCTCTCAGAGCAAGGCACAGTTCTTTGACCTAGCCTTTCACTAACATAAACATATAGCAATGTGTATGTAATAAAAATAAATTCCATAATAAACATTCTGCTGAACACACTCCTCCCTGTGGGACAGGATGAGAGAGCAAACATGTGATGGATGTTAGTCACGTCGCTGCTTGACCTTTTGGAAGAAGTTCAGACTAATATGGTGATGAACATGACATAAGAATCTTTATAGAATAGAAGGAAACTATCGCAAAATTACTCAAATTCTGAGAAGTGCTGAACACCCAGAATTTGCATTTTCTTCCAGTTCCAAAGAGAAGGGAGAATGAGAAGAGAGAGACCTCACAAGGCCATGTCACAGTAGTTGTTTTCTCATAGGACCCTTTTTGGCTGCCAGATAGTAACTCTGTAATAACACACTAGAATGTCTGAAGAGGAATCCCCCTACAACAGAAGTATATTTAAAAAGGAGTATCTCACTATGTTAAAGTCTGTGGGAAATTATGATGCTATAATGAGTTCTTCTAAACTAGAGGGGAATTATAGTTATTTTTAAATTTCTGGTTTATTCTCAGTAACTCCCCCATGTGACCTTTAGGAGACTCTCGGGAGCTGGAAGCCCCATTAGCAGTATTTATTCAGAGTTGTTTTTGTCAGGTCTACTGGTTTTGTAACTTTCCTCCTCCCACCCAGTTGTTCCTTTCCCTCCCCATTCCAGAACAGTTGCCATCTACATTTATGTTAATAACCATTCTGTAGAGATGGAAGGAATGAAAAGAAGATTAGCTGGAAAGAAGCCCTTTATCTACACAAGCTGCTAAGTGGTACCAGGTCTTATAGTTTTGAAATATTTTCTATTAATATTTTTATCATTTACTTTGTAGGGTGGGACATAAGGGAAAGTTTTAGGCAGGCATGCGGAAAACTTTTCCAATCTCATAACACACAATGCACTCAGTGTATGGTCATAATTCTGCAATGTACATACACAGACTATGAAGTTATCTATAAATATGCATACTGAAGACTAGACCATTTTCTGTCTCTCCACCAAATATAAATTGCATATCTACTCTCAGAGAAGTGACTATAAAATTGTGGTGTTTCATGTTAATGACTCAACAATTTCAATATCAAATATATTATAAATTTCAGATTTTCATTATCTAAAATATAGTTCCTCCCCGCCTCTCACTGCCAATCCTTTCACCTAAATCTGAGATCTTAGAATCAAGCTGGGTTCTTTCCTACTGTGCACAATCAGTAACAAATATGCACTCCATGACACTTGCATAGACCCACTTATGTTAACAAGGTTGCATACACATAAGATGTGTATTGGAACTTGGCAAACTATTCTGTTGATTATGCACAAAAGAAAATAGGATACAGATCACAATATTTTATTGGGGGGTTTTCTGCAGAGTTAGCAGTAGAAAAGAGCAGAAAACTCTTCAGCCTTTAAAGGAAAGGATAATTCTGAATGCATGCAGTAAAAGTTGTCATTTGTACAGTCACTTTTTTCTCCCCTTCCTTCCCAGTCTGGCAGAGCCAATGTGTTGGAACCAGCACTAGTTTGTCTGACTCCAGCCTGGGAGGCTCGGGGTTCCCTCCCTCCATAGCAGGGAGCTGGTGCTGGTGCTCCAGTTCCACAAGGTGAGGTTGTGGGGGGAAGGGGCACAGGGCTGGAGAACTAGCACTGGCTCCCTGATACTGGGGAGGAGAGATCTCCAAACTTTGGGGGCCAGCTCCAGGCAAGCCAGGGGCTAGAGCCAACCCCCGGTCCATAGGTTCCCCACACTTGGAGTATTATCAGAACCATTCCTGACCAGTATTTTGTCTAACCTTTGTCTTAAAGCCCCCCCAGTGACAGAAATTCCACAACCTCCCTAGGTAGTTTATTCCAATACTTAACTATCCTTACAGTTAGGTTAGACATGAAGAAAAGTTTCCTAATTCTCCTTTTCTGCAATTTAAGCCCAGTATTTCTTATCCTATCTTCAGTGATTAAGGAGGACAGCTTATCACCCTCCTCTTTATAACAACTTTTTATGTATTTGAAGACTATGTCCCCCTTCAGTCTTCTCTAGACTAAATAAACCTTATTTTTCATTCTTGCCTTATAGATCATGTTTTCTAGATGTTTAATCATTTTTGTTGCTCTCCTCTGGACTTTTTTCCAATTAGTCCACATCTTTTTGGAAATACGAAGACCAGAACATGACACTACACTCCAAGTGAGGCCTTCTTAATGCTGAGTAGAGTGGAAGAATTACTTCTTGGATCATGTTTAGAACACTCCTGCTAATAAATTCCAGAAAGATTTTTTTTTGCAACAATGTTACGTTGATTCATTTCTGACCCACTATAACACCAGATTCCCCTTCTTCAGTAATCATTTTCCACTTGTTCATCACAGTATGTGAACTGTCTATTTTACATGAACTAAACTTGGGAAAATAATATTGAATTTAGAAAAGAAAAATGTTATATATATTTTAATTCACTTTTAAGATTTTTTTAATTTTTCACATGAATCTAGCAATTAGTCATTTATTTTATGCTCAAAATGGCAAAATAACATTGACTTCAACTGAAATAGACTCCAAGGCCCTCTCTTGTAAATTATTAGCCAGACACATGCAGTTTTTACATCATCTCAATGATCTATGACAAAGTGAAAATGAAGATGTTGGTTCTTAGGCTAGGGAAACTGAAGAAGCCTGATGAACTTTCTCCTTTTACACACAGCAACTCTATTAAGGTTTGACGTTATTTAAATCAAATGTCTTTTGGTGACTTGTTTCTGTATCTCTTTTTAGTAAAATTCTGTGAAAACCATTTCCTGCAACTACACTCAAAATTGCCAATACAGCCTTGATTATTTTGCAGTTTTTATTTCAGAAGGTGGAGAAAGCTACTACGGGGAAGGCTGTTCTAGATTTGATTTTGACAAAGAAGGAGGAATAGGCTGAGAATCTGAGAATGGAAGGCAGCTTGGGTGAAAGCGATGGTGAAATGGTAAAGTTCATGAGTCTCTGGAATGGTACGAGGGAAAATAACACAATAAAGATAATGGATTTTAAGAAGGCAGACTGTAGCAAACTCAAGGAGTTTTAGATAAGATCCCCTGGGAAACAAGTCTAAGGGGGAAAACAGTTCAAGAGAACTGGCAATTTTTCAAAGAGATATTACTAAGGGTAAAAAAGCAAACTATTCCACTTCGTAGGAAAGATAGAAAGTATGATAAGAGACCACTCTGGATTACCCAGGAAAATTTCAATGATTTGAAAGTCAAAAGAGATTTCTACCGAAAGTGGAAACTCGGTCAAATTGCAAAAGATGAATATTAAAAATAATTCAAGTAGGTAGAGACAAAACTAGAAAGGCCAAAGCACAAAGGAAGATCAAATTTGCTAGACACATAAAGAGTAACAAGAAAATACATTAGAAGAAAGAGGTAGACCAAGAAAAGAGTAGGCCTGTTCCCCAATGAAGGAGAAAGAGGGATCAATAACAGGAAATATGGAAATGGCAAAAGTGCTAAATGACTTTTTTATTTCAGTTTTCACCAAAAAAGTTTAGTAGCAATTGGATATCTAATATAACAAATGCCAGTGAAAATGTGGTGGGATCAGAGGCTAAAATAGGGAAAGAACAAATTAAAATACTTAAACAAGTGAAATGTCTTCAAGTCACCGGGGCCTAATGAAGCGCACCCTAGAACTCAAGGGGATGACTCAGGCAATATATGAACCATAGTGCTTATCTTTGAAAAGTCATTAAGATGGGAGAGATTCCAGAGGACTGGAAGAATATGTCTACACTGCATGTTTATTTTGAAATAAGCTAGTCCAGAAGAAATACTCCGAAATAGCTTATTTCAAAATAGCATGTCTACACTACAGGGAAGCCTCAAAATTAGTCTGAGGCAGACTTCCCTAATGTGGACATGCAACCTCCAATTAGAGCCCCAGGAGACACTGGGGAGTAATTAGTTTGAATGGCCCTGGAGAGGAGCTATTTCAAAACAGAGCATCCATACTACTGCTATTCCAAAATAGCTATTTCAGAATAAGCATTATTCCTCATGTTTGCAGATTTCAAAATAAGCCATCTGTTATTTAAAAATTATTTTGAAATAACAGAATTGCTGTGTAGATGCTCGCATTGTTATTTTGAAATAACTTCAATTATTTCGAAATAATGATGCCGTGTAGATGCACCTGAAAAGGGAAAATATAGTGCCCATCTCTAAAGAGGAAAATAAGTACAATATTGGGAATTACAGCCCAGTCAGCTTCACTTGAAAAGATAATGAAGCAAATAATTAAGCAATCAGTTTTCAAACACCTAGAAGACAATAAGGTGATAAGTAAATGTATGGACTTGTCATGAAGAAATTATGTCAAACCAACCTCATAGCTTTGTCTGACAGGATAACAAATCTTGTGGTTGGGAGGAGTGGTAGATGTGGTATAGCTCAACTTTAGTCAGGCTTTTCCTAACGTTTTGCATGAGCTTCTCATAATACTGTCTAGATCAGGTTGGGCAAACATTTCCCCAAATCCCTCCATGACACTTGGGGCTGCTAAGAGTCCTGCAATGCAGAAGGGTGCCTGCTGTGGCCCCAGCGAGCCCCGTTCCCAGAAGCAGACGGCTGCTGCCAGCAAATGTGTCTCTGTGTGCCCCTTTGAGCATGGGGAGCAGTGGGCCTCCACACACTGTCCCCCAACCCCAGCACCATTCTCACAGGCAGTTTCTGGCAAATGGGAAATGCAGGGCCAGTGCTTGCAGGAATGGGCAGCACATAATGTGTATCAGAGGGCAGGGCAGACTTTTAAGTGCTGAACCTATGTTTAAACCTAGATTGAACCAACCTAGAAAAAATATAGGCAAAGCTAAAAGACCCTTACATAGTGTAGACTTCCAGTTGTTAAAAGTTGTGTAAAGTAAATAGTTATCTTGGAAATGGTTGTGCAGTGGTGCATAGCCTTTAACACAATGCTTGTCTAACACATTTTTACTTTGTTGGACTGTAAGATGAATCCCCTCCTTTAACCAGATCAAATAAATAAACTCAAGCTTATGAAATCTATGTTTGCATTTAAAACGGTTCTGCTGTTCATTGTAAGATAACTTTGGAGACATGCACTGTGTTATTATATCAGTTCCATTAAACATTGGAAGCTTGTGTTTTTACCAAAAAAATTCATGCAAACATTCTTCTTCTGTTAATCCAAACAGAGAGGTTGTGAACTGTACCTCACAACAGTACTTTTCAATAGTTCTCTTCACAAATCAGTAGCATCAATATGGTACGTCAACTACAATGTAATGTAATTAATTATCTTTGTAGAAAAAATCTTTTAAGGCAGAATACCTTCTGCATATAGCTCATAGACATTTTTAACCAAAAAAGGTAATATAGCATTACACTGTTTATAATAGCAACATGAAATACGATGTTTCAAGCTGTTAGAGAAAACATATTTCAACCTTTCCTTCTCATTTCCAAGTGTCTTTAACTTTTTTAAAAACTGGCTATGATTCTCTGACAGATTTATAGAAACTTCCATTTTTCACTTTTAAAACATTTTAACAAAGTTGCAGAGATGAACAAAATACCACCTGAGTTCTGACACTTATATAAGAGTTGCACATGCAGTCTGGAACGAATAAACATGTAAAAATCAATTCCAGAGACTGACAGAAAGCGGAACTAATTATAAAGACCAAAACCACAGAGATCATTTTTGAGACAAACATGTCTTCTCCTTGAAAACTTATTTCAATATTTATCACATGAGCAATGTTACTGCTGCAGTGTATCATGGATAACATTAATACCCTGGAAGTATTTATAATTAGTAATGTGTTGCAATGTGTTGATCATTAGCATTACTGTAATAATAATAAAAGGAGTGTAAAATGTTAAGCCCTGCTAGATGACTTTCAGTCCAGTATTTTAAGCCTCTACGGGCATGTCTACACTGGGGAGTTATTTCAAAATAACTCCTCTAATTTTGAAATAACAAGGCAAACATCCACAATACCAAGCCTGTTATTTTGAAATAACGATTCATTATTTCAAAATAATAACTCCTGCTTGTGAAGAGGAATATGTTTATTTCAAAATAGTTATTTTGGGAGTTTTATTTTGAAACACTTTTTTTTTTCAAAATAACCTGGTAGTGTAGACATAGCCTGTCTTACTAGTGTACCTACACTGGCTTTTGTAAAGTTACTCTTCATTTACAACAGTGTAGAGCAAAGAAAATCAGTCACCATATAACAATAATACATGAAGCTATTCTGTGGGGATAGGGCCAATTGCAGGGTGCTGAGTATTCTCAATTTCTTTACACTTTGCCTTGCACAAGGTTCTCAGCAGCCATTGAGATTAAGCCCTAGTACAATGCACTTGCATATTTACCCTGTACCATTAAGTTTCATTGTGATTACAGAGAAATGTCAGTGAATTTGCTGCTGGAGTAAGAGCAGCAGTTGGGTATGTCTGGGATGAAAGGAATGTCTTCCTCAACATAAAAAAAATCCAGCCAATGTCATTAAAGAAAAAACAAAACAGTTCTGAAGCAAAATTTAGTTTTATCAATTAATCATGTAACTGTGTTTTTGTACTCTGCCATAGCTGTTACAGGATGGCCTGTGAAATTTGTCGTGAAGATGAAACTCTCTAACTAGTGTTGACTTATGTCAGTTGCCTATTAGTCTTGAACAACAAGTTTATAAAGTTATCAGGGTATGTTCCATTAGGGCACTGAACTCCACCTTTATTTACCAGCAGCATTTTTATATTTCTCCATTAACTTCCTGTTTATATAAATAAAGGGGTCACATTTTCACTACAGGTTTCCTTTATTTCTAGTACTCTGTGGCATCTGAAACAGGAATATGTGAAGAGGGGATTGCAACCTTACCTTCCACTGCAGAATGTACTTCCCACTGTACCCAAGTAAGGAAGCCCATTCATTATATTACTGTGCATTAAACTCACTTAAATAATTTTTTGTATTTAATTTTATCTTCTTTTGTTTCTTTAGTTTATTTTAGAATCAATTTTATCTGAAGTTTGTCAGTTTGCTCCACAGTTCTGTAAAAATAACATGAGTTAATAAACATTGCAGTTCTTTTTTAAATTAAAATGTTAGAGGTAACAAGTTGTACAGCACTATTCTCTGCAGATTAAAGTTTGAGTTGACATTAGTGGAAATTCTTAGGGTATGTCTACGCTACCACCCTAATTCGAACTAGGGTGGTTAATGTAGGTAACCGGAGTTGCAAATGAAGCCCGGGATTTGAATTTCCCGGGCTTCATTTGCATATTACCGGGCGCCGCCATTTTTAAATGTCCGCTAGTTCGGACTCCATGCCCGCGGCTACACGCGGCTCGAACTAGGTAGTTCGGATTAGGCTTCCTATTCTGAACTACCATTACTCCTTGTGGAACGAGATGTACCGGTAGTTCAGAATAGGAAGCCTAGTCCGAACTACCTAGTTCGAGCCGCGTGTAGCCGCGGGCACGGAGTCCGAACTAGTGGACATTTAAAAATGGCGGCGCCCGGCAATATGCAAATGAAGCCTGGGAAATTCAAATCTCGGGCTTCATTTGCAACTCCGGTTGCCTACATTAACCATCCTAGTTCGAACTAGGGTGGTAGTGTAGACATACCCCTAGTGAAAAACAAACGGAGAATCTGCAACAAAGCTACACACTGAAGATAACTAAAACAGCACTGCATGCAACAGTATAGATAAAAAAAGACTCATAGTGGACCAGAGAGGTTTGTCTTTAACTTGCATTATTGGATTTCAAAGATTGTATCTATAACATGTACAGTCTTACAAGCTGCCTTTTATTAATGTACTAGAAGATTTACTTGGTGTCGCTTAGTCTTTAACTCAATTAATTTTTGTTTTTCTTCATTTAAATCTGCTCTGGGGTGAGGCTGGGGATGAGAGGTTCAGTATGCATGCTACCCTGGGGAGAGAGGACTACCCAAGCCCTCTGTCACCACAGCAGATTGGGGCAAGGTGAGAAGCACCTCTCGATGGCTATGGTAGCTCCAGCAGGTACAGCTGGCAGAGGGGTGCATGTTCCCCAGCTGGGGCAGATATAGGTTCATCTGCCCCTTTCAATCCTTAGACAGAGTGAGAAATTCAGAAAACTATGCACTTCCCCATACTCCCTGCCTGAGGGGGACAGCCAGCAATGTTCCCATACAAATGTGGGGTGGGAGAGGTCCACACATTCCTAAAGGGTGCCTGTGTGGTGAGAGGCTCAGGGCTGGGGCAGTCCTGGATGGAGAGGTGCCCCCAGCCAGCCCCTTTCACCTGCCTGGTTATTCTGTCTCATTTCTGTATGGCTTTATGGAAGACAATTTGGTACAATCAAATCGTTGCCTTGGTTTAAGTTACAATAAGAGGAAGCTGCATACCGAATTTGGTGGCCCTTGCTCTTACCATATAGGAGGTTTTCTGGAACAAACAGACTGACTGACTCATGCACAGACAAACTCTCTCAAATACATAGCAGATTATATGCTGTTCTATGAAGTCACGCAATTATTTTTCAAAGGACAAAACCACAGTCTTAGTTGGAAAGTGATAGTAAAATAGAAACTGAATTCTGGTGTGTTGCCCATCAGACCTCTTTCAAATTTGTTTTTCTAGAGAACAGCTTAATAATACAACTGGTCAAAATTCAGAATTTCCTATCCATGGGAAATATTAACATTTTGTGATATACTACAAAAGGAAATATTTGAAAAAAAATAGTTTCAGGTCAATCAAAATATTATTAAAATGTTTTGTTCAGATTTTGATTTTTTGTAAAGTTAAAATTTACCATACAACATATTTAAAATAAAAAGTTGAAACGCTATGTTCTGCCAATTTTGAAGTGTTCACTTTTGATCTCATTGAAACTTTTTTCAGTGTTTTTTTCTAAGTGAAATTTCATTGACACACATTACTGCAAAAATTTTGATTTGACAAAAGAGCATTTTCCAATGGAAAATGTTTGACAAGCTCTAGATAGTAACTTTAATGGGTAGCTGGTTTAGAACTAATAAAGAAAGTTCTTCGCACAGCGTGTAGTCAACCTGTGGAACTCCTTGCCAGAGGAGGCTGTGAAGGTTAGGACTATAACAGAGTTTAAAGAGAAGCTAGATAATTTCATTGAGGTTAGGTCCATAAAAGGCTATTAGCCAGGGGATAGAAGTGGTGTCCCTAGCCTCTGTTTGTCAGAAGCTGAAGAAGGATGGCAGGAGTCAAATCGCTGATCATTGTCTTCAGTCCACCCTCTCTGGGGCACCTGGTGCTGGCCACTGTCGGCAGACAGGCTACTGGGCTAGATGGACCTTTGGTCTGACCCAGTACGGCCGTTCTTATGTTCTTATGTTCTAAGCACCATGGGTGGAATTTCTTGCTTCCCTAGAACAATATGTTCAAATTCCAACACAGTTGATTCATACTTATGAGGTAGATAAGCATGGAATTTTCTTGCATGAGGATCTTTTGGATGAGAACCAGATGTTCTCTGTGAATATTAAAGATATAAGGGCACTGTTTGCAATAGTGCAGACTTACTCTTGTGTCCTTGATCCACCTCAATCTGTTGTTCATTGTGTTACATTCTGGTTGGATACCACCCAAAGTAGATGGTTGTCAGCGGTGTTATATATATATATGTGTCTATAAAGTGGCATGGGAAGAAAGTCAGTGTACAGCTGTAAAATAGCTGTAACTGAAAAGGGGAGCATAATGGAAAGAAAGGCATTTCATAGAGGAGGAAAAAAATAAAGGTAACCATAAAAACACTAAAGCAAATACTATTTGTAAATGAAGGATCAACAAAAACATACAAGAATCTGTCCTGGGTTGAAGTAGAATAAATACTGCCTGGCATTTGCTACAGTCCAAATTATGGGGCTCAGCTGTAAAGTCTAGGGAATACATTTATTTCAGTTCATAGGTCACAGGATTGAGGGGAAGTACTTGGGCCATGGCTCAAACACTTTTTGCGTAGGCCAAAGTCCAGTGGTGCTGCAACCCCAAGTACTTACTACACATTCCAATTTGGAGGCTGCAGGAGCTGGAACTCAGGCTGCTAGAGGTAATACCTGAGAGGGCAAGAGAAGGATCAGACAGAGGTAGACGTCTATGCACCCTCCCCAGTTAAATGGTGCACCACAACCCTTGCAGTCAGCAAGGTGACTGGTCAGGGCTCAAATGGGCAGGCTGAGGTAAGTTCTGGATCAATAAGAAACATTGCGCAATCAGGTAAGAAGGAAATGTAAGCTGTTGCTAGGGTAAGAACCAATGACATTGCTACCCAATCACAATAAATTGGCTAAACCATGATCCTGTTCAGAGTAGTGTGTGTGCGTACATAGGAAGGGAATGCAACAAGTGATAGGGAATAGCCAGCATGGGTTTGTGAAGAACAAGTCATGCCAAACTAATCTGATAGCTTTCTTTGATAAGATAACGAGCCTTGTGGATAAGGGAGAAGCGGTGGATGTCATATACCTAGACTTTAGTAAGGCATTTGATACTGTCTCACATGATATTCTTATTGATAAACTAGGCAAATATAACTTAGATAGGGCCACGATAAGGTGGGTTCATAATTGGCTGGATAACTGTAGTCAGAGAGTTGTTGTTAACGGTTCTAAATCCTGCTGGAAAGGGATTACAAGTGGAGTTCCTCAAGGGTCTGTTTTGGGACCCGTACTGTTCAATATCTTCATCAATGATGTAGATATTGGGATAGAGAGTACGCTTATTAAGTTTGCAGATGATACCAAACTGGGTGGGGTTGCGACTTCTTTGGAGGATAGGGACATAATTCAAAATGACCTTAGCAAGTTAGAGAAATGGTCAGAGGTAAACAGGATGAGGTTTAATAAAGAGAAATGCAAAGTGCTCCACTTAGGAAGGAACAATCAGTTCCATACATACAAGATGGGAAGCAACTGTCTAGGAAGGAGCATGGCGGAAAGGGATCTAGGGGTCATAGTGGACCACAAGTTGAATATGAGTCAACAGTGTGATGCTGTTGCAAAAAAAAGCAAATATGATTCTAGGTTGTATCAACAGGTGTGTTGTAAGCAAAACTCGTGAAGTCATTCTGCCACTCTACTCTGCACTATTTAGGCCTCAGCTGGAGTACTGTGTCCAGTTCTGGGCGCCACATTTCAAGAAAGATGTGGAGAAATTGGAAAGGGTACAGAGAAGAGCGACAAGAATGATTAAAGGTTTAGAGAACATGACCTATGAAGCCAGGCTTCATGAACTGGGCTTGTTTAGTTTGGAAAAAAGAAGATTAAGGGGGGACATGATAGCGGTTTTCAAATATCTAAAAGGGTGTCACAAGGAGGAAGGCAAAAATTTGTTCCTCTTGGTTTCTGAGGACAGGACAAGGAGTAATGGGCTTAAAGTGCAGCAGGGGAGGTTTAGATTGGACATTAGGAAAAAATTCCTAACTGTCAGGGTGGTCAAATATTGGAATAAATTGCCAAGGGAGGTGGTGGAATCTCCCTCTCTGGAGATATTTAAGAACAGGTTAGATAGACATATGTCAGGGATGGTGTAGACGGAGCTTGGTCCTGCCTTGAGGGCGGGGGGCTGGACTCGATGACCTCTTGAGGTCCCTTCCAGTCCTATTATTCTATGATTCTATGTATTTTTTGAAGTGATGAGGGAGGAGAAAAGGGAGTAAAATTTGGCTTAAGTGCCAGTTTAACACTTCCAAACCAAATGTGTTTCCTCTCCCCATTTCCATCCCCATCAAAAGCTTCATATTAAATCAGACAGCGGTGGGAATGTTTTTTCAGTCTCGAACTTGTGGGAGAGATGGGCCCCAAGGCTAGGGTGGGGCGAGCTAGCACTTTCAGTGCCAGCTCCAGCCCCAAAGGGGCACACCTCAGGCCAGAAGAAATGTAGTGACAGACTGGATCCAGCTCATAGGTTCCCCACTCAGGAAAAAAGAGAAGGAGGGGAAGCTTGACAGCACTCCTGGCTGGCCCACTGATATGATAGGAGATTTGCCGCTACTATCAGAACAGTCATTCTCAACCAGGGCCAAGGGGTATGTGTAGCCCTGGGGGTATGCAGAAGTCTTCCAAGGGATACATCACCTCATCTAGATATTTCTCCAGTTTTATAAAAAGCTACATAAAAAACACTAGCCAAGTCAGTACAAACTGAAATTTCATACAGATAATGACTTGTTTATACCGGTCTATATACTATGCACTGAAATGTAAGTACAATATTTACATTCCAATTGATTTATTTTATAGTTATATGGTAAAAATGAGAATGTAAGCAATTTTTGAGTAATAGTGTGCAGTGACACTTGTATTTTTATGTCTGATTTTGTAAGCAAGTAGTTTTTAAATTAAGTGAAACTTGGGGTACACAAGACACACCAGACTCCTGGAAGAAGTGCAATAGTCTGGAAAGGTTGAGAACCAATCTCCCTTAGCTCAAATGAGGCCTTTATTTCAGAGCTGCAGAAGTAAGGGGTTAGTCCTAAGTCTGAAGTAATGTTTCATTCTCCTAGTAATTGGCTGTGTCTAGACTGCATCCCTTTTCCGTAAAAGGGATGCAAATTAGACATATCGCAATTGCAAATGAAGTGGGGATTTAAATCTCCCCCGCTTCATTAGCATAAATATGGCTGCCGCTTTTTTCCGGCACGGAGCTTTGCCGGAAAAAAGCGGCAGTCTAGACACAGATCTTTCGGAAAATAAAGCCTTTTCCGAAAGATCCCTTATCCCTCATTTTAAGGGGATCCCTTATCCCTCATTTTAAGGCTTTATTTTCTGAAAGATCCGCGTCTAGACTGCCGCTTTTTTCCGGCAAAGCTCTGAGCCGGAAAAAAGCGGCAGCCATTTTTATGCTAATGAAGCGGGGTAGATTTAAATCCCCGCTTCATTTGCAATTGTGCTATGTCTAATTTGCATCCCTTTTACGGAAAAGGGATGCAGTCTAGACACAGCCATTGTGTCTGTTGTCATGATTGCGTGGATTCCTTACCATACGTAAATATTTTATAGGTGAGGAGCTCAGCCTCAGAGAAGTTAACTGATCAATGGTAATACAACAAGTCATTGCCACAGCTAGGGAATATCTGATCTATCAATCCCCACACCTGTGCTTTGGTCACAAAATCATTCTAAGTTTGCATGATGTTTGCAAGGGTTTTTAATTGAAAGAATATTTGTACACTTTCTTTAATGCACATTTATTTAGAGTACCAGGAAAGCTCTCTCAATCTTAAACTCTACTGGCAGTTCTTTATAAAACAAGTCAATAGCTAGCAAGTAAGAATTAAAACAGAGCAAGCAGCTTAGCAGTATAAACAAGGCAAAAAGTTTTGTGCCATTCAGTACATGCTGAAATTAGCATACTTTTCTGAAGTGAAGTAGTGAAAACCTGGCTTGGAACATTAATAGCTACACTAGTATTAATATTAGTGTAACTCAGGTTAATATGAGTGTTACTCAGGTTTATTACAATAGTGAATAATAAATATGTCTCGTGTTATTCATCTCCATATCTGAATCAGTTCTTAGAAGAATCTGCTTTGAAATCTGTAGCTTATATGGAAAAGGTTTATTCCTTTAAAAAATAGTTAGTTCAATCTCTGTTTTTGTGGTCTAGGCAGATGGAGGGGTTGGACAGATAACTGTCCTGAGAATTACAAGGGCGATAGAAACCCAGCAAGGAAGAGAAAACACCTAAGAAAGCAGAAAATAGCTCAGGATGACATCCCTAATAAGTCAATGGGGAGAATTAACAAAATGTGTAAACACTAGGAACAAAAGCATTCTGTCAAAACCATTCCCAAAATCCTAGAATTCCAAAGATAGCATTCTTCCCTCCCCCCCCCCCCCCCATTCATTACACTCAAATATTAGGTTGGCTCATTGAATACAAGTATTTTTTAAGAATAAGAATGGAAATAGCAAATGACTGTTAAGTGATCCTTCACATATGCAGTCTCATAACATGACACAGGATTGTGTGAGTTAGCAAAGCAAGGAATACATTTCACAGATAGAAACTTGAACATTTTGGACTTTATCAATTTGCAGGAATGTATCTTTGTACAGTGGCTCTCAAACATCATTGCCCCATGACAAATGTTCCCTCTAATTTTTTCCATCCATGTATGGAGGCATGTGTGGATGTGCACTTCCAGTAGAAACACATGCTGTTGGCTGGGAGTCCTGTGAGGTCTCTGCTAATCAGCTGGGTGGCATTAGAATCTCTCCTGGGTGACCACCCAAACACTCAGCTTACAGAGAACACTGCCTGTGACCCTTTCTGACAACAAAAAATACTACATGACACCAGAAGAGGGGACTGAAGACTGAGCCTGACCTAGCCCCACCTTCTCCATGCTACCTAATGCAGGGGAGACTCCAAAGCTGAAGCTCAAGGGCTTCTGCTCTGGGTGGGGCGCATGTAACATTAGTCCTGACTGGTGGGGCTTGGGCTTCTGACTTGCTGGGGCCCAGGGCCAATGCTAGTGTTAGTAACGTAGTAAAATGGGGGGTCATTGTGACCCATGTTGGAGTCCTGACCCACAGTCTGAGAGACCCTGCCTTAGTACATTGCAAGGAAATGCTGCCTCGTAACTCTGGATGACTGGTACAGCTTGTTGAACCATCTCACCATAGGAGAAAACTTCTTGGAGCCTGTGCTGTTTCCATAGAGAACAGCACTGACTTCACCCAGAGTCTTATTTATTGGGGGAAAATTTCAGGGATGACATGCAGGGAGGAAAAGGGCTGACCAGCAGCTGGCGGGGAGGTTGGGCGGGGGGAGCTGGCACCTGCAGCAGGGTTCAGACCTCTTCCCCTCACTGACAGTGGTGGGGATAGTGGAGCAAGGCAGCCCCAGCTTGCTCTACTCTCCTGGGCTATGTCTACACTGCAACGCTATTTCAGTATACCAGAGTATCTCGAAATAGCTATCCCACATCTTAACAGCAAGCTTAACCATTATTTCGACCTCGCTATTCCAACAGCCCTGTAAACCTCATTCCATGAGGAGTAAGGGACGTTTCAGAACAGCAGGTTATTTCGACATTTGGCCATGTAGACAGCACCAAATTACAAAATAAGCTATTTTGAAATAAGATCAAAATAAGATATGCAATTTGCATAGCTCAAAGTGCATATCTTCTTTCAAACTATGGTGCAGTGTAGACGTAGCCCTGGCGGGAAGGGGAGCAACGTGGCTGGGAGAGCACTGAGATGAATTTCACTGTGGGTATGTGCATAGACATTGGTAAAGAGATGGCCTTGAATTCAAACCCCAGATTCAAGCTCAGAGTTGACAAATCAAACCTCCCATTTAAATGGGAAAGTTCAGATCTGAATCTACATTTCAAGCTCCCAAATCTAAGAGTTTTTGAATTGCCTATAAGGATGCAAAATTCAGATCTAGAGCTGCATAATCCTGAAGTCTTCATTAAAAAAAAACCACACATGACACCTGGGATATACAATTTCTACTGAGGTATTAAAATATCTTCCCTACATTGTAAAAGAAACTGGATTTTACTCTCTGTAATATGAAGTAACAATGAAGAAACAAACAGCATGCAAGGCATATAATAAGGATTTTTGTTTTCATATCAAATAAATAAATAAAAGCACATTGTATTGTCATCCTTTGTTCTCAAAATCATTTTCACTTTAAAAAGTGTGTAAAGATTTACAGCTGTTTTCTCTAATTTAATATGTGTGAGAAAAATTGAATTATTCATCCTGCTCCATTAGCTTGCTGGTGCCCCCTTGTGTTTAACTGAACCCAACAAATTTAGCCTGATGCTAGTTAATCCTTTAAGTAAATGTCATACACTAGACTTTGAAATATTGGAGCCAGTTAAAAAACTTAAATGTAATTTTGAAAAAAAAAGTGCTTTCATTTTGAAGGGTTCAAAACAGGTCACTCTTGTTTTAAGTTTTCATAAATATTTATTCTTATTTATTTTTAACATGCTTGTGTTGACATTCACTCTGTTTCAGATGCTGTACCTGGTGTATATTTGTACTTTATGGGTATGCTAATTTTAATTATGCAATGGGATACATGCAGCATACTTTACACAGTTGCTGATTGCTCACATGTGGCTGTGTATGTGCAAACACTCACTCTGTTTCCAGATTTTTATACAGGGCAAGGACAATCTTAGCAGTGCTATTTTATTATTTAGATGTAAACAAAGTGTAAAACCAAAGTGTAATGTGAATGTGCTCATTTTAGGCACCTGTGATTATTTTTTTCAAATACACTCATATAAAGAGACCAGTGAATTTCCCGACAACTCAATACATATTTACAATAGAAATTATTGCAATTAATTGACTGAACATGCCGTCTTCAAATTCCTACGTTCATCCAAACTCAACACTCGTATCCTTATGTGATATTCATTGCTGCTTGAATCTTTGTGTTCTTCCCTGTCTAGATTATTCCATAGGGAAACAGTTTTTCTGGGAGCACATACAACAAAGTCATATAGGTAGAAGGACTGAAGAAGATAAGATATCATTAGCCATCCTTATGTCTCATTTCTGCATAGTTTATTCCTTTTTCTCAAGGGAACCTTCACAGAGGCCATGCTTGAATTTAGGCTTCCCTTATTTTAACACAAGCTCTCTAGAGATGAATTCTTGATATAAACAAAGGTAAGGCAACTGACTTAAAACAAACCAGAAATATTGACAGCAACAATAGAATATAGTTAAGGCTGAAACATAAGACTACACAAGGCAGGAAACTCTGTAGTAGTCCTTGTGCATAGGTACTCCACTAATTATGGTTGACTATTAAATGGTCTTGTAATAGTTGCATGTTAAATACCAGGGGAAATAATTACTGTATTAGATTCCTATGACATGAGTGGATGAATGTAAAACATGTGTTGTTGCTTAATACATTGTGTAACCATAGTACATTTGTTAACATTACCCAGACAGTTTTGCAATAACTTGTATACATTTTGTACATTTTTAATAACTAGATTCTGATTCCTTTACTCACATTGATTAGTCCTGTAGGTTTCGGTGGAGAAATAAAGTACTAGCCTTTGGGAACAAGATGGTTGAAATCTGGTCTTAAATTATCTTAAATATTTGACACGCAGATAGGTGTTCTAGTGATTTATTCTGTGATATGTAATAAAGATGTATCAATGTATAGCTGTCTCTTTCAGGTATTTGTCTACCTTAAACCACTGTAACAAGCAGCAAAACTCCTCTTGATTTTAGTGTAAACCAGAGAGGAAGTATAATTATAGATTAAGATCAGAAGGAACTATTGGGATCAAATGTTAAATGTGAGTACAGGAGTGACTGTTGCTCTTACACTGTTCAGATAATTTTGATTATATGTATGCCACTGTCTTCAAATATCTGTTTAACCAAGCAGCTAAAGAAATGTACTATAAGGAGTACTGAGGAGGTTTCAAAATACCTGGAGTGGATAAAAGGCTTAACCTTGTCTCTAAACTTTTCCTTTCTTGTAAATTGCACAGTGATATTGGATTGGAATGGCAACATCATAATATGGAACGGGTCACTGAATTCTACATAAATCTATGGAAAAGAGTAGATTATAAACAAATAAATGCTAAACCATATTGACGAATACTCAGCTCTTTTCTCAGTAGAGTCAGAAAGACAAGATTCAAAATTCAGCAGTGGCTAGCATAAATAGAGCTTGTCATTCAGAACCTGTATTTGGGATTAGATTGTGACTTAAATGACACACACATACAAGGGAGTAAGAAGAGTCATAACTCCCCTTACACTGCTTATGTAGACCATAAGTCCAGGCATGTGGGAATAAGTGGTTGTCAGTGGGTGGGAAGCGGAGAGAAATGAAAAGTGGTTTGGTTCCATCCCTCCCCCCAGTTGCCAGTGCAGCTGGGTTGGCATGGAGTTTGCTATAATTTCCTTCCCTCAAGAGCAAGAAAGGAGCAGAAGAGGAATTGTGACTCAGTGGTGTGTCTGAGTCACAGTGTCTCTCTGGCTACTACCATGGCAATGCTGCTGATACACAACTTCTTGCAGTTAAAAGTCAAAATCTAGCCTTCAGGGTCCTTCTGGACCCAGATGACATTACTCCCAACGGTATCTGCCTCAGTGGGAGAAACACTGAGTTCCTTTAACATCTTCAAAAAGTCTGTTGAAAACTTTTTTACCAGTACTAGTGCTAAAACTTGTACTAGTTACTGTTAGCCACTGGGGAGATTCAAATGTTGGCTGTTGTGAAGTGAGCATCACTTTGCAAACACAAGGAATACAAAGGAAAATGGGGTGCCAATGGAATGTTTTGTGTGTAAGCAAATGCTGTAAAATAATTCAGGGCCAGATCCTGCAAGTACTTGCACTTATGGTTAACTTTACAAATGTGAAGTATCAATGGGACCACTTGTGCTTGAAGTTACGCACATGCAGAAACGTTTTCAGGGTCAGGGCACAGTGAACATTGTGTACTATTCATGGCTACTTTATGTAGAACTAAGAAGGTACGATCCCAAGGCAAGAAATGTGGGGATTCCATTTTACTTTAAAGTAAAAGAGATTGTACCTGAAACCTTCTGCACCTCTCCTACTGCTCTACCAAGAGGTTTTATTTTCTTCATTCTTCTGTCACTGTTGATACCTTGTACAATAAAATCTGTCTCCTAAATGACTTTAAATGTATGGTGATCCATCTTCCACCTACTTTATTGCAGACAACAGTGGCACAAGTGTTTATTGTCAAAGCAGTAAACTTTGTTTGGGTAGCAACTGCTTAGTTTGACCTCTTTACCCAGTCATATGCCTGAAAAATGTTTCCCATTTTGCGAGCATAGTACTCTATGCAATGAGGGTTAATCTGACACCATGCGCATTTCTGTTTATAAATTGAAATCTAAATACTAGTCTCACCCTCAAGTCCTTCTAGCACTAGCACTTCAGCAAAGTACTTACATATTAGTCCTTTAAGCTGGTATGTGATTTTTCATTTGAAGGGGGACAGAATAAGTCAGCAGTACTGATTACAAAGTCTCTGTCCTAGGACCGTGATCCTGCCAACTTGCACATATGCTTACCTTTACTCATCTGAAGAAGTAGGTTTTACCCACAAAAGCTCATGATCCTATATATATTTTTGTTAGTCTCTATGGACTACTCATTGTTTTTATTACCTTGGATCATCTCATTGATATTACATACTGGCAAAGTGGTGGTGTTACATTTTGGGCCATACCCTATCTTTCATTTTTATGTAAAACTCCATCTGACTTCAGTGAGAATTCCTCAGATGAAATGATAAGATATAAATAGCAGGATATCAAGCATTTTGAACAGGGGAGTGATAGTTCAGTGGTTTGAGCACTGGCCTGCTAAACCAAGGGTTGTGAGTTCAATCCTTGCTGAGCTCATTTGGGGCAATAATTTGTCAGGGATGGTACTTGGTCTTGCTGTGAAGACAGGGAACTGGACTTGGGACCTTTCAAGGTCCCTTCCAGCTCTAGGAGATAAGTAATCTCCATTAATTTAATTAATCTATGGCTGAAGAACATGGAAGAACAGCTCTTGCACAAGAAGTGGTTTTTGCTCAAAATGGAGCCTTGTTAATTATGCAAATGAGGCACAGCAATATTCCATGCTTTGCCTGATTTGCATTTTTTTCCACAAGAGGGGGCAGTCTAGACATAGCCTCAGTGTTTTGTTTCATGATCATGTGATTATCGTCAGAGATTCACTCTATTGCCAAAAGTATTCTTTAGGGTGCCCCTTATTAAAAATTTGACCACTAAATCCAAGAAAGAATTGGAGTGATTTCCCTGTCTCCCACAGAGTTCGCCTCCTAGCCTTTCAAGAAGTTCATAAAAATAATTCTAGAGCAAAAATAATTAAATCATTCCAAGGCAACTGCAAGGCAATTGGCAAAACCCTAGACATACATAAAACTTCTATTTTCTGTGTTTCAAATTATGTGAGAAGAGCAGTGCTATCATATCAAGATACTTACTATCTTTTTTTGGGAGAATAGTATTAACATTGCCTTCAAGTGCACTTAATATAAGCTTGATTGCCAACTGGAGCTGCCTCCTTCCCTGGTTTGAGAAAGCATTTGTGGTTAAGTAGACCAATTAATATATTCACTAGTCAGTTCTGCTCCCTCCTTGCAAGAACATGGTATGGGGTATACTGGGAATTATCACAGACTAAGCAGAAATATTGTTAGAGTCCCCTGTTAAAACTCTGACAGAACTTCCCTGACATTTACTGTTCCCTGTCAGTATGGCAGCAATCACAGAGCCTGGCCCTTTAAGGACAGCAGGCCTACCTGTCAGAGGCTTCTGTAAGAGATACTGAGCCAGTTCAGACATGCCTGGAATGAATTAAATCTCTAGGTAGCTGGTTGGCAGGTAATTATCTAATAAGATTGATGCAGGATTAACTGGCTGTAGCTGGGTTTGGTTGTATAAACCGGAAGCTGCTGAGGAGAGGCAGTCCCAGGAGAACTCACCAGAGCGATATATCTGAAAAGTGTGCTCTGAAAGACAGGTAACTTCCAAACAATGACTGGTGTGCCCAGCTTCTCAGGAATGGCCTGCTGTACTAGGGAAGAGTCGCAGTTGTTAGCTCTGTGTAGATGCCTTGCTCCAGAGAAGGGCTAGGTAGCAGCAAGAGGTCTGATTTCAGGAAGGGACCTTAACAGAGGGAGCCCTGTAGGGTGTGAAAGGATGGACCTAGGTGGATTGGATATCCTGAGACAGCCTCTGTCTTCCACCTATAATGCTGGGAGGAAGGCTTGCTTGTATTTTCAGTGGATCTTCAGTTAAATTAGACTTCTTCCCACTTAGGAAGTGCATTGTTCCCTTTGTGAAGCTTCAGTGACCTTCTGGGTGATGTTAGGCAGGCAGGAAGTACCTACAGTGCCACACTTGGCCAGAAAGGGGTGCTATAAAGCCAGGACACCCTATGACAATGACCCTGTTCTCCAACGTGCACGTTAATGTTGTACAGATACAGAGTTTATACTCACATGAGTAAATGTAATAAGATTAGGCTCAGATATATTGCAGATCTACAACACAACATACTGTACTGCTACTCTTAAAATAAAGAAAATGCTGTACACTTTCAAAATTGCCTAAATCAATATTTGCATAAAAGTTGAGAATAAACAATGGTTTAAAAAAAAATAGCCTAAAAGCATATTGACTAGGAATGTGAATAGTAAACTAGTAAGCATCACCCTTACCAGCTGATGCTTTTGGGTTACAGTTAATCAGTTGGGACTAGAGCAGCTCCCCTGCCTGTCACCATTAAGGGACTTCTCCAGTCCTGCGATGGGGGGAAGGGTGCTCCAGCCTGGCCCATTGGGGGGCACTCCAATCCTGCTGCAGCAGGTGTGTGTGTGGGGGGGTATCCCTGTTTAATTGTTTACCCAGTTAAATACCCACATGCATCTGATGAAGTGGGTCTTTGCCCACAAAAGCTTATGCTCCAATAAATCTGTTAGTCTATAAGATGCCACAGGACTTCTCATTATTTATGCAGATTCAGACTAATATGGCTACACCTCTGATATATTTAAGTGGTTAGTAATTAAACAGGATTTTACATCCCTAATATTGACTCATTTTCACAGCCTCTAAGGATTGCATTCTGACAAGAAATTATCCACATTCTAAAATTCCCTTGATTAGACATTTACTCAACTGTCTTTCCACTCTATCACATCTGGTTTCAAACTTATTCTGAGTGTCTCCTCTCCTTGTTTTAGTGCTGCAGTGACCATAAAAGACTAACCACTTACACCAATAGGGAAACCTAAGTGTGAGAAGTTAGGCCTTTGACTCCTGGAGCACTCCTTCCGAGAGAGAGAGAGACAGAATCAGTTCTGTGACCTAGCAGTTTGCCTAGAAGGTAAGAGTTTGTATAATGTGGGGGTGCTGAGAACCACTGAACCCAAACTGTAAACTCTAAATAATGGGAACCACTTCAAGCCACATGTTGTTGCAGCACCTCCTACACCTCTAGTCCAACACCTAGAAGTCTGAGTTCCAATACCATCTCCCTTTCCCCTACTGCTTCTATGGCTTTGGGTGAGCCAGCTAGAGTTACTTGAGCTGATAGAGTACCAGTGTAAGGAGCAGAGCATAGTTGCACTGCTTCAGGAGCATTGTAGGCATCAAACTGACTCAGTCAAAGTAAGGTGCTTGTGCCTGCCTCGTTCTATCAGAGAAGTAAACTGGGCCTGCCTTTTTTTTTGTGGTGCAGCTCCTGTTGGAAGCCTGTGAATTGGTGGAAAGGACAGAACCTAATAGCCACACCTATTTGTGCAGCTGAGGAGACAGAAGCCTAGCAATAGCTTTTCTTGCCCCATGTAATCTGCAGTGCAGTTACCCCACCCAGGAGAGTGAGAGAGATTCTTATGCACTTTACTTGCTTGCACAGGTGTTCATGAGCTCCAAAAAAGGCCTGCTTCAGTTTCCTTATCACTGACAAGGCCCAATTAGACAGATCTGTGAAGATATGTAGGCACCTAAAGGTTCAAGTAAACACTTTGGCTGTGTCTAGACTGGCCAGTTTTTCTGGAAAATCAGCCGCTTTTCTGGAAAAACTTGCCAGCTGTCTACACTGGCCGCTTGAATTTCCACAAAAGCACTGACTTCCTACTGTAAGAAATCAGTGCTTTTTGTGGAAATACTATGCTGCTCCCATTTGGGCAAAAGGGCCAGTGTAGACAGCTGAGATTTGTTTTGCGCAAAAAAGGCCCGATCGCGAAAATGGCAATCGGGGCTTTTTTGTGGAAAAGCGCGTCTAGATTGGCCACGGCCGCTTTTCCGCAAAAAGTGCTTTTGCGGAAAAGCGTCCGTGCCAATCTAAACGCTCTTTTCTGAAAATGCTTTTAACGGAAAACTTTTCCATTAAAAGCATTTCCGGAAAATCATGCCAGTCTAGACGTAACCTTTGTGGGCTTTTCAAAAGCATCTACCTGTATCTTTAGATGGCTACATTTAAAAACCAGGCCCTTAGGAATGATTTTAAATGTCAGCGCCTATGTACAAAGGGGGGGGCGGGAGAATAAACTTAAAAAAATAAAACTCCTGCTTGACATTCAACCATTAAATCAAGATATGACAAGGGAGTTGGGCAGGATGCATGAAGAGGACCTCCTCACCCACGTCATATTAAATTTTGACCGGTCCTTGGGTAAAAGTCCAAAAATGTTCAAAGATAACTATGAATCACTGAAGACTTATAGTGCTAATCATGTTTTAATTAGATCTTACTCTGATTGCTCTCGTTGGTCAAAATGCACTAATTTTCTGAGCACCCTGAACACTGAGGGTGATCTCCAAAAACTCACTCCAAACCCATTGAAAGTTCTTCTGGGTTTACAGTGTTGTGGTTTCCAATAGTTGCCTGTGGTCCTGCAGCCTGCTGGAGGAAAACAAATGTTAGTGACCTTTGAGAGGAATTCTCCCTGCACATGTCAGCTGCTGCCATCATTCAGGCTGGTTACTCAAACTCCCAAGGTCAGTTCACTCAGCTACAAACTGCTTTGTTTAAGGTAGATCTGGGTTGGGATTTATTATATTTATCTATGGGTGTCATTGGCTGAGTTCTATAGGTACATAAGAAGGTGCCTTTTTTCAAGCTGCTGTTCAGCACTTCTCCCCCCTCCTCTCTCTTGCTTGCAGCAGTACAGGGGAGGAAAAGCCTGAAATCGGATTTGGCCTCAAAGCCTGTAGAAAGGGATGGGGAATATTTTAAGTTGAGAGAAGAGTCAGATCTTTTCAGCTCTGCTTGGTCCCGTCTCTGAAACATCTCAACCCGACAGATGAAAACAATCCAGATTATTTGACTGCAGAGATGGTGAAAGAACTCCATCCTGCACGCTGCGTTTTCTAGGCACCCTCAACGTCACCCCTGCCTGCAACTTCAGAGAGGACCGCAGCCTGGGATTACCACATCCGCTGGGTAAAGCGTCTGCTCCTAGCCCCACCATCCCTGCCCCAAACACCCAGCCACAGGTGCTCACGTCTAAAATGCCTGCTACCCAATGGTGCAAAATGGAAAGTGCCTCGCCCTTCCCAGCCCCGCAGGGCAGAGCCACAGAACGGGCTAGCAGGCAAAGCAGCCCCCTGGCGCTACTCTGCGCTGCTGCCTGCAGCCCCAAGCAGGTCTCTGAGGTACCGTGAGCGGGAAGCGCCCTTAACTCTTCCTCGAGCGCTTCCGTGTGCAGCTTGGGGCCAGCGCGTGCGTCTGGGATCCCTAGCTCCGGGAGAGGGTGGAGGCTCAGGTGGGAAGAGCAGCTCCCATCCTCCTCCTCCTGCTCCTGCTGCTGCTGCTGCTGCTGCTCCCGGCTGGAGTGTTGGACACAGTCCTGCACCCAGCCGCTGAGTCACGTGGAGGGCTGGGTTCCCGCTGCCTTGTGTCTACAGCAGCAGCAGGGAGCGCGAGCCGGACTCGGAGCAGTCCTGAGCGCTATTTAAAGTCACTGCCTCTCGCTTCGCCAGGGGGGCTCCTCGAGCGGCAGCGGTAGCAGTAGCAGCGATCCATTAAAAACCCCTCTGCATGGCAGAGGCTGCATCTGTGGCTTTCTGCAAGGGGAGCAGGCTCCGCTCTTAGGTGCGTTTGAAGCGGTTCTGTTTCCCAGAGCATCCAGTCGGGGATTTTCTCAGTTATTCCCCCCCCCCCCTTCACATTTGGCTGGCTTTAATTCCAGGGACCGTACTACTATCATTAGTGGTGGAGGGAAGATTGCTAGCAAATAGTCTGCCTGACCAAAGTGGCTGCAGTAGCTGACTGGCTTCTTGTGTCCAATGAATGAAAGCCTTAAACATTAAAAAAGTAAAAGAGGAAGGATCTCTTCAAGTTGAAATATTCTTTTTGGTACCAATTTGCAGCTGAGCTTTCCAGCTTGGATAAGAAATGGATAAGGATGAGATTGATCTTCACAGGATCTCCCCCGAGGCACCTTGGGGGCCACGTAAGTGTTTATAGCAATGGGGGAAAGTGCAAAGGGTATAAGTTTGGATCTTGAGCATGTCATTAGAGGGAAAGTCATTTTACTCTAGTTTGGTAATTCTTAGGGAAAACCAGATTATCCAAACAGTGTTCCTCACCTCTCCCTATCAGAAGTGCCATATTAAGTAACTTATTAGTGGTTTTTATTTAATACCAAATTCCAGGAACAATTTCCTACTTAGTAAAGGTACTGGTAAAATATGTCTTTAGTTTCTTCTAAAATATAAAGTAGGATCAGTCATAGCTGCCTAAATATAGCAATTGAAAGCTTGTGTATCACTTCTTAGGGAAGTCAATCTACTCATAAATCACTGAATATGCAATATATGGTAATGATATATAAACAAATTCTATTTCAGTGGATTAGCATTATAGAATAGAAGACAAAGAAAGACTGAAACTGAAATGTCTTTGTGTGTGTATATATAAATGAGGTATGCGGCTAATCAGGAATGTACTTGTTTTTAAATGGTAAATTGTATATCCCACTATCATTAAATAATGAGTGCTAATTGACACACATAGATTGGAGAGTGAAAGTACATTCCTTGGCTGAGAAATTACTGAACACTTAGAATCAAAGAGCAGATACACATATATACATAGCAATGATTTATTTCAAAGGGGAAGCCAACGAAATTCTCTCCCTGTGTCTCGTATCATTAAGGTATCTGCTCTTTGATGTATATACACATAACATATATACACATAACAAATCTTCAGTTAGTTCAGCAATTGGAAAACAAATGACACTATCAGTGTTTATTGAATGAATTTTTCTCCTAGTTTAAAGGCTATTAAACTCAGAACTGAGCTGCTAAGCAGGAACATACTGTAACACTCGATTATCCATCTGAATTGTATACAAATGAAGTAAATTTAGAATGGCAACATTTATAAAGTCCATGTTTTACAATCAAAATTCCAAATCTAACTCTTTGCAGCTAAGAATAGCACGGGGAGCCCTTTCTTTACTCCCTTTTTTTATTCCCATGAAGACTTGTTATCCTAAAGTCGTCTTATTAAACAGCCAAATATTTAACTGGAGTTCTGCCCATTTCTAAAAGTAACACTGTATGCTCATCAAATCTCAGACCAGCCAGAGCGTCTCAGGATGAAAAAAAATACAGTTGTAGAAATTAACCTGACAGAAAACAGCTGGGTTTTATATCAAAATATCATTCTTCTGATGTCCATTAATTGTTCCATGTTGACATATTTATAGTAGAAGAAGAAAAAGGTATAATTTCATTTCAAAGTTGAAGGAGCACACTGAAATAGAAAGCAGGAAAAACAGGGGTAACTAATGTGTCATCGAAGTACATTAACAGAGAAATCAATGTGGACCAAATGCTAGAATGTGACTAAAGAAATACTATTTCTCATGAGGCAGGCAGCTATTTATCATAAGGCATTCAAAGTGATAAGCCAAAAGATCTCTGAGAAATTATAAATAGTACTTTAGTGACATTCTCCATTTAATTTACTGATTCACTCATTAGCAGCATGAACTGAGTGTACCCAATCTCATCAATATGACCAGGGAACAATTTTGGTCTTACACCTACCTCATTGCATTTCTATTGATGAGCCATCCACAAATCTTCTTTTGAATGTTTATGAAATATGTACTGTCTAACTACACTGCAGAGCTGTAGATGATCAGTTTCCTTGGTAACATTTGGTCCCACTGCAGAAACATGCAGAACCCATTCATGAAGTCTCTACTTGGTCCTTGCTCAAGCAAAACCTCCACTGATTGCTTGGGAAATTTAGCCTGAAGTAAGGATTGATGAGCATATTTTTTTTTAAATCTAAAAAATGGGTTATCTTATGCTAGCTAATAATTAAGCCTAAGTGTCCTCAGTGCCTCTGTGCTATTGATTAGTCACAAACCCTGTCCATGAATTTTGGGCTTCACTGGTAGCACAAAAAGGAAAGATCAAAGGCAATGAATGTCATCTGCTGTGTCATCTGCTGTGTTACAAACCTGCAGGCATGTTACAGTAATACAGTGCATGGCATTTCTGACAGTTGTCAACATTATCTTATGGTGATTCCCCCTTCCCTCCCTCCCTCTATACTCTAAGGCAGTGGTCACCAACCAGTAGTGGGATCTACCACTAGATCTTGGAGCCTCTGACAGGTGATCCTGACTGGTTTGGCCAGGAAGCTATTAAGTGCTGGCATTTCAGTTGCTCTTCCTCCCACTGTCATGCTACTCCTGCTCTCTGCCTTGGAGCTGCCCCTTGGCAGCCTCCTGCTTGCTGTGCAAGGTGTGGGATGGGAGACGAGGGGAGGTGCTGATGTCAGGGTGTCCTCCCTCCCTCCGTCCTCCACAGAGAGAAGGGCATGGAGGGAGCTTGGCAATGCAAATCTCTGTCACACTCACACACTGTGTGTCTCTGTCATTATCACAAGCACACACTGTCCTGACCCAACACGTATGTGGGGAATCATTACGACTTTTACTGCTTGCAAAGTGGGTTGTTTTTAGTTTTTGACTGGGGGGAAGGGAGGCGGCAGCACTCAAGCCCCCAGCCCTGTGCTCCCCAGGCAAATGCCCTATCTCCTAGGGCACTCCAGAACCCATCCCTCCTCTCTCTCTCTCCCTTCAGGGAGTCCCCTCCCACACTCCAGATCTGTTGGCCCAAGACCAGAGCCTGCACTCCAAATCCCTACCCCAGCCTGGTGAAAGTGAATGAGATACAGGGAGGAAGGGAAATGGAGTGAGCCGGGTGAAGCCTTGGCAAAGGGATGGAGCAGGGGCAGGGCCTCAAAGAAGAGGTGGGAAGGAAGCCGGGCAAGGGTATTTGGGTTTGAGGCAGATCTTACATTGCACTTAAATTGAAAAAGCGCTCTTGTGGTTAAAAAGGTTGGAGACCACTGCTCTAGAGAAATGAGTGTGAGCTATGGAGTTGCAAGTCAAGGTATGGGCAACATAGAGTCTGAAGGAACCATGCTGGCATAGGTAAGATGGTGCCTATGGAAAGCAGTTTGGAGGCAGTGAGCATAAGACTCAGAACGTCTTTGGAGCTGGAGAATCAGGCCTCCTGTGGAGCTAGAATGGAAGCAAATCCCCACTTCCACAGGAAGTAAACTTATCAACCCCCTCAGGGGTGCAATCTTGACTCTACTGTAGTCATTGGGAGTTTGGCTGTTACCTAGGGCCATGATTTCACCACAGATGTTGAAACCCATTTCCCTGGCACACTCTCTCTAGAAGAGATTGTTCAGCCCCCTGAACTGGGACTTCCAGTGCAGGCCTACGCATCAGGTTTACTGTTTTTTATTAAATTTCTGCTCCTGATAACACAAGAGCTATTCCTACCATGAGTTAAAGTGATGAATTATCTCCAGCTAATAATTAATCAGCTGTGACAATAGACTAACAGCTTTGATTTAATTAGACTTTCTCTTCCAGCTCTGCAGTCGTTCACATCATTCACTTTGTTTTAATCTAAAATAACTTATTCATATTTGGGGATGGGGCCATGTTCTACCCGAGCACCTCCAGGAGGCAGTTTTGATTCAGTGACAGTTCTCGGGTGTGCAGTAGTGCAATGTGTCTAGTCCTACATCAGTCTGGCAAGCAGGACAGTTCACCAGTCACTGCGAGGAGTTATGGAGCAACTGAGTATCAGGAAGTAAGTGACACAGCAGAGATGATAATGGGCTTAAGACCCAGCATATTTACCACAACCAGAAGCTGCAGCAGCTATGTTCTGTTGTTGTTACACAATTGTTATGAAATATGGACAAACAGTAGCCTGCCAAAAACAGAAGGCAGAAGAGTCACCCTGGGAAGTGGAGGCATTTGTTGGCACCAAGAGGGGGAAAATGTCCATTTTAATATTAATTATACCCCCTGGATTCTGATGACCTTGAGAAAAGGAAATGCTGGGCACTCACTATGAGTGGGGAAAGAGATTGTATTCAGTCCCACTCACTTTTATTGGGGAGTTGTAGCAGACATCACAGATTTCAGGGGCTCATCCTGGTGCTGAATCCCCTCATCTCTCATTGGCTTCAATGCACAGAACACTGCTCAGGAGCTGCTCAGCACCTTGCACAACTGAGTCCTTGCCAAGAAGCTCTTTCTGGTGCACATACGGCAGCCTTCTTCATACATTATGTTAGGTAAATATGAGAGAGACATTTAGCTCTTATTCACCTATCAACTCGGTGTATTTTCCTAAAAATAAAGTCAGGATTATTCAAAATGCTTAAATTTTCCTTTGCATAGAGATTAGTAGTCTAACAGATCAATGTAGCTTTTCTGTTGAATTTCTTATATGGCCCCACAATGTATATTCTAAGGGCAGAATCCCATATTGCGCTGAGTACCCTGAAACCAATGAGAGGTGAGGGAGCCAAGCAACTGTCTGAATTGGGCCTATCTTGAATATTTGGAATTGACCTCAGGCAAGGTGACAAAGCATTTCAAGTATGTAGTCATTAGGCCTCTGTTTCATATGTAGTCATAGTTATTTTCGTAGGTAAATAATCTATTTAATTTGATTCTATAGGCATAGGCAGGCATATGTCACAATTTGTTTCTTTTCCTCATGATGATATCTAGGGTCAATATACCTCTTGACATATAACATCTAACCGGGTGTGCTGAGCTAGTGACTATATTATGTGAAATTGATCTGAATATCCCCATCTTTGCTATTACTGTAATCTTCCAAGATAAAGGGAAAATGTGTGTATTTAATTTTTAAATTACAAGCCCCAACCATGCTTGCCATAGACATTCTGCCTTTATAATTGGATCCTACAATCTGTATGCAGAGATTACTTTAATTTCAAGGCTACGTCTAAACTGGCGGCTTCTTGCACAAGAACTGTTTTGTGGAAGAGTTCTTGTGCAAAAAATCTTCCACAAGAGTGTGTCCACACTGCCATGTGCTTTTGCGCAAGAGGATCCATGGCAGTGTGGATGCTCTCTTTCACAAGAAAGCTCTAATGGCCATTTTAACCATAGGGGCTTATTTCACAAGAAATTCATGTTGCCTGTCTACATTGCCCTCTTGTGGAAGAGCTCTTGCTCAAGCGGGCTTATTCCTCATGGGGAGGGGAATACCTCTTCCAGAAGAAGCCCTGTTTTACAACGCTATACTGTAAATTTACTTGCGCAAGAACGCTTGTGCAGTATAGACAGCAGGCAAGTTTTTACACAAGAACAGCTGTTCTTGAGCAAGAAGCTGCCAGTGTAGACATAGCCCAAGAGTTCTATGTGTGAAAGTATTGATGGAACTATCTATCTTCATCACTTGTAGAACCCCTTTCATACTGACACCTTGAGTACTCCAGTGGTACTATTTTAAAAAGTCAGTCTTATTCCAACTGTTAGAACACAGTAATATCTGAGAAACTGATGATATTTTCTGTTCTAAGTATAGGAAAATATTGCAATGTCTTTACTGTAAGTTCTCCGAAAAGCAGTTAAGGTTAGCCATTTAGTAATAATCAAAATAGGTGGCTTGTTTAAAAAATTCTAAGCATACATATCAAGTAGTACTGGTAACAAGCACTGTTTCAAATATTACAGTCATACTGTTGGGGATAATGAAAGGACCAAGCTAATCCAAATAATTGTTTCTATCATCCTCTATTTCTGAATGCTGCTTTTGTATTTGGAGGGCCACCCCCTCTTTGAATCATGCACCAGCCTTCTTATACTCTTTGATATCCCCTTCACTTTCAAGGCTCTGACCAGCTCTAGTTCATCTATTTCTCCACTTGCACTGTAGACGTGGCCATTTTGGAATGGCTTTATGCTCCTACTGTCTTCTCTCAAGAGCAGTTCTTCTGTCCCCTTTCTCATGCAATTTCCAGACTGTGGACCAAGTAACCTTATGCTTCTTCAAATTTCTTCTTGAGCTCTCACCTGTAGCCTGCTGGTACTGATGTCATCAATCTCTATTTTTATTCCAGAATCTTTTAATTTATAAAATAATAGTAGTAACATAATGCCTCACATCAGATCTCTTGACCTTTCATTATGCTATCACTTGTCCTCTCATGTTCTCCATCCTGCTTCATACCTTTGTTACATACACAGCTGCAAAGTGTGATAGTAAGTTAGAGCCTGCTTGTGCAAACTGTTCTTACTAATATTTATACTCTGGTATTGTTAGGACAACTCATGTGCATATGGGTTTGCATGTTCCAAGCCCTTAGAGCACAACTCACCACGATGGAATTTGTCACTTTTAAAATAATCTTCAAAGTTCCATAGTTAGCTCTTTATTTTTACAGAGAATCATCACTCTTTTTTTAAGTTACAAAGAACTTGTACAATATTTTTCTTAGGTCAATTCCATAACATGTGTTGTTCATTAATCATATTATAATCATGATACTAAGCCTTTTTGCAACACCTTTCAAATTGCTTTAGAAACATTTAAGTGATCAATATCCTGTGAGGATGCTAAATAGGCTTGGTATTTCACAGAGGGAAGGGTTCAGGCAGAGAAATTCAAATGACTTAACTTAGCAGATGGGGCAAATTCGTTTGCTAGCTGGAGTTAAAACTCAGATGTTCCTGACTAGTAGGCCTATAGTCAGGCTATTCCTATCTGTATGACAGGAAATTTTATCAGTATGCGTAAAATTCTGTCTCCTGTCCACACTGCAGATATTTATTGCCTGTTCTGCACTCATGATGCCAGCTGAAGTTTCGCTCACAGAACAAGCTCAGAATATGGAATAGAAATCTACAGGGCTGATGAGATCAGATGACAAAATTCTGTCCAAGGAGAAGAGATTAAACAAATTTAAAACACCTGGTTAATATGAGGGTATAGGAAAGGCATAGACAAAAATTAAATTAACAAATACAAAATTCAGAACATGTTGTCTTAAAGTGTTGTACGAGGTAAATCACACAAGCAGGTTTTGAGCCAACTATCCCGAGCATGTACATACTTCAGCAGTATCAGAAGGCCAATGTTAAAGTGAGGATGGCATCCTTTGAAACTCTTGTATTCAGTGTCGCTTAAAGTATAAAAAGGTTTATTTAAAATATAATTTATTCATGCCATCTCTTCTCTTTTGCTTTTACATTTGGGGCAGCTTTACAGTGGGATAGGATAGGGCCTTATTTAGGACTCTCAGGATTTGACTCCTTAATTTCAGTGGAGTTTAAAATTGTTCCATATGGATTAGTATGATAAATAACAGGAAGAAAGCTATTCATTTATGTCTATATTGTAATATTTTCACTTCAAGATCTTGTTTCCCATCCTTCGTTTGTTTGTGTATAGTGACTGTTTTTGTTTGTTTTGTTTTTTTTCACTGATGTGGTATGTAGAATTTCAAAGAACTTTGTGCAAAGCTAGGAAAAATATTATTGCAGTGTAGAAAGAAAGGAAGTGTTTGTGCTAAAAGTCGCTAAATGTGCCCATGCTGTTTTGTCGTACTGATGTCTTAAAAGGGAATGCTGTACATACATATATGTGCACACACTTTTCCACTTCTATTCTAACACCAGAGCCACTGCAGGAAAAATTTCAGGGAAAGCAGCACACATAATGGGTGTGGTTTACTGATTTCATAGAATCCTAAAACTGGAAGGGACCATGAGAGGTCATCAAGTCCAGTCCCCTGCCCTCACAGTGGGACCAAGCACCATCTTTCTCATCTCTGATAGATGTCTATCCAACCTGCTCTTAAATATCTGCAGGGATGGAGATTACACAGCCTCCCTGGGCAATTTATGCCAGTGTTTAAACACCCTGACAGGAAATTTTTCCTAATGTCCAACCTAAAGCTCCCTTGCAGAAGTTGAAGCCCATTGCTGCTTGTTCTATCCTCAGAGGCCAAGGAGAACAATTTTTCCCTCCTCCTTATAACACCCTTTTAAATACTTGAAAACTGTTATCATGTCACCTCTGTCTTCTCTTTACTAGACTAAACAAGCCCAATTCTTTCAGTCTTCCCTCATGTTTTCTAGACCTTTAATCATTTTTGTTGCTTTTCTCTGGCCCTTCTCCAATTTCTCCACATTGTTCTTGAAATATGGTGCCCAGAACTGAACACAATACTCCGACTGAGGCCTACTCAGTGCATAATAGAGCAGAAGAATGACTTCTTATGTCTTGCCCAGAACACTCCTGTTAAAGCATCCCAGAACCATGTTTGCTTTTTTTCTTTTTTTCAACAGTGTCACATTGTTGACTCATGTTTAACTTGTCATTCACTATGATCTCTAAATCCCTTTCTGCAGTACTCCTGCCTAGACAGTCATTTCCCATTCTGTATGTGTGAAACTGATTGTTCCTTCCTAAGTGGAGTACTTTGCATTTCTCCTTATTAAACTTCATCCCATGACCTCAGATCATTTTGAATTATGACCCTAGCCTTCAAAGCACTTGCAACCCCTCCCAGCTAGGTATCATCTGCAAACTTAATAATCATACTCTCTATGCCATCATCTAAATCGTTGATGAAGCTATTGAACAGAACTGGTCCCAAACAGACCCCTGCGGAACCTCACTTGTTATGCCCTTCCAGCATGACTGTGAACCATTAATAACTACTCTCTGAGAACAGTTAGCCAGTAGATGCATTTCCCTAGCTTATTGATGAGAAGGTCATGCAAGACCATGTCAAATGCCTTCCTAAAATCTAGGTATACCACGCCTACTGCTTCTCCCTTATCCACAAGACTTGATATCCTATCAAAGAAAGCTATCACATTGGTTTGACATGATTTGTTCTTTACAAATCCATGCTGGCTATTACCTATCATCTTGTTATCTTCCAGATGTTTGCAGATGAATTCCTTAATTACTTGCTCCATTATTGTTCCTGGCACAGAAGTTAAACTGACTGGTCTGTAACTTCATGGGTTGTTTTTATTTCCCTTTTTATAGATAGACACTATATTTGCTCTTTTCCAGACTTCTGGAATCTCTCCCAACTTCCATGTTTTTTCAAAGATGATAGCTAACGGCTCAGATATGTCCTCTATCAGCTCTTTGAGTACTCTAGGATGCATTTCATCAGGTCCTGGTGACTTGGAGACATCTAACTTTTCTAGGAAATTTTTAACTTGTTCATTTTTTATTTTAACTTCTAAACCTACCCCCATTTCAGTAGCATTCACTATCTTAGGTAACCCTTCATCATCAGATTTCTTGGTGAAGACCAAAACAAAGAAGTAATTAAGCACCTCTGCCATTTCCAAGTTTCCCGTTATTGTTTCTCCCTTTTCACTGAGGAATGTGCCTACCCTGCCCCTGGTCTTCCTCTTGCTTCTAATATACTTGTCGAATGTTGTCTTGTTACCCTTTATCTCTAGCTAGATTTAGCTCATTTTGTGCCTTTCTAATCTTGCCCCTGCATACTTGTGTTCTTTGCTTATATTCATCATTTGTAATATATAAAAGTGGAAACTAGGTCATAACTCCTTTTTGTTTTTTAGATCATATAAGATCTCCTGATTGATCCAAGGTGGTCTCCTGCCATACTTTCTCTCTTTCCTCTGCGGTGGAATAGTTTGGTTTTGGGCCCTTAATAATGTCCCTTTAAAAAACTGTCAACTCTCTTTAGTTGTTTTTCCTCTTAGGTAAGATCCCATGAGAAGTAAGACTAACAGCTCTCTGAGTTTACTAAAATCTGCCTTCCTAATATCCGTTGTCTCTAACTTGCTTTTCTCCCTGCTACCATTGCGTAGAATCATGAACTCTATGATTTCATGATCACTTTCATGCAAGCTGCCTTCCACTTTTGAATTTCCACCAGTTCCTCCTGATTTGTGAAAATCAAATCTAGAACAACTTCGCCTCTAGTAGCTTTCTCAACCTTCTGAAATAAAAAAAGTCTCCAACGCAGTCCAAGAACTTATTGGATAATCTGTGCCCCGCTGTCTTAATTCCCCAACATATGTCTGCATATCTCTGTATGCATATGCTCCCTGATTTGATAGTGGCCATGTATGTACACAAACACTGTGTGCTGAGACCAGGGACAATCTATTTGTGGGGCATCTGAGGGATAAACTTTCAGCATGCATTAAAACTGCTTTCTTGAACAAGAGTGTAGGTCTATTTGATGGTTAGGGGTGTGAGGAGAGCTGAATTAGGCCACTCGTCCTCTCCTGTAGAACTCAAGCATACATGCTGCTGCTATCAATGGAAGATGTGTATTGATTGTTTTGAGGGCCTCCAACCCTCAAACAGTGCTGTGGCGAGGAGAGGGAGGATAATGACAGGGGTCTCCCACACTGGAGCAACAAAGCAAAGGAAACAAATATCTCACTTCCCAGCTTTGTATGTCATACTTGCTCTTATGGTCATGCCTGCAAATTATTTAGCCAGCACATGAAGTCAAGGGAAGAGTTTATATGATGTTGAATGGCCAATTAAGGAACACATAGCTCACAGCATACCCTAGAAAATGCCTGCCCAGTCTATACTTGACTTAATAGATTTTTTTGTCACACAGAAAGAGAAAGTGCAGGGCAGAGATGCGTGAGGACCCCAGAAAGAAGAATCAACCAGGGAGGGGCTCATCTCTCTCCCAGTCCAAGTGGTGCTAGAATCTCTATTCCTCTTGGTCTGTGACTCAGTGCCTGCCCAGGGGAGCCCCCTACACACACACCTTTTGCTTGCTCTGGCACTGCCAGAGTGGCAGCAGTGGAAATTTTGCTTCTGCTGCACCAAGGAGCATAGATGGCCCAGGTCTAATCTTCCAGGTTCACTACTACACAGACATGGATCAGGCTGAGACTGGCTTCCAACAGGGCCCACCGAAGGGAAAGGCTGTGTAGGTTATTGGGGGGGGGGGGAACATAGTGACTTGTGGTAGCACTTGGGAGGTGCATTGGCCCCCGGTGCTTCTGCCAAAAAAATTAATTGCTAAATGAGGTGCTTCTTCATGTGCTCTCCCTTTTCCTCTGAGTTGCCTTTTCTGCACTATCTCCACCTGCAGGCACCAGTCACCTATGATTGGGGCAGGGAATGAGCCCTAAACAGCAAATGAGTGGGGTGGTCAAGGCAGTGCACTATGGGGGGGGGGGGATGTGTTGGATATGGTACACAGACGTTTTTAGCCTCATTGACTGCTAATATATATTTTTTCTGCCTTGCAGTGGACAAAGATCATGTGTCTGCTGACTTTCTCACTTTGATACCTGTGGTATAAGCAGTATACAACATAGCTCTTCTTCTCCAAAGCTATGTCTATATAGCAGCATTATTTTGGAATAACTGACGTTATTTGAAATAACATAGTCCGTATCTACTCTACAAGGTATTATTTCAACAAAATGTCAAAATAATGTTGAGCTGGAGGACTTCTTACCCTGACTCCTGTAACTTTCATTTTATGAGAAATAAGGGAAGTTGGAGAAGAGTGCTTTCTCAGACTCCCTGCTGTGTAGACAGTGCCAAAAGCCAAAATAAGCTATTTCGATGTAAGCTATGCAATTGAAATAACTCAAGTCACATAGCTTATTTCGGTTTTAGCCCTCATGCCCAAAATGTCAAAGACTGTTCCCAGTGAACTCGATTAGCAAAACTCCTTTTGATTTCAATGGAAACAGGATTTGTCCCCAAGAAGAGATCAAAGAATGTGGTGGTGGTGTGGTTTTGTTTGTTTGTTTGTTTGTTTGTTTGTTGTTGTTTTCTTTTTTTAATAATCAATTGCTTCTCTGTTCAGAGAGAGTTCTCATGCATGTTCTTCTTCCAGGCTGATTTTGATTGCCTCTCCTGTATGTCATGCTGAGGAAAATAATAAAACAAGTGATGCACAGCACCTATACTTTTTTATTTTTTTTACACATTTTTCACATTGGCATAGTGAAAATACAAGCTTTCATCTAGACCAGAAGTTCTCAAACTGTGGTCCAAGATCTCCATTCATGTGGACCGAGGAAAGGTTGTTACTTTTGTTTTTGTTTTTTTGTAAAGTGCTCTTATCCAAAGCACTTAACAATAGTTAGCTAACAGTACAAACTATGATGGTACAAACAATATTTGGAAAGATCATTGAGTGGTCCACTGAGACCCTCAGCAATTTTCAGATGATCTATGGAAAACAAATTAGACTACAAAAACAGTCAAGGTACCTCACTTTATTTTCATTTACATTGGAGGATGAAGGACAAAAATAGGGAGGGAGGCAGGAGTGATGTGTGAAGGGAAATGGAGGGGACACATGCACCCAACATCATGGGTGGGAGGGGGCAAGGAGCCAGCAGGAGGACTCTGGAGCCCATAGCAGGAGTCTGGCTCCCCTGCACTCTCCAGCAGCAGCAGGCAAAACAGAACAATGTGGATCCAGTTCACTCTGGTTGCTCGGGGGAGGGGGTCCGGACTGCCCTGCACTAACCCCTTGGGAAGTGGAATGATGCAACTAGTGACTGTCAGCTCTACTCCCCCACCTCCAGTGCTGGACCACCAGACCTGCTAGCCCCCAAGTCTCATCGACTGGGGGGAAGAGGCAAGGAGGGGACAGAGCAAAAGTGAGGAAAGAGGAGGGAAGGTGGGGGAGCAAGAATGGGGAAGAGGCAGGGCCTGTGACAGAGTGGCATTGTCCTAGCCCTTCCCCAGGCTGGACAGTCATCTCTGGGGGAAGGGATGTGAAAGAGAATGTTCTTTCTTGGTTGGGTCCAGGGGAGGGGGGAGGGGGCGTAAAATGTGGCTGAGCACAGGGCTCCACTAACTGTAAATCTGCCACTGGTATTTGATGTGGCAGCAGTGAAGGATAAGACTGAAGAGACTATGTCAAGGCTTGATGTACAATGAAGCCCTGGTACAGTTCTACTGGCCGGTGGAAATTATTACATTGCTATATATATCCTGTGTACACTGGCATGGAGTCTGAACCTGATCTAAAGAACAAAAATGGTTCTCTATATGTAACATGCATTTCAGCATGTGGTCAGGCAAACCTCATGCGGATGCTGGTATCTGAGTGCATAGTGTGAATGTTCTTTCTGATGAATGACGAGTCAAGGTTTCTAAAAATAAACTAATGATTTTTCCTTTTTTTATTTCCTCTGACTTAATATGTTTTATTCAACCATATAATTACCAGGAGACTGAGTGTAGTAGCTGACTCACTACCCTGGAATATGGAACTGAACTTTCTCAACATTTGCAATTGAGTAGAGAATTAAGATCCTGGGTGTATAGCCTGTGTTGGGGATTGAAGGGGACTGGTTCTAGGGTTCTGCTGTAGGCTGCTTTCTCTGTTCACATGTTTAATTTGCAGACTATGCCCTGTCTTGTCTCTTTAGCACTGTGGAGAATAACAGAAAGACCTTTGTGAATAAATGTATCTGCACAATCAGTGAAAGAAAATCTAAGAGCCCTATTAAGGTCAGTTAATTACTAAAATAATTAATCATGAGGGAACTTCCAGTTAACTATTCCCCCAACACCATCCCCTCTATTGATCAGGCAATAATCCAAAATAACAATTGCTTCCATCAAATTGAGCATCATTTTTTAATAAAAGCTTCTTGGCACGTATTCTTAATTCATCATGTTGCTAATAAATAGCCCTGAATCTTGAATTCACATAGATGTGAAGATGTATGTATTTGTCAAGTTTTCAGTAAGCAAAGAGTTCACTTGTTTGTGGGGATTATCTACTAAAATATCATGATATTCCAGACTGTGCAAAACTTAAGGTACTGTCTTGTTTCTGTGTCCTTGAAACTATAGGGACCAATCTAAAATATGCCTGGGTGTCAGTGAGGAATTGAGGGAGTGCATCACTTTAGAGGAGACTCAGAGCACTTCCCAGGACCAGGTACATGTAGCACACTGAATATCTAATGCAAAAACAAACCCTATAGAGTATACTATATGTCTGGCCGAAAGGTGCATCTTTTGCCTGTGTATAATGCATACCTGATTATAAGGGCTTGTCTTTTATAGAATGTGCTCTATGACTAGTGAAAGGGGTGAGCTTACTGAAGTCCACGGTGCATTGTACTAGATGTAAAATATTCCACCTAATAAAAATGGAATGAGTGAACTGTCTAGAGACATGACTTGGGTAATATTAAAATCCCCTTCAGTATGATAGGTAGTGTCCTCAGGGCTGTTGTGTCCCGAAAAGTGATTAAAGAAATTTAGATCATATCTCTTAGAAACATCTACCGTATACTGATATTTACTCTTTCACCTTGTGAGTGTTATAAGGTAAAATAAGAATTTTCTCTTTTCCCTTTCATGTATTCCTTTTCTGGGCTTGCAGAGATACAGGCTTTTAATTTTTTTTTTTTTTTTTTGGTATGTATAGGATGTATTATGTTTGTGCATTCTAATCCATCCCACTAGCATTTCTTTACACCTTCTGTTTGCAAATATATTTTGTATGGAAGAAAATTGTTTCCTTGTTGTCTTCTTAGGAGCCCTAATGTATTTCCTGTGAATTACTGTTGCACTGTTTGTTGTAAAATAGAATTTCTATGAATGACAGTGTACAGGGCCATGTGAAAGTCTTCTGCACAGAGGTGAATGCATCCAAATAATAGACTCAGAAGAATATCTAGATTGGGGTGGAAAAATTCCAGCCTGTGGGCCGGATCTGGTCCACATGGTTAGTCTCTGGCAGACCCCCCACATCTATATTTACCCACACGTTTGCAGGTATTGCGTGATTGAAGCTCTTGATGGCCATGATCACCATTCGTGGCCAATGGGAGTGGTGGGAAGTAGTGTCCCAAATCGCAATCTGTGGCTAATGAGAGCTGCAATTGCAGATCCCTATGAAGGCAGAGGTCAATACAGTGGTGGCAGCGTGCCAGGGACTAACCCTTATAGGCCACCAGTTTTTTTGTAATGCCCACCCTAGACTAGATAATGAAATGAAATAAATGTTTGACAGTTGGACCAGTAAAACAAAAAATAAATTAGCTTTATCTTTAGATCCAGGCTTGTCTTCCATTTTCTTCAATAAAAGATACCTATACGCATGGGCAGAATTTAGCTCTGATCATTTCAATTCAGTGTCATGGAATTCAGGTTTATAGGGACATGGAATTCAATGTCTAAAAGCAGAATCTTATTAATAGGCAACCTGAATTTATCTGTCTGAACAGCTTTCTAGGTCCTCTGCTGATCAGAGAAGCAGATTTGAAATACGATTTCATCTTTACAGCAATTATCAATAATAATATTGGCAGGCAGTTGAGTCTGAGCAAAAATATGTTTCAAAATGAAAATTTAATTTCTTGTCTTTGGTTGGTTTAAATTAGTTTCCATGGCATGTCTTAAACTAAGTGTTGTAATTGAAACCCTAAAATAGGTTCTGCTATTTTGCCCAGGTGTTGTACAGGAGATTCAGGCTTTCCAAACACAAGAATGTATTACATAGCTGAGCTACCATACATAGGGACATTCTCACACTCGGGAAGTTCTCTTTTAGGTAGACAGTAGGATGCTAGAATGAGGTCTAAGCAGGGGCAGATGACTGTTTTGCGAGGCCCAGGGCAGCATAATCTTGCGGGGACCCCTTTGCCACGGCGCATGCGCAGGGCTTTTTGCAGCGCGGGGCCCGGGGCGGCCGCCCTGCTCACCCTGCCGTATATCCGCCCCTGGGTCTAAGGGTTAAACAGAGAAATGCATCATTAATCTGAATAACCCTGCTGAGTTGGATTTATGATGGAGTAAATCTTTTGTACAGCTTCAGCGCCTTTCATCTGAAGATCTCAAAGTAACTTACAAACCATAATGAGCTTGCAATGGGATTGCACCATGTACCTGCGGACATCATTTGGCGAAAATAGGTGTTGTACAGGTCTTACTGAGAGTGTGAGTTGGGCTTGTCAAACCTCTATCACAAATGATTATACATGAGGGCTATGTCTAGACTGGCTAGTTTTTCTGTAAAAACTTGTCAGCTGTCTACACTGGCCGCTTGAATTTCCGCAAAAGCACTGACGATCTCATGTAAGATTGTCAGTGTTCTTGCGGAAATACTATGCTGCTCCCGTTCGGGCAAAAGTCCTTTTGCACAACACTTTTGCGCAAAAAGGCCAGTGTAGACAGCTGAGCTTTGTTTTCCGCAAAAAAGCCCCGATCGCGAAAATGGCGTTCGGGGCTTTTTTGCGGAAAAGCGTGTCTAGATTGGCACGGATGCTTTTCTACAAAAAGTGCTTTTGCGGAAAAGCGTCCATGCCAATCTAGATGCTCTGTTCTGAAAATGCTTTTAACAGAAAACTTTTCCATTAAAAGCATTTCTGGAAAATCATGCCAGTCTAGACGTAACCGAGGTGAGAACTTGACTTTCAGGTCTGTTTGAATTTGCAGAGCCAGCAGTGAAGAAGAGATCCTTTTTCCTTCCAAGCTGAGTAACTCTGAAGTGGAGTCAGTGAGAGACACGTGGTTCCACGTTTGGTATTTTTGCAGAGGATGCTGCTGCAAATTACTGTGGAGAGACCAAAACAACTCATCTCTGTCCAGAATCAGGGTAGTGCAATGATAGCATTAAGTCATCCACAACACCACTTCTGAGCTGCTCCAGGTATTCATCATCTACAGCTCAGGATTAGGGTTGCCAACTGTCTCTGATCACACAGACCCAAACACCTTTACCCACTTCTCCAAGGCCCCGCCCCTGCTCACTCTATTTTCCCTCCCTCCTTCATTCGTTCTCCCTTACTTTTCCCAGGATGGGGCAAAAAGGGATTGGGAGTGTGGGCTCTGGATTTGGGCCATGGGGTTCAGAATGAGAGAGGGGGGTGCTGCGCTGAGCTGCGGGAAGGTGATTGGGGGATATAGGAGGAGTTGCAGGGTGCAGACTTTGGCTGGATGGCACTTACCTCAGGCAGCTCTCAGTCAGCAGCACAGTAGATCTAAGGCAGTGCCCTGGCCCTACACTGCTCCCATAAGTGGCTGGCACTCCCCTCTGCACTTGGGGAAGAGGGCTCCATGCCCTACTCCCTGCCCAACGGGAGCTATGGAATCAGTGCTTGGGACAAGAGTAGCATGCAGAAATCCTCTGCCCTCCCATCCCCTTGCCCTGAGAGAACTGCAGGGACATGCTGGCTACTTCCAGGAGTGGCACAGGGCCAGGGCAGGCAGGAAGCCCACCTTAGTCCTGCTGTGCCACTGGATTTTTAGCAGTTTAAAATCTCCCAGATTGGCCACAGTAGCCTCCGGGAGACAGAATCCAAAATCAGGAGGGTTATGTTACACAATGTTAGGTTCTGGACCTAAAGCTGCCATGCTACACCATTAGTTTTGATATCTGTTTCAGGGGAGTGTTGGCTGATTGGCAAATTTAGAATTTAGGACTTCATTTTAGGTCCATATTAGTTTCATCTTAGATCATATCTGGTCTCTCAGATCAGGCTTATAATAACAACTGATAATAATGCTAAAGTGACAAATACTGTTTTTAGTAGGTTAACATAATTCACCTGAAATCAGTGAAGCCTCAGTCATGCAACTGACTATCTTCCAACAGACTCCAATGCACAGTCAAGTCAGGGGCACAGAACTGTCCACATACAATCAATTACAGAATTTAAGCATGGAAGTTTTGCAGGTGGGGAAAAAAAGTGATCTATTTAAACCCCGCCTACCCTCTACTTTAAAAGAACAGTTAAATGGAAGAAACACTGTGCCTTGCCATTTAAAATGATTATATAAAAGGTGTTTTCTCTTCATGCTGTTCCAGTAAATACATTTATGATAGAAGTATGAATCTTCAAAAAGGAGGGGGAAAAAAGGCTGCCAGAACATATATTAGTTGGATGATACAAAGCAGAACCTCTGTGCTCTGCCAGTGGAAGAGCAGAAACCTTTTTCACACTTCTAAAATTTCATCATACCTGCTGCATAGATATAACCCTTTTTAAGTTAGTTGCTTTTTTCTAATGGCAGATGCATGGATTTAATTTTAACCTTTTTCTCCTCTTAGAAGCTTCCACTAAAGAAGTGATGCTCTTATTTCTAAAATTTAACATTTTTGTCTTTCTATTATACATGAATGAAGCCTCCTTTTTGTGTCAGTTTCTCTTTTTTGCAATGTGTTTTCCCCGAATAGTTAATCCAGGGCTAGTCTTACAAATTTTTGACAACTCTAGCTCTAGTCCAGCAAAGCACTTAAGCATGTGCTTAAATGTAATCACTTTTTGATAAAGAACAAAGTAATCAAGTGGCTGAGGGCCTGATCCCACAGATTCTAAGCACCCTCTATTTTTAACAACCATGGGTAGGAATTCAATTTGCAAAGTGTTTTCGAAGATGTCAGCACCACCCAAAAGCATAACAAAGTGAAACAAAATGCTACTCTTTCTTTTAATTTCTGAGTCACATTGCAACCTAGAGCCTTCCTCACTTTCTCACGAATATTTTTCAATAGCAGACTTACCCAGCATTGCCAGGGTGCTTCAGGACAGGGCCTTAGGGATGGGGGGCAGGTGGAAGAGGGTGGAGGCAAGGAAAGTAAGGAGGAGCTCAGTGGACCCATTAGGGACATGCTCTTTCTCCCATAGGGTGCTCCCTTCTCCCCCAGGGTCGTGTTCTTTTTCCCGCCAGACCCCCCACCCACCAAGGGCATGTTCTCACTCCTGCCAGGCCTCCCTGCCCACCAGGGACCTTTTCTCTCCACTTCACCAGTCTTCCCCACCTCCCCCACTGTTCTCTCTCTCCCCTCCCCCTCACCAAGACCCCCCTGCACTGTTGTCTTCATCCCACCCCATGCTGTGGCCAGGGGCCAGGAGGGAGGGAAAGGGTTTGAGACACGGGGGTCAGGGGAGGCTACTTACCAGTGTGCTGGCAGGCAAGATGGCGGAGCTCCATCCCTGTTGGCGCTGCCCCCAATAGCCACTCCTATATTGCATCCCTCCAAACAGCAGCTCCTCCCTTTGCATTTTATGGAAAACAGTCCTTTTCCCAGGGCTTCTCATTGCCTTGGCACAACCAAACACTTCCCTTGCTTTAAGTTAGGCGAAGAGGAAGCTGAATACCAAATTTGATGGGCCATTTAAGAGGAGTTCTTGAATAGACACACATGCAGATAGACACTCAGACACACACTAAAATATATGGAGAAAGATTACTTATGTGGATGCTTAGTCTGAGTAGGAAGTGTGGGATCAGCCCACTTTTTCCTAAAAACATTCCTGCTGAGCACCCTGAATTCCAGTTAAATTACAAGGGGGTCCATTCTACCTCCAGTTTAAGTTAGTGAGGGTTTTGCTATTGATTTCAGCTCTGGAGCAGGACCACAGGTCTAATGGACTTTAAATGTTCACTAATTTGCAGGATCTAGCACAAAATCTTTATAACAATGTCCAGTCAAAACAGTCCTTGAGGGCCTGATACTGTTTTTGTTACATATACATAATTCACCTGAAATCAGGGACGCTCCAGTCATGCAACTGACTCTCCTCAGACAGACCCCAGCACACAGTGAAGTCAGACACATGGAACTGCCCACGCAGAATCAGTTACAGAATTTAAGCCTGGAAGTTCTGTAGGTGGAAAAATCAGGGATCTGTTTTAAAAGAATAGTTAAAATGAATAAATTCTGTGTATAAACTACCTGTGGCTCAATACTAATCAACTCAAGAATATTCATATTGAGAAATTATCAGTTTTCCATGCCTGACTTTTTCAGAGGAGTGACACATCCAAACACATCTAGAAAAGGGGGATTCAGTTTCATCTAAAAAAAATTGAACAAATTTCAGCCCTTACCAAATGTAATCCCATTGCCCTTTTGTTTCACAGCAGATTTTGGAACGGAATGTTTACATCTTGCCTCTTCACTCTCTGGCTGCTTCTGTTTTTACTGTCTTTTTTAGGAATAGATTTTGAGACATAAAAAAGATGAAACTCCAGGAGATAAAACAGAGACAGAAGTGGAGGGGAAAGGAGGCAATTTAAAATAAACTGTGTGCTGGAAGTTTGCATTCTGTCCGGAACCTGAATTAGTTTTGGAGCAGCCTCATTATTTTTAACATCTATTTCCCCACTTGATTCTTCTTTTAGCTTTTTCATCATCTGTGTGACCCCTGAAGGGACACTTGTGAAACAGAAACTAATCTGTAGTGAAGGACTAAAAATGCAGTTTTAGTCAAATTGCAAATGACTTGATATATTTAGCAAAACCAAGCATTTTTTAATTTCCGTAAGTATTTGAAAATTCATCCTTTTTCCCCCTAATAAGGCTGAGAAAGGAGGGGAAGATATTGTCCCAATGAAACTTAGGTTAAGCCAAGGATTGGTGTTTGTCACCTCTTTCTCCTTCTGGACTGTTTAGCAAATGCAGATAGGTTTGTAGCAGTGGCGGGGAGAGAGTAGAGGGGGGGAAGTGAGGGGAGGAGGCAAATAGTACATCCACATCTGTTCCGGTTCAAAGCAGTTCATGTGAACCACTGGGAGAAACTATCTGCTCACAGCAACTATTCCATTTATAACTGCAATTTTCTATTCAGGTCTTTATAATTTTAACTTATGTTGTGCTTCTACATTCTGTTCCAAACCCCACATAATAAAATAATCCCACATTGGGTGGGTTTTCAGTTTGCATTCAGAAATTTTGGAAATGTTGTTCCTTACATGACTTTGCACTAGCAACACTTCTGTTCAATGCTTTATTGATAGTCATGATGAGTTGAGGAGGCAGTGTTCATTTTGGGTCTGGATCCTGTTTAAGGTGGGATTGAGAATGCCGGCTCACGATCAAACAAAGGCTAGTCTGGATTCAGATTCAAGAATGCTGAAAGCTCACAAATTGTTCCCTATAATATTTAATCTCATATGGGTCCTTTCATGAGACCTCTGTTTTATTGGCTGATGTTGAAAATAGATCCCTTCCTAATTTAGATGCAATCCCTAACTAGATCAGTAATGGCTGATTCAGATCCATTGATTCACATCTAATTCCTCTGAAATTCAGGCATGTATGTGAATGATAGTTCAAATGAACTCCTACTTTTTAAACTGTTTATTAATAAAATTCAACATTGAATGCTTTCCATCTTACATAAGATCACAAGAATGTCCATACTGGGTAAGACCAATGGTCCATTTAGCCCAATATCCTGTCGTCTGACAGTGGTCTCTGCCTGATGCTTCAGAGGGAGGGAATAGAACAGAGCAATTTACAGTGTGATCCATCCCCTGTCTTCCGCTCCCAGTTTCTAGTTATGGCCCAGGTACATCCATTTTACAAGGTTGTATCATGGGTCCATCAATGGCTATTAGTCAATCTGGTCAATCTACCAGGAACTTCTGTGATTCTTTTTTTAACACAGTTATATTTTTGGCCTTCACAACATCCCCTGCAATAACACACAGCCAACTTGTGGAACTTATGTGAAGAAGTAGTTTATGGGTTTTTTTTTTAAACCTGCTACCTATTACATTCATATTAAATCCAACTTTGTGTATTATCTGAAGGAGTAAATAACCCTATTTTCTCCAAAGCATTCATGATGTTATGGACTTCCATCATATCCTCCACATCAGTCATCTCTTTTCCAAGCTGAATATTCCCAGTTTTGTAATCTTTCCTCCTATGGCAGCTTCCATGCCCACAATCCTTTTTCTTGCCCTTCTTTGTACTTTTCTCAGCTCAAATAACTTTATTTGAGAGAGGGTGACTAGAACTGCATGCAGTATTCAAGGAGTATACCCTTTTTCCAGATCACATATGAATGTGTTGAACAGCTCTGGTTCCGAAACAAATCTTTGGAGGACTTTGATATTTATCTCTCTCCATGCTGAAAACTGAACATTTATTGTTACCCTTTGTTTTCTATCTTTTAAGCAGATACTGGTCCAAGGGAAGACCATCTCTCTTCCTTCTCCCATGATTCCTTAAGTTGCTTAAAAGTTTTGGTGAGGAACCGTGTCAAAAGCTTTCTGAAAGTCCAAGTACCCTGTATCAATGGGATCATCCTTGTGCATATGTGTATTTGAGATGCCCACACAGAAAATTCTGGTAGATTGGTGAGACATGATTTCCCTTTACAAAAGCCATTTCGACTCTTTCCTCAACATATATGTTCATCTAACTGCCTGATAATTCTAGGGTTGGTTGAATCTATAGCAAAAACAATCAATCTGCTTGGTACTGAAGTTAGGCTTACTGGGCTGTGATAGCCAGGATTGCCCCTGGTGCCTTTATAAAAAATCAGTGTTATATTCACTGTCATTCACTCATCTAGTACAGAGGCTGATTTAAGTGGTAAGTTAAAAAATAAAATTGCAGAACTACTAAATGTGATATTTATTTCAGAACTTTTAGGTAAATACCTGATGGTATTCACCTAAAAGTTCTGAAAGAAATCAAAAATAAAATTGCAGAACTACTAACTGTGGTATATATCAACTTATTCCAAAACATTGACACATCAATTTGGGACAGTTCCTCAAATTTGTCACCAAAAAAGAATGGCCAGGTATGGGAATCTCCCTTAGATCCTCTCAAATAAGTATCATAAAGTTTCTGTGTAGTACATAGTTAAATATTACAACGCCTGCTGACTGAGCTGCGAAGAGGTTAAGGGGTATGCCCAAGTCTGTAGAAGGAATCAGTAGTAAAGTTGGGCTTAGAATTCCGAAGTTGCTGTCCCCAGTGCTCCATCAATCAGACCACATTGCCTCTATTACTGTTTCAGTGGCAATTTTTTAGAATGACTTCATTTGTTTGAGTATCAGGGGATTGTGCTTGTCAAGTAATTTGTTTTATCCCTCTACTTTTAGACTTAATACAGCAAATAAATTCCCCCAAAGTTCTTAGGAGGAGGGGCATCTCCTTGACCGATGAGATCATAACCTGAATCATAATAAGTCAGATCCCTTTGGGATTCATGCTGGGTCATGCTTTACTTCCCTTGTTATGGTATTGTCTAATGCACATTTATGGGAACTCTTAATGCATGCATTATTCCATGTTGTTCAGTGGGAGTTTGGCATAGTAAAGAATGGCAGGATCAGATAGCAGGTTGGCATGTTTTGATGAACTGGTAAAAAGAGCACCTCTCCTTCACATGCACAGAAGGAAGTTTAGTAGTCCATTTAGATCCCATGTGCCTAGTGTATGTAGCTTGCTAGATTTTTATTTTACTTATATTAATTATAATTAGGGTATTTGCCAGACAAGAAGCCTCACGAGTTGAGCTGCATGTGCTTTCTAACTCCATTGAATATGTTCATGATCACATCCCCTAATGATACCACTAGAAGAGTCTATTCTACAGATTAAAATTGAAAATTTTTCCTTCTAAATAACTGTAGGGCCATCCATTAAGATTTAGCCCTTGCTAGATATGTGTTTAACTATGAAATTCAGGTGAAGGGTGGCATTCAGATTTCAAAGATTTTCAAAGTTGAGGAAGTTTTGGATTTGGAGTTCCAATTTTATACATTACATACACAGGCCTGGATTGCAAAATTCATTTCAAGGCTTCGGACTGGATATCCAACTCTCACAAAGTTCATTGGTGTTTGGACTGAGGCCATTTCTAGTTTGTGCATTCTTTTTCTTGATCATTTACCCTAAATTGTTCTGTTCCCTCTGCATTTCGATTTTTTTTTATAATTGCCTTTTAAAATATTGGCAATGCTAGCTGTTTACTTAAATAATAGACAATAAAGGCAATTTAGTAAATATACAATCGTTTGGGTCAATTGCACCTTTGTTTACATTAGCTGGTCCATGGTGACTTTTTATTATTTTTAAGCAGAAGTAATTTTAGGTAGTCTGGTTTTAGTCTAAAATTTGTTTGCTCTGAATAAAAGATAGCAAAGATTTTAACCCCACAGGGATAAAATCAGGTAGGGAAAGGAGTGTTCTTTCATTCAACAAATAAGTCAACTCCTTCCACAAATGCAGGAGTATATTCCAATGTAACACTGTGCATATAGTAAGGGTTAGCAGACATTAACAGAGGGGAAGTCTTTGACAAGTTTCAAGTATGTCCCCTGTTCAAGTGAAGTCTGTTAGCAGACAGGTCTGTCACATTTATTCCCTAATAACTTTTGATAATATGCAGACATTACCATGGAGTTTATTTTAATGAAGGTTGTTTAATTCTTCATCTTGGGGTTGGTTTTTTTTTTCAGTTACTTTTCCTCATTTTTTCATACAAAGAATCTGGTTATTTATTGAATTTGAAGTATAGTTATATTTAGGAAGGAAGTAATGGACACACAGCTGCTGGATTATATCCAAGGTGTCATTTCTCTGAAGGAAAGAGTCCTCAACTCCTGGTTCATGCAGATGTAATTCCCATTGAAGTGAATTGGAGCTTTGTATACCCAGTGACTGTAGAATCTGAAGCTCTATACAGACCAGACCAGACCAGGAATGAGTTTATACTCCTGAGTTATCTGTTGGTCAGCAGGCAGGGAAAGGAAAATACAAATTCATTAAGCTCTTTTTTAAAATCATATTTTATTTATTGTAAAAGGGAGGAATAGAGTGTTGGCTAGATTCATGCATTCCTGTAGAGCAAGGGCGGAGAATCTTTTTGGGTTGGGAGCTGCTGACCCACAGAGAATCAGTTGGGAGCCGTACACAAGTGAAAAGGAAAACAAAAAAAACCTCACTGTGGCCCCCAGGTCCCCAACTGAGAGACACTCCCCACATTCCTCTTGCACACCAGAGCCTGGGGGGCCCTGCCTAGTAGATTTTGTGTGCTACAGCCCTGCAGTGGGGAAGCTGGAGCACCAGCATGGGCTCCCCAATGCTGTGGGGTAGCCCTGAGCCTTGGGGGCCAGACCCTGGTAAGCCGAGGGTTGTATCTGGTCCCCGGACCAGAGGTTCCCCACCCCTGCTGTAGAACTCTAACCAGCTTTGTTTGCAGTGCTGTAACAGTTGCAGTGTCCAGGCTCTCCTGACCAGAGACTGAAAAGTATGCTCAAACATGCCAAACAGTGTGATCGTTTTACAGTGGGAATAAGTATCTATTAAGTAGAGTATCAAAACAGGACACTGTTTCGTGGAACAAAGGAGATTGAAGCTCAGCTTGCAAAGAGAGCTACTAAGCCATTTTCTCTTAGCACTGTAAAGCTGAGTCTGTGGGGCCCTGGACTTGGTGTTTCCAAGCCCATGCTGGCATGTTCACATAGTGTGGGGTAAACCTGAGTGTACAATTGCTGGACCAGATTCTCAGAGCTAACATGTATATACTGCATTCTGGGGCCCTTCTGACTCAAGTTTGCTGCTTGAGCTGCGTTGCCTTGAACCTGAACTAGAAGGCTTCCGGCTCTGACCTACACCTCCCTCCCCCGCCAGCAGAGTTCTAGGACCAGAGTGTTTTCTGACCTGGGTCAGGCTGATTTTTTGTGTGTGAATGGAAAGGGAACTTGAGCTCAAACCTAAATCAGAGCTTGGGCTTAGTGGACAGTGTAGAAAAGAGATGCCAATATTCATTGCTTTCATATCTCTACACTTACTGCTGCGGTCTCTCCACCACAGTAAACTATAAGCTGACCAGCTCTGGAGAGGCACTGAGTGCCCTCCACTCCCCTAGTTTCCCACGGTCAGAGGGCACCCGGATGGAGCAATGAGTCAGTATTAGGCAGCTGTGCAACATGCATCTGATTAATGTATTCTGGGGACAGCAGGGCTGTCTCACTTGGGAGAATGATCAAGGATTTAGGAGCAGGAGGAAGATAAAAGTTCATTTTGGGAAATATACAAGAGAGCAGTCCCTCCTGGGAGGCTCGGCTGAGAAGACTGATCTGGTCAGATGTTAAAGGATTTAGGATGGGATTAAAATTTTGATGAATCATGGTCCCTTGTAGGTTGCATTTTCCAAAGAGTTTATTACTATTCATGCTGCTGTACAGCTGCATCCAACACATTGCAGTGGTAAAAATACTCCAAAGAATATATATTCTTAGGATGAACACAGAATAGTACAATTACGACAAGAACTTGAAAGGCAAGTTGCATTTAGACGTTAATACAGGAACATGGAGTTGTCATACTGGATTACACTGGTGGTCCGTCTAGTCCAACAAAACAGTGGAAAAAGCACATGCAGTAGTGAATCTAAGCACATGTGCAATCAGAATGAAGACAAGAGCAGAGCTGTAGATGCTAAGATGGTTCAGCTAAATGCTGAATTGCTGGGGGAGCCAATGCAGAGAAATATAAGCAGCAATACTCTAGTAAACCTACCAGCATTTTACAATAGTGCAGCTGTTATACATTTATTTCTGACACCGCTGAGATTTTCTTCTGTCTCTAGCCTCTCTCATGCCTCCTTTAATGATACTTCTGTCCTCCTACCTCCTCTATAAATTATTTTACACTAATAACAGTGTACACAACATGTAACACTAAGGCTGTGTCTACACTGCACCCCTTTTCCGGAAAAGGGATGCAGATTAGACCAGTCGGAATTGCAAATCCACAGGGGATATTTAAATATCCCCCGCGGCATTTGCATTTACATGGCTGCCGCTTTTTTCCGGCTTGGGGATAAGCCGGAGAAAAGCGCCAGTCTAGATGTGATGCTCCGGAAAATAAACCCTTTTCCAGAGAATCTTTTATTCCTACTTTCAAGTAGGAATAAGAATAAAAGATCCTCCAGAAAAGGGTTTATTTTCCGGAGCATCACGTCTAGACTGGCGCTTTTCTCCGGCTTATCCCCAAGCCGGAAAAAAGCGGCAGCCATGTAAATGCAAATGCCGCGGGGGATATTTAAATCCCCCCCGCGGATTTGCAATTCCGACTGGTCTAATCTGCATCTCTTTTCCGGAAAAGGGGTGCAGTGTAGACACAGGCTAATAGATTATGAATTGCCACACTAGTACTGTTCTACATTGGAAAAGAAAAGCTTACTATACAAATCCTCCTGAATATAGTGTTTTTAAGGAAATGCCTTGTAGTCTATTTTTTACCCTTCTGTTATTCATATGAAAAGAAAACCATGTAATGATCTCCCTGGTGTAAATGAAATTGATAGTCATCAAAATATGTTTTATGGGTGTAAAGGGAGACTCCTGTGAGAGGCTATTAGTGAGAATAAGCCAAACAGGAGGCTTGAAAAGAGGAATCAGAATCAGCAATATTACTAATGCACAAGTTCTTGAATTCATAATCATTTTACAAAAGTTCTGCACAGTGAACTTGCTAAATTTGGGATTTGGAAACATAGAATCAAGAAGTTCTCAGTAGATGCTAACTGAAGGGGGAAAGATCCATATGATTTTACTGAATTTAAAAGATAAATAGAAGCATGGAAACCCTCCACAGTACTCTTCTGTGTTCTTTCAACTTCAAAAATCATTGGGCCTTATTTCATAAAATATTATACAGTATTTACAAAAATTATGCAAAAATGTTGTATAGGAAAACAGGAAAATGATTTCACTGGGAGGGTTGTGAAGCACTGGAATGGGTTACCTAGAGAGGTGGTGGAATCTCCATACCTAGAGGTTTTTAAGGCCTGGCTTGACAAAGCCCTGGCTGGGATGATTTAGTTGGGGTTGGTCCTGCTTTGAGCAGGGGCGGGATGACCTCTTCCAACACTAATCTTCTGTGCATCTATGAAAGTTGCAGTTACTGTATGGAAAGTACTATTCACTTTTAAGCCTTGCTATTGAATACTGTAATGGCATTTGTGTAAGCAGATAATCTATATATTTTAGAGAGTGAGTCTGTGTGTTCAAGAACTCCTCCTAAACAGTGAGCACTAGGATAACCAAATGGGATGTGCCTGTATTGGAAAATCATACAGAAAAGAGGCAGAATTACCAGGCAGGAGAAAGGAGCTGGCTTGGAGAAGGGGGTGGATGCTCCCGCACTCTGAAACTTCCTGAGCCTGCTACCCACCAGGCACCCTTTTGGGAGAGTGGGGTGAGCTGAAACTCCCATCCCTCCATGATTCATGCAGGGACCCTGCATCAGGAAGAGTGGGGAAAGCACAGTTTGCTACATTCCTTACTCTGGTTGGGGAGCAGTGTTCCCCCTAAGCTGCACAGCTTCACAGGTGATTAATCAGCCCTGTCCAGTCAGAGGCTCAGTGCACAGAGCTGACTGACTGGGTGGGGCTGATTAATCACCTGTTGAAAGAGTGCTGCTGCTCAGCTTAGAGCAGGCATGTCCAAAGTCCGGCCCGTGGGCCAATTGCGGCCCGAGTTCTGATTTAATACGGCCACCACTTCCTCCCCCTCTCCTGGCTCCCCGGCGCTCTTTTGAACTGGCGCGCCCAGCGCGCCGCTTCCGGCCACGCCGCCGCCACCCATGGCCTTCGCGGTCCTAGAGCCTGCCCTGTAGGGCACGTCCGCAGCCCCGCTCAGCAGGTTCGCCCTGCCCCCGGGCCACCGTGAGGCCGGCGTGCCCTGCGCTCTCCGCCCGCCTCCGACCCCGCGGGCCCTCCGCCTTGGGGCTGAGAGTGCGGGGACGGCCCTCACGCATGTTCACTTCTTCAAATCTGGCCCTCTTTGAAAAAAGTTTGGACACCCCTGGCTTAGAGGGAACTCTACTGGGGAGCACAGAGGCCTGTGACTCTGGAGCTGCAGCAGCCATAGAGAGATGTTTCTCATCTATCTCCAAGCAGCTGTGGTGAGAAAGGGGGAGGGTAGTCCTCTCTTCTGGGGGCAGCCTTCATAGTGAACTCTTGATCCTTTGCTCCACCCCCGAGCAATGATTTAAATGAAACATGTACATTTTCATTTTATTTAAAAAAAAAATTAAGAACCTGAGCAATGCTTGTTAAATCTTCTAATTAACAATAATTACAAGATCACCTTCACATGGAAAACTTTAGACTTCAGTCTTGTTCTGAGTCATAGTATCTCTTATTCACCCAAGCAAATGTACATCTTCCATTATCCAGGATGTGATTAAAAACATTTTGGAAAGGACTTTATAAAAACACTCACTCTTCTGTTTTGCCTTAATACCAATTGTACCCCTGAAAGAAAAATTGCTCAGAATTAATGAATGTATCTGTAAGGTAAGATTGTTAAGCTACTATTTGTAATGTAAGTGTTCAAATTTTGTGCCATTTTATGCTTAAGTGGCTTTAGAAATGTAATGTTTAAAGCCAAGGTCCCACTAGGATCAAGGACTGGACTCAAGAAAAGTCAATAAAGATGTGTATATGCCAAGAGAAGAAGAGGGATTAGGTCAGATTCTAGGTGGCTTCCATTATCTGCATCCTTTATTCTTTAGTCTCCAATATGCATATATTACTGGCCCTGTCTCAAAATAAACTGAAAGGGATGAAATGTGAAAACTAGTTGGACTCTGTTACCATAGAGATATGGGTGCTGGGGGGAGGGAGGGCCGACAGTCTCGCTGAGTCCCTGAGCAAGGTTGGGGCGAGGGGGATGGCTCCATGCTCCCGGAACAAGTAGGACTTTGGGCGAAGGGACACGGTTGGGAGGCAGCTAGTCCTGAGTACCTCCTGGAGTATGCCACACTGACCTCCCACCACTCCAGGCAGACCTAAGAGCCAACCAGAATGTGCCACACAGCACGTCAGCAGTGAGTTGAAAGGCCTGGGGCTCAGACCACTGCTGCAAGCCCTGAGTCTTTTTGAATCACCAGGCCTCCTCTTTGCCTCCCCCATTGGCAGGCCTGATTGGTGCAAGTTCTCCCTTTACAGCCATTTTTCTGGGAGGGAGAGAAGCTTATTTTAAAGTGCAAATAGAGGAAGTAGCATGACTGCACCTCTCCCACTGTGTAACTAAACACTTAAGCCATGCCAATGTGAAGCAACTGTTTTAAAAGTAACATGATGGAACTTTGTAGGAGATTTGGTGGCAATAAGCCCATATATACTCACAACTAAGAGAGCCCTCTCTCTGGCCTCATGTTTCAAATGTCCTTAGGATCAACACTGCTAATGGGATCTACTGGTAATACCAATTAACTGTTAAGACTTGATTCAATAAGCAAGTCTATAAGTTAAAGCAAATGAGTCAATGAAGCTACTCACATGTCTAATGTTACATAGTACTAAGGCTCCATTCAGCAATATAATTAAGTCCATATCTCAGTGATGCTCAGCTAGGATGAATGATTGTTCAGGTTTTCAAGAAATATATAAAGATATCCATACATTTCATAAACCATATAATAGTAGTCTGTATCCATGGATTATTTATACAGGGTAATTCTGCTAGAATGTACTGCATTATAGTCTGACTTTGTTTTTAATCAGTTTTGCTTCTTTCTGCAAATTCTATTTAGAGTTGGCTGAAATTTTCCAAATTCTAATCCTGTTCTTCAAAGTGCTTGTAACCCCTCTCTGTTTGGTGTCATCTGCAAATTTTATAAGCATATTCTCCATTCCATTATCTAAGTCATAATGAAAATACTGAAATAGAACCAGACCCAGTATAGACTCCTGCTGGATCCCACTTTATCCATCCTCCCACTTGGACAGCAAACCACTCTTGGAATATGTTTCTTCAACTATTTGTGCATCTGCTTTATCGTCCTTTCAACAAGATCACGTTTCCTTAATTTGCTTATAAGAATATCATGTGGGATTGTCAAAAGCTTTACAAAAAATAAAATATTAGTCTACAACTTCTATTTTATCTCCTAGGCAAGTAACCTGGTCAAAAAAGGTTGGTTTGTCATGAGTTGGGCAAATCCATATTGGCTATTCTTTATAACCCTATCATCCACTTGGTGCTCATAAATTGATTTCTTAGTAATTTTTGCACTACCTTTCCAGAAATCAAAGTTAAGCTTACTGTTCTCCAAATCTTTGGGTTCTCTTCCTCCTCCCCGCTCCCCACTTTTTAAAGATAGATACTATGTTTTCCATACTTTAGAACTTCACCCCTCCTCTGTGAGTTCTTGAAAATAATCACTAATGGCTGCAAGACTGCTTCAATTAGTTCCTTAAGCGCCCTAGGATAAATTTCATCAGGCCCAGCCAAGTTGAATACATCTAACTTATCTAAATATTCTTTAACCTGTACTTTTTAACCTATTTTGGCTTTCATTCTTGCCACAATTATTATTACAAACAAAGGGGAGGGGGGAATCTGGTCACAATTTACCTTTTTGGTGAAAACAGGAGCCAAATAAACGTTTCTGAGGCTCTCTCTTGTTAATGCTCTGTCCCCACTAAGTAGAGGACTTGCACTTTCCTTTGTCTGTCTTTTGAGTCTCATTTATAGAACCTCTTATTGCCTTTTATGTCCTTTGCTATATCTGACTCATTTTGTGCTTTCTGATTTTGACCTTACATGCTTTTGCTATTCTTTTGTACTCATCCTTAGCAATCTGTCCAGGTTTCCACTTTTTGTAGGATTCTGTTTTGATTGTCAGGTCATTAAAGAGCTCTTTATGGAGCCATATTGGCTTCTTTACATTCCTCTTGTCTTTGGTTTGCATCAAGATAGTTGGCTGTTTTGCCTGACTCTTGAGAAACTGACAACTCTCCTGAAATCCCTTTTTCCCTTCGCTTTTCATGCCATAGGACCTTAACTACCTGTTTAATGCATTTAAAAAATCTGCTTTTTTTGAAGTCCATTGTCCTTATTTTGGAGCTCACTCCTTCCTCTGCTTAGAATCATAAAAATCTAGTTTTTTCTTAATCACTCACCCAAATTTCTTTTAACCTTCAGATTCACAGCCTTTCCTCCTTGTTGGTCAGAATGGAGTCCAAAATGTTTGGCCCTCTAGATACTATTTCCACCTTCTGAAACACAAAGTTGGGCCCAATACATTACAGGAACTTACTGGACATCTTGTGTTTTGAATTTTTACTTTTCTAACATGTCTGCGGAGTTTACTTTCTCCTGTTATTACAAGGTCTTGTGTTTTGGACATTTATGATACATTTTTCCCTCACCCACCTCCTTTTCCTGAAGTAATTGTTTGCTGTACATCCCTAGTATGACATTGGTCCTGTTTTTCCCCTCCCCACATTTATCTTCCACCTGGAGACTTTCAACTGCTCTGCTTCTCACCTTCTTCTGGCTCTCAGAACAAGTTTATATATTCTTGATAAATAATTCAACACACCCTCCCTTTTAATCCCTTCCTGTCTTTCCTGAACAAGCTGTGTCTCTAGACCAATATTCCAGTCATAAGATTTATCCCATGAAGTGTCTGTGTTGCCAGTCAAGTTTATAAAGTAGCTTATGTACTATACTTCCACTTTCTCCTTGCATTTGTGTACAGACATGTAAGATGCTGAGCAGTCACCCACTTTTTTCCTTTGTGTTGTTCCTGTGATCTTATTGTAATTTATTCGCACACTGTCCCCACAAGGAAAATACACGAAAAACAAAATAAGGCACCAAAAGAGAGTGAGATATAATTTGAACATTTTTTGCTTTTCTAGCCTTTTTCTGTGCAAATGCACTCATTGAGGAAAAATCTAGTTTTTGTGCAGTTGATATTAAATATAGCGAGCCCATTCAAACACCCTTGACCTTTAGTTGAACTGCGATAGTCCTTTACGTGCTTCAACATGTTGAAGGTGCGTTCATCAAAAGCCTGTGACTCAGGTAAACTGACAAAAATATGCAAAGCAATTGTGATATTGGGGGAAAAACCCTACAGAATCCAACTTCAAGTATTTCTTGAAGCAAATTCTTTGGCTTGCATTCAATTTAAAGTTCATAGAATATATTTGAATAAAGAAGATGACCTTGCCAATGAGCTCTTTTGAGATTTCTTTGTAGTACTGTTGCTGAAATTGTTCAAAATCTATATCAGTTAACAAAATAATTATGCCTTTTACCAAATCACACCTCTTATTTCCTTAAATTTGCAGCACTAAGCTGAGGATGTTTGTTTGTCATATTTGGTCTGATAGAGATGTGCCTAAAAACAAATTGTGAAACTTATCAGATGCCAACAAATTAAGTGTCTAATTTGAAACCCCCTTTGAGCTTGAGGCCTAGGCCAAATGGCCCACCTGTCTTCCTCCAATCCTCCAATTCACCCTGCCACCTAGCTAGTTATTCCCCGCTTCAGTTGTGCATTTGATTTTTTTTTTTTAATTTCCTAGATGAAATATTTTGCACTTGCCTTTATTTTTTTTTCTTGTTGAATGCAAATCAATTCCAATTCATCAAAGTCATTTTTAATTGTAAATGCTAGCAACATTTTTCACATTGGTTTCTTCTGCATGTTTTTATAAATATATTCTCCATTCCATGATCCAAGTAATTGCTAATAATAAGCTCATCTTCAATACTCTGCTAGTCCTTCATGTTTCCAAGAGAGGTCCCCACGAGAGCAGTTTGGTGAAGTTCAGGGGCTCATTCCCAGCTCTAGCATATAAAGGGAAATTCCACTGTTATTCCAGAAAATGGCATTAGGAAACATTATATGGGATTTAGAACTGGACATCTGTTTTAAAACTTCTGTAAGAGTATAGCTTGTGCTTGTATTTTTGAAACCTCCTCCTTTGGTCTCACTCTGATGGTACTTCTGTTCATACATTTTCAGTCCCACATCACATCCTCAGTGACTGACAATTAGGGTTTTGCTAGAGTGGGCCGAAGAGCATGGAATTAGCAATCCATTGGTATTTGTTTTGAGTTCATCCTTCATCTCACATATAAAAACACTTTGGATGTAATATTTGGGGATTTTTGTATGCATGTTTTTGGTCAAATATTTATTGACGTTCCCATTCCTTTCTCCCCTCACCCCCCCACTCTTTCTGTGTTGCACCATTCCAATTGATTTTGTTGTTTGAATTGCAATGGGAGGAAAGGCTGGCTATTGTGTCTTTTTTCTGTTGCATTTTTCAGCTGTTGTTCTGATGCTGGTCTGTAACAATGTGGAGAATATTAAGAAACTTGAAAATAATAGTACACTTTATTTGTAAAACCTAGAGGAGGGAGAACCCTAAGTCTGTATCAGCCCCACAGGACATGAGAATCCTTCTAATGTCCCTCACATCCACTACAGGCAGGCACATGGCCATGCTGCATATGCCCTGTGCATCTGCCAAAAATCCCCCATCCCACTGATGGAACTATGTTTACCCCAGGGCAGTGAATGGCCCCATGGCTTGGAGACACAAGCCCCACTGGCACCTCCCATTCAGCTGAGGCCACTTTTCTTCTTGCTTACCAGAACCCACACCCCACACACTGTGGCCACTGCTGGCTCTTGCGCCCTACCCCCATGGTTACTGACCCTTGGCCCCCTTCCCTAGGATAGCACTCCTAGCCCAGGGATAGCATTGTCCCAGACTCCCCCAGTCCCAGAGCAGGGGTGGGACTGGCGCCTGCTTCGGGTAGCTCAGGAGGCTTCAGCTGCCCAAGAGATCCCACCACCATATGTTCTGGGGCCCTAGAAGCCCCTGGGAGGGCTAGGAGCAGAAGCCAGAGGGGTAGGGGCAGGTGAGGGCAGGGAGGTGGCTGGCAGCCTGTTCCAGGCACACAGCTATGTGCTTCATGACAGACATTATAGAGGAGCACATAGCCTTGTGTTGGCACACCAGCTGCTCCCACATGGTCGTCTTCTGCTCCTGGTCAGCACAGTGCTTCTCGTGGTCGATGGCCCACTCCTGGTGCTCCTCACTGAACCCCCAGATGAGGGACTGGAGGCCGGCCATTTGGTCCCACAACAGGTCTTCCCAGGCTCAGTTTCTGTGGCAGATCCCGCGGGGTCAGGAAGATGGGGTGGGAGGTGATAGACACACCACACTCACAGGTGTCCCAGCTGTGAAGAAAAGTGACAAAGGTGGTCATCCCAGGAGACACATGCATGAAATCTAGACCTAATCCCTGAGCCAACGCCGAAGGGCTCGGATCAGACGATGCTAATGTGCTTTGAGCAAGGCCATCTGTTGCCTAGACAGCGGGCACTTTCCTGCAGGGGCATGAATGTCCCAGAGGAGCAATGCTACCTCCACAGCTTGGGGACAAACAGGCATGGGAATGTGCCAGCCAGACCAGGAGCCTGCAGGAGGAGGGAACAGGGTAGCTCTGCTTCTGTGTCCCGCACACACTGGGTCCAGCACAAGCATCCCACAGAGAGAGAACTTCTATCCTTGCCCATTGGAGGAGGAGGGAAGTGTTGGGGGAGTTGTGTGAATGGCAGAGGCTGCTTTCTGGAAAGAGAGCTACTGGGGTCCCCTCCTCTTCCCTGGGCTGCTAGGAGCACACATCCCCTAGCGACTGATTGCCTGCCCTTGCATGTGTGTAGGGAAAGTTATGGAACTCACCTGAAGTGCCTTTGTTGGAATTGTCTGAGGCCTGGGAGACATCCTGGGATTGGCAGGGGGAGGGGACTGGCACAGGGTGAGGAGCAGCTCCTGGATGGTGGCATGGTGTCCTAGCTGGCCTGCTCCTTCTCCTCCTTCTCCACAACACCACCCTAGTGGAGGCTGATGCTGGGCGTGTCCTGACCAGAGTCGATGACAATGGAGGAGTGATTGCCCCTCCTCACAGGATGTCATCCAGCTGTTCATAGTAGCAGCAGGTGGGAGGTTGGTCCTCCTGCTGCCACTCCCCCCGCCCCCAGAGCTCAATGAGGTACAGGATCTCCACACCAGTCCAGGCCATCACTCTCTTTTGCCCTAGCTAGTGGTGGCTGAGGGTGCTGCAGGAGTGCTGGCAGCCATGGGAGGCACAGAGGGAGCATTGTGGTCAGCCATGGCTCCTATGAAGGTTGCTGTGTGGCGTGGGGCTAGCAAAGCTCTCTTCGTGCTATGAGCTCTTTCCCTTCTGGCCTGCAGCTTTAATGTCTGCAGGATAAGGGGCGCATTGGAGTTTACAGGGGCGTGGCTAGAATAGCCACAAGTTCAGCTGTGAGATTGTGTCTACACAGAAGCGTTATTTCAGAATAATGTCAATTATTCCGAAATAATGTACTGCGTGTCTACACAGCAAGCCTGCTATTTCAAAATAAATTTGAAATAGGCTTCTTACTCTGACTTCCATAAACCTCATTGCATGAGGAGTAATGGAAGTTGAAGGAAGAGTACTCTATTTCGAAATAAGTTATTTCAACATAAACTATGCAATTAGTGTAGCTCAAGTTGCGTAGCTTATTTCGAGTTTAATCCTGTAGTGTAGAGGTACCCTGAGAGGCCTCTGGAGGCCAATTATTTTGAAATAGAGGTTGCTGAGAGTCTACACTACTGCTATTTTGAAATAACAATTTCGAAATAAACATTATTCCTCATGTAAAGCAGGAGTTATTTCAAAATAACGGGCTTGGTAGTGTGGATGCTCTGCTTGTTATTTCAAAATAACTCCCTAGTGTAGACCAGGGCCTAGACTGACCCCAGTGCTGGGAGGACAGGCAGTACAGTGCAATCCCCAGCCTGCCTGCCCCAGCCCCTGACACCACAACAGCAGGCAGGGAGAGGGCTTCTGCGGGACTCCGGTGGAGCGTAGGCAGGGCCACATGAGGCAGTTTGGAAGGTAATGCCTTCCCCTGGCTATAATACCCACCACCCATGATGTTGTCCATGGATTGTACCACTCCTCAGTACTTGAGTCTTAGAATAGTTAATACAGGATTCTTCTTCACATATGAATTTATTTTCCCATAAGCAATACATACCAGTGAAGAGTCTAAATGAGTGTTTTGATGTTATCAGTGTGTCTAGTTATTGTCACATCACATAACTCTTGCTGATACAATGTTGCTTTACTCAGATGATGTCAATGTGAGGTGGTTTAAAAGATAATCAGTGGGTAGAAATGTCCATATTCTGGGCGTGAGCAGTAACGTAACTATCAAAGATGTCTGTAAAGCTTAGAATTATCAGGCCTTCCCTCAGTGATGCATTATGGTTGATTTAAAAAGACAATGAAAGTCAGACAATAGATTGTTGCCAAAAAACACAACAAACAGAAAAATCATCACCTCTCACAGATTTTTACAGAGCCATATTTTCACTTGACACAGTATTTCAATATTTAAAGAGCACTCCAAAATGTTTATTTGGATGGCATATTACATGCCAGCCAAGCCACCGGGACTATATAATAAATCATCCAAATGAAATTTGCATAAAGAGCCAAATTAGACATTAACATACCAGAGAAGTTCCAGATGATCAGTGTGTCTCCAGCTATGTCAACAAGAACTTAAATTATAATTTTTTTTAGAAATAATAGAAATGAAGACACTATGTTGTCTGCAGTGGCTGTTGGTATTTAACTTGCTGAATCTTGGTTAGGAGGGTTTGGGCCAAATCCTGCAATTGTGCCTGAAGGCCTGCTCAGCCACAGGCAGTAAAGAAGCCACTTGATATGACCACTGACACTGCAGTGTAGGAAACCACATGGTAGGCTAGAGTAGGTGCCCTTTTTTATGTCTTTCAGCTGGCTTATATTGTTCAGTGGTAATGCTAGTTTACATATATGTATTTCTGTGATTAGTATGCACTCGATAGCTGTGTCCCTAACCATGCTCTGTCTAAACTTAGTGGTGAAGATATTTATATACCCATCACCAGAGGATCTCCTTCCATAAGCCACCATTTTATTCCAGCTTCTCAGACTATGGGAAACATCCAAGCACATGAGCCAGCAGTACATTTTAATGCTCTCTAGAATTCTGTGGAAGTATTTTACCTGTCAGCTAAATCCAGAGTGATGTTTATGAAAGTATACATTCCCTTTCCTCTGTTTGGTCTATAGGGCAACCGATGGCAGGAATTAACTCTGTGGAGACACAATGAATGAAAAATGTGGAGCTCCATTCCAAACAATTTTTTTTATTGAATATATGCAATGAGAGTTAAACATCAAGAAACTGAATTCAGCCACATAAGCTAGAATCTTGTCTCATAAAGAAAATAGGCTAATGTGAGGTTTTTGTAGTAATATTGAAGGAACTTTTCCTTTAACGGTACATGTGTTAGCGGGGGAATGATCCCGCTATTGTGGGGAACTTTCCTGGCTTCTATACCACCCCAGTGAAATGAACCAGCGAAAGGATCTGAGTCCCCGCTCCCACTTCCTTTACCCCACAGCTCCCTGATCCTGAGGGCTCCCCCTCCACTCTCCTGAGTAGCAGAGCCCTTGAAACCCCAACAAGGCTGGGCCCAGGTTTCCTGGGGCTTAATCCCTGACCTTGTAGTCACTAGGGGCAGGAGTTAGGGTGTCCCCACTCTGAGGTGCTCTCTTTACACTGCAGGCCTTCTTGGCCCAGTGATCACTTCATAAGGTTTAAACATCAACTGATTAAAGAGAAAAGAATAAGAAAAAATGAGAATGGTTAAATGAGAACACACAGCCCTGCTCTGTAGCACAGGGACATCAAAACAGCAGTATGCAGAGTGTAAGGACAGTCCACAGTCTCTTTCTTAGAGGCCCTGGATATGCTGCAGGGGGGGCTACAGGCTGGACACGCTAGCTCTGGTAGTGACCACACAGTCTCAGGCTCGAAGTGGCCAGACCCCTCTCCCAGTCCAGAGCCTTTCCCCACACTTTGCTGGTCCCAGGTGCTCACCACATCCAGCTGCAGGCTGTGCTGCTTGGCCAGTTCCAGCTCCTTGTGTTGCTTCTCTGTTCCTTTTGGCTCTCTGAGCACTGCCAGTCTGCTGCTCAACACAGGGTCTGCACTCCTTGAGCTGTGTATGCCTGGCTCTGCTGCTGCAAAAACTGCCCCTCAGCACAGCTTGCACTCCTCTTATCAGTCTCTCAGCTCTCTGTTCCTTTTGCAGGACTTCTTCTGCACACAGCTTGCACTGCTCGGGCTGTCTGTGTCTGGTTCTGTCGCTGCAGGACTTCTTCACGGAGCTTGCACTACTCTTTCAGCTCTCTGTTTGCTCAGAGAGAGCCAGAACAATCCCCGCTTACAAACTGTCAGTCAGGCTGAGCTGGAGTGTTGACTGCTTTCCATTGTCTCTGGGGTCTGTCAGTCTCATGAACCCTTCCCCTTCTGAATCTGGGAGCTGGCAAACCAAAAAACTCCCACAGAGTTTTAGTAAGGGGTAACAGTCCCCTTACACATGTATGCTGGTTGACCTATTCAGTCTCTTGATTGTGTTTACAGTTAAACAGAGCACACAGAGGATGGTAGGATGTATTTGTATTGAATGTACTATGTATGTCTACTAGGAGCAAAAATAGCTTTAAATCACCTTTCCACTATGCCCTGGATCTAGCCTGCAGGGACTCTGCAGGTGTGTGTAATAATTCGTGGACAGTATGCTTTTCAGGCCGGGGGCTTTGTCTTCCTACATTTTATACAAGAGACCAGGTGGGTGAGAATATATTTTACTAGACCATCTTTTGTTGGTGGAAGGAACAAGCGTTACAGAGATCTTCAGGACTGGAGAAAGAAATTAGAGTGTCCAAGCTAACATTGTAGAAGACCACTTAGAATGATGAAGGCGCTTAATGGCTCTTCAGTCAGGGCCATCCTTACAGATTAAGGGGCCCTATGCAAGTCAAAGCTTCCCTTGGATGCACATGCACATGCACATGCACATGCACATGCACATGCACACGCACCCACACACACACACACACCGCGTGGTTTCTGCTAGGGCCCAAGTCTTCCTGGGACTTCCCTTGCAGCTCTCTCTACCCCGTGTGGCTCCTGCTGGGGCTTCCCTTCCTCCATCCCCCTAGTTTCTGATGGAGCTGGCTCAGAGACACAGTGGCAGGAGAGAGCCCTCAGCTCAGCAGCCACCTGGCCAATAGGTGCACATGGGAAGGGGGAGGGGAAGGGAGAAGGCAGCCCTGCTGCCAATGACTGTGAGAGAAAAAGGGCTGGGCCAAAGAGGGACCAGCAAATGGTGCTTAGGGCCATCCGTAATCACACAAGCACACATGGCTGGATAGGGTGACCTGAAAATGCTGTGTAAGCCTGAGGATGGTCCTGAGGACAGTGGAAGGTTAGCTGCAACAGAGAGGTGTTAAAAATGAGCCATAAAACCACTGTCTCTGTTATCTCTGTGGTTTTCAGTGTCCAGCAGAGTTATGCATTTAAATTCCCGGGCTTGTCTTTTGAAGGGTTGTGCAGGTTTCCTTTAATATTGTGTTTATATAGCCCCGTGGTCCCCAACACAGTGCCCGCAGGCGCCATGGCGCCTGCGGGGGCATTTGTGTGCGCCCGCCAAGTGCTCGGGGCTGGCCTGGCCCCGGGCACGTGGCGCATGCGTGGTGCCAGAGCCAGCCCCGGGCGCATGGTGAGTGCCGGCCCCAGGAGCGCCGCGGATTGGCCGCCCGCGCTCTGGGCGCGCGGCGCTTAGTGGGGGGAGGAGCGCCGGCCCCGGGCGCACGGTGCTTAGTGGGGGGAGAGCGCCGGCCCCGGGCACGTGGCGGGGGGAGAGCGCTGGCCCCGGGCGCGCGGCACTTGGCGGGGGAGAGCGCCAGCCCCGGGCGTGCGGCGTTTGGGCGGGGGGAGCGCAGGTCCCGGGAGTGCGGCGTTTGCAGGGGGCACCGACCCCAGGCGTGCGGCGCTTGGAGGGGGCCCCGGCCCCGGGTGCGTGGCTATGGGAGGGCCCTGGCCCCGGGCACGCATGTGTCCCTGCCCCCTGGCACCCGGCGGGCGAACGGCCACGCCCTCTGGCGCCCGACAGGCGAACGGCCACGCCCTCTGGCGCCCGGCAACCTCTAATGGTTGGGGACCACTTATATAGCCCATGAGGTTAGATATGGAGTGATGATCACTTCAGGGAAAAGTGCTTGCCTATGGGTGATATGAGGTTTTGTTTTAGAATTTTTCTGTGAGCTCATCTGAGAGCCTAGTCTTTGTCTGGTTTCACCCACATAGTCATTGTCAGAGCATTTGATACACTGAGTGAGGCATGTCACATGTTGTGATAGGCATACGTCAGACTCATACATCTGGAAAGGTATGTTGTAGGGCTATTGATCACCATACCAGTGGACCTATCTACATGTTGTTCATCTGCCATCTTGTTGGTTAGGTGCCACTTTGAATTGATGTCTCCTGGTCAGCGGAGAGCTTGCTTCCAATGGTGATGTTGAAAGTGCCAGAGAAGGGAGTTAAAGGCCAGAAGTTAATATTGTGTTTATATGGGTTAATGTCCCATTCAGTTTCACCATACCTGTTCTATTTTTATCCTTGTTTCTCTATCACATCACATCATAGAAAATCTCTAGTGCACTGCCAGCCCTAATAAAAAGTAAATAGCAACAACAAGAGGTTCCAAAAAGGTGAAGAAAATAGCATGTGAGTAGGTTCAAGGACAATAGCAAACTTTCTACATAAGGATTGAAACAGTTTCTCCAGTAACTCAATATTGGTTTTAATCTATAGACCATCCTTTATTGGTGTTGCTCTCCACTTCTGTCAAATATAGGCCTCCACTCTTGTCAAATACTGCTATTAATAAAAGGATTGTGGCCAGGTGAAATCAAATTCTTTTCCATTTTTAAACAATAAATGTGTTCTCAGTATAGTAACTTTTAAAGGCACAAATACGGAATGTTAATGTTCTCATTTCAGAAATAGAAGCACATTCATGGGGGGGGGGAACCTTTTAATTGCCAAGCAGTGCTTAATGCTTTTGAAAACAAGTTGAATATATCAGTGTGGGACAGAAACTATAAAGAGTAAAATATGAAAGTTAGCAGATTGTTGTTGCAATATGTTGTTGAAAGTCTTTTTGGAATTACAGAAATGCTGAAGCAAGGTATCCAAAATAAAAATAAAATGACTTCTCTAAATATTTTGATTTAAAAACGCAAACTTTCCATCATATGGAATATTATTTTCCATCATATTTCTAGGCTCGGAGAGCAAAATATTAAGGTTTAATTCCATTTTATTCCACTGTTTAATTTCCCCACTGAACTATCTGACAAACAATTATCAGATAAATGAACTAGTGCATTTGCTTACTATTTTCTTATAAAGCAAAACTGTCAGTTAAGTAAAAATAGAAATAACATCTCAAACTATGGTGAAAGCATATACATTTAATCCCATTTTTGAAGGAGGCAGCAGCAAGTAGAAGAGAGAAAGAATCCCTCTTTTTAAATATCAAGGGTGAAACCTTGACTCCAGAAAGTCAATGGGAATTTTGTCATAGTTTTCACTGGGGCCAGGAGTGCACCCTAAAACAAATCTACTAATAAGATACAACATAATGTGTGCTCTCCCTTTCCATATATCTTCATTTGTACACAAATGCATTTCCCATTTCTCCTCTTATCATTCATTTTTATCAGACTAATAATTGCAGAACACGTAAGGAGCATGGGACACTATGGTCTTCTCTATGATTTATGCTGACCTAAATCTTCTACATTGAAGATTAACTGTCATATTAAAATACCTTTGATCATGAAGAAACCATTAATAACTTTATAAATGACTCTCTCCTCTCTCCAAGTGAACAATAAGTTCTCTGTGTGCTGTAAACATATTTGTTTACTCTCCTTTGTATCATCAACTTAAAGGTTAAAAAAGCTTTTTTTGAAATGCAGGAAAAAACACATTTAACCATAAGCCTGTTTGCTGGCCACATATCTGAAGTTAGATATATGATAGTTTTATATATTTTCTGCTCAAAATTTAAAATAGGGGATGAACAGGAGATTTGTTCTGCACAAGAAATGCAGAATCTAGCCCTTTTTTCAGAACACTACTGCATAAAGTCATTTGTAGCTGAGCTTTGATGGGAAAAAAGAATGATATGGTAACTATAATGGTTTCTAAGGATATATAGATACACTGAACACGTGGCATTCTTTTTTGTTCTCTCTCTAGTTGTCAGATCCTAGAACATCTTATAACCAGTCTCTATTTGCTAGAGTTCCTTTAGTTGCAGGTCTTTTTTTTTCTGCATGGTGTTCTGTAGAAAAAATTGAATAAGATAACCAATTTATCCTGAAATGAGTAAGCTACAAGGCAAACTCAAAGTTCAACCATGCTATAAAATTTTGTTTCTTTCAAGCATCTAGTACTGGCTGCTTACAGAAATAAGATATGAGACTACTTTTAAACAGTGATAATATCTGCAATTTCCAGCTGGCCAATAGAACAATCAAAAAGAAATTCCATGAAGAGAACCGCTTAGAGATTTCCTTTCTGTAGTATATATGAATGGGGTAGTGTCTCTTCATATTGTTTGTGAGCTTTCTTATGAGACTCCCTGTCTACTATTACTGAAGCCTCCTGAATTTGACAGAATAGCAGTGCACATGCATAGATAGGCCTTGTATGTTTGTGTAGTTAGTAAACATGGTTACTTGGAATCTGGCTGTGTGGTAACTTCATGTTCATAATGTTGTGTAGAAAGCAAAGACACAGCTATTGTTTTAAAAGGATCCTATCCAATTCCCAAACACTGTATCTTCAGATTGACTTTACTGCTGGAGAGGGTGATCTGGCCCTCTGTCTTTATTCATTTCCCTGACTGTAGTAACACTTGCAATTCCAAGACAAGGAGCTTATGTTGGAAAGTATTTAGTTTGAACCAGACTTTAAGGGAACACATTGTGTAGCTATTTCTGGAAGCATTTCAATCCATTTTAAATCTTTGAGATAACAACATGATGTAATTAATGCCACAGGTGTGTTTATTTCATCTGCCAATCTGCAGTGTAATATAATAGACCTTTGTTAAGGATGAGACTCTGATTATGGAGCCTACTGTAGCCTGCATAATCATTGTTTATGTTCCTTGGGAGGGCCAAAATATATCTTATGGGCTGTTTTCAATAGTAATTTGTGATTTTAGACTAATTATTAAATTAATAATACTTTGCACTTCTAGTATGCCTTTCAGCAGCCAGTATTCCTTGAGGATCTCAAAGTTCAAATTCTGCCTCTGGCCAGCACTGAAAGTTCAGAGTAGAGGTGTTAAATATCGGTTAATTGAATAGTCGATTAATCTCATGAATTATCGGTTGCTCGACTATTCTGTAGTCTCTGGGTGTGGGGCCAGCTGCCAATGCACTCCGGCCCCACTCCTAAAGAGCTCCCTTGTTACTCTGTGCTGCTGCCTCTGTATCAAAGGCAGCAGCATGGGGTGCCAGGCGGAAGCTGGTCCAGGCGGGGAGCCAGTTTAAAAAACAGGGAGAGGCCTGAGCTCCCGCACCCGAGTTGGGCTGCCCAGCTCCTAATACACTTTAAATGCAGAGCTGCAGCGGAAATAGGTCCTGGACCCAGCACAAGCCAAGACTGAGCTGGGCTGCTGGCCAGCCTGCTAAAAAACTTACTGGCAAGGAAATGTGTGTAGTCTATAGCATTAAACAATAAGCTTTGGCTTATCAGTTAATCGACTACATTATTACATTCCTAGTTCAGAGTATGCTGACAGCTGAATTCTGTGCTCCAAAAATTTTTCCACCATGATGGGATTCTCCCAGGAACTCTAAATAGAAGCAGCTTACTTCCTTAGATGGTATATGCCACTGATCCAACTGGTGCACTAGCAGGCTAAGGGATGGCCCTCCTCCTTGGCTAGTAGACCACACCCTCCTAAAGTGCATGGATGTTTATGGTACTCAGATCTCTCATAACATCCTTGAGAATAAGGCCTGTTATCTGGATGTGTTATCCCTATGTAGTCTACCTCCCATACCAACAGACGTTGTGAAATCCCAATTCAGTAAAGGCTTTATTGGCAACCATCTTGGGTAGATATGAAACCTAATGAGTCTATCCACCTTTATTTCTTATTATTATGCACCATACTCACCTTGTCAATGAGAGAGAGAAAAGGATTCCTTCACCCACCAATGAAATGTAATAGCTTATTAACATCAGACAGTAACACTGCATTATAATTGAGGACAGGGAATGAAGAAGATGAATGCATTTAGGTGAAACTGTAAGATCTTTAAGAACTACCAGATTTTGTTTTTATACTTCACATGAAAGATACCACCTCACACAGCACAAAATTTCTTATCAGCATGTTGAAGAATTGGTTTGGTAACAACTCTCTTGGCTATGTATTGAATCAGTCCACTCCATTTTGCAGTACATACTATTGGTGTTGTGTAAATCACCCCGTCAAGAACAGATCCAGTTCAACTGTTTATAGACTGAGAGATCTGACGGTAACACAGCAGAAGGTTAAACGGCAGCATTTAGATATGGAACATTGCTAAGTAGCCTTTAGACCATATCTATATGCTTGCCACAACTTAAGTAACATATATGCTTCTGTAGAGACTCAAAAGATGGCAGTGCACAGTATAGTAATTTACCATAAAATGTATAGCTAAAACAATGCCTCCAGTGTGCAAGTACTGATGTATGTGTTTAAGTTTATGCAGTGATTTGTTCCCAAAAATCTCAGTGTGTAAGTATGTTCATAAGTCATTGCAGGGCTAGGACCTTAGACTGTAAACTCTTTAAGGCATGGCCTGTTTCTTATTGCGTGGGTAGCACAATGGAGCCCTCAGTGCCTCCAGATGCTAAAATAATAGAAGTAATAATGTTTGTACCTGCAGTTGTACAAGTTCAGCAAAAACTGCAAGGAGTCCCGTGGCACCTTAAAGACTAACAATTTTATTATGACACAGAATTTTGTGAGTTGTAACTCATTTTGTTAGATTCATGAAATGAATGAAAAAGAAACAGATTGTGGGGATACAGAAAAGAGAGTGTTACATGAGGGCTAATTCAGTAAGAGTGGTCATAGATGATACGGTGAGAACAGCTAAAGTGGAAAATAACTTACCGTATTTTTTGGCGTATAAGGCGACTGGGCGTATAAGACAACCCCCTAATTTTCCAGTTAAAACATAGGTTTTGGCCTATACTCGCCGTATAAGACTACCCCCCCTTCCGAGGCAACACCATTTAATAACATCAGATTTGATTTAAATAATTTTAATTAAAATGGTTTTGACTTACCGGTACTTAAAATCCTTCAAAATCCTCATCATGTTCATCCTCTGACATCATAAATTCATCAATGACATCTTGTGGTACTTTTGTAAGACAGTCATCATATGGATCTAATTCCGAATCAGATGGTGTGGCTTCAGCTTTGGCTTCCCCTTCATCTTGCCACAAGAAGTCGTCCTCCATACCATCCAAAGAATTGGATATGCCACACTTCTTGAAAGACTTGATCACTGTTTCTGCATCAATATCATTCCAGGCTTTTATGACAAAGTTACACAAAACATCCAATTGTGGCGCACGCATGTTTCCTCCTTTTGTGAATGACTTTTCGCCGCTAACCATCCACTTATTCCACTGTTCTTGAATGCGATCTTTAAATGACTTGTTTAGGCACACATCCAGTGGCTGTACCAATCATGTCAATCCTGCAGGAATAACTGCCGCATCTGTGTTTATTCTTGCCAGCCTTTTCTTTGTGCTGGTAGTTAAATGAGCCCTGAACATGTCCCACACCAGTAGGCTACGTTCTTGACGAAGTCCACCTGGTCACCTACTCCATACATTATCAAGCCATAGCTTTACCCCTTCTTCATCCATCCAGCCTTTTTCATTCACATGTACAAAAACTCCAACAGGGAACTTGATTTTCGGCATTGTTTTTCTTTTAAAAATAATCATTGGTCTTAGTTTGGCGCCATCAGCTGTACATGCTAGTACCACTGTAAAACTGGACTTCTCATGTCCTGTTGTTTTAATTAACACTGTTTTTGCACCTTTTGGATTAACAGTTTTATTTCCAACCATATCAAAATTCATAGGAGTTTCATCCATATTTCTGATCTGACTTAACGCATAGCCATGTTTCTTGCGCTGTTGTATTACATATCGATGGAAAAGACTTACTTTGCCATCGAGATCTGCAGGTAATTTTTGTGCAATTTTGGTCTTTTGCCGCAGTACCAGATTATGCCTTTCCAAGAACCTAGTACACCAGGATACAGTGGCCTTAAATCCTTTGCTGTGATCTGGGTTAGATTTGGCCCACTGAAGTGCAAACATACTTATTTTGTTTCATGTCACTACATAACCATTTTGACGTTGCTCGTGCACCATGTCTGCTACATGCTTTTCAAGTTCTGACCAATGTGGGGTGCCTCTTCTTAATGCACACTTACTACTTGGCATACTCTTTAATGCATCTTCATTTGCTTTCCAGTCTCGGACCATCTTTTCTGTTACTCCATATTGACTTGCAGCAGCACAGTTATTATGTTCCTTGGCAAAGTTTACAACTTTCAGCTTGAAATTGGCTTCAAATTTCCTTCTTCTTGCTGGAGCCATGATGGGGTCTTTTCTACCACCCACTTACAGAACGTCCCTAATCTTTTAGGCTGCTGGATGTGCAGTAATAAAGTACTGTAGCTTCGGCTACATACAGAACGTCCCTGTGCTGATACTGTATGTACCGTGCTGAGCCAATCCCGGCAAGCGGTGTATTCTATTAATGCATACGAAGCCTGCAAAGGTTGTAATAGTCCGCTTCTCTGACTCAGCCAATCCGAGCAGGCTTTGTATGCATTAATAGAATACACCGCTTGCCGGGATTGGCTCAGCGCGGTACATACAGTATCAGCACAGGGACGTTCTGTATGTAGCTGAAGCTACAGTATGTTTATACCCGGCGTATAAGATGACCCCCGATTTTTGGGGGATGTTTTTTAGTATAAAAAGTCGTCTTATATGCCGGAAAATACGGTACTGTAATAAGGGAGCCATTCCCAATTCTTATTCAGACCCACTCTGATGATGTAAACTTTACAAGTGAATTCCAGCTCAGTAGTTTCACATTGAAATCTGTTTTTGAAGTTGTTTTGTTTGAGAATGGCAACTTTCAAGTCTCTGACTGTGTGCCCAGGAAGATTAAAATGTTCCCCCACTGGTTTTTGTGTGCTTCCATTCTTACTGTCTGATTTATGTCCAGTTATTCTGTTGCATTGAGACAGAACAGTTTAGTCAATGTACATAGCAGAGGGTCATTGCTGACACAGGATGGCATATATCAAGTTAGTATATGTGCAGGTGAATGAACCTTTAATGATATGGCTGATGTGATTAGGTCTTACGATGGTGTCAGTAAGGTAGATGTGTGAACAGAGCTGGCAACGAGGTTTGTTGCAGGGCTTGGTTCCTGGATTAGTGTTTCTACTGTGGGATGACTACTCCTGTGAGTAAGGATTGCAGGATTGGGATCATTTTGCAGGGATTCCAGTGATTTTGCTCTCAGTAGCAGAGATTTAAATACAGAATGATTTGCCTGGAGTTATCCCACACGTGTCAGTATAATGGTAACAGAATTGGGACCTCTGTTTCTTTTATTTGTCTTAAAGAAGCATAAATAAATATGGGGTACACAGATCATAAGAATTATGCAAATTATTCAATTAGTCATGCAAATAGATTGCTTGCATCCCAAGAAACAATTAATATTGTGTGTAAAATAAAGTAGCAAATCTGAAATAGCCCACCACTTTTTGATAGCAGACAAATTTCATATTGTCTAATTATCTGGGGGGAGTGGAATAGCCTTCATCCAAAATATATGTATCTTTGCTAATAGAAACATACAGTTTATTTTGGTTTGGCTTTTTTAAAGGCAAGGTGTGGAATTTTCCGAAGTATCTAAGTGGGCTAGGAGCACAGGTCTTGTTGACCTTCTATACCACTTAAGCTCATAAATTACTTGGGTACTTTTGAAAATCTCACCTCAAATGTTTACTGCAAAATAAAAGATGGTAAGATGGCTTCTCTTTCGCACATTAAACTGTGAAATCTTTATGCATATCATGTCAGGTTGCACTTACCTTCAAATGTTGGACTATGATATTGCAAATATTGTACCTTCAACTTTAAAAACAAAATGAAAGTATCACTGCTGAAGACTTTTTAAAATCCTTGCTGATGACTTTAGGCTGATGCATGATCCTTTAGGGGACATTCCATTCCTTACAGAGGCCTACAGAGAGAGTGATATACATTCATGCCATGAGGTAAATATAGGTAAACCAATGTTTGAAACTGTCTTCGCACAAGGTGCTTAATTTTCTTTCCTTCCCATTGACTTTCCAGGGAGCCGAGGGCCTTTAGATTACAGAATCGGGTTCTAGTGTAAGATATTGAAAATGTCTGAAAAGGCAGTAGCAGCTCGTGGAATTGCAGTTCTTCGTACTTCAGCTGTGTTTAAAACTGTTGTTCTAAGCATACCTTGTAGAATGGAGGAAAATTGTGTCCCCATAAATACAAATTGTTCCACTTTTTAAAAAACGGATAGATGTGTGTCTTCCTTTGTGGTCACATAATTGTAGTCTGTGAAGATTTGGGGTTGGTTTTGGCCAAATTTAAAATATGTTCAAAGCATGGTCAGTTCTATAGTGCACTACATAGCACAAACATCAACAGGCTGAGATTTCACATAATTGCAAAAACATTTACGGAAGATGTTAATATTGCTGAAATCATTAATCTAAGTTTGGGGTAGATCAGTAACCTATTACAGCTAGTCCTCTGCTTGCTGGATCAGTTAGTGATTCTGTTGCAGCCTTCACTTATCAGCTGAATTAATGTAACTAATGGTGGCATCTGGCCATTGGCAAACAGAGTAAGGAGGGGAAACTAAAATAAAAGTTTCAAGAAAGTAAATTAATTCAATATTTTCACTGGAGTCTAGGGATGTTAATGTTTAAGGGTAAATGATTACTGGAGAGTGTAATAATCTCTGAACAAGTTACTATCTGACCAGTTCCTAATAAAATAGTGTCCATGTCTCAAAAAAGCACCATTTGCCAAGCATGGATATTTTTGTTGGTATTTTCAGTAAAGTTTTTACTTGGAGACTGAACTCTCTTCTCACCATAGATCAGAAATGGGGCACAGTGGTGGGAAGAGGTGGCAGAGTGTTCCTTGACACTACCCCTGCTGTACTTGTCCTGGAGATAAGGAGGGGATTTCAGTTTCCTGTTTATCCAGGTGTTGGTGGTGGTAGTTACTGTTATTTTAATGAGCACTAAAATGTATAAAGAAAGAGGAGGTCATGAATGGATCAAGTTTGGAGGGAATATTGGTCTCAGCTTAGTTTAAACCTTGACAGAACAGCATGTCACTTTTAATGTTGCAGGTAAACAGAAAAATAAAGACAAAGAAAGGGTGTTGAGGGAGAATCCTGCTTTTATCTTCACCAAAGACATGCCGTGGAAGTCAGATTCCCAGAAAATTCTGCTTTGAAACAGCTATTTTTATTAATAGCAGACAGAAGTGTAGTATAACCCAAATGTGGACTCTAGAAAGGGGGAAGTCGGTTCAAGTGGCAAATAAATAGATTTGTTACAGACTAGCAAGCAGCTTTCTTAACAATGTTTTGTACACACCTAGCGCGATGGGGACTTGATGAGGTTTGGAGTCTCTGAATACTGCTGTAAGAAAATAAATAATGATAAACATGGAGCGTTAATTGTAAGGAGTCTAATAATAAATTTTCAATACCACAGTCTCTTTTGGGAAAGATCTAGAAAACAATTTAAAACAATTATTTTAAAACCCTGTATATTTTTACTGCTAATCACTTCGTGATTTTTAAATTCTCCACAGCATTACCCCTGTAGAAATCAGGCCAATATTTCCTACATCACAATGAAACTAATTCTTTGTTTGACCTGCGACTGTAATCCTTATGTACATGCCAAGGTTGGCAGAACTATATGCTTTCCTGTGTTGGATTTTAATGCGTGTTGGGAACTACTGAGATTTTAAACTTCCGTTTCAGCCACTTTCTTTAAAGCATAATTTTTAAATACAAAAAAAATGAATACATAAAAAAATATTCAGTTAAATTCTCCCTGAGAAACATTTCATGCGGGTATCTGCAATGATTTGTTAACATTAGTCAGGGTGACTTCAAGGTACTCAGCCTTGAACCCACTTTACTGCGAGTTATATGTTACACTCAGTCTGCCTGCTGATCTTCCATTGATTCTAATGAAAGCTTCTTTTGTGGTCTGAGACTATTAAATGGCCATAAGTGCTTATTACTAAAATATTTAAACTAATTGTTTTGCTGTGCAGCCAGGGAGTCCAATTCTGTCCTTATTTTACATCTGAAGTCCTTCGCATAGGTGCTTCCTCCCCCTTTGACTTCAGAGGGAGTATTACAAAAATGAGTTCCAAATTTTCATACAAGATGATAATCCATTTGTAACTAAGAGGACAATTTGGATAAGAATCTTAAGTCATGTTTCTAAAGTCTGAACAAAGCGAAACAAATATTTTCAACAGGGATGGAATTAATTGGGGGTAACAACTTTTTTTCTCCCTCACTATCCCAATTAGCTTTTTACAATACTGCAAGGGAGGGAGGGGATGATTCAGAATCACTGTTGTCTCTTCTGATCATGTTATTCATAATATTCCTCTCTCAGGCTCATTTTTCTTTGGTTCACACAAGTGTGTGATTTGCAGCAATGCTTTACCAATGATGTTTGACCAGTGCTTAATTATTTTCTTTAACTTTTTTTGTTTTCATTGCAACTGGTGTCTTCTGGGGGAGGGAGGAAGGTTAAGTTAAATGAATACCTCTCTTTCCCTGAGGACTGTTCACTTGACAGAACTGGTTATTACCTGCATGGCCTTCCTCCCGAAAACATGCACTCACACATCTTCTTCTAATCTAGGCAGACTTCAGCTGACTTGTTGCATTCACTTTATGGAAGTGACCAGGGAAATCCATCCACCATTTTTTTCTAAGAATGAAGGGGGACAGCACAAGATTGAGTTGACTTTCCACCACAAAAATGCAGCCTCCAACAGTGGATAGTGCCCTAAGGACAACTGTTTGGTGGACCCCAAAAGATTTGTGGGACAATAGCAAATGAAACTTTGTGTCAGATTTAGAAGCAGAATCACTGGAATAAAAGTGTTAGAACACTATATTTCAAATGTAATTATTCAGGGGGCTAAGTTGGACCACACTGCCTTTGTATTCTGGGGCAGCCTGCCTGGACTCTGAGTCCAAAGATCACATCAGAGCAGGTAGCTAAGAATTGGTTAGTCCTCACACACTGGCCAGTACAGGTTTCTCTATATGTGCGCCAGGAGGTAAAGAGGTGGGGAGAACTTGCTGCCATTATAGATCATCAGCAAATTGCCACTTCCTTCCTTCCCCTCCAGAACAAACCAGAAGCAAAGAAATCCTGACTCGGAAGTCTAGATTGCAGTGTCCCAAGGCGGCTGCTGCTGCAGTTATGCAGTTTATGCCCCAATCCTCTCAGGGCTGTGCCCAAAGGCTCTGTCTGAGTTCTGGAAATTTCTAAACTTAAAGGTATTCAGAGAAGTGCGAAGATTTTAGAACTCGAGCAATACAGATTTAAATATTTTCGGATCTAAGAAGTTTTAAGTTCAGTTTGATTTGACTTTTGATCAAATATGTGATTGTGTTGTTTGAAACATTTCTCCATGCTTTCTTGGGGAGAGGGAAAGAAACACCTGCTTCTTAAGAAGCAAAGCAACAGGATCCTCCACAAAATGCCCATATTGTTTTTGCCCTCTCCTACTACTTTTCAGCTGAGGACCATTGGAGATTCTGCCACGTCATTTCTTTTGGGAAAGATGTCTCAGGCTCCAAAGGAAAACTCTGTAGGGTGCAGTGCACCCCATGGAGAACATACCTCTTCATCTTACTAAGCATAGCTCACCTCAAAATGTTGAAGACATTCATCAGATACTATGCTTGCACCTGACCCTCCATCTGAGCTGCAGAATGAAAATAATATATAAACCACCAGTCCTAAGGTCCAGGGGATTTTCAGGTAGGATTTCTATGTTGCTGCTAGGGGATATCATATATGTCTGAGCTCTTTTTTAATCTATTCATGGAATTACCACCACACAGCATTCAGATGGGGGTGGAGGGTCACAAACCTGTATTGGGAAGGGGAAAATGCTGATCATTTGGCTCCAGTCTCATCATCCATCCCCAAGCTTGCATTCTGTGCATATTTGGCCTTCATTGAGGTTATTTTCTTTTCCTAAACGTGGAGGAAGAGAGGGGGGAGAGAGAAAGAGATGCAAGGGTCTATATTAGTATTTTATCATCTCTGTCCTCCTCTCCCAATCTATACTGCTTGCTGCCAAAAAAAGAACTGTTGCTGAGAAAAAGCAATTTTTATGACCAATTACTCTGTAACAGGAATCTTGATTGTGATTTTTCCCTAAAGAGACATGAATACAAATGAAGAACCTATATTTCTCTACTAATTGTGACGGGTATAGAGACGTGGATATAAATGAATAATGGAATTGCTTGGCAATACCATAGGTAATAGAAGGCGTTTATGCCTAATGTAATGTTGACTGTACAAGTGCATGTCCAGTTCATTGAAATTGCTGTTCTAATGTTGTTTTGCCAGGTACATACCACATCATCATAATTCATATGTGGTCAAGGCTGGTGAGAGAGAGAGTACCGTATTTTACTATATGCTACATACATGTAGATTTAATGAGGTGCAAGGGTGAGGCTACAGAAGAAATGGTTCTCTCTGTTGGCCATTTAGAGAGCAGTAGTTGTAGCGACACTCTTACGTATTTCATGTAATGTGTTTTGATTACGCCAACAGAAAGGGCTGTGATGGTCTTTCTTGATGTCCTAGGAGTATGACCATCGGGTAAAGAGACAGTGAAGTTGGGGATTTTCCATAAAATTCATCATCCTAAGAAAAAAATACTAGGTTATGCCTTTGATTCTACAGAGTGAGTGCATTAGCATGCTGTTTTTGCTATATGTACTGATTAGTTCTATAAATACCTTTGGAAATGTTTTCCAAATCAGAGAAAACATTGTGTTTAGTATGTTTAAAATATAATAGGAATCGAGATCCATATCTATTATATATTTGAGTTTGTATATGCATCTGTGAATTAATCTGTCTGTTTATCAGTCTCTCTCCTCCCTCCTAAATGGTAAGAATTAGGACCACCAAATTCAATTTGTAGCTTCCTCTTACAACCAAACCCTTATCTTGATTTAAGTTATATCAGGAAAATGGGATTGTGCCTGGAATTGGGGGTGCTTCTCATAAAACCATACAGAAAAGAGACAGAAACATCAAACAGGTAAAAGGGGCTGGATGGAGACAGGCAACTTTCCTGTCCAGGACTGCCCCTGCCCTGACAGGGGAAAGTGCACAGTTTGCTGCATTCCCCAGCCAAAGTGAGGAGTGTAAGGGGTAGACACACCTGGTCCTGCCTCTCCCAGAGAACATGCACCCCTCCCCTGGCTGTGCTTGCTGGAGCTGAAGCGGCCACAGAGAGAGAGATCTTATCTGCCCCCAAGTTTCTGCAGTGAGAAAGTCCTCTCTCCCTGGGGCTACCTCAATCCTATCTGCATACCGGACACTTTATCTCCAGCCCCACTATTTTATTTGCCACACAACAAAAACTGAGTTAGGGCCCCAAGGAACACTGGATACATCTTTTAGTAGTTTACATAAAGGAAAGTCTAGATTTGGAAAAGTGGTTTAAATAATTATTTAAATGCTACTAAAGTACAAAGGGAAGGTCTGTGGTATAACATGTGGTATAACCCATTCAAACTAAAATTCAGTTATGCTTACTACTCTGAACAGTACCCCAAACAGTAAACGTGATAGTTTGCACCAGAATGCTTTTACCTTTAATAGCAAATTTGAACTCACTAATTACATGCAAGCTGGGATTTAACTAAATGGCTTGGACCTTGCCAATATTAAATTATATTCTGACATTCTGAAGTAGAAAATAACTGCAAACTTGTTCTAAATAAGATTATATCATAAAGCACTCATATTTCCCATGTTTTCTAGTAGTCATAATAAAACGAATTGTTATGGTTGCTTACCTTCTACGTTTACATTTTGTTCTTTCATATATTGCCAGGCTACTGGTGTGCAAACACAGATGTAAATATATAGTGGCAGACGGGTGATTCTTTGAATTCATACAATAGCACTGAGTCATCTGGACAGCATTCCATTGTGATTCCGCATGTATCCCATTGTAGGGTCAATGCATTATGTTCAAAAATACAACCTCACAATAAATGGAGCTCAATTAACCACTTTTACCTTTCTCTTTATTTAAGCCCTTATCCCGGCTTGTATTTTGCTGCACCGCTATATTTTAGTTTATTTTAGATTTCTAGGATAATTCTAGACAAACACCTGTGAGTTCACAAACACACATTTCACAAGCTCTGAAGTATATGGATTCTTTAAGTTATGAAAGAAGTAATGATCTACTCTCATGTTCCTGGTGACTTCAGATTTCCCAGTGAAGTCCCTCAGATTTTATCACTCACAAGAAATTCAGAGTAGTATTCAATATATGCCATTTGAACACTACATAGCTAGAGAATGAATAATTCATCCCTTAGGAGTCTGCAATGGAATATAGGGATGTCACCTTCATACATGTAGGGTGTGTAAATATATTTTGAACCTCTCTAATCTGGCATTCTCTGATCCAGCATTATTTTAGTTAGATGGATCTCCACTTATCATAGGTGAAGCCATGTTTATTACAGTCCCATAAAGTTTGTTTACAGCCATCAGTCTTGGTTTTCATTGTTCTATGCTATTTTGCTCAAATTTACCCCTGAATGTTTTCTAAGGCTACGTCTAGACTACGTTCCTTTGTCATCTGAGGGATGTAAGTGAAGCACTTTGAAAATGCAAATGAAGCCAGAATTTAAATATCCCATGCTTCATTTGCATAACCACATAATGGCGCTCTTTCGAAAAAGCACTATTTCGAAATTGAAACCGCAGTCTTAGACGTGGTTCTTTTGAAAACGGGGTGCTTTTTCAAAACATCCTGTAAACCTCAATGAGGTTTCTTGGAACATCAACTATTTTTCATCTTTCACATGTACACACATGCATATGAAAAATATATACAACCTCTCTAGTCTGGCACCTTTGGGACCTGACCGGTGGCAAACCAGAGAATTTGCTGAACCACAGGAAGTCAATGTTGTCTAGCAGTGGTGCCTAGTGTTATCTAGGCACTTTCACTGCCTACTGGACTCTTAGGTTGTGTCTAGACTAAATCCCTCTGTCGGCAATGAGGTTTACAGGATCTTTCGAAAAAGCACCCCATTTTCGAAAGAACTGCGTCTAGACTGCGGTTTCAATTTTGAAAAAGCACTTTTTCGAAAGAGCGCCATTACATGATTATGCAAATGAAGAATGGGATATTTAAATCCTGGCTTCATTTGCACTTTCAAAGTGCTTCATTTACATCCCCCTGCTGATAGGGATGTAGTCTAGACATAGACTAAGAGCCCAGTAGGCAGTGAAAGAGTTGGCAATGCTGCTAGACAATATTGACCTCCTGTGGTTCAGCAAATTCTCTGGTTTGGCCCTGGTCAGGTCCCAAAGGTGCTGGACTAGAGAGGTTCAACCTGTATATATTTTTCATATGCGTGTGTGTACATATGAAAGATAAAAATAGTTAATGTTCCAAGAAATAAAGTTGCATTGAGCTTCCTAGTCAAATCCAGATTTGGCTACAGCTCTACACTCCTAAAACAAAATCCTTTTGTTGTTTGAACTTGTTATTCATTAGTGATTTGCTAAGGTTTGGGATCTATGCCCAGATGCAAAAGAAGTGTCATCTTAGCTCTTAAAGCCATGTGTGAGCTGAGCATCCAGGTTCTGATGAAGTGCTTAGGTTCCTGCTATACTTGTGACAAGAAACTGAAGATGTGTGGGAAATGCATAGCAGATATAAAGTAGCATGGAACTGTGCACCAGTATTCTGAAAGTGGTGGAAATTCTAAAGAATCACAGTAGCTGGATCCCATAGTTCCAGAGAGTGATAGCTGCCCTGACCTTTGACAAGCACAAGTAGTATGCAAAGATGTACACATCTCCCCACTCATGTTGGGTCAATGCCTTCACTGCAGTGGAACTACTAATTCCTAAGGGCAGGTCAACACTATGAAGACAGGTCGATTTAAGCTACACAATTAGAGTTATGTTAGTAGTCTAACTCAAATCAACGTAGCTTAGATCTACTTACTGTATGGTCCAATCTGTGTGGGGTAAGGGGTCATCAGAAAAAACTCTCCTGTTGACTCCCGTTACTTGTTTTCTGCTGGAGTAGCGGAGTCAAAAGGAAAACAATCAGCAGTCAATTTAGTGGGTCTTTACTAGACTCACTAAATCAACCACCTGTGGACTGATCACTGCAGGGTTGATCTACCCTATATTGCAGAAAAACCCTAAATGTCCTTTGTGGAACTCATCTAGCCTTCAAGGAATCTGGAAGGTATTATAATATTCACCTGCTAGCCCTGGTTGTCTATCCTTTAAGTGAATTTTGAAACCACTCTGTTCATTGCAATGGGTATAAGAACACTCCTCTTCCCCCAACCCTCAAAATACAAGGATAATCATATCACTAAATGAATCTGGACAAATGAGATTCTAAGTCTTGCAAGGAAGTCTTTAGTAAAACATACTGGATATGAGGGACACTTTGTCTCCAGACACTTAATGAAATATATGGATGATTTAAAGTCCATACTAAAGTAGCCAGAAAGAAAAGTTTTTAAAAACCTTCTGGTGTCAATTTGAAAAAAAAAATGCTAATTCCATTCCAGCATATAAAACACAATAAAATTAGGATATCCTGTAATTAGTCAAAAATCTATAGTTCTATATATTGAGGTACAGAATTTTTTCTTGATAACTTTATCTAAATGTGAAAGAAATCCCTAGATTATCCACATCAAGCTAGTTACATTTTTGTAAGTATCAATAACATTATATGGAAAAATACACACAAGAACATTGTCATGTTAACAACTGAAACGATAGAAAGGCAGGATGTGTAAATTCAGTTTAGAATTTGATGGTAATAAAAACACCCAGTTAAGTTGCTGCAGGCAACCTTATCTCACTCTTACTAATAATAACTTGGGGGGAGGCAGGGCAAGGATAATTTTTTAAATGATTTTTAAAACATTTTACTGTGTCTTTTAGGAGGTTATTTTTCATTAACCTTTACTCCGTCTTAAAGTACTGGTCTGTATGTGTATGTATAATTTAATACTCACACAACATATACATGTATATGAAAAGCCCAAGTTTAAATGCAGCAATAAAACATAATATTAGTTAGTTCATATGTTGTGTTGTTGTAAATGCTGTGTGGTATCAAACTTTCACATAATCCAGCTATCCCATTCAGGAAAATACCTTCAGTGACTGCAATGTTAATTTGCCTGATTGAGGATTGCAGCCCCACACCACTGTTTACTTTCTTTCTTCAGTTTTGTCAGTTCTCTGTGAGATGCTTGTCACTCACATCTTACATACTTCAAAATTGCTAAGAGAATTGAAGTCAATGGGTAGAGTCCTGCAAATCTGTGGCATCCCCTTGTTATCTGCAGTACCCTTACATACAGAGTTTCACAAGTTTTTAGGAACGCAAAGCTGCAGGTAGGCATCTAGTAGGGTTTACAAAACACATAACTTTCCAAGCATTTTTGAAAATCTTACTAGGTGCTTAAATACCTTTTGAAATGTTGGCCTTTAGTTTCTCTGTGCCCAATGGCTCCTCTGTACAGTGAGGATAACAACACTGCTCTACCTCACAGAGAGCCTGTGAAGATAAATAGGTTAGACATTGTGAGGCGCTCAGATACTATGGTGATGTGGCTATGTAAGTACCATAGGTAGAGTGGGAACTTAATCTATACCACTGCTATCCCCTTCCTTGGCTATGGCCCCTATTTTTCACCAATCCCCGTCTTAGTGCCCTCTTTTCTGAATGTAACTTTTTGGATTTGTTTATTCTGAGCCCCCTATGTTCTGTCTTCAACACTGCCCACCTCCACTTCCACTCTTCTGCAGAAGGATTCCTGTTTGACAGGCTAATATAAAGACTTCCTGGTCCTTAATTCAATTACCATCCTTTTCTTATCTTAATCACCCTGCCTCTTTTTGTAAACAAAATTCTGACTTCCTCCCTCTGAGGCACAAACTGGGAGCAGCACTTCTGCAGAACTCATATTTCACATAATTAAGAGCTCTGCCTGGGGCTGGGATTTGTGCTGCCTCCAGACCTTGTATACAAAACAATCCCCCCTAAATAGTGTCCTTGCCCTTTAGGTAAAATATGTGGAGTCACTTGTAATGAAAATAAGGGAGGGGGGAGGAGAATCTAGTGTACAATGGGGAAGTGGCATGCAACCTGCACTCACCTGCTAATATGCAGAATACATTTATTTTTAACTAAAACGTATTCAAATCCCTATGAGGCTGAGAAGAGACGTTTTGTAAATAAATCCCGAGTTTTATTAAGCATGCTTTTATTAAGCAATATAAGTAACTATCCAGAAGAGAGCTGGAAAGAACCGAGGGCACAGTCAGGATTATAAGAGGTAAGGCTTAGAGGGAATGGCACAAAACTAAGGGTGGGAACAGAGAAGGAAGGCAGGGGCAGGGAAAGGCAAGAATGTGTCATCTGGAGTAGCACTGGGCGGGACTAGGATTAGGATAAAAGTGTTTAGAGCAACCTGTTCCTTTTTCTTTTAGACACTGACAGCACATTTCACAGGGTAGAATTTCTGCCAGAAGATCTTGGTGAGGCTCTGAATAAGACTGCAATGAGGGTGAATGAGAAATACACCTCTCTACCAACTGAGGAGAAGGGGATACACATTATCAACATCCGAGCTATTGAGGATATTGGATACATTCAGCATGAAAGTACAGTGAGTAGAGATGTTCCTGAATGGTATTTATCTTCTGGGGTGTTGTACCCTGCTCAGCACCATGGAATTCAAGTGCCTTCATTCTCAGAACCATTACTCCTCTGCGTTTGGGGGTTTGGATAGTGCGAGTTCTGCACTGTTGATGTTGGGTGTGAACAGTTATCACCAACCACAGTACAGGCAACTTTAAAGGGTTTGTGTTGGCTTGTGTACAGCAGGATCGTAATTTGAGCTAAATCCTATAAAGGGCTTCTTATTCCCAGATTAAACAAACCAGCAAAGCAGTGGGAGCTTTTTGAATTTGGGTGAGACATTTGAATTTGAAGACAGCCCTTAAATGTCTAAAAATGTACATCCAAAAGCTACACATTTGCTTGCATTGATAATGTTACACCAGTAACCTACAGTATAGATACCTGTTGTCTGAATGGATTTTCACTGTCATTTGTTATGCTTTCATTACTTTTTAAATTAAATTGTTTTGTACATTAAATATGACTAGAGTAATTTCTAAATGTTATAATGTAGATGTCCAGGTGGTTAAGGAGTCAGTAATGTTACATACATGTACAAGGCCAAAATGTGTATAGGTGTAGTGTTACCACTGCTATTGCACTAATCATTATTTCTTTATCCCTCTGTATCCATCTGTTATCTCTGTCTTTGACTTAAAGAAGATTGTAAACTCTTTGACAGGATCTGTATTTTTTTCTCCTGTTTGTACAGCATCTAGTACAATGGGATCCTGGTACATGATTAGGGTTTCTAGGACTACTGTTCTAGAAATTATTATTATTATTATTATTATTATTATTATTATTATTATTATTATTAATAATAATAATAATAATAATAATAATATTAATAGATAAGCGAACAGAGGGAGAGAAGGCCTGAAACACAAACATTAACTGATACTATTCTGTTTGCAGTATGTTTTTTATCTCCGACAATGGAGAGAGAATATTTAATTGGCATTGACTTGGAAGTGAGGAATAGCATGAACAGCCTCCTAAGTTTGCGTTTTTAAAACTGAATTGTACCTTTAGTTTTTCCTCTAGATTGAGCTGCTTGATCCTGCTTTGGTGTAAATCACTATAGCTTCACTTATTTCAAATGTCACTATAACTACACTGATTTACATCAAGTGAGGATATAGCCTACCAATAGCTTCTCAATTTTAATTCCAGATTAATTCAGTTATTGGTTTGGGAATTTGCTTAGCATTTTCATACCATTACAACAAGAAATTCCTGGTATACTAGCCATGTAGAACTGTTTATTCTCCTCCAAGTGCATAAAGGACTTGATATTATAGAAATATACAATAAAAACGTTGTTATCCAGCACTCTGTTAACTGGAAAACTTTAACCTGCATTGCCCACAGCCACACTACCACCAAGTCTTCAGGCATGCATGCCTGATCACCTCCTGTCCAGCCAGACATTGTGGTGCTTCTGACAGCGGGCACTGCCAGTTGATGTCATCAGAAAGTCCCTAATTCCCCCTCAGCTTGCCTTGAACTGGATCTGCAGATAGGGGGCAGAGGCACAGCAATAAGCTTTGTTATCCAGCACATTCAATTAATTGACTACCCCAATTCTCCATGAGTGATGGATAACATGTGCTTAATAGAAGGGCACCAATATTTTTTTTTCAACCTGTATTGTCAAGCTTCTTTCCATCTTGCCAGATCAGATGTGGACTTCATGCTATCCTCATAGTCTAGGAATTGTATTGGGGCCAAATCTATGTACTCCTAAAGTCTATAATCCATCCAGTTTTATCACAGTGTAAGTAGGACTCAGGGATGGGGGAGAGAGGGAAGGAAACTGAGAGGGGTAACAGGTTCTCAGCAGGAATCCTTACAGAGATGAGAATCTCAATGCCTGGGAGAAATGTATTCAATCAGATCTGTATTTATAAGCTGTGGGGTGGGAGGTGCCCATGTTTTCTAATTTCTAAGATCAATTAGATTCTCTCCTGTCCTTACAAAATGAAATAAGCATATGTGCTGCTTACGTTGATGCTTATAGTCTCCCCGGATGATGATGTGGGCACGAAAGCTTTACAAATGTGACTCCATTTGGGACAGAGAGAAAGAAGCAATATTGCTTTGTACTCTGGAGCATTGGCACATTTCCCTGCTTTTTTTGGGTCCTCAGTGCATTTCCCATTCTGCTTCTGAATCTTGGCACTGTGCCCGTGCTTTTTTTGGAGCTCTGGTGTCATTCTTAAACTTTAGCAAATCACTAGTGAATGACTCCAAAATTAAACCATCTGTATTGTCCACTTGAAGCGCATACACTACAGCTCATTAAGCACTCTCTAAAATAAAATAGGTTTTAAGTGTGTTGACCATGCTGTTTGGGGAAAAAAACATGACAAAAAATTAAAACATTCTATTTATCATTAAGTGAATAACATTTGTTTGTATAAGGTGACATTTCCACAAGAATTGTTCTCGAGAGAGAGAGAAAGAGTGATTGATTGGACAATACAAATGGAGTTTTCAAATGAGGAGCCCAATTGTAAGAATTGATGCAAGTGCTCATCACCCACTGGTTCAGATTCTTTGATTCAATCTGTCCTGCTGCTGCTGCTCTCATGGCTAAAAGGGAACAGAAAGTGAACCCATTTTTGCCCTCCTTGGCAACCCCTTATTACAGAGGGTGTGCTGGGAATAGAAAATGGTGTGGCCATGGTTCACTGCTCTCTGATGATTTCCAGATGTCAGGTGGCCCTGTGGGTACATGCTATAATAAGGGCACAGCTAGACTACATCCCTCTGTTGAAAGAGGGATGTAAATGAGCCCGATCAAAAGCGGAAATGAAGTGCGGATTTAAATATCCCATGCTTCATTTGCATATTCTCATCTGATCGCTGTTTCGAAAAAGGGTATTTCGAAAGTAAAACTGCAGTGTAGATGCAGTACTTTAAAAAAAACCCACCTTTTTCGAAAGAACCCGTACTCCTGAAAAAATGAGGAGCACGGGTTCTTTCGAAAAGGGGGGGGGGGGTTAAGAAGAACCGCGTCTAGATTGTGGTTTCACTTTCAAAATACTCTTTTTCAAAACAGCAATCGGACTCAAATATGCAAATGAAGCACAGGATATTTAAATCCGCACTTCATTTGCACATTCAATCGGGCTCATTTACATCCCTCTTTCTACAGAGGGATGTAGTCTAGACATACCCTAAGAGTGTCAACTTTTTCTAATCTGCTGGAACCATCTGCTTGATCCAGTGTAGAAGAGCCACAGAATCTGGGAGCTGAAAATTGCTTCCTTGTGACTTCCACAGACAAGCCCATTTATTTCAATAAGAACTGAAGATACCTAGCACTTTTCAGAATTGACCCTGATAGATATTGAGAATCCTAGAAAGTCCCATCCACTTCAGTGGGAATAGTTGGCGCCCAGCAGCTTAGGATCAGGCCCTAACTTTTACCTTTTAGACTAGACTGTATTTTACTGAAAAAATCATCATTTGACCACAAGCTTTTCACAATGTAATGAAACTGGTGGTCTTAATGAAGTCCCCCAGAATTCCCAGACCTTACTGAGAATGGCCAGTTGCACTTACAAGGTTTGATGGCATGAAGTCTGAAGTCTTTTCTATCACAGAATATTTTGCTTTCACAAAATCTGCACATCTTGCCCCCTGCAAAATGAATGTCAAAATGGTGTTCTTGAAGGGGGATGCTGAGAGGAATGGTTTCATCTGCGTTCTTTCCTCATCACCAAATGAACAATGAATAAATTATATCTTTGAGGGGTAGCCAAGTTAGTCTGTAACCTTAAAAACAATGAGTAGCCTGTGGCACCTTAGAAACTTATACACATACATATTAGTATCATGAGCTTTCATGGGCAAAACCCACTTTCTCAGCAAGCTCATCTGCAGAAGTGGGTTTTGCCCACAAAAGCTCTTGAGATTATATATTTATATATGTATATATAATTAGCCTCTAAGGTGCCATAGGACTACTCATTTTTAAATAATATCTTGTTACCTTTTAATTATGTTATTACTATGCTTGTAAAACAAGAAACACTTTTGCTTGGCCACCCCAGACTAGCTCCTATTTGAAGTGTTTATCAGTTCTCTTTAGATCACCGTATCCAGTCCAACAAAGACCCCTTTTACCAAAATTTACCTGTTTTTCATACATGTTGAAGGATTTTATTTTAATCTGGTCCTGAGAGCTTAATATTGAGTCTCATGTAGGCTGTACTGTATTGAACTGTGAATGCTGATATGAGCAGGATCAAACCTTGTAATATGCCTCATTAAAACCTGACCAGCCAATGAGTATGAACATATCCTTCAATTAACGTAACTGTAAAAACACATAGAATATGCAAATGCAGTCAGGAGCTTTTGCTGAGTGTTATGAGAGGTCAGGTGTGGGTGTCAGAGGGGAAAGAAGCTGAACAGACAAAAAGAAGGCTAGAAAGAAGCCTCATTTACATTTGAAGTTAGGTCAACATGGCTGAGCACTGTAGCTAACTTGACCTAATCCCTGGTGTAGACACAGCTAGTTAGTGGAAGAATGCTTCCATTGACCTAGCTACTGTGGATCAGAGAGGAAGAATTCCTATAGCAACAGAGAAACCACTTCCCATCAGGGCAGAGTTATTTACACAACAGCAGTATGGCAACACAGCAATAGTGATTTAGCATCTTGAAGTTTGCTGGGTCCATAAGAGTAGATGCAGACATTTGGAGGAACAAAACTGAGTTCACACAGTGGCTAGGTTTGAGATCATCAAGTGAAAAGAGCTACATATTGTTGCCATTTTTACTTGAGTGACTAGCCAAAGTTTGGGGCCCTGGCTGCAGCTGGGAGCAGAAATTGGTAGCAGTTAGGTATTTCTTTGATGCAGTTTTCTTTCTTTACAAAGAATGTACATAGTCTTGTATCTCTGAATGCAAAAGGAATCAAATAGCAGGAACAGCTTCTTTTGCTCACAAATGCTCTTTTCAGCCTATATCTCTGACTAAAAAACTTCATCCTAGATTTCTTCCAGAATCAGACAGCATGCTTTCAGCTCCTTTTGGCAGTTTCTGTATCTGTTAGGCTATCTCTGCAGTTTCAGAAATAGGGTTTCTTGCATCTCATAACATCAGTGTAAATAGGTTTTAATTTGCAGTGAATTATTATAATCTGGAGTGCATATCTTTTCTACCATCAAATTGCAATGAGACAAATTTTGTACCTGTACATGAGAGAGAAAAAAAATCAAAACAAGCAAGGACTGAATCTGGTTTCCTGTCTGCCAGTTGCATTTTTTGCTCCATCAACTTCATAGCTAGCTGACTCCTTTTAGTCTCTAAGATGATCTCTCTCAGATGATGCAAATTTACATTCATAGATACAAGAAGTGAGAAATGTTTGCACATGATATTAATCTTTTTATCAGAATTAAAAACACAGATGTCTTTTGTGAAGAATGACAGATGATCTTACTGGTGATTAGCCTACAAAGAGGGAAAATCAAACCCACCGAATAGTTCACTTATGGACTAGTGATGGTATTTAGAAAAATGCAGGTCATTTTCTCTCTTTATTTCTGAGCAATAAAAGGCCAACCATCACTCAACAGAATTGCAAGTGCTAACTTGCAAAACTTCTGATTTTGTTGGCAGAGATGGCAGCCCTCAAATTCTCACGGTCTGCTTTGAAGAAAGGACATTCTCTGCTCTGTAGGGGTACATTTACACAGCAAGGCTAAAGTCAAATTAAGCTATTTCGGCTTAAGCTACGCAATTGACATAGCTGAAGTCAAAATAGCTTAATTCGGCTTTTGGTGACACTGTCTACACAACAGATGTAAAATGAGGGTTACAGGAGTCGAAGTAAGAAGTCCTCCAGCTCAAAATTATTTCAGAATAAAGGCTGGCAGTGTAGACATGCACAATGTTATTCTGAAATAACGTCAGTTATTCCAAAATAACACTGCTGTGTAGACATAGCCTATGAGCATAAACAGTGTGAATGTGGTTTCTTTTAATATTTGGTTTATTTGGTGTCCATGTCTGCAAATAACTCTTCTTCCCTCCTCTATGCTCACAGTTATTAAATTCGCTGTGTCAGGATCCAGATGCCAACTGCAAATATGGACTCTATTTTAGAGATGGCAAGAGGAAAGTGGACTACATCCTGGTTTACCATTACAAGAAGTCCTCTGTAAGTAGGACACTTGCTAGGCGAATTCATCACAATGACTCAAGTGCCCGAAGCATCAAACAGGATCAACCACTTCCTGGGAAGGGTGGACATCTTGAGATGGGAGAAAGTGAACCACACATGGATTATCATGAAGATGATAAGAGATTCCGCAGAGAGGAGTATGAAGGCAACCTCATGGAGGCTGGTCTGGAGTTGGAAAGAGATGAAGATGTAAGTAGACTTTTGAACTGTCTTTTTACCTTAATAAGAAAGGGTCAAATATTGAGAACTATCAAGCAGTTCCTGAGAACCCCTGTTGGGAGTTACAGGTGCTCGTGACCTCCCAATATTTGGCCCTTATTTTTTGTAGCATCCTCAAATCCCTTTGATACCAGTCATCTCAGTAATTCACTGTGTCAGCACCATCACGTAGTTGATCTTCTAGAATACAAAAACATAGCTTCTGAACTGAATGTTTTATAAATTCAAATTTTTATTACTAAATTAAAAACAATGTTTCTTATGGCATTTTCATCCTCCAGGAATTCAAGTACTCTGAGCATTTAGTAAAGAATAAAATTGGAGCATGTTTGACATTTTCCGGACAGATACCCTTATTTCACTGGAAAAATATGTGATATGGGGATACAAGTGCTTTGTGGTTGTAGAATCCTGAACTTAACTGCCTGAAGACTGCACTAAACTAAAATAGGTATCCACAGCTCTAAACAGCCTCATAGGCAGCTGAGACAAATAAGTAACAAATAAGCCTTAGTAATTGTGAGACGCATACAGGTTACTTCACATTTGTTTTAGTATAATAGGATATAACTTTTGCATCTTCATGAATGTAAATGACACACAAGTTTCAGAGGGATAACCATGTTTAGTTTGTAACGTTAAAAAAAGAGTAGTTCTGTAGCACCTTAGAGACAAACAAAAATACATATATAGAATGAGCTTTCAAGGACAAAACCTGACACAAACTGATAGATTCTAAAAATGCTGAGAAAATGTTACTCTATATGCTCGGTAGCAATATTTAGATTCTCTGAACTATTCATATTCTAGATAATGCCCATAGCACTGATCTACTCCTAGAGAAGCAAATATATTGTGAAAACATTCAAGACAATAATGGCTATAGCCTCTCATGGTGTGGAGGGACTGAAACAAATGGAATCCCCTTGTTTGTTCACACACACTCTGCTCACTGAGTCTACACAAGGCCTTCCTAAGCAGGCACTGCAGGTTTTGTGGGGCATAGAATGGGAAGGTGACCAGACAGTAGCATGGGGAAGTCTTTATGTAGCATTTTCTCCAGGTAAACTAGTTAAGAAATTCCCATGGAAATGAGTTTTGACCTTATTAATATTAAGCACCAACCCTCAGAACCTGTCTCTCATTGTCTATGACCCTCCTTCTGTCCCATCCCTGAGAGGTATTTTGGAGGAGGGGCCAGAGAGGCACGGTTCCTTAGGAGGTACTACTTACTGCTGGGGAAAAAGAAGCAGCAGAGGAATATCACAGAAGGTCCAGCCCTCACTGAATGTCTTTGACGTATTTGCAGATGGCCAGATATGTTTGTTTCCCAGCAGATCTCAGGGTTGCCATATATATATTAAAGAGCCCTCTCTCCTACTCTGGAAATCCTGATTTCTCTCCCACAGGAGCTCCATCTTCAGCGTTCAGATGTCTGCAGTATTTCCCCCTAACTGTGCCCCATCCATAACTCTTCCCCACCTGTTAGGGTATGTCTACACTACAGCGTTATTTCAAAATATCTAATTTTGAAATAGTTATTTCAAAATAATGCATCTACACACACAATGCATTTCAAAATAGCTTTTTGCTATTTCAAAATAGCACATCTACACTGATTGGATGCTGAATTGCATTTAAGGCCAGCCAGAACTGGTTCCGGCAGGGCATCAGGTCAGAAGTTACCTTGTGGCCAGGGCGGCCAGCAGGGCACCCTGGGAAAGGCTGGAGGCCCCCTATTTCAAAATAAGTGTCTACCCAGCGCTTATTTTGAAATAGCAATTTTGAAATTGGCACTATTTCTCGTGGAATGAGGTTTACCAATTTCGAAATAAGCCCTCTGCTATTTCGAATTAATTTTGAAATAGCAGTTGGCTTGTGTAGATGCTAAGAAAGTTGTTTCGAAATAACGGCTGTTATTTGCTGTGTAGACATACCCTTAGGGTGGAGTGGAGGACAAAAGAGGAGTGGAAGAGAAATTCATACAGACATAAGAAAAAAAAAGTCATTAAGTGATCTTTAACACAGTGGTTCTTAACCATGGGTCCAGGGCCCCATGGGGAGTTGTGAGCAGGTTTCAGGTCTAGTACAATATTAAACTAAGGGGGGCCTAGGGCAGAAAGCTGAAGCCCGAGCAGTGAAGCTTCTTGGGGGGGGAGGGGCAGCAATTGCCACGCTTGCTACCCCATAATGCCAACTCTAGTTTTTATATTCAAAGCCCTTTACTGTGGCACAGGTAGGCTGTGGGATTTTTACAGCATCCTGAGGGGACGAGGCTGAGAGAGAAAAAGGTTGTGAACCCCTGCTCTAACTGATCTATATGGAACTTCATAATTAGCCTTCTTGTTAAAACATGTAGAATTCTTTTAAAATCTGTAATTTAAGAGACTTTTAAATTAAAAGTATCAAGCCTGAGTTCTGAACATCCCTGAACTTTTTGGAATGTTCAAAATTGAGATGTGAATTTGACCTAACAGTTAGACTGAACAATTCTCTGTTGATGTGCTTAAAATATTGACCTAGGTTGGAGATGTTAAATTTTGATTAGTTGATTAATCAAGTAGCCAATGGGATTTCCATTGACTACTTGATAAGGAGGGAGTAGAGCGCTTGCTATCCCCGCTGCACCTCTGCCTTTTAAATGTAGTAAGAGCCCCGTGGGACTCTTAATACATTTTAAAAGGCAGAGGTGCAATGGGGAACCTGGCGTGAGCAGGGACTGCTTCAGCCCTCACTCTTTCCATTTCCCCTGCTGCACCTATGCCTCCACCCCTCCCACCCCGAGTGACTAGTCGAGTAGTGACTTGACTACCCGATACACCTAGGCTCATCGGGTAGTTGGCTAGTCAACTAGTCGCTTACTTCCCTAACCTTGTCTCAATTTAAGACAAGCTCTAAAAAGTTTACATGATAGTGTACCCTTTATTATAGTAGAAGTTGTTGATGTTTTAATATTACAGATAAAACTGAGCCTGGAAAAAACCCTCCAGATTTGTACCCCTTTGAACTTGGGTCACTATCCAAATTGAATTTAAATTATCTGTCTTGTAATTCCAATCTGTTTGAAAAAGAGTTATATGCACTAAAATGATCACTTCTCAGATTAGCCTTCAAAGGAATTAAATCTTTTCATGGGAACTTCTGTAAATGGTGTAGATTAAGTCCATGGACTTCCAATATGATTAGAGATCAGTGTGCTGTACGTGACTCCTTTCACCTGCACAGCAAAAACAATGTGTTCTATTAAAAGACCATGTAAAATAATTGGGGGTGTATGTGATCTGCTGCCAATGTGATTAGTAGAAATAGCTATGGTCAGATTCATTTCAAAGGCAATGACTATATTTTAATTAACTGATCCAGCCAATATTCCTGAGGTTTGCAGAGGGAGAATGTAAGCATTTTGTAAATTTTATTTACAAAATCTAAAACCTGGGTCTTAGACCTATAATCTGCACATTAAAAAATCCTAAATATGTCCATTAAACATTCATGAATGTACAGATAGGACAAACCCTGGAAAAGTGAAATCAATTTCCATTTCAAGTTCTATATTTCCAAATGAAAATAACAAGAGCCTTCTATCTGGTTTGCAAACTACCATAGTAGTTTGGCGCACTCTTTGGCCAAGTCATGCAGATTAAAATAGTTTACATGATAGGGCGTCCCCACCTATGACATGTAATACTGCTTTAAATAATATTGAAGGTCTTTGAGTTCAAGTGAGGACATCATACATGCCCAATACAAGATATTAAAATAGAACAGGAATGTATAGAGATGAGAGCTACAGGGATCTACATCAACTTTCATCTTGAAAGCTTGAGTGTAAAGCAAAAGGCTTGCAGCCACTTGCTTGAATCTGAAAGGCATTACTTGGAGAGCTATGAAGTCACACAACAGGTCTTAAAAGTTAGTAAAAGTGAGTATTTGGCAAAGGGAAAACTTATATTAATGCTTAACTTCACAGGAGAGAGTTTAACTCAAATGTTTTTGAAGTTGACACATTGGAGATGGCAACTATTTATGGCCCCTGAGTAATGTATTTCTGGAAAGCAGGTGCAGAGTATTGCAGACTGAAAATAAATTTTTATAGTTGCATAAGCCAGTACAGCAGTGAGAATAGAAAGATAAAGCTGAGATTAAAGTCTTTTGCTGTTTGAAGCTGTAACCTAGTTTAAATTTGAATAGCCTGTGGAACTGATGAATGGTGGGAACCATTCACTCTGTGCTTTTCAATTGTAAGGGTAGAAAAACATTTTCACAATATAATCTCTCTCTCAAAATAAAAGCTTTTTTCCGATGGGTGACAGAGATGTCATTACACTCTTACTCTCTGTGGCCAAAGAGAGGGGGGTTGGCGAGCATAGCGAACATGGGGTGCAGCCCGCTAGCGTACATATAAATGCATCTGATCAAGGGCCTGGAGGATTGAGGGTGACTGTAAGTGCTGGAAAATCTCTACCACATATGGCTGAGGGTGACAGTCACAGGAATCTGATAAGGCAATCCTCTTTTGCTAGTTGCACATCTTCCTAGGATTCTTCTTTTCAGTGGCCTAATAGCATCTACACAAAACTGTAATGTGGGGGATAAGCAGGAAGATTTTTTTTTCTTGCACACATTTGGAGTTCCCAACACTTCCATTGTACATGGGAACAAAAAGGCCCAGTGCTGTTATCTGTCATCTTTGCAAGGATATACTTTCAAAATCATGGAATCACTCCCAGTTCTTCCTTGCTTTCAGTATTTCAAGAGAGATCGTTTTCTTTTGAAGGTTCCCGTTCTTCAAATACAGCATCTGTATTGGTGGCTTTGAAACTCTCTACAGACTTCCTTGCCTCTACACATAGATAGCACAGCTGTTCATGTGAAAGCTCTTCAACTTAAGTGCAGGCCAGAGATAAAGAGAGTAGGTACATCAACAAGGAAGTCAAATCTGCTCTGCAGCTCTTCGGATATTTTTGTATTGTGTAACCTAAGACCCAAATATTACATGTGAACTTGGCTGGCAAAGGTGGGCAAAAAATAAATGGGAGCAATTCCTGTGGCCTGTATATGTTAGGGAGCTCCATGGATTTCTCTTAATATGATCTGCTGATTTCTTTAAGGCTAACAATGTACCTCAGATCAAATGTCACAAGTCTGCTTTTGTGAAATGCATTGGCATGCTCTGTCTGTTCGTTTTGGCAATTACATACTGCCCTCTGCATCGGACTCCTTCAGCAAGCATGGACTCCTTCTGCATCTCAATTACTACTGTGGGGTAGTGAGGAAATGTGTCTGTTGAAAAAAGTTTTATAAGATGAAATGTTAAGTGACTCCTTACTCTAACCTTGAATGTTAGCATCTGGGAAGGGAATTGTCATAGGAACCATTACAGCAACTCTCTGCCCTCTGGGTTCCCTCTACATTAGGGTGATCTTCACATAGTTAGTTAGGTTGGCTTTAGGACAGCTGCATGTCAGCCATGCCCTACTACAGGGAAGAATCTGGATCAGTGTATGAAGAAATTGGATATTTTTCTATACATCTTTCTGAAGTACTAATGTAAAAATTTACCATTTAAGCTCAGATGTAGACAATAGCTCTGCAGATGATGCATTTTTGCCTCTTTCTTACAAAAAGTCTGTGATTCTGATCCTTAGAGGTTCTGATGTGTATGCTGTGAGACATTGCTGACTAGCCATTAAACACCTTGCACTCAAAAACCCTATAGGCTCAGGCCCCTTCGGGTATGTCTATGCCCATCCTTCAGGGTCCTAGAACTCATAGCCCAGCCTGAGCTCAAACATCTGCACTACAGTTAAACAGCCTCTTAGTTTGAGCCTGGTAAACCCAATTCAGCTGACCTGGATCAGCAGTGTGTTTTTAACTACAATTTAGACATATTCTAGTCTTACGCAAATTTGAGTGACTGGGTGTATATCCAGGGCAAATACTCTTTATATTCCAAACATTTATTTTCTCACTTTAAAATAAGATAATTAGTCTACCTTGGGATAATTATTCTGTTGCAGAACAGAGTTTTGTGGTGCGAGCACCTTGTGGACAGCAAATCTGATTCGTTCAATGATTTTTATCATACCTGTTTAGACACCCATTTTTTTTTTAAACAGATAAGATTTATAATGTCTGTTGTGGACTATTTAATCCCTCATTGCGTATGTAACTAGACAAAAATAGCATCTTATTTTATTTCATCTAAATGAACTCTCTTCCCCCTCCCCCTCCTTTTTTAGACTAAAATACATGGAGTTGGATTTGTAAAAATACATGCCCCTTGGAATGTTTTGTGCCGGGAGGCAGAATTTCTGAAACTCAAGATGCCCACAAAAAAGGTTAGTGATGATTTTCTTTTCTTCCACATAAACACACAGTTTACACATAGCACTTCTATAAGGCTTTTCATTCTCACAGCACTTTACAAGCATTAACTAATCAACAACAATCTTGGGAGGGAAATAAGTATTTGCCTTTTACCCATAAGGAAATGGAGAAAGAAGGGCTAATTATCTTGCCAAATGCCACAGAAAGCATCATGGCAATAACTAGGAACAGAAAGCAAGAGTTCCTAGCTCCTGGTCCAGTTCATTATTTGATACAAAAGAGGGATGTGAAAGGTTAACTGGTCCTGGTTAACTAGTGGGGCTGGAGCAGCTCTCTGTCTGCTGCAAGGAGGAGGTGCTCTAGCCCATCAGGACCCACCATAGACAGGGGCACTTCAGCCCTGCCAGAGTAGCAGTGGGAGGAAGGGGGCCTGTTGCAGCCCAGCCTGGCTGGAGTGGCCTCTCTGCCCCCTCCCCCCCATTTAATCAGTTAACTGGTTAAACATTGCATTTAACTGGTTAACCAATAAAACAGGATTTTACATCCCCAATACAAATGGATTTGTACCGTATTTGGTATGTTTTGCGATGTTAGCTTGCAGCTGATAATGGACTCTTAAATATACAGGATGGGGGATGCTATTTTTTCTTAGCCCAGCAGAGCCCCAGACCTGACCATACACATGGGGAAGTAGCATTTTAGATGCAAATAGTCCTTTTGTGCTCAGAGGCTAATCATGTGCATAAAGTTAATCATGAACATAATTGTTTGCAGGGTGTGGGACTAAATTAGCTTAGAAAAATTACCCTTTGGAATATTTGAAGTGTCATTATAAAAGTAATAGTGTATTTTCTCTGCAGACCAAAATTTAAATAATCTTTGCTATGTAGCTGTACCTGTTCATTGAACATAACTTAGAGGTGGATTAATATTTAATGACATCCTAAGTGCAGGTTCCAGATATTACAGAGAATGAAGTCTCTAATGGAATGAAAGAGCGCCTCAAAGCCCAAAGTAATTTATTGCAAGTTAAAATAAAACTTTTGCTTTAAATATTGTATTAGTGGCATTTTAGCCCACTTATCACCTTCCTTATTTTAATTATGTTTCCTGTTTTTTTTTTAAAGACCATTAAGTTTGTTGGAGCTCTTGTATCATACAGGAAAGGGCATTTTTGTCAAGACAGTAAGTGAGAGGTTTCATAGGGCACAACTAAACTACATTCCTCTTTCGAGAAAGGAATGTAAATGAGGCAAATCAAAAATGCAAATGAAGCGTGGATTTAAATATCCCGTACTTCATTTGCATATTTGCTTCTGAGCGCTTTTTCAAAAAAGGGTTTTTTGGAAGTGAAAGTGCAGTCTAGATGGGGTTCTAGACCCTCATTTTTCAGGAGTACGGGTTCTTTTGAAAAAGGAGGTTTTTTTTAAAATAAACCCATCTAGACTGCACTTTCACTTTCAAAAACCCTTTTTAGAAAAAGCGCTCAGATGTGAATATGCAAATGAAGTGAAGAATATTTAAATCCACGCTTAATTTGCACTTTCGATTTGCCTCATTTACATTCCTCCTTCAAAAGACGAATATAGTCTAGACATAGCTATAGACCAGTTATTGCTTGTGCCTAGTAGAAGTTAGGAATGAATTTTCACTTGGCTGCACCTGGAAATGAGCTCAAACCAAACCATTTCATCTAGACACTGAAGGTGGTTTGTATCTGGATTTAGAGCAGAACTTTGTGGCTCAGGCTGTGTAGTTTATTCTTTTCATAGTATCATAGAACACTAGAACTGTAAGAGACTTTGAGAGGTCATTGACTCCAGTCCCCTGCCCTCACACTAAGACCCAATACCGTCTACCATCCCTGACAGATGTCTGTCTAACTTGCTCTTAAATATCTCCAGTGATGGAGATTCCACAACCTCTCTAGGCAATTTATTCCAGTGTTTAACCACCCTGACAGGAAGTTTTCCCTAATGTCCAACCTCTACCTCCCTTGCTACAGTTTAAGCCCATTGCTTCTTGTCCTAACCGCCAAGGCTAAGGAGAATAATTTTTCTTCCTCCTCCTTGTAACACCCTTTTAGATACCTGAAAACCATTATCATGTCCCCTCTCAGTCTTCTCCTTTCCAAACTAAACAAGCCCAATTCCTTCAGCCTTCCTTCATAGGTCAATTTCTTTATCTTCTAATGCTATTCTTGTATGATTTTGGCACTTGTTTGGTACTGGAATGCCAAATTGCTGTTACTGCACTGGTAAAAAGTAGTTCCACTGTAGTTCCATTAGTCAAAAGTCAATGCAGGGCATTCACATGCAAGTTTCCCTGGGTACTATGGAGATCAGAAGGTTGCATTTGGTGTGGTTACACTCAGCAGTTCATGGGACTTAAGGACTATGTAGATCCTTGTCACATGACTGGGGAGAAGGCCCCGTTCCGGGCAGTGTGAGGATGCCAGCTTCGCACCTGTCACACTCCTATTTTCCACTTTGTTCCCCAGCAATGGCTGTGTCCAGACTCCATGCCTCCGTCGACGGAGGCATGTAGATTAGCCAGATCGGAAGAGGGAAATGAAGCCGCGATTAAAATAATCGCGGCTTCATTTAAATTTAAATGGCTGCCCCGATCTGCCGATCAGCTGTTTGTCGGCAGATCGGGAGAGTCTGGACGCGATGCCCCGACAAAGAAGCCTTTCTTCATCGACACAGGTAAACCTGGTTTCACGAGGCTTACCTGTGTCGATGAAGAAAGGCTTCTTTGTCGGGGCATCGCGTCCAGACTCTCCCGATCTGCCGACAAACAGCTGATCGGCAGATCGGGGCAGCCATTTAAATTTAAATGAAGCCGCGATTATTTTAATCGCGGCTTCATTTCCCTCTTCCGATCTGGCTAATCTACATGCCTCCGTCGACGGAGGCATGGAGTCTGGACACACCCAATGTGTTTAATCTCACCTACCAAAGTCTGTCTGATCCCTCCCACTAGTCCCTGGGGTGGGGTGACCCCATAGTTAGAGATTAACTTCCCTCAATTGGCAGAGCAGCACAATTCAATAGTTCCAATACAACCCAGTGGTCAGAGTCTATTAAGGGACGGTTGATAGGGGAAAGGTTTGCACCCCCGGAAGCGGGTCTAGGCCCACCCATTCCAGTGGACTCCAGCCCAGGCCCCGTTAGTGGCTTTCTGTAGCCACTGAGTCAGCAGGAAAAAGTTCAAAATGTAGCACACTGACTCTCTAGCACCAGCTTGCTCACCCTGTAGCCATTGCCTTCCCTAGGCTCTTTCCTGATCTAGGGTGTGTCTGCTCAATGATGGATCTCCAGCTCCCCTCCTTCATCTTGGATCTGGCTGCTTCTGCTTATATCTGGAATCTGTGAGGTCTCTAGTTGTGTCAAGCCTCCAGTCGACATGGTAGCGCCTCAGCATTTGGGTAATCTCTGTGGTTTGCCTGGAGCTGGCAAGGCACATCCTCCCCCTCCAGCCACCACCCCAACTGAGTTAAGCTGATTCTTTTTATAGCAGTACAGCTCAAACATCCCCAGTAAGACATAGGGGGTGCGACGTTCTCAGCCCTCAGGGCTGGCTTAACCCCCTCCTGCTTAGTGTGGAGAGAGTACGCCCATCACACACCCTCCACTTTAAGAATGGTCCTTTCTCTCACCCCACAGAGAGGCTTACAAGGGCCACCGAAGTTCCTTCAGCCTTTAACCTGCCACAGAGTAGAGCTACAGTTTTAGGTCTGTTAAGCAGTCCAGCCCTTTCCTTTGGAATGACATAAGAGGCAAGATGTGACTCTTAGGCTATATCTACACAGCACTCTAAACTTGAAATAAGATAAACAATTTGCACTATGCAAATTGCATACTTATTTCGAGTTTATTTCAGAATAGGCTATTTTGAAATTTGGTGCTGTCTACCCAGCACCAAATTTCAAAATAAAGTACTATTTCGAGTCATCCCTTAATCATCATGAATGAGAGTTACTGGGTTGCTGAAATAGTGCATGCCCATTATTTTGAAAAACATTTCAAAATAATGAGTGGCTTGTGAAGACTCGATATCCAGAGGTATCCCGAAATAACTATGATGTGTAGACATACTCTAAGAGAATAATTGAACTCTGAGTTTGCTTCAGTGTTTCCCTTTCAAAACCCATCTATCTATTTTTTTCACCCTTTTAAAGACGGTCGAGCAATAGCACACTGGTCACCATTAGTTTGAGTGTATTTATTTAAATGATGATCTTAGTCATTACACTTCAGTAACTTTTATGAATAATTTGAGAGCAATACAATATTAATTATTTGTTTTCCTTCTTCTCAGGTGTATCAGATAAATCAAGGCCATGGTCTTTTGAAAAAAATTAATTCTGTAATTCAAAAAATAACAGAACCTATCCAACCAAAAGTAGCAGAACACAAACCACAGACAATGAAACGCCTCTCCTACCCTTTCTCCCGGGAAAAACAACACCTGTAAGTGAAAGCTTCATCTAAATTAATCGTTTGCAAAAACTGGAGTCTGTTAATGCAATACCACTTGAGACACAGGCATGAATAGGTTAATAAAATAATATGCATCAGAATGAATATTGCAGTAATGATAATAAAAATGGGCACCTTTTCTTATCATAAGAAGTTAGATCTTATCAAGTTCACTGTGCAAGAATAGGGCTCTTTAAGGCTTTCTGTAGCATTTGTGTTCATTTTAGCTGTCATATAGTATATGTAGCAATCATCCTGAACAGAGTAACAATACAGTATGCCTTTTCAAATATAAGGTAACATTTATATCATAATACAGTTTTACTGTGGTCCTTTTCACTGCAAAAGTGAAGTGTTCAGTAAGATTTGTAGCTAGGAGAATAGATTGATAAACATAATTGTGTACCATCTACAACATGGGTTTCCAAATTGGGGGGTGTGCCCCCCTGAAGGGGTGTGAAGAAATTCCAGGGGAGGCCCGAAGTGGCCCAGCCTCGCCCCCCCCCCCCCCATCAAGTTTTGCTGCCCTGTTCAGTTCCTTTTTTCCTTTTTTTTTCTTTTTTTCAACAAATTTTGATGCTATTTGGGGGAATAGGGCATGAGGGTTTTTCAAAAAGGGGGGCATGATGCCAAAAAGTTTGGGAACCACTAATCTACAAGGAGAGGACCTGATTTGGCCATTGATTTTAATTGGAACAACTTGGGAGCCATTATGAGATCTCAAAAATAATTGCAGTTGTATATACATGCATGTCAAGGAACATGGAAAAAAGGGAAGTCTGGCAAAAGGTTTTTTTCTTCTGGAAAGCTCCGGCAAGACCATTCTATAGCCAGGTCCTCTTCATGTCTCAGTTTGGGAGCAGAAAGGTTTTAAGAGGATGTGGCTCTGGGAGAAGAAGCATGGTTTATATGTATACCCACAAACAGCCACCTAGAGCAAACAATAGTCTTTGGGCACAGCCTCTTCACCACACACAAGTTTATTTTTTACCTTTAGTGGATACAGAACATGAAAAGGAACTGTGCACCAGAGTATGTATCATCTTTGATATGTGGCCAGATTTGCACGAGGGGTGTTCATCCAATAAAATAATCCTATGCCTGAGTGTCACAAGGGGTCAGATTATTAACTTGCACTCGTGTTAGGAAGGATCTTACACTACATCTAGTCTTACTCCTTTCCCCCACCCCACCCATGAAACTACTTTCAGAGTAGTTACAGAGTACAGGAGACAAAAACAAAACAATTCTTGGCTAGATCAAAAAAATCATTGGGCGAAATGCTAGGTTCATGTTATTCAAGAAGTAAGAGTAGATCATATAGGTCCCTTTTGATCTTAAAATCTATGAATATATAAAACCAAAAAAAGTGTTGCCAAACCCTATAAAAAGTAGAGTTTGTGATGGGCATTTCTTTTAGAAGGGATATTAGATTAGACTCATTTCTATTTGTTGGCAATAACCTTCATCCCAAGCAGTGAACATTACTGATCAGCAGTATTTCCTGGATAAAGAAAAAGAGGTCATTAAGGATACATCTACTCAGAAGTGTTATTTTGAACTTACTGCAGTTATTCTGAAATAACTGCTTGTGGTGTAGATGAGGAGTATGTTATTTCGACATAATGTCAAAAAAATGTCAAGCTGGAGGACTTCTTACTTGACTCCTGTAACCCACATTTTATGAGGAGTAAGGGAAGTCGGAGGAAGAGTGCTCTCTCAGACTTCCTGCTGTGTAGACAGCACCAAAAGCTGAAATAAGCTATTTTGACTTAAGCTACACAATTATGTAGCTCAAGTTGCCTATTTCGGCTTTTACCCTGTTGTGTACAAGTGCCCTACATGTAGAAATGTATAGACAGCGTTTTATGCATTGAGCAATATTTTTTTCTCCTTTCCACTGTTTAACAGATTTGATTTGTCTGACAAAGAATCCTTTTTTGACAGCAAAACTAGAAGCACGATAGTAAGTATTGTATTTTTAAATCATTTACAGCAGAAGTATTTCCGTGGTTATGTGGGTTTTAAATGTTCCTTTGTTAGGATTAGCCCCAACTCCCATTACCAAATGACGCTAATTGTCAATGACAGAAAGTGTTTAAAAACAAAATGAAACATTTCCAGGGTACGGCTCCAGTGTGTCTGCTGAATACTGTTTGAGATTAACAGTGTGTCTTCTTTTTTGTGTGCACAATAGCTCCGTTTTGATTCTATTAGGCTTTGTCTATACTTATGGTGGCATGTGGAATACAGGCACTGCTCATGCTGGAACATGGCTCAATGAAAGGCAGGGTGTGTCCGCAATTCTTACTGCGTTGCGTAGCTACGCAGCTGAAGCAATGGAGTGTCTTTCCTCATTGCTTCCCCCCTGCCAGAGCTTTCAATATTGTCGGAGCTATAGGCTGCAGCGGAAAAGTCTCTGGCAGCAGGGAGGCAGCCGGACACTGTACTGCTTAAAAAATAGCAGCTTAGACATGGGAGGCACTGTTTGGTCACGTAAAGAGCACTGTAGGCTATACACACTGGGGGGAGGGGCGTGGAGATTCAGGCATACAGAGCACCCTACTCTACTCCACTTGCCCAAGCTGTGCCTCACCATTTACACAGCTGTTTATACATATGCTCACTTTGCCTGCAGTGTCTGTTCTTTACACACCACCAAAAGTGTAGACGTACCCTAGAGTCTCAATAATTCTGGAATGCAGCATGGAATAACAGGTAGAGCTCTAGACTGGATCAATGATCTGGATGCCAGATCAGAAGATCTGGATGCTTTTCCTGACTCTATGAGCCCACTGGGTAACACTGGGCAAGTGACTTCCTCTTCCTGTTCCTATATTCCCCCATGTGGAAAGTGAGGTGATTGAAGTCCTTTGTAAACTGCTTTGAGATTTACTGATGAAAAGAACCGTCTAAGAGCTAAGTATTATTGGCGCAAAATGAGGATAATATTTTCTTACCTCACTTCAGTGTTACAAAGATAAAATCTATCCACTATTGTGAGGTTCTGCAGAAATGAGTGCCTCATAAAATAGAAGCAAAGACATCCAAAATTAACCCTTTGAAAGTTTATATGAACAGGCATATAAGTTACAGTGTCAGAGTACGCTTGGGCATCTTTTGCATGTGACACTAGTGTGTCGACTATCCAATAAGCTTTTGTTTATTAGATAGTTGACTAGTCGCTTACATCCCTATTCTCCAATGTCTAAAAAAACCCAGCTCCCATGGAAAGTAGCTCAGGGTATGTCTACACTACAGCGCTAATTCGAACTAACTTAGTTAATTCGAACTAACGCATCTAGAACTAAAAACTAGTTCGAATTAGCATTTTGCTAATTCGAACTAGCATGTCCACGTTAAGTGGACCCTGAACAGGGCTTAAGGATGGCCGGAAGCAGTGCCGGCAGGGCATCAGAGGAGGACTTAGAGCGTGGAGATGCTGTCTCAGGCTAGCCGAGGGCTGTGCTTAAAGGGTCCCAACCCCCACCACGGACAGACAGTTCTCAGGGGTGCCCCGCTTGAAAACCAGTCCTGGCTTGGAGTGCCCGGAGTGCCCACACTGGGCACATCACACCACTCGGCCATCAGCCCGGCTGCACTTGCCGCAGGCTGCCATCTGGGGAGAGGGGGCAATTGGAGGGATGCAGGAGAGCTTCCACCCCCAGAAGCCCGCAGAGCCAGCCCAGTCCTCCCCATCGGGGGCTCATGCCCCATTCCTCCCTCATCTCCTTCCACTTACCCTTCCCTAGCCCCTTTTCTTGATGTACAAAATAAAGGACAATTGTGTTCAAAAATGGAATCTGTCTTTATTGAACAAAACTGGAGGAGACTGGGAAAAGGAGGTGGGAGAGGAGAAGAGGGAGGCTGGGAGAAGGGAGGGCAACTACAATGATCAGGGGTTGGGAACAGGTCCCATATGAAGAGAGGCTAAAGAGACTGGGACTTCTCAGCTTAGAAAAGAGGAGACGGAGGGGGGACAGGATAGAGGTCTCTAAAAGCAGGAGTTGGGTGGAGAGGGTGCATACAGAAAAGTTCTTCATTAGTTCCCATAAAGAAGGACTAGAGGACACCAAAGGAAAGGAATGGGTAGCAGGCTTCAAACTATTAACACAAAGTTGTTCCTCACAAAGCAAAGAGTCAACCTGTGAAACTCCTTGCTGCAGGAGGCTGTGAAGGCTAGAACTAGAACAGAGTTTAAAGGGAAGTGAGATCAAGTCATGGAGGTTGGGTCCATGGAGTGGTATTATCCAGGGGGTAGGAGTGGTGTCCCTGCCCAAAGTTTGTGGAAGGCTGGAGAGGGATGGCACGAGACAAATGGCTTGGTCACTGTCTCCGGTCCATCCCCTCCAGGGTCCCTAGGGTTGGCTGCTGTCGGCAGACAGGCTACTGGGCTAGATGGACCTTTGGTCTGACCCAGGACGGCCATTGTAAGCTCAGGGCTCAGGGTCGGGGGTCTCAGTGGACCACCTTGATTTTCATGCACTCCTGCTCCTGGGTGGCCAGGCTGGCAGCTCTCCTGCCCTAGACGGCCACCTTCCTGTGCCTAGTGCGGAGATCGTGGACAAGGTCCACGATGTTCGCACTAGCCCAGGCAGGTGCCCGCCTCTTGCGGTCCCAGGCAAGCTCCCGGGATGGCAGGTGCAGGGTCTGCTGGCTGGGTGCTGGCAGGCTTGCACCTGGCACGGGCACCGTAGCCAGCCCGTGCCCCTTTAAGGGGTCTGGGGCCGGGAGAGGGGCATAGAGTTTCCCTGGTGTTTTCCAGAGTGGCCACCAGGGAAACCTGGGAAGCCTTAGCCTCCCACTAGTTCGAATTAAGGGTCTACACAGCCCTTAATTCGAACTAGCTAGTTCAAACTAGGCTTAATCCTCGTAAAATGAGGTTTACCTAGTTTGAACTAAGCGCTCCGCTAGTTCGAATTAAATTCGAACTAGCGGAGCGCTAGTGTAGCGCCTATTAAAGTTAGTTCGAACTAACGTCTGTTAGTTCGAACTAACTGTGTAGTGTAGACATACCCTCAGAGTTCAGTCTGTACAAAATTTCGGCACGAATTGCAGTGTCAGCCTCTCTACATTCAAGGAGGGAAAGCAAAGAGGGGGGAGCAGGAGTCACTGCTGGGGGGAACCAGCTTAAAAGTAGGTTCCCTACAGCACCAGCTCCTCGGTGCTGCCTGACCTCATACCAGAGGCAGCAGTGCAGAATTGTAGGGAGCTCCCCGGGAGTGGGACCAGGAGAATACTGGCTACCAGCCTCGGCCCCCAGGGACTATCCAATAGTTATGTAACCAACACGAATTCATGAGGTTACACAACTATTCAATTACCCAATACCTAGCATCCCTAGAAGAATCACGCTAATTGAGAAAGATTACTAGACCTGTTTGGCTAAAATCAAAACAACATTCAGAGCACACAACTAAAACCAAGTAAGTTATTTTTCCCTCCCAGGTTCCCCTGGCTATAATTAGCATTGCCCATCTTCCCTAATAGAGGGTTAACATCATCACTTCCTGCTGCAAAGTGTTTTAGAGTGAGAGTCAGCAGCCAACTTTCTGCTCCTGGCTCAGCTTCTCCCAGCTCACACAGGGCACAAGGCCCTTAGAAAAGCAGCTGCCCTACCTGATTGCTCATGGAGTCTGACCCCAGGGACAGAATCTATTGGGTCAAACCCCAAAACTACCACACCCAGTTCCAGAAGCTTCTGGGTGTGGAGTGTTAAATTTGCCTAGCAACAATGACCCAGACTTAACTCGCTCATACCACCTTGCCCCCTCTTCCCCCTGCCCCTCCCACAGGTCTCCTAAAGATATATCTCCCTATCAGGTACATGGGTTACACTAGCAAGTTATAAACACAAATTAGCCCTCTATAATACCTTTAACAAGAACAACAGCACCCCTGACTATCACCTGCCTTGAAAGAAGACAGGAATGTCCATTTATTCAACTGCCCTCTCAGTTCAAGCAGGAACAGCAATGAAGCTATATCAATTTACATCAGCTGAGGATCTAGTGCTTTACACCAGTTTAATATACAAGATACTTGTATAAAAATGTCTTTAATCTGGGCTGTAGGTGTTTCCTGTGGTGCCTTTGAATTGCATCACTATCATACGGTACGTCTATACAGCAGCATTATTTCAGAGTAACTGATGTTATTCCTAAATAACATATTGCACGTCTATACTACAAGCCTTTATTTTGAAATAACGTCGAGCTGGAAGACTTCTAACTCCAACTCGTGGTAACCCTCATTTTACAAGGAATCAGGGAAGCTGAAGAAAGAATGCTCTTCCTTCGACTTCCTGCTGTATAGACAGCACCAAAAGCTGAATTAAGCTATTTCGACTTACGTTATGAAATTGACGTAGCCGAAGTTGCATAGCTTAATTCAGCTTTAATTCTGATGTGTAGACGTACCCATAGTGAACAGTTAAATCTAACCCTCTTCCCCTCAAACAAATAAAAAATCACATATCTTACTTATTGGCAGATTAGTCATCTAGGTTTTTTTTTCCCTTTTTACAGATATCATATATGAAAATAACAAAGTTCAACATCCTTAAAACACTATATAATATCGAGCTTTTCATAGATAACACTTATCAGCTGTGATCAACAGCTCCATTGTGCCAATAACTTTGATTCTCAGAGATTTGTTTACACAGAACAGCTCAATAGTTACTGGCAGAATCTCAAGTAACCCTTTCTTTTCTTCCCTCTTGCTAATGTAGGTTTATGAAATATTGAAAAGAACAACATGTACCAAAGCCAAATACAGCATGGGTAAGGAACTTGACTTAGGTTTGAGATCATCATTTTCAGGTGTCTAAAATGCTGCAAATTGCAACTGAAGGGATGGTTTGGGTGGGGTTTGTTTGTCTTTTTTTCTCCATTGTTTGATTTAAGTTCATTTAGTTTTGTTCTTGTTTTCTGAGCTTTGTTTGGTCACAAACATTTTTTGTCTCTAAAGATATAAAGCCATTACTGTCAAGGAATTTTATGATCAGATCTTTGTAAATTGTGAAGCAAGATGAATATTTTCACGTACAAAGAGATCATTCACAAAGAAACGGGATGGCAGCATAAAACACTACTAAGATACGGCCCAGGAACTAATAATGTGCAATCACTTCCTGATCACCAGGGGTTCAATCCTATCCATACTGAAGTCAATGAGAGTATTGCCACAGACTTCAGTAGCTGCAGATTCACAGTCTATATCCAGCCATATAAATCCAGTCTATATCAATAGTCACCTAAAATTATCACTGAAGGCTCTTTAAGGGCTTGTGTGATATGGTCTCAGTTGACAAGCTTTCAAAACTAGACCATAAATGGCATTTATTGGCATTCTTCAGTAACTCAGCAGGGAGGCCATGTACGGGAGCGGGCATGGGGACTACATTAATTTCTCATCCCTAGAAGACATGGTTGTCCCTCCAGTTCAGTGACAACGTGGTGGAGTAATATCAGGAAGTTTACACTACTGCTACCTATGAATGTAGGATTTTAGCCTTCAGAACTGATCCAACTGTTCAATTTACCAAACAAGCAACAATAAAAATCAGGTCACCCTGGTAAAGATCTGCTAACCATGTATTCCCTCTTCACCTGTTTTATAGTCTCTTTTACACTGCTTATGATACATAAGGATTCACTAAACTATAGCACTGAGGTGAAAAAATAGCTCATAATAATCCAGATCATGAGTGGCAAAACCTAAGTTTTTTTAAATCCAGTCATCCCCATATATGATATCCCATGGGGGGAAAAGAACTCAAATGGAAAAAATGTTCAATGGCCATTGGCAACAGTTAAAACATTCATTTGTCCACAGGTAGTTAAATACAGTACAGGTATGGGAACTTAACTTACAAGTAGCTTTGACTAAATATTGACAAAACTGATGTTAAGACGTCCATGAAATAATGGTGGTATGATTCAGCCAGAAGTGCTTTGTATACTCTGACTTTGCAATTTAACTCTCAACATACAGTGCACAGGTGGTGAGTCTTTATATGCCATAAGATTATTTTGGGTGCAGCCAGGTACTGGTCCTGTAATGTGGGAAATCCAAATTCAGGAGTGATCTCCAGTTTCCAAGCTATTGCTGGATCAGTTTCAGAGAAGAAATAACAAACTTGCACTCTGGCAGGAGGAAAGTCCCGTGGCTCACTGTGGAATCTTGCCTTCCAGCTGGCTGCTTGCTTGCGCTCCTGGTCAGAAACAGGGCCCACATTCACCGTTAATTAAATGAGGGGAAAGACCTTGTTAAGATTTTTGGGTCCCCCTTCTTCTGCCACCTTCACCAGATGGGGCACGGAAAGGCCACACAGGATGCATGAGTTGAAGAGATGTTTGGGCTGCATAATCAGTTGGGGTAAATCAGTGTTGTGCCATCTGACTTGGTATGTTTGGTAATTATATATTTAAAGAACGTTCTGGAACAGATTAGAGCAAATACTTGTAACACTGGGACATTTTAGAAGTGGTTTCCTCTGAACTTTGCCAAGTAGGAATAACAAGTAGTGTGCAGTGAACACTCCAGCTTTCTGATGTTTATAAGTGCAGACTTGTGAAACTGCAAATTATAATCCACATCTTTTAATGCCAATATGCAGCAGGTGGAGTGTTCAAATCTTCAGCAGTGCACTACTGCTTTGTAATATTCTGAAACTCTTATTAAACACATTGACCCAATATTCATCTAATGAGAATCAGCTTAGTTGGTGTAAATAAACATTGCTATACCGATTTCAATAGCGCTGAAGATGTGATCTTAAAAGTCAACATAGCAGAGTCACCCAACCTATCTTCCAGGGGTAACAAGACCCATTCAAAGACTTGTGAAACTCCATATTTGGAAGTAGCTATATTAATGCCAACAGCTATAATAAAGCACACAGTATCTAGAAATTATATACTATAGCCTCCAAGAATCTGTGTCCTGCTAAGCAGTCTTTGGAATTCTGTAGCAAGATGAGATTTCTAAGTGCATTCTTCACCCATTGCACAATTCCAACTATATATATATATATATATATATACATATACTTCTCCTGTTATGTCCTCACTTCTCTTAATTTATCCCAAAGTCGAAGAATGAGATTACTCTCCAGAAAGCAGAGAATAAACTCCACCCCACACACATTAGAGATGCAGCAGTAACTGCTTTAAGGCTCATACATGTAACTAATAGACAAATGTGTAAACAGGGAAAGGAGAGGGAAGACAGACGGACACTACCCTTTTAAATAAAAGATGGAAATGTGGTAAATATGGTAAGTATTATATCAAGGGCTTTGCAAAGGCTTTCCCTACAACTTCGCTAACCATTCTGAGTGTATGATGAGAGCATGTATATTAGATTGCCAACTTTGTATTTTAAAAAAATAAGGAATTATATTCCTAGCACCCCTGCCCTGCTGCCCCTCCAGATGATATGAGTATTAATACTGATACTATTAATACATTTGCCAGGGATATTTCTTGCTGCTTTTTGCAGCATTCAGAAGCTCCCATGTTGTACATAAATTTAAAAATAAGGAACATCGCTTGCAATAATGGACTGTTGGCAGCCTAGTATATATGTTCCTTTACACAGTCAATTCCAGCCATATTCTTCTTATGATCCAGCCTTTTGCTCTAAAATCTGCAGCCTTGCTCTTCAAATTGGACTGACTTTCCAGAGAATGTCATTTATTGTAATGACTGGTTTCAAGTCATTGTCTCCTAATTCTTCATTCTCAAATATATGACTTCCTTTTATTCTCTGCCGTTTTACATTTTCTAAAATGAATCCTATTTAATGATCTGTATGAATGAAAATGAAACTACATGGAGAGGAATTAGATGGCAGAAGATTTATTACCTAACCAAATGAGTGCTATTTTGAGGGAATACTTTAGAAAAGTTGGATGTAAACTTGAGACTGTCCAAATTTAAAATGGTACATTGCTAGCTATTCTGTCTTTGTCTTTCAAGGAATCACCAGTCTGCTTGCCAATGGAGTTTACAGTGCTGCATATCCTTTGCATGATGTAAGTGATCTTGGAATATATTTTATATTTTTACAATCTGACATGAACAAATCCTTAGTGTGTTATGTATTAATGGCATCGTCCCAAACATCTTTAGTGTTTCATGAGCTTAATATCCTGCTCTGCTTTTATAATGAGTTTCCACAACTTTTACAGTCTTTACTTGTCAGCTGTGTTGTCTTTTAATAATACTTGCTGAGTTAGTTCCCTTGGTCATCAAAAATGCCACTGTGATATAAAGTTAGTAAAGTATATTACTGTGGCTTGGCGAATTTAAATACTTTAGCTAGTCTTTGACTTTCTGCTCCCATGGACTCTGGCATCATGGGGAAACATATTAATATCTATGAGTTTAGGTAGCTATTTTCCTGGTCTAAATCTCCCTGGCATCCCTGTATATAAATAGCAAATGTCAGTGATTGTATGTATGATGAGTTGTGATTGGGGAAGGAAAAAATAATGACCTATTCTGAGGCTACATCTACACTACCACAGAAAGTTGACATAAGGTACACAACTCTAGATATGCAAATAACATAGCTGGGGTCAATGTACCTTAAGCTTTGTTACTTGAGGGGGGTTGACAGGAGAAACACTCTTATAGACTTCCCTTCCTTTTTTCATTGTAGGTAGAGTAAGACAGTTGATGAGAGAGTGATCTGTGGTCAATGTGGTAGGTTTTCACTAGACCCGTTAAATCAACTACTGGTAGATTTCAAAGCATCAATTTTCCCACAGTTGTGTAGTTTGAGCCTGAGTTCTACTTCACCTTAAACTCTAGCCTATGTTTCTAGTGTGTGATGTATTTCATGACACTGGCTATTTCCCAGAGCCTGTCTCTAACTAGTTCTTTAATTGTCCAAATACTTTTAATTTATAGTGTCAGTAGGGACTGGTAAAATCAGAAGACAATAAAGAATTGTATATGGAGTTTTTTACCCCTGGTGCACTGGCATGGATCTGTATCAGGCTAGTAGTGACTCAAAAATTTCATCCTCTGGCTTCATGGCCTTATAAAATGAGTTGGGGGTGGGGGGGAGGGGGATCACCGCCAATGACAAAGCAGACTGATAGGTATACCACAGTTAGCATTAACTGACATGCTCACCCAAAAGACTGAAAACTGAATGACTTTGAAACACTTACAGTCACTTCCTTCATGACTGTCAACAGCAGTGCTTGATGTCCCTGTTGTATCCATTCTATGAGGATCTTGGTGTGAAGCTGAAGTAACACGGTGGTGGAAAAGACCCTTTTGACCTCATACTTCTCTCATTTGCTGGAGAATTAAAACAAATGATACTTCATTGACCTGAATGGGTTTATCATTTGATTTTATATTGGTGTGAATAGATCAGAATCTGGCTTTTTTTGTTATCTGGCATATATCACAAGCATCTGCTATAGAAAGAAAATTTGTTGTTCAAAATTTTAAAGTTCTGCTTCATGTACATACTAAGGTTCTACTGTGCTGTATTAGACATGTAGACAGCTATCGATGCTACTTATGTGCATTTTGTTTCATAATTGTGTTCCATATCATGTTTAAAAATGGCTGCAAATCAAAGCTCCAGACCTAAATATTGCTGAGACAGTTTGGATATGGGTCAGCCTTCTAAGCTGGTCTCCTCTTTCTATAATAGATGACCTAAACCCCAAATATAACTCAGATGTAGGCCTGTCTCTATTCACATTCTTCCGCTTGACATTTTTAGGCCACCTTTATTACTTATTCGTTTCTTTTGCCCAGTGACTGCCTTTATTGCTTTTTCTTAATGTGCTTGATGACAGAAGACAAAGTGTGCCATGAGAAATGATCCCATATAATACAGTGTTATTTTACAAATTGCCTTTCTGTTTTTGATGCATTACGTGAATAGGCTATATGGTATGCGAGACTCATAACAGCTCTGGGTGTGAGTCGTTGGATGACGCAAATTTTCTTTTTTTAAAGGGTGACTACGAAGGTGAAAATGTTGAGCTGAATGACAGAAAAGTAAGTTGATCTATGAGATTCAGCAAGTTCTCGAGCGTCAGCCTCACATGTCACCTGCTGGGAATTGGACACAGGCCAACATTTCCCAGAAAGTATCATGGAAAGGCAACCGTGTCAAATAAAAGAAGTACTTTTAAATATTAAATTTACTCCATCATGGAAAGGCAACCATGTCAAATAGAAGAAGTACTTTAAATATTAAATTTATTCCAACATAAAATACAACATGGATGTGTATAAATTAACTTATATAATAACTGTGCATTTCACATCATCATCCGAAAAATGTCAGCATTTACATTCTAATTCCTCTTAAGGGTGCTGTGACATTACGCAGGGTACAATCTGGACTGTTGAACAGCCATGCCCCATCAATACTCCAACCAGGGATGCCTTTTACACTACTTTGCTGCAAGAACAGCCACTCCTGGTCTGCTCTCTCACACCTATACTATTACATAACTAGCTATACTGCCTAAGTGCTATGGCCAGTTCCCCATCAATTACACTGCAGGGCGACACTAACAAACTTCAGCTCCCAAATTTTCACCCAGAAATGTGCATCTTGTGTTGTCTAGGACAGAACTGGGCAGTACAAGTTCATATAAAGTAGATAATTTTGTTAATAGAAAAAGACATGCACAAATCCTGTTTTCCCCAATGAAGTTCAATGCAGACGCCCACTAATTTATGGAGGAAACAAGTAGACGTACTGCACATTAATTTTGAAATAAGCTATTCCGGAATAGTTATTCCAAAATAGCTTATTTCAAAATAGCACGTCTACACTGCAGGGAAGCCTCAAAATTAGTCCGAGGCAGTCTTCCCTAATGTATCAGAGGGGTAGCCGTGTTAGTCTGAACCTGCAAAAGTGGCGAGGAGTCCTGTGGCACCTTATAGACTAACTGAAGTGTAGGAGCATAAGCTTTCATGGGCAAAGACCCACTTCATCAGAGGCATGTGGGTATTTAACTGGGTAAACAATTAAACAGGGACACTCACCCCCCCACACACACACACACTCCTGCTGCAGCAGGATTGGAGTGCCCCCGAATGGGCCAGGCTGGAGCACCCTTCCCCCCATAGCAGGACTGGAGCAGTACCTTAATGGTGACAGGAAGGGGAGCTGCTCTAGTCCCAACTGATTAACTGTAACCCAAAAGCATCAGCTGGTAAGGGTGATGATTACTGGTTTACTATTCACATTCCTAGTCAATATGCAGCACATTCCTAGTCAAAATGCAGCAGGTGTGTGTGTGTGGGGGGGGGGGTGTCCCTGTTTAATTGTTTACCCAGTTAAATACCCACGTGCATCTGACGAAGTGGGTCTTTGCCCACGAAAGCTTATGCTCCTACACTTCAGTTAGTCTATAAGGTGCCACAGGACTCCTCGCCGCTTTCCCTAATGTAGATGTGCTATCTCGATTTAGAGCCCCAAAAGGCACTGGGGAGGAGTAACTTAGAATGGCTCTGCTGAGGGGCTATTTCGAAATAGCAGAAGTGGAGCATCTACACACGGTTTATTTTGAAATAGTTTTTTCAGAATAGGCACTATTCTTTGTAGAGCGTGGTTTATAGATTTCAGCATAAACCACCTGTTATTTCAATATTACTTTGAAATAATGGAATGGTTGGGTAGACTCTCGCATAGTTATTTCAGGATAATGGCTGTTATTCCAAAATAACTTTGCTGTGTAGACATACCCCGAAGTATTCATCCTCTGATGTGAGGTGCTTCAGACTGGCTGGGACTGACTATGTTTCAAGACACTTTAAGTGACATTAAATGACCAATAGTCACACTTTTTGTTTTCTGTTTTTAAATATAATATTTTTAAAGAAAGAATGAGAAAGCATGAACAAGAAGGAAGGTTATAAATTAGGCATAATAAACTACAGAAGAGCAGTTGCACCATATATGTAGTACACATGTAGTGTTCTGTAAGCATAATCAAATTAATTCTTATAACACTTCCACGAAGAGGAGTTTCCATTTTCCAGAAAGAGAAAGGGTGACGAAGAGGGTAAGGCCAAAGTTTTCAAAAGAGAACACTAAGCTTGGAGGGAGAGGGCTCATTTATTGGGTCTCAAAACAGCTTGGGCCTTATTTTTCAGAATTGCTGCATACCCACAACTCCAAATGAAGTCAGTGGGAAGTGCAGGTGGTCAGCATATCTGAAAATCAGGCAAAATTCATCTCATGTTGAGCACCCAAAGTCAGAGGCACTTTGGGGCTTATCAAAGACCATGAAGCATTGTCATTGGCAGAGTCAGGAGTTGCAGCCAAATTTCTGATTTGTGACTAGCCCTCTGCACTTTGCTGTCTTCTGTTTTATACTGAAGTTAAAAATATTGTGTCTGTGTAATTGCCTTATTGAAAAACAAGTTATTCAAACAAACAAAAAAGCAAAAGACTAAATTGCTTCAAAGTTTTGGATTATCTTTTTGACCAGTGCCTTTCCAAGACTCACAAGTTCACTCATTCCACCACTTCAGAAATATAAATAGTCACTGTATGCTGACTTTCAGTGCCTTCAAATAGTTCTTTGGCAACGGTCATGGTTCTTAATACTTGCTCTTAAAACTTTCTAGACTCTAATTTAATAGTTGCCCAGGTCTTACATCTTATCACAAAACCAGACATAGCACTGAAATAAATATTTAGCACCATTGCAAAGATACTTCATAATCGTTGATTTGAAGCTGCACTCTGAATATCAAGCAGCTAAACAGCAGGATAGGTGTAATTGTTTATCTGAACTACAAATATTAATCTGCAGGTTTGAAGTGTCCTCCAAAACTGAAAAAATTGCATTGATGCAAAATCTCTTTAATTCAGCATCTTTCTGATAATTTTTAAAAAAACTGTACTAACCATACAGACATATGGGCCTACCTTTGCAAGAGGTTCCAGTGATTTTGGGTTCCCAACTCAAGACACCTGAAAGGGGCTTGATTTTTATAAAGTACTGAGCACCTGCCCAATCAAATCAGGTCATTTTTATAATGTTGCAATTTTGACACCTGATATGAAGATGCCCAAAATGACAGTTCTTACTTTTTGAGCTCAAAGTAATAAATATTGATTGACTTGGGTTGCAGAGAGGAAAATATGCAAGCCACTTAGTATTTACTGACAACACATCTTTTATTATAAATAAAAATGCAATTATTCTGAGTGACTTGAACACATTTAGAGAGCGGGAAAATATATCAGGCAAGCTTTGAAGGCTTTAGTCATTCTTCAAGAAAACAGCAAAATTGCTCTACAGATAATGTCACCTCTATGATTTCCTTTGCTAAACATAGGAACATGAGGTTCAGTTAGATTGCCAATGTGGCGTCTGTTTGTTTGTTTATTGATTGATTTATATTTCACGGTAGAATTGTAAGCATCTGAGATATTTGCTTTCACCTCATCAAGATATAAATAAACTAATGATTTTAGGAAACATCAACCTGTTACTACCTATTCTTGTATGAATTGGTTTATCTGTGCCTAAAGGTAATACATTTAAAACTCCTTGTGTCTAAAATCTATATAAGATAAAAGCCTTTTATTTAATTAATTATTTAACAATTAGGCAATGCTAGTTTTTATGACTTAATTATTTTGCATCTATGAATCAATTGAAATAAAACTCTACAGGAAATATCACACTCTTTGGTTTTGTAAATAGGCCAGTATTCACATCCCCAGTCTCAGCCTCACACAGGTGATTTAATATTCCACTTACTGTTTTTTAACTGTTAATTCAGAGAGAGGTTTTAACTTTAAGCCCAGCTTTAGGTAAAAGTAATGTATAAGCTGCACCATCCAGGTGAATAGCCATGATTGGCATTGACACACAGAGGCACACCTCCAAATCAAATCCTGCCATTCTCTCCCTGTGCTGCAGGTTAGGTTGGTAATTTTCTGTTGGCCTGTACCCCCATTCCAGCCAGAGGTAGAGTGATAGTGGGTCTGGGCTTGGCCCACATTCCTGTCCATTCACCTCCCAGGTGCTCTGGTAGTTGGAAATAAATGAGCATACAGCACTGGCTTATTTTCTCATGTCTAGAACCAAAGTGCAACTATCCTGTGCAGGGATGTAAGGGAGTTCTTACTCCATTAAATGGAAATGTAGTCAATCACAGTGTAGCTCTCATTTTTCCTGGTTCATTTACCTGATTTCCTTCTCAGATTCTATATTTTTAAAGTATACTATGAGTGGGATTTCTAAAAGTCCGTAAGTAAAACAGGAGCACAAGCCCTACTGAAAGTCAATGGCATTTGTAGTCTCTTAAGTACCACCCATCCTATGGTCATATTTGCAGTTTGGGGGCTGCCTTCTTTCATTGATTTTTTTTCCCCACAAAATTGCCATTGCCTTGAATGAAGTTTGCACGTGCAGAATGAAAGCAGGTTGTGGTCCTCAAGAGTTTAAGTACAGGTCAGGCGGGTTGAAAAACTTCTATCATAACTGTTTTTCAGCAGAATATTAAGGCTTCTAATTCCATGAACATTTCCATAAAAAGTATTAGCCTTCCACAGAAACGGTCAGCATTTTGGCACCAAAACATTTTTGGATAAAAACCAAAAGCCTTTTTCATTTTTAGCTTTTTGACAAAAAATCAAAATATTCCATCGGGAAAAAATAATTTCCCCCAACATTAGAGTGAATGTATGTACACATACACTATATTGGCAAACATCTTCCCCATTCAAAAGCTGCTGCTTAGATTGCACTTACTTCATGAGAACACAGCACAATGTGCAATTCCTACTCACACAAGTAATACCATTGAGGTCAATTGGATTACCCAGAATGTGAGAGAGGATGGTACAGTCTAGCCCTATATAAACTAAGTAGCACATGCTGGTCCTTCACTCTTAACAATGAGTTCAAAATAGTTTAAATGGTATTGACACAAATGTTATCCAGGTGTTTGGGAATCTTCCCATCCCTATTAATCAGTTTGGGTTTTCATAATAAACTCTGAGGACATACGTCTATAATAGAGAGTAGCAAATATTAAAAGTAGTTGCTACTGCAAATAAATCTGCCCTTTATTACTGACAACAGTTAAAATATGTGTATGCAGAGATAGGTAGATATGTACGTATGGAGTGGAAATCTATCAACTAACTCACTTGGCTACACTCTAAAGCAGGTAGATACTGAACTAGTTTAAATTAAAAACAAAAGAGGAGAAGGATGCAGCTAGCAACAACTTTTAAAAGAACTGTACTTATTTCAGAATATGAAAATACTTGCTGATTAAATTAATCTGATTCTGATTCCCTGTTGATGTATGTTGGGTTTTTTTTCTCACCAAAGATTACAGTTAAATAAACCTATTCATAGCAATCAACTCATGCATTTAAATTTGAGATATTATACCATTGCCAAGGGATTTAATTCAGAAAGTGGTTACAATAAGAACAAACAGACCTATTCATCACTAGGGTTTGCATGGATTAATGATTGCTATATTGTTTGTATTAAATTAAAAAGAAAAAGAAACTAGAGACACAATTGATGTATGGGACTTCACAGGTATATCATGAGAGCTGCTTTATTCTTTCTGGTTATGTGTGAAGAACTTGTACAGAAATCAGTGAAATTTTTGTACTAAAACTGATACTCTGTGGCAAGATAATATACCTTAAAATGTGCTGAATGGCAAGATGGATGTTAAATTGTCAATTTAATACCTAGGAATGCCTCCTTGTTCTCTCCAGAATTGTACTGGGTCAGAAAGAATCAAATCCTAGAAGCATAGTTTTGTTTACAATGTAAATTATGCAGTAAATTGAGTGCTTTCAGATTAATCTAGTTTTGTGAGTATGTAATTTCATGCTGTGAGCCATTAATGGTGACATTTATTTTCTTTGGCCCAAATTCTAACTGAAAATAATGATGAGATCATTGCGTTCTTCTTAAGATCTTAAATGCACTTTTCCTGGACACCTCAATACACTTCCTCATGACAAATACAAAATATCAGTGCAGCAACAGCAAACTAGTTTATTCCAGTTTTGTATCTTTCTAATAACTCCGAGAACAATCATCTTTCAAATCCCCATCCATTCTGCTAAAGACTTGACTGATGTATGATTTGCAACTATCAAGAAAATCAGGGTTTTCCTCCCCCCTACGTCTGTCCATTAGTCCTGTGGTTGGAGAGCTTTTAATGCAGTAGAATTCATCATTGTAGCATGCCATGTGCCAAACCATTAACCTTGTTTTCGATACTTAATGCATACGCATGTATTGGTCGACTGCAGTATGTGCATCCACAAAAAGAGTGACACCAGAGCACACTTTGAACTATGCAATGAGTTGAAACAAAAGGAGAAATAACTCTTTAAGTGATGCTTTAGTTTTAACTTTCAATTGTGATTTTATTTTACAGCTTCTGTGTGAAGAATGGGCAAGCTATGGAGTTTTTTATAAATACCAGCCAATTGACCTGGTGAGGTAAGGATAATTCCAAACGTCTTGTTTCCATGCAGAATTTTAAAAGTTTCATAAAGCTGATTCTTTGTTACAGATACAGGGCCTGATTCTCTCCCTTTATTCTACTAGTTTCCCAGGCTGTCGGAGTCCTTTTTGGAGGATGATCTAGGGAGACACAAACCTTCTATGGGCCTGGAGCCCTTGATGACGCTCAAAGAATGGGACAGAGCTGGCTAGGGATGGGTCAGAGCCCAGGCACCCAGGAGACATGCTGATTCCCTGGTTAGACGAGGAAAGATCCCATCCTTCTGTAGAAGCACTGTGGCAAGATATTGATAGTACCTAGATACTTAGAATCCTAGAACTGGAAGCGACCTCGAGAGGTCATCGAGTCCAGTCCCCTGCCCTCACGGCAGGACCAAGCACTGTCTAGATCATCCCTGACAGATGCCTATCTAACCTGCTCTTAAATATCTCTAGTGATGGAGAGTCCACAACCTCCCTAGGTAATTTATTCCAGTGTTTAACCACCCTAACAGTTAAGAAGTTTTTCCTAATGTCGAACCTAAACCTCCCTTGCTGCAATTTAAGCCCATTGCTTCTTGTCCTATCATCAGAGACCAAGGAGAACAATTTTTCTCTCTCCTCTTTGTAACACCCTTTTAGATACTTGAAAAACCCTCTCAGTCTTCTCTTTTTGAAACTAAACAAGCCCAATTCTTTCAGTCTTCCTTCATACTTGTGCTTAGTTGTTACATAAATCATTAGATTTACATCGCATGAAAACCAGAAAGTGGTGGGTCCAGATGAAAAACAGACATTTAATATATTTACAGCATCCCCTTCAGGTAACTTAAACCAGAAGATGCATTTGTGTTTGCAGTTAAGTTTCATTTAAAGTTCCAAAGAGACCAGAGACAAGGCTTTTTTCCCCCTACATTTCCACTTCACTCTGGCTATGTCTAGACTGCAGGATTCTTTCGAAAGAGCCTCTTTCGAAAGATCGCGTCTAGACTGCAGGCGGATCTTTCGAAAGAGAAATCCGCTTTTTCGAAAGAGAGCACCCAGCGAGTCTGGATGCTCTCTTTCGAAGACGGCCTCTTTACATTGAAGAACGCCTTCTTTCAAAAGAGGAGCTTTCGAAAGAAGGCGTTCTTCCTCGTGAAATGAGGTTTACCGCCATCGAAAGAAAAGCCGCGTTCTTTCGAAATAATTTCGAAAGAATGCGGCTTGAGTCTGGACGCAGGGGAAGTTTTTTCAGGAAAAGGCTACTTTTCCCGAAAAAAACCCTGAGTCTGGACACGGCCTCTCACTCAGATTGACCATGCATTTTCAGTACACTCAATGAGAATTTATGGTGCAAAAATGAATGCAAGACTTTGACTTTTTTTTACTTTTATTGAGGTTGTGTGTGTTTGTTGTCAAGTATCAGAGGGGTATCTGTGTTAGTCTGGATCTGCAAAAGCGACAAGGATTCCTGTAGCACCTTATAGACTGACAGATGCATTGGAGCATAAGCTTTCGAGGGCAAAGACCCACTTTGTCAGATACTTGTCACATGCATCTGACAAAGTGGGTCTTTGCCCACGAAAGTTTATGCTCCAATGCATCTGTTAGTCTATAAGGTACTACAGGAATCCTTGTCGCGTCTGTTGTTATTGAGATTCAGAGTCCATACAGAAAAAGGCAGAATACTCGTTTGGGGGATTTGATCATGGTAAATCCAAGGACATCAGTTTAGACACGTACAAGAGCAAAATAATTTGGCTAGTAGGGGTAACTGACTGTCTTGGTCCTTCCATCACTGGATTCATTCCAAGTGACTTGCAAAAAGGAATCGGTCCAAGGAGAAGTGCAATCCAGATAGCCAAGAGTTTATTTTGTCCTTCGAGCTCAATACTGTTCTGATTCATAATTTTTAGCCAGGATGTATTTTAAGATATAGTAAATATTTCATTTTTTTCTTTAATGTATTTCAGAAAATACTTTGGAGAGAAGATTGGGCTGTATTTTGCCTGGCTGGGAGTTTATACTCAAATGCTCATTCCAGCTTCCATTGTTGGAGTGATTGTGTTTCTGTATGGCTGTGCAACCGTGAATGATAACATACCAAGGTAAAAAAAAAAACCAAATGTTCACTCTTTTTCTTTACAAATCCAAACAGCATTCAAAATCTAGGCTGTTAGAGATGCATGGCACCAATCATTTATTCAAGCATTATGCTGGCACTGAGTCAGGTTGGGTCAATGAAATCTTCAGCTTTACCTGGTACCATGCCATCAGCTGGAATACTGGGCCATAGCCCCTTTTATATCACTGATTCAATGTGATAGAATTATTAGAGCTTCATAAACACAGATCCTAGAGCCTCTTCCATGCCTTTTACTAGCCTGCCCCCATAAAGTTCATTCATATCAATTTTTGTATAGAAACAGTTCATATTGAATAGAGTTAAAAATGTTCTTGAGTCTGCAAAAATAAGATTTACAACATGAGTTTAAAGGAACTTGATTTATTCAGTTTATCAAAGAGAAGTGTGGAAGGTAACTCAGGGTGTGTCTAGACTACATGCCTCCTTCGACGGAGGCATGTAGATTAGCCAGATCGGAAGAGGGAAATGAAGCCGCGATTAAAATAATCGCGGCTTCATTTAAATTTAAATGGCTGCCCCGATCTGCCGATCAGCTGTTTGTCGGCAGATCGGGGGAGTCTGGACGCGATGCCCCGACAAAGAAGCCTTTCTTCATCGACACAGGTAAACCTGGTTTCACGAGGCTTACCTGTGTCGATGAAGAAAGGCTTCTTTGTCGGGGCATCGCGTCCAGACTCTCCCGATCTGCCGACAAACAGCTGATCGGCAGATCGGGGCAGCCATTTAAATTTAAATGAAGCCGCAATTATTTTAATCGCGGCTTCATTTCCCTCTTCCGATCTGGCTAATCTACATGCCTCCGTCGAAGGAGGCATGTAGTCTAGACACACCCTCAGTGTATACAAGTATTTAGCCATGGGAAAGGAATCTAATAGAGGGTTTTTTTTCTTCTTTGTGACAAAGGTAAAACAAGAGCCAATGGCTAGAAGTTGAATGTAGGTAAAATCAGCTTTGAAATAAGATGCAATTTCCTAGCAGGGAGGATGATTAAACTTTGAACAGCTTATATGGGGAGGTGGTGGGCTCCTTGACTGGAATCTCTAAAATGATGTTAAATATCTCTCTGCAAGATATGCTTTAATTCAGCTTTTGGGAAAAATTCTGTCTGTGTGTCCAGGAAGTCTCATGGGAGGGTCATAATGGTCTCTTATGGCCTTAAAATCTATATATCCTCCTATTCATTCCATCCCTTCATAGGCTTTGGAGAGAATAGGAAGCTCTGCATTTCCCTCACTATGATCAAAACACTTGCAGCTCTGCTTCCATTGAATTATTATGATAAAATCTAATGCTTCAGGCTGTCTCCTGCAAGGATCAGGAAGGATCTTTTACTCCAAAGCACAACTGGCCAGATGTATTTGGGATGCAAGACAGAATAGCCATTTTCCTCTGCAGAATCAGGAAGTGACTGCAGTTGGATTTAGGACATCAGATAGGGTGGATTAATACTCTGAATCAGTGTTTCTAAAAATGTTCTGTGAGCCTGTTTTGGGAAAGCCAATAATGGGCTTGCACTTCTTTGTTTAACTAAAGTAGTGTTTCTTAAACTGTGTTCTGCGGCACATCGATGTGCCACGAGGCAGTCAGAGGTGTGCCACAGAGAACAACAGAGTTCAAAATGGCCACCCTTAAAGGGGCAGGTGACCCTTTTTTTCTCAATAACTTTTCCCTCAACCCTTTCTTTCTTATTTATTTATTTATTTATTTATTTTGGTCAATAACTTTTCCCGCCCCCCCCCCCACCCTTTTTTTTTTCTCTTCTCAACAAAGAATCTTTGGTGTTGCTCATAAAAAAAAAATATTGTTTACTGTTCCTCGGTCTTAAAAAGTTTAAGAAACACTGACCTAAAGGGTCCAAAAGCCTGTTTTCTTTTAATGCTGGAGCTGTGCAAAAGGTTAGAAGCAGGTCTCAGGACTGAGCCCACTATATCCAACATTTTATGTTATCATTATTCAACCATCTTAATCATCTAATGGGAATTTATTTATTTATGTATTTTATTTTATTTGATGCTGTGCTGGAAGTGTGCATGACAATATAGGTATTCACAGTATTCATCTAAGAGTTTGTTCTCTACAGTAGAAAGATAAAACATGTACAGAATAAACTGTGTTCTCAGAAAATAGAATCTGGAGATAACATGCAGACAAAATAGAAGGTCACAGTTCACCTTTTGATGAGTCAGCACTTGCTTAGTTTTTTTGAGTTTTTTTTGTTTTTTTGTTTTTTTGAGTTTTTTGAGTTTTTTTTTATACACCTAAATATCCAGACATGTGGGAAAATAATCCAGTCTGGTCAGCTGATGAGATGTGTGCTAAAATAATTTATTATATCTCACAAGTTGCTAGCAACTTTTCTGTCCTTTTCATAACTGTAGATCAGGTCATTATATAAAAGAACATTTTAAAAAAATCTAATCAGAATACAGATAGTGAATAGCAGCCACTGTAAATACAAAAACAACTGAAAAATACATAGGTTGAAACTAAATAATCTGGTGAAATTAGTAAAATCCAGCTGGGTGGTTTTTAACTATACTATGTAGTTATTTATTATACATTTCCAAAAAAGGCCTCTAATTTTGCATGCCCAGTTTTGCTTCCATAGTCTGTTTCATGTGCAATTGACACACTATAGGTATCACCCAGGAACAATTATATCTGTGCTCACAAATCATACAATGGATGGCTAGGGCAGATTTTGTGGCCTGATAGCGTTCACCCCTCCTGTTGGTGGGCTTAGCAACCAGCATAGGAGCTCCTCTCATACCTCTTATCAGCCCCTAACATACAGTGGTTTTTATGTAGAAGATATAATGGGCTCCTTTTTATGCCCCAGCTGCTAGAGTAATTGCTGGAAACCTTAGGCAGTCATGCTTGAAGTAGAGCAGTCCCCATATTACTGTACTTAGTGTTCAGCACAAGACATTGTTAAAATAAATGTTGCCTATCATTTTACCAGTCCTGTCCCTAGTTTAGCTCATCGGGATTAAATAATTTAGTTCCAAAATATCACATTAGAATACTACTGATGGTACCTGCAATTGATTGTAGATGCAAAATTAGCATTTCAACTGAGATGACTTAGAAAATGCAGTGCTAAGATCAATGATGGCAGTAGTGGGTTAATGACAATTCCAAGCTGCTCTTTCTCATACCACACAGAAAACTTTATAGCAGACTGCCAAGACAGTTTCTTTTCCCCAATTAACTGAAATGCTGTTCAAAGCCAAAAACATTGGATCACTTTCATTTAATGCACATTGTTACCTTGATCTGAGGTCACATATTCCCGACAGTGTAGTTCCAGTGACAAGGCTAAGTAAGGAGGTAGTCTTGAGGACAATAGAAAGGAAGAACAGTTTTGATTAAACTGTTCAAATGATTAAAGTACTGGATTGGGCTTTGGGAAATTGGAGTTCAATTTCCAAGTCTGCTACAGACACACCCTTTCTCATCTTCATTTCCCAAAGTATCAAATGGGGTTAATGACACTTATTTTTCTCCTAGCCTTGGTCTGCATTTATTTACATTACAAGCACTTCAGAACAGGCTTTCTGTCACTTTGTGTTTATACAGTGATTAGCATAGAGCCTGATTCATTTCCTCTTGATAGCAACAAAGAGATTCCTGTTGAATGGAAATTGTAGCAGGACTCTTGATTTTAAGGCCTTCCATAATACAAAATAAGTAACCATACTAACAAGAAGTTTAGAGGTGAGAAGAAATCTGAGGGGAATGTTTGGTAGCCTGACAGTTTGAATGTGCATTCAGTGACCGGAAAGATAAATGTCATAGCCGAAGAAATGACCTGTGCGTGGAAGATGAAATGTATTGACCTTACTCTTTGCATTTGCTTGTTGCTTTCTCACAGTAAGGAGATGTGTGACGAGAGAAACAATATCACCATGTGTCCTTTATGTGACAAAACGTGCAGTTACTGGAACATGAGCTCTGCCTGTGCCACTGCTCGAGCAAGTCACCTGTTTGATAACCCAGCAACTGTCTTCTTCTCTGTCTTCATGGCACTGTGGGGTAAGAAATGTATGGCCTTGACATGGAGTTTTTAATTCCCTTAAATACAGGAGATGTTTAAAAAGCTAAACCAGTATTTTTATGCTTGGACAGTTAATTATGTCAAGTCCTCACCAAGCCCCTCCCTCTCCCTCTTGCCAATGAAACTGTCATCCTAAATTTATATTCTGGACTGAAGGTTAAAATTCAGAAGGTTGCTTAGATGAATATAAAATGCAATTGTTAAGCATATGTCATAAAATTGCTGCCTGGTATGTCTAGATTTCATTAAGGGAATTGCATCGCTTGCCAACAAAGCCTGTTTGCACAGACCGCTTCCAAATTAGAACACTGCTGCAGAGATGTATAGCGTATGTGGGGCAGCAAGAGGAAAGGGGAGCATAATGAGCATTTGAGTCTCAGAAGAAAACATGGCTGAGTCTTGCTGTGCACATAAGTGTGATTAAGCTTATCTGGAAAGGCATGAATCATATGTGCAAGAAGTAGCAGTGTGGTTTTGGGCCTCACACTCTTGTTCCCCAGGGTTCCAGCTGCTGGCCCCATGCCCCTGCTGGCCTGCTGCTGCCTGAAGACTGCACTGCCAGTCCCAGGGCCTTCTTGGCCACCAGTCCTGCACCTCTGGGCTTCGCTGCCAGCATACGGGTCCCACCCAGGTGCCAGCCCTATATGCAGGATCAGGTTGTCAAGCCAGGATGCCACCAACACTAGAGTCCTGGCTGCTAATCATAGCTCTGCAGGAGGGTATAGACCAGAGTATAGTGGGGTGCAGCTCAGCACCCCTACTCCAAAAATTGTTCCAGCACCAGTGGTAAAGACAAGTCCATGTGCTGCACTCTAATTATTTTTCAAATGCTGAGTCCCCCTGAACTTTTGAGTAAGTTTCTCTGCTTCAATTTCCACTTGTAAAATTGAGTTAATAATATTAGCTGCCCTATGAAAGTGTTGTGAGAATAAATTAGATAAAGTTTATAAAGTGGTTGGATGCACTATGTAAGAGCTAAGCATTATTACTGTTGCCTCAGCTAGATTTCCTAGTAGGGACAGTAGCCCAGATGGTGTCAGAAAACCTCTACATGGGAGATTTCTGTTGAAGAGAGATTTGGTGCAGAGGTTACACAAGGACTTATTCCTTTAGGATAGAGAACTCAGTTAGTCAAGATCAATGCCACCAATGGGAAGCACAAAGCAATAGTTTCCTTTTAGCTGGTTTGGTGAGCAAAGAGAACTCCAATTTCTAGCATTACTAATCTTTTGGTGAGTAATGTTTTCACATGGGGAGGGGGAAAGTGATGTAAGGCCCTCTTGCTTATGCAACCATCACACTGATCCTTCATTAGGGGGAAGTGGTAAGTTAAGTGGTAACCATACTCTCTACAAATCAGGGTGTTTCCATTAGGAGAGTTGATGACAGATGGTCTGGAGCCACTTGAATAGAGAACTAATACATAGGAACCTCGATCAAAGGGAGAACAGACAAAGGCTAGCTGCTCTTCTAGCCTACAAGCTGCATTTCAGCCTTATAGCCTGCCTGTAGCTTGGGGGTGTGGATTCATTCCCACCATCTACCATATCGAATAGCCATGAATTCATTAGTACATCACTAAAAGCAGCACAAGGAGATCTTTGCCCGTGCGAGCTTTTATATATGAGTAGTGATTTCAATTTTTAATACTGTAGCTCATTTATTTCTGGAAATTCAGCCCTAGTTTCCATTTACTGTGATAAATAGGGAACCACTTTTTTATTAGCAGTTATTTAAGGTGAGGCTAGTGTATTCTTTGAAATCAAGAGCTTTGATTTCCTGACCACAAGCATCAATTTATAGTAACTGCAATACCATCATCTGTGATAGAGTATTCTATTCGATATAAGGTAAGGTGAGGAGAAGTGGTCACTATTACATGGTCCAGCTGAGAGTTAGGTTTAAAATACTCTCAACAAATAGGCATAATGTGATAATCAACAGGAAATCTGTCTGCAAAATCTGTGGAGAGGAGCGATCTGTTATCTTGAACAACATCTTGTCATGTTACACATGTTGAGAAATGTGATATAACCTGCAGCAGCATGCCAACCCATGTCAGAGTCTTTAAATAGTCTGATTCTGTCATGTGAGTAATCAAATATCTACTCTCTCTCTCACACACACACACGCTCCAACTCCCCCCTTCCCCCGCACACATCATGAGTTGACAGGTACTCCTGTTGGTCTTGTCAGATGTATCATGACATGGAAGATTTCCTGGGTTCCATTCCTTAATGGTCCCTGCCACCCATTTTTGATGATTGGAGGGACAATCTCTATTATTATGCAAAGTCAAAGTAAACAAACAATTTGAGGAGTATCTGTGAGAGCAAAACACCTCCCCCCAGAACTGCTTGTGTATCTGGATACTTATATATTTTCCATCACCAGAGCACCTGAAAGCCTCACAGACATTTATGAGGTTATTCTTTGGAGAAGGAAACTAGTGACATTATTTCACAATGAAGAGCTGAAAGGTACTTAAGCTGATGTCCAACTTAAACACTTGATATTTTCCATTAACATTAATAGTATTTCTTACAGGCTTAAGTACCTCAAAGCAAGGCCTTAGGCCTGGATACAGAAAGGTACATAGGCACCTAACGGCCAGAATTAGGCATCTCTGTGCCATTTTTAGATGCCACCATGATCCACAGAACTCCTGCTCAGCTGCCTACGTTTTTCAGAGTAAACCTATGTTAACATGAGTGCCAGTGTCAGCAAAACTTATGCTGCTCTGGGGTGTAACTGTTCCACATCCTGAGTGACACAAGTGACACCAACATAAATTTTCATGTGCACAGGGCTGTGTTGGCAGGAGAAATTCTCCTACTGGCAGAGTTACTCGCTGAGGTCTTTTTTATGCCATTGGGAAAGCTCTTTTTAAGTCCGTTGGCACAGAAGAAGGGATGGGCCTCGGGACATCCTTCTTTTCAACACATCCCCTTGGCTCCCTGCCTAGGTGCCTGGCTTTTTATGGTTCACATTCTCAGGCATCTCTGCCTCCCCATTCATTGGGTAGGAAGCTAGGCACCTCATTCAGGTTTGGTGGGTTGCAGTGTTGTTCCTGCGATTATCTGGCTGCAAGAAACTTTGGTGTATGTGGATCTAAGTGACTTGCACAAGATGACACTGGAAGAATCTGGAAGGCTGGGAATAGAGCTGTGATAACCTGAGTCACAAGTTAAGACTTCCCCTCACACATGACCTGCTTGCCTGAGACCTACAAAATTGTTCCATATATGTTACCAGATGGGGGAGGAGAGCAAAAGGGGCAATTGCCCCAGGGTCTGGCAATTCAAAGGGGTCCAGGATTCCCTTAAATCACTGCTGGAGAACACTGCAAACTCTACCCAGCTCTGAGGCCTGGGGTTGTGCCCAGCACTGCAGTCAGGGCAACACTGAGGCCTGGCTGCCCTGGCCCAGCCCCTTCTACCTGTGGCCCCTTCCTACCTCCTCTCCCTCACACACACATCTTGTCCTGGGGCCTACCAATGCTGTCGGCCCCCCCATCTGCCACTATTAGTTATCAGTAAAGTAAAGATTTTGTCACAATTCTTCTTGGTGAAAGTCAGGATCAGGGTCATGGACAATGAACAAAAATTCACAGAAGCTCATGACCTGTCCCCGTCTTTTACTAAAAAGAACTGTGATAAAATGGGGCTGATCCATGCCCTGTTGAGAGGAGGCGGGGATCCAGCACCTAGTGCCCAGGGCAGCAGTCACCTCTTCCTCCAATCCCAGCACCCAGGCCAGCTGACTGCTCTGGGAGCTCCAGGTATCCCCACCATCTGCAGAAGCTGAGAGCTGTATGAGCACTTGCAGTAGCTTGAGTGCCAGATCCCTCATTACCTATTACTGCTGCTGTGAGCTGTGAGGGTCTCTCCATCACCTGCAGTGACTCAGAGATCTGGAATTTCCCTGCTGCCCTTGACAGCTAGGGGCAGAGAGGATCCCCACTACTCACAGTAGCCAGGAGCTCTGCAACTGGCAAAGGAGGTCCCCTATGCTATGGCTCAAGATGCAGATATCTGGGAGCTGCAGGGTCACCCATCACTTAAATTATCAGTCTGACATTGATTTTTCTGTCCCCTAAAAATAAGGCCTGAATTTGTGTGGCGTGAAACTTAATCCAGAATTCCTCAAAATTCAGCTCAAATAACGATCTAGAAAGCAATCTACCAGAACTTTTGAGCTCAGTATGTGTTTGAGCACAGATGAAATGTGGCAATGCATGCATGTTTGGCAGAAAGTCACTCTTTCCTTGCCACAGCTTTGAACCTGGCACGCTCACTCGGTGCTTTTCAGATGAGTTAACAGATGGCTATGTTTCAGTTGTAATATTTTCATTTTTCTAAGTTAATGTTGTAAAATAATTTCTGGTAGCAGCACAAAACAATGTGTCTTTCATTTTCTCAGTGTGTGTGGAAACTACAGACCACAGTATAAGAACTCCCAGGGGCACAGAGAAGGGGCAGGGATTCAAGGATTATATCATAGACTGTTTTAAGATATAATTATGATGTTACCGATTTACAGGAAGCACAAGAGTTATAAAGGGGTTCACTTGTAGGCTTTGTACGTGAGAATTTCACTTGGAGGACTGATGAAGGCTAAAATCATAGCTTGATTCCAGTCATCCTTTTATCTATATTAGTCTCTCTTTCCTCCTCCCCCCTCCTCCAAGGTTTTACTGAATATCATAGTACATCTTGTTAAGCACATCTGTTAGTATTCACTGCACAAGAATTCTCATGTGGTTAGCCTTTCTCAATAGACTTGTTTCTTTCATAATTACTTATTTACTGAACCGTGCTGGTTTGTTCCCAGCATTAAAATGTATATCCTCTGAGAACTTCCTCCACCTCAAAGGCACATAGACTGATAGAGTGGGGTTATTTACTGCAACTCAAGAGTTATTTTCACATTGATCCTTTTTCCTGGGTCTACCCTGTTAAAAACAAAATGACTGCTGTGCAGTGGATACCCTTACAGTGGCCATTAGGAAACTCCCTATTTCCAACAAATATAGGTCTTGATCTAGGTGCAGGTTTCTTATAATTATTTTGGATAGGGGTGTGATTGAGTTATACTAGTACAAACTGTAGTGCAAACATTTTTATATCAGTACTAGAAGACTTACCCAGTGTTTGGTGAGTCCTGGTCTCGCTTGGGGTGCTGGGGGCCATGCTGCCTGACTGCTGGCTTCTCCCTGGGGCTGGCCCAGGGCTGGGAGGCACAGTGCAAGCTTCCTACTGGCTTCTCCCCGGGGCCAGCCTGGAGTCGGGGCGGGGGGAGTGGAGCGGAGGGAGAGTGGAAACTGCACAGTCCGAGTGATGGCAGGGCTGGGGGGACTCAAGGCAAGGGCTAGAGGATGCATGATTCAGGGCAGGCAATGAGGGACTTGGGGCAGGAGGCTGAGAGGTCTTAGGGGGCTCCCCAGCAATGCCCATAGTGGTGAGGGTGGTGCTGCTCCAAACAGGCTCCCCAGGGTGCCTGAGGCTGCACTGTTGGGTTCTATCCTGGGGAGGGCTCTGCTGAGCCACCTGGGGCTGTGCTGCTCCAACAGCAATGGCTGCTGAGGGCCACCCGCAGAGATGGGGAATATGCTGCCCACCCGGGCTCCCCGTCCAGCACTGGGGCTGAAGGCCGGGAAGGGAGTGAATTGGACTGTGGCTGTGGGGCATGGAGCCCAGCATGGGAGAAGGGCAACCCTGCCCAGCACAGGAATCTTAATCTTGGCCAGTAACATTCAGACCCTCTCCCCCAGACAACTACTGTGTTACAGGCGCAGCCCTCCCTCCCCTGTGGTCATTCTGCAGTATAACTGTGGCTGCTAGCAGACCCCTGCCTTAGTGTTTTATGAGAAACCATCGCATTCCACATTCTGTTCTCCTGGCACAACCAAACTCTGACCTTGCTTTAAGTTATGATAAAAGGAAGGTAGATAGCAAATTGTGTGGTCCTAACTCTTACTGTTTAGGAGGAGTTCTTGAACAAATGGACTCATAGATGGACACACAGAGACAAACGCACAAACTCTTTCAAATAAATAACATTTTTAAAAGTGCCTTTTACCAGTGCAACTTATTCTCCTTCCTTAATGGGAATAACCTGTAAGCACCTTTATACCAATATAGCTGTGTCCATACTTAGAGATGGAGGGCTGGTTTACCACTTTAAGCATACCAATATAATTAGAGCTCTGCAACTTTTGTGTATAGACAATATAAAGATTTCTAGGCAGCCGCATACAAATGCCGCCTGCTATGATAATTACAGACACAAACTATTACTTAAATTGGATTTGGGCATCTAAGGATGCATCTACACTGCACTGTTATTTCGAGATAATTAGCATTATTTCTAAATAACAATGAGAGCGTCTACACAGCCATTCCTTTATACCAGGTATGTAAAATGAGACCCTAATACATAATTGTATAGTTGTACTTATTAGCAACTTGTAGATATCAGGCAGTTCTACTCTCAGTTGATCTCGGTGGAAATCCTCTGGATTTACACCAGGGTAACTGAGAATAAATTTGACCCAACATATTTAAGCAGATACTTTTAGACAAATTCTAACTCAGGTAAATTTGATTTTGTCCAAATAACTATACTCTAACAAACTTTTTTTAATTCCCAGCTGCCACTTTTATGGAACACTGGAAGAGAAAACAGATGCGTCTCAACTACAGATGGGATCTGACTGGGTTTGAAGAAGAGGAGGTTAGTTTTGTTTGACTACTTTTCATGGTTTTGTTTTGTTATGTTTTAACTTCAGAAATCCCATCGTAAATGGCTCCTTACTCTAAAATGTTAGGACTTCTCTTCTTGGAGTTCTGCAAGATGTTTTTAGTACTTCCAAGGTGCAAAGAGAAATCCTGTATGTGAACTATTTCTGAGTTTTAATTATGGGTGTATTACTAATACATCTTGTAACCATGGAAGCATAATTGTATAGCTCTAATCCACACATACACATACCCGCAGATAAACAAGCTTTTTTTTTTAATGATATTAGGTCATACTTAGTAATGCAGGCATGGAATATATAGCTCATGTACAATTCCCTGACTCAAGAAAGGATGCTAAAAACAGAGAAATTTACTCTCCTGTTAGTTACTTTGCTGCAGTCAAGAATGGCTCTATCAAAGCTGGTAAAGTTTATACCATTATAAAAGCAGCATGAACAATCAAATTCTGAAAATGGCTTAGTTTCTCCATTCTAGTAAGTGGGAGAAACTCCCATATACTTTCTACATTGATATGGAGTATTATGTAAAAACACTGGTACACAAATTTGGAGGCTCTTTGCTGTGTGTGTGCCAAAAAAAAAAACTTAAGCAAAATTTATATTCACCATATTTGGGAATGATGAAAGATAGAAAAATCCAAACAAAAATATTCAAAATATTTAAATATATGCAAAATAGTGCTATATATTTTAGCATTAATGGAATAAAATGAAAAGAGTAATTCTGGAGATCTGAATTAGTCAATTTTTTTTAAACTCTGTTAATTTTTAAAAAAATTGTTGTGCTTGATCTAGAGCCCATTGAATGGAGTTGCAGTTTTATCAGTGACCTCACTGTATTTTGGTTTTGATCCTAGCTTCACAGTTCATTTGAGTATCTTTAGCACACCCAAAGCCCCATAAATGATGAGAACAGTTCTTATATTCATTCCATTTCAAGTGTTTGGGATTTTTATCAGCAATATTTGGATTACAAATTGTAATTGAAGGCAATATGAGTTCTTCTGAGTGGTAAATATCTTGGGCTTTATTCAGCCCCCAAAAAAACCTTTCAAAGCCATCAGTCAGCTGCAGCTATTCCACTAACATCCATGACACTTACACGGGATCCTATTTCTTTCTTTTAAAAAATAATTTCTTGGGATTTATGCCTGTAGTTCTTTTATTAAAAATATGGCTGACTTTGAAATGTAAACATACAGATAATATTCACAATAATAATATTAAATGATTAAAGTGTATTTTAGGAGATCTTTTCTTAAATAGGGTGTGATGCTACCTGATAGGCCTGCAATTATTCTACAAAAGCTTTTTTATTTTTAAATGACTTCTCAGAAGAAAGTTTGGTTTTTAAGGTCCCAGCCTTTGTAAGGTCCTGGCAGGTATATCCGGTGCCACTGCACACTGCAGGATTGGGGACTGCTATTTTATCAGATGACAATATTAGAATACTTTTTTCTCTAGGTATCATAAGACAACTCTCCTTTTATTTTTGGTATCTAATTGTTAGCATACATGAAAGTGGAAAGGATTTACTGTATCTTTCCAAAATCTATCCCCTTCATGGATATGCTCAGTGTTCTCTGCAGCAAAAACAAAGTCTGTCCAGAAACAGCAGCTGGTAATAAAAATTACTCTTCACTTAATATGCTCCCCTCTAGTTAATACAGCCCCCTGCTTAGCAGCACACTTAAGCTCCTGACTTCCCATTGACTTCAATGGGACTTAAAGATGCTTAAATGGTTGCTGTATTAGGGTTTCAGATGACAACCTAAAATATTTAATCTTCTGGTGTATGCTGGCTACATTTATTCAGTATTCTTTTGTGTACCAATGTTAGTATATCTTCTATATGAAAGCAAGAACACATTGATTTTTCCTGGTTGTGTCTATCCATCCATTCTATCATATTGTTCCATGTGATTAAAAAAAAAAAAATTCAGTGCAATTTGCAACAGTGAATTAATAACTTTTTTTTGTTTGTTTTTTATGTTGTTTTTTTCCCTTTCTTTTCTGGTTTCCTGAAGGAGGCAGTCAAGGTTTGGTATTTTTAAAATTGCTCTCTTTTTTTTATTATTATTATCTGTCTACAACTGAAAGGTATCATTTGATTTCACCCACTTCTTTTTTTCCGGCATCTAATTTCCATAGAGCTCCGCTGTGATGGTTCTCTTTCGGGTTCTCTTTCGCCCCCCCCCCTTTTTTTTCCTTCTTCTTCCAGTGGTTGGCCTTTTTTCAGATCTTTTCTATTTTTCCATCAGCGCATTCTTGTCAGTACTTTTGGAATCTTTTAGCTGTCTGGTTCCTTCTATTTCTGGTTATTTTCCTACATTTCCTCTTTTCAGTTGCATGTGGGCTAGTCTATTATGCAATGTCTGTTGTGCTGCATAGATGTACCTTTCCCGGGACGTTGTCGTAGGTATGAATAAATTTGATATCCAAACTTGACTCACCCAAGGGCCTCATTTGCAGTTTGCCAGTACCCCAAGAAATGTACATATCTTACCTAAATTATAGCATATAACAGCTATTCTTCATGAGACATGGTTCATAGAGATTACAGTTTATAGAATACAATGTTTCATCTTGATCCAAATTGCAGTGTCCCTTCTACCAAGATGGAATATCACATGTTGAGATCTGTAGTCTTTTCAGGCTGTGTTGTAAATCAGAATAACACACACTTCATTTGCAAAGGATCACCCTGGAGATATTCTAGAGAGCTTTTTTTGTTTCCTAAACATTTATTCCATGTAGCAGATTTTAGAATGATAGAGTACAATGTATAGTAAATTAGGATTCAGTAGGAGGAACTGGATTTATCATTTGTTCTAACGGAACTAGGAAATAGACATTTCTGTACTATTAAATGTAACTTATTTCACAGGCTCATCCAAGAGCAGAATATGAAGCTAAAGTATTAGAAAAATCACTGAGGAAAGAATATATACGTAAAAAGGTATGGTAACAGTATTTATTTATTTAATCACATAAACTTCTGTGGTGAACAAATCCATTTAAGTAGTGACTTGACCAAGATTTTGGAAACAGAAATAAACATAAAGACACTATTTTATAGCACGTGTAAGTGTCCAAAAATGTCTTTAATTACATGTTCAGTAGCACATATATTTAATATATATATAAAACCCGTACAAGTCTAGAAAGACTTCAGTGTTTGGGTATAAGATGTATTTTAATAGAATTTTTAAGTGTTTGAATTCTTATTGTGCTATGGATAAAGTTTGAGAAATAATCTATAACGGAAACGGATATGTTGCATGTTATAAGTAACTAGAATTTTTCAAAAGTGATTTCCATGTCTTCCTAGCATCCATCATCATAACATGCTAACCATTTGGGCCAAATCTTGAGGTCCTTTATTTATTCCAATCAAAGTCTGGCTGAATATGAAATGAGCAAAAACTGAATGCTAACTCATATCCTACTGCAGATTTTCCCACAGGAGAAGTATCTGGAAGAGTAAAACTTTTTCTGTCGGGAAATTAAGATTTTGCTTTCTCCTTTTCTTGTGGCATATGGATCCATTGGAATGGACTGTTCACACACTTAAAAATGCCTTTAAAAGACAAATGTTCAGCTACTGGGTTGGATTCTGGCTTTCTGCGCTTAGGTCTTGAGATGTTTGTGGCTTTTAAAAATCCCGGGGTATTGAATAAAATAAAATGGTCAATAAAGTAATTAATAATAATACTAACCCCAACTTCCTGGCTGAATTCCAGCTTTGGCAATAGCCTTCTGCATTTCTAAATATAACCCCCTGCCATCTCAGCTGAAAAAAGATATCCTTCACTTCTGATCCCAACTTCTTTTCTTATGTAATGGTGCTATGTGTCACCCCAGAAGTAACTGCATTTCAGTGATGGATGAAGTGATACCAGTGAATAGGTCATATAGCATAGCAGAAAACATTTATATTGTAAGACACATTGGGATCCTTGTAGATAGAAGGCACTGTGTAAATGCAAGATGATGATATAGCCAGATGCCATCTGACAATTAAATTAATGAGCAATGGACACCTTAGACAGACTGGACTGGAATTAGATTAAATTTGTCTTTTTTGTTTTCTTACATGCTTACATTTAAGTATAGTTTGGCCATTCATAACAAATGGTATCAGCTAGTTCTAATACATTTTAGTTAGGCTAAATCAGAAAATGTTCAAGCTTAACCTCTTTCATATTAAAAAGGTTTTAGTACCAGCATGGAATACCTTACATGCAGCATTACTTTCAAAATTGCCTTGCCAAAAAATAAATACATAAAAGGAAGCTGTCCTTTTTCCCTTTTTTGTGATGAAGAAAAACAGTGTTGTTTTTATTTTCCCAGGAAAAGTAGAGGACTTTGTAGTCTCTTTTCATACATTAGAAATACAGGCCTCGTCCCTGTAAATTTCAGTCTGAAGTGCCAGTGTATTAAAGTTCACAGTAAACATCCTTGCTAAGGCCTGCCAAACCATGAAAAAAACAGATCTGAAATTCCTATCTCTCAGACCAAATCTCAGACGGAAAAAAAAATCTTTCAAAAGAAAAGCCTTTCAGGTTTTCTTTATACATCGTAAAGAAGCAAAAAGGGCACGAGCCTAATATTTTGCAAATTCTTTGTAGGCTATCTTTAAAAATGAAGTTCTGTCAGATAGTGGGTTGTTGGCTTTGGCTTTGTTTGTTTTTGGTTTTTGAAGAAACCTGAAGCTGGAACACTCAGCATTATCAAACTAATGGAATACTTGACAAAACTTAAAACACAAAGAAATGGTCCTGCAGCACCTTAGAGTCTAAGGAAAAATGTAGATGGTATCATGAGTTTTCATGGGCACAACCCACTTCTTCAGAACTATGAAATACTTATTGCTAAGTTGCAGTGTACTTACTAAGCCAAGAGAGCGTGACTTAATTTGGCATTGTTCATCAATGCTTTGTAACGTTGTATTGCATGGTCCTTTTTTGTTTCCTTTTAATTGCCATCAGAAGCGTCGACATTTGCCAGAAGAGACAGCAAACAAATGGAGACAGAGAGTTAAGACAGTCATGGCTGGGGTGAAATTGGTACATTTCATTCAAATTTGTGCAGAAACTCAGACTGAGTAATTATGGAAGGCACAAATAGATTGTTTTTCTCAATAACCTTTGATTGTTGAACCTTTGTTTAATATTCACATTCAGTTGTTCTTTTTTTCCTCTCTCCAGCACCCAGATACTGTTTATGTGTAATGGGGATGGCACTGCATGGCTAATCTTTGGGTTAGCATACTGAATGGATGTTGCATTTTTGTATTGAAGCATGTGCCACATGTTTGACAGAGTTGCCTGCTGTTCTATCAGACAACATGCATGTAACTATGAATGAGTAAAATGCAATGTCATTTCTTCACTGTTACTGTCCTTTGACATTTTCTTTCTGCTCTTAAGAAATTACTCTCATTCTGCAAACTTTACAAGTGAAATCAGATTAAAGATCACATTCTAAATGAGATGGTCATTCCCAGATTGATTTTGTGATCAAAAACAATAGAATGATCAACTGTAGTGTGATCCTGCAGATATTGAGTAACTTAAAATGTATTGGCATCAATATTATTCATGTGTGTAAAAGTTACTCGTATTCAATTGTTTACAGGAGTAGAGCCATAGCAAAGCAAAATCAACCCTGGCAACATTACACTAAGGGTCCAAACCTGAACAGCTTTTCTTATGTGAGCAATCCATATTACAGTGGGACTACTGATAGGATTAAGTGTTCCACATGTGAGTTAGGCTTGTAGGGATAGTCCTAATGGTGCTTTATTAAAAACGTATTCTAACAAAACAGTTTAAATCTTTTCTGTGAAAGGAAAATAAAAGATTTTATATGCAGAGAAATCTAATTTCACACTGAAATAGCTTACTTAAGTGTGTTTCTCAAAAAAGCTGTGTAGTCATTTATGCAATGCAGGAGTTGAATTAGCACAAAATTGAAGCTAAATGTGCTGAAGAAGTTTACCTGTATAAAACTGGATCTTTGAATACTGTCCTTTCACCTTCTGACTGGTTGCGTGTGTGTTTGTTTTCCTGTGTGTTGGTGTTTTTGTTACACAAACAAATAGAATGGATTTTTTAGATGCTGTATTAAATTACAGGGGTGGTTTTTTTTCATATTTTAGACTGATAAAGAGAAACTGACATGGAAAGATCGTTTTCCAGCATATCTTACCAATTTTGTTGGCATTATCTTCATGGTAAGTATTTCCTGGCAAATATTTAAGATCCTCCATAATGAGTTATTGTGAAATCTGCATTTCAAAATGAACGCCTTTTTATCTAGGAGAAAAAAACTATACAGTTAGTTTAAAGTTTAAATATTTGAAAATCACTTTGTTCAGGTAGTATTTGACTTTGGTTTTGCTTATATGTCTTTCTTTCATGGTGTCCTTAATGAGGACTGGAAAACACAAAATATAGTTCTCTATAGAAGCATACACTTCCCATGTACTGCTTTGAAGGGGACTGTAATTTACTGCATGCAGTCGTCTTTGGAGAGTTTGTCAATCATGGGTTCTTTTGGATCACAGGTTCCAAATTATATCTGCTCTTAAGTCTGAGTCAGAGTACTGCAAGTTCACCAGTCCCATGACAACACAAGGTGTGTAACTCAGAAGACAGGCAGAAGCTCCTGTAGTTACTACGATGCAGATTGTTCCTTCTCATGGTAATACCTGCAGGACGGTTTGCTAGGGATCCCTATTCCAGTGTTCTTAACTAGCTGTTCCTGTTAGGTTTGTTTCTATGGAATAAACCTAGGGGGACTCTAAATCTGGATAATCTAAGAGAGGCAAGAGACATTCACATGGAGACTCTGTGCTTCCTTGTCAGTTCTGATTCTAGGTGGCTATCATCCCCTCAGCTTCTTAGCAGTACAGCTCCAGTAGAGCCTTATTATCCGGAATCCCCTCTGGCCTTATCTGGCCTCCACCTTTGTGTATGTGTATGAAGAGAAGAAAAGAAAAGAAACGAAAAGAGAGAATCCCAGTGAAAAAGACTGCATAAACCCTAGGCTACATTATCTCTTCCTGAGAATCTCTGAAGATGAGGAAGGACAAAATTGCCCAAGGCCTAAGTCTGTGCTAATACTTGGCCTATCCAGTTGCTGCCCCCTGTCCAAGTGTGCAGACCAATGGAATGGCCTCTGAGGGGACAGAGGTATTACACAGGTAACTGACCCATACTCCTACACTAGAGGTATAGCAAAGAACTTATGGAGGTGTTTGATTCTGGGACCAATGGGCCTATGTATAGAATAGCCCATTGTTCAGTGTTTTTAATTCTTTCTTCCAAATAAGCGAGCCTGCAACATTTGGGATCAGAGGGCTGAAATAGAATCATAAAGTCCACTTAAGTCCCAATCCTGAGAGATTCTGAATGTCTTCTGTGATTTCAGAGGGAATTAACCACTTCTCAGGGAAGTGTTTGGTTTCCTACAGAATCATGTTCTTAATATACTCTTTCATTTAAGCAATTTTTAAGCAGGGTTTTTTCCCAAATCTTTCAGGAATCAGCAATATTTTTATGGATTTTATTGTACTTGTACAAGAATATGTAGTTTATCTGCAACACCATTACTTTTAGTTTAATCTTTGAACTCTCACAAAATTGGAGGTCTCAGAGGGACATTCAGACGTTTGTACAGGAAGAAAAGATAAGCCATATCTCTCACAGAAATATTCTCCTCTTCATAGCTACAGGCCATGTTCATTCCTGGATTTGCCTTTTATAATAAGCTGTTTGCCATATATCCTTTATTACTAGGAGTATCAATTAAAAGTGAAGGACATCAGTTCACTAGCATACCTCTAGCATTTGCATTTTGATTCCTTTTTATTAAGTGCTAACGCGATACTATGAAATTACTGTTATAATCAAAGTGCTAGAAACAGAGAAGCTGTGCCAGTGTTCATTGAAGTCAATAATGGTGCATCTAGATGGCAGCATTATTTCGAGATACTTCCGGTATCCCAAAATAGCACTTTCTGTGTCTTGATGGCATGCCCATTATTTTGAAATAGCTTTCAAAATAGCAAGCACGCTATTCTGACGTTACTGTAAACCTCGTTCCACGAGGATTAAGGAATGTTTTGAAATAGTGCTCTACACAGTGCCAAATTTTGAAATAAGCTATTTCGGAATTAATTCAAAATAAGCTATGCAATTTGCAGAGCTCAAATTGCGTAGCTTATTTCAAGCTAAGGGTGCAGTGTAGATGCACCTAAAAGTCCTTTCATTGATGATGTCAGGATAGTACATGGGAAGCATTTAAGAGTTAAATCTATTTGTTGATAAATGACAGTTGTGTGTTTCATAATGGATGATGCCATCATTTTACTTCCAGATTGGACTGACATTTGCCATCGTGTTTGGAGTCATTATATACAGAATCTCCACTGCAGCAGCCTTAGCCATCAGCTCAACTAACTCTGGCCGATCTAGTGTTAGAGTAACGGTCACTGCAACTGCAGTTATTATTAATCTGGTGGTGATCATCATCCTGGATGAAGTATATGGCTGCATAGCTAGGTGGCTAACTCAGATTGGTAGGTATAAATCATTGTCAGTTTTATTCGATCAGTTATTTCATAAAGTCCTCTTAAGGCCCAATCCTGTCATTTTTCAACTTGAGACAGATGAGCAAAAACAGGAAATTCAAACATAAGCCTGAAATTCTCTCTCCTTAGTTTAAAAATAAAAATAATCCAAAGGGCACATGAAATTGGTTTTATTTTTAGCTGCTTTTTCTCTGAGTTGGTATTGCTCCAACTATGAATGGGCAAAGCGGTTCCAGATAAATTAAAGTCTTGTGCTCTGTCATAACTTATTTTGGTGATGCAACTTATTTTGTGTCTTTCTAAAGTTTGGTAATATACAGATGCTTTTCCTTTTCTTTTTTTCACCTTCCAATCATTATTTAATGCAGAAACTATAAAGACATGGGAAAAGGAAGAGTCAAAACACTATGGAACTAATATTCTTCTGGTCCTGTCTGAAAATACCATAAGCAGAAGAGCCAAAAATGCTGTCCAGTTTCATGTTTTGTGCTAGATCCATACTAATTTTACAGACACAAGTAGATAGGATATTGTCATTACAAGTGAGATTCATAGGAGTTCCATACACAGAGTTATCAAATTGGACCTATTGTTTAAAAATACTGTACAGTAGTCCCCATATTACCTTTCTTTCTTTTTTCTAACCAATATTCTTATCTTCCATAGCAGTTTGTTTAAGTATGCAATTCTGTCAACAATACATTCAAGCAACTCCCATGGACTTCACTTGAGGACTGCCCTTCTGTTTTGTTATGCTCTTTTGTGTTGGGTTTTTTTTTTTTTAACCTCACATATATTAATTAGAACAGAATAAGTTACTTGTGTGGCTTGTTTCTTTTCCCACTGGGATCAGGTTTCTGCACCTCCATGTAAATATGTGCTTATATACTAAGGGTCTCGTTGTTTGGATTACATTGGAACGTTTTCCCAAGTCCCAGCTTCATAAACTATTAACACTTTCCAGTCCAGAAGTTTCCTTTCAAACACGGTTTATCTGTTTCTTCTTTACTTCAGAGGTTCCAAAGACAGACAAGAATTTCGAAGAGCGCCTTATCTTCAAGGCCTTCCTCCTGAAATTTGTCAATGCTTACACTCCCATTTTCTATGTTGCTTTCTTCAAAGGCCGGTGAGTAATCTAGACATGTAGCTGAAAAACTTCAGCTGTTACTCTGAGATTATTTTTGGAACACCGTGTTCTAGTTGAGTCATGGTGTGCAGCTAGTATTGGAAATCTTACATACATCTCAAAATAGTGTGTAATCCAGGGGTGCTGACAGCCTCCACAGGCCCCTAGGCAAGGTGTGGGAGGGGCAGCTCTGCATTCCTGGAAGGAGTGGGGCCTAGTAGGAAGGAGCAGAATCAGGAGCAGCAAGCCCTGAGCACCGCCTGGGGCATGCCATGCCACCACCTTAGCACTACCTGGATCATGCAGCATGATCCTCCGATGGCAATTTAAAGGACCCATGGCTCCAGCTACCACTGCTGCTACAATAGCAGTGACAGTAACCAGGAGCCCCAGCCCCTTTGAATTGCTGGGCCCCAGGATGACAGCCTCCTTTGTACCCCCTTCCTCCATTGGCAGGCCCGGTGTAATCCATAAAATTTATCTATCTCCCCTAATGTCCCTTTGTTTGAAATTGCCCTTTCTGAACTTTACTATGTGATGACCAATTAACTGATTCTAAAGTCCTTGTACATGTGTAATTCACATTCAAAGCATTAGCTATTTTATCTGAAGGACTTCAGGTGTATAAAATTTATAAAAGGTGTATAAAAAAGGTAGAAGCATAATTCTGACCATTGTTTCCATACTGTCCTAGATTTGTTGGACGTCCAGGAGATTATGTTTACATTTTTCATTCTTTCCGAATGGAAGAGGTAATTGAAATTTATCTTGTGCATATTCATCATTGAGCAAGAAAAAAAAAGTGAATTCACAATCAAATTATTTGCCAAAAATGCTGACTTGCCTTCTTTTCTTGGCTTTAGTGTGCCCCTGGCGGCTGTCTAATGGAACTCTGTATCCAGCTTAGTATTATCATGTTGGGCAAACAGTTGATACAAAATAATCTCTTTGAGATTGGTATCCCGTAAGTCATATCGTTACATCCGTTTTATACCATATGTAAAAGTACATTTCAAACTTTTATGATGCAAATATCTGGCTTAGTTTGATCTATAGTCTTCATGCAACAAATCTTTAAAGCAAGACTGTGCCTGCTATACAGTAAATATGTGCCTTTGTTCCCCTATAGCAGGGGTGAGCAATAATTTTTGTCTGGGGCCACTTCAAGATTTTGGAAAATGGTTAAGGGTCGCACTTTTCTGTGGATGGAGTGCAGGGTGTAGAGTGGAAGTCAAGTGCAGAAAGGTACACAGGGTAAGGGACTGGGGTGCAGGAGATGGTGTGAGGTCTGAGAGGGTAAGTCTACACTAGCCCCCTAGATCTATCTAGGGAGGCTAATGAGGGCAACCGAAACTGCAAATCAAGCCCGGGATTTAAATATCCCACACTTGATTTGCATGTTCCCTGCCGGTCGCCATTTTAGAAATTCACTAGCCCAAAGTAACTGCCCTCGTCTACACGCAGCAGTGAAATGGGATTCTGATTTAAAGCGCCTAAATCAAATTAGCTGGTAAACCTCATTGCAGGAGGAATACCAGCTAATTCAAGTTAGGACTTTAAAGCGGAATCCCGTTTCACTGCCGCATGTAGACCCGGGCAATTACTTCGGGCTGGTCAATTTCTAAAATGGCGACTGGCTGGGAATATGCAAATCAAGCGTGGGATATTTAAATCTCTGGCTTGATTTGCAGTTTCGGTCACCCTCATTAGCCTCCCTAGATCGATCTAGGGGGCTAGTGTAGATGTACCCAAAGAAAGTTTGGGTAAAGGAGAGGTTGTGATGTGGGTCAGGGGAAAGGGGTGTATGGTCAGGGAGGGTGTATGGGTACAGGAGAGGATTCTGGCCTGAGAGAGGGGCACTAGGAAGAAGCTGTGACTTGGGAGAAGAGGAAAGTGGGGTGCAGACTGCAGAGGGTGTGTGAGGTGACTTGGGGCAGGGGAATGGGATGTAGGGTCTAGGAGGGAGTTTGAGTGTAGGAGAGGATTCTGACCTGGGGGAGGGATGTAGGAGGGGCTGGGGGTGCCAGAGGCAGGCTCTGGCTGGGAGGTACTTACCTAAACCAGGAGCCCTACAGCACTCCCAAGGAAGACTGGAGTCCTAGACCACTTAAAACTGCAGGCTGCTCCCTCCACTGTGGCGCTCAGTGCCACGGAAGAGACTTGCGCAGTTCCTATCCTCCAGGCCAATCTCTCAGCTCCTACTGGCTGGCGGATGGGATCAATTCCTATTGGCAGGTTGTTTCTGGTCACTAGGAGTTGAGGATTGGTCTGGAGGTGGGGAGATTGTACGAAGCTTCCTGCAGAGCAGAGAGCTGCACGGACTGAGCTTTAAAACATGCAGCTACGTACCTGAGGGTCCCGGCAGGATGACTTATGGGTGGTCCACGGATCCAGTGGCTAGGTGGGCCAGATCCGGCCCCCAGGCTGTATTTTGCCCAGCCCTGCCCTATAGCACTTTCAAAGTCCTCATGTGTTTTTGTAATATGTTAACTTAATTGAAAAGTGTTATAGATTATTGATTTCATACTATTTACAGCCAAGATTGATGTTGAATATTAGGTTCAGTTCTTACAAAATTTGAAAATCAGTTAGTGCAGAATCCTAATTGCTTGTCTTTATCTTTGGCTTTTACACAATTTTTATACAGATTATGAAAATTGATGACATAAGGCTTTTTATGCCTAATAGCGTGAATTTAACTGTCATTCCTGAACCATGGAAATAGTTTGTGTTTTTAATGGGGGGGAAAAAACCTGTTAAGCTGATCATTTTTGTTAATTCCAGAAAAATGAAGAAATTAATAAGATACATCAAATTAAAGCGGCAACGCCCTTTAGATCATGAGGAGCATATGAAAAAAAAACAACGCTACGAAGTTGACTATAACTTGGAACCTTTTGCGGGGCTTACTCCAGAATACATGGAAATGAGTGAGTGAGGTGAAAAAAATTAAATGTAAACTGTAGTGGCTATAATTGGGGAGATGGTGAGTTGAGTTCTCTGAACTAGCAGATATGACTCATGTTACTCTACTTGATAAAAATGTCCTCCATTGTGGTAACTCTTGAACAATCACCACTGGCTGCTACAGGCAAGTAACTGGTTTATGTGATCTGGCATAATAGCCTATATGTACGTATACCACTGTCCTAAAGTGGCTAGCTTTAGAGAAGATAAAAGAGCCCTACAACAACAGCTCAAGTGGGAAAAGGTACACCACACATATATGCTAATAGCTGACAGGCATGGTTCCTGATACTTCAATAGAGTACTGAAATACCAGATGCTATCTGTTGATTTTGTTACAGTTTAACACACAGTCTGAAATACACAATATTTTATAGCGCTCTGTACATTTGGCTCCAAGGTACGTTTTACTCTTTTGCACCCCTGTACATCAGTGATAACTCCACTGAAGCTAGTAAAATTAAGTCTGATTAACATGAGCACAACATTTGGCCCTGTTTGATTAATTCTGATATCAATCGTCACAGATACCCCTACAATCTCTCACAGATCACACACACATTTCTATTAGTAATTGATTAATTAGAACTGAATGGGAGCATAGTGACAGCTTACTGCTGTTGAGAGTGGGCTGTAAACCACACTTCCATTCCACTTGTCCTGTGACCAACTAGAAGGTGCTAAAGACTGATCTGCGTTATGCTGGTTACTGGGTGCATCTACATTGCACCAGCAGCTTGAAATAAGCCACACAATTTGCAAATTGCATGGCGTCGTTTGAGTATATTTTGAAATAGCTTATTTCAAAATTTGGTGCTGTCTACATAGCACCAAATTTCAAAATAGAATGCTATTCCAAAACATCCCTTAATCCTCATGGAACAAGGTTTACAGGGACATTGGAATAGCAAGCTGGTTATTTTTAAAACTATTTTGAAATAACGGGCTTGTTTAAAAGACGCAGAATAGCTATTTCAGGATACAGGAAGTATCCCGAAATAGCACCACACTGTAGGTTTATCCATAAGGAACATTCCAGGACTGACTGAAATATGGTGCTTTCTAGCCCCACTCTCAGCATGACTCCTCCCTGTCTCTGACATGCTTCCTATTCAGATGCGGAGGAAGTGGCCTAGAGCTGGCTTTGCACCACTCGGGATTTCACTACATCTAAAGAATCCCAAGTAGCCCCTTTAAGGCATCTTTGTGGCTGGGTTGTGCTGCCTGAGCAGCACAAACTATCTGAACAGGGACTTATGGCTCTTTATGCCTGTATGAAGAACCAATTAATCAAGTACATATTGAAATTTGAGTGAGGTATAACTAGCAAGTTTCTTTCTGTTAGGGCTTGAGGGGAATGAATAATTTGTTTTTATCTCACCAAAGCACAGTTCATAAATATAGAGCACTCTCAGTGAAGTTTCTCTTTTCAGTTATCCAGTTTGGGTTTGTAACCTTATTTGTTGCGTCCTTCCCGCTGGCTCCTTTGTTTGCATTGTTGAACAACATCATTGAAATACGCCTCGATGCAAAGAAATTTGTCACTGAGCTTCGAAGACCAGTTGCAGTCAGAGCGAAAGATATAGGTAAGTAGATTACAAAACAGCCTAGACATGAGTAATGTTACCCCTTCTTCATTTATTGACTGATGGCAGGAATTTTTTTATGCTGAGTTGGCTTAATTAACAGGAAGCTCTTTATAATACAACTGAAAACATTATTAGAGTGTAACTCAGCTGTGAATAGTCATAACTTACCTAAGCTTTACTTTTAAAATATTAAGAGCAGTGTTTTAAATTCAGATTAATATTTTATTAAGTATTCATAAAACATCTGAGGATCAGAAATGATCAATAACACAATGAGATATGGTGCATGGTTTTCCACATCAATAATTTTTCCTGGACATGCAAGTTTTATTGCGGAAACAAAACCTTCTGCATTAAAAACTCCAGTCCCATAGTTAGGTAGGGGAAATATATAGGGGCAAAGGAAGTCAGTGACTGCTTGCTTCCTTGTCAGTATGAATTCTGGGATATTGGAAGCAAGACACAACAGTAAATCTGGCTGAAACCAGGTCCTACAATTGCACAGAAACACAACACTGGATCTGCTACCTGAGGGCATCTTTTGATTGCAGAGGAGAATGAGAAATGGATTTGCCCCGCCAGCTATTTTCCCTTATTAGCAGTTAAAAAGGAATCTTCTGTGGAGATTTTAGTTCCCCATGTGTCATTTACTCCTTACAAAAAAATATTTGGGCCCATTTGATCAAACTTCATCGTTTTTTCCTTATGTATTTGCTACTCTTCCATTTTGCAGTAACCTTGTCTCCTCCCCATCCCGCAGCAAGAGTAGCTGGCTCAGGTGCTTTTAAAAATGAGGCAGGTGTCTAAATATGGATGTATGGAGCCATACCTTAGGCTCATGTTGGTTCCTATTTTATGAATTAGAGTATGTTACAAACTGAAGACATTTTTAAACATTAAAAACCTAGAGATAAAGCTGTAGTGATGTGCAGTCATGAGACGTGGCAGATAAACTTATCAGTGTTAACTTGAAAATGTGTAACAAGCATTTACCACCATGTTTGTCCTTCCCTTAGGAATCTGGTACAATATCCTCAGAGCTGTAGGAAAACTTGCTGTAATAATAAATGTAAGTAATTCTGCATAAGTAAAATTTGAATGCAATGGCCCTGATTCTCCACTCATCACACTGGCTTTCTTCTAATTATCTCCACTGAAGTCAGTGGAGCCACATGGATTAAAGCAAACTAATGGACTAGCGAATCAAGTCCAGGGTTTAGTTTTAAATTGTGAGTCACAGTGCATGATATATTACTCATGCATTATAAAAGCTTGCAAAATTAAAAGGTTCATAACTAAAGACTAATTGGTATAAAAAGCCATAGTAAAAATATTCAGTGGTAACCTTGGCGTCTTTTTTCCAGACAATTTTTATTGCATCTGCTGACCTTAAACTAGCCTTGTTTCCTAATAGTCTACATATGTTGTAAGAATCTTACCTTGACAACATTTTTTTAAATGCTAATTAAGAAAACCTGACATCCTTCTGCACTTATTGGGAAAGATCTTCAGCTGGTGTAAGTCAGGTTAACTCAATGGCATTCACTTTACACCACTTGGGGATCTGACTCTTAATGATGTGTTCATACTTTGAAAATATGATATGATCCATGTCTTTCGTACTCTGTTGTGCAGCTATGGAAATTAATAAGAATGTTTTCATGCACTTAAATGAGTGAAGACTAGGCCCTTAAGAAAACATGTGAGACTACTTCAGTGTGTCATAAAATCAGACATCTTTGGATCATTTTGGGTCTTCAGAAAACTTTGGGGTTAAAAGAGTTGAATATCGGACTGAATTTTGTTTACATTTACACATTTTCTCTGTGTTTGTGGACGTGTGCATATACTACATGTGTTACACAAAAACTATTTCATTTCATAGTCCCTTCACACGCAACAGAAGTTAGATTTCTGTCAAAGTTACCAGCCAGGTGAAAAATGGATCTAGAAAAAACAAGAGAGGAGACAGAGCTGCACGTGTGACTCTCCTTAAAATACTGTGTGTCTGTGGAGTCTGGTTTTCTCTCAGCCTTTAGTTTTAAGGATGTGATATGCCCCTTACATTATCTTATAACTAGATCTGGATGAAATCTTTCAACCAAAACTATTTTTCAGGAAAAAATGTGTATTTGGGTCAGCTGAAAGATGGTTCAAATTTGTATGGATTTTGTTGGGTGGCTTTGGTTTAAAAAAAAAACTACAAAAAATCTGAAAAAGTAAATATGTTTAATTTCAACATTTCAAATGAAACATTTTGATTCAAAATGACTTTATTTGAAATTAAGTGTTCTCTCATATATATAAAAAATAAAGTTTTCCCTGCCAGGCAACAGAGTGACATTATCACACTCTGTAGCCACAAAAGCAAAAGTGGCTAGAGAGAGGAGGGTTAGAGAGCATACTGAGCACGGGACACAGCCCACTAGTATTTTGTAAAAATTAAAAAAATAAAGTTCAAAATCAAAATGATGTATTTTGTTTCAAAGAGAACAAAACATAAGATACTGGATGGCTGGGACATTATCAACCTATCAAACAATGAAGTTTTGGACATCCAACACTCTGGTCATCTGAAGAAGTGGGCTACAGCCATGAAAGTTCATACCACCATCTTCATGTTTTGTTAGTCTTTAAAGTGCTACCAGACTATTTGTTGTTTTTTGAGTTTATCCTGTACAGACTAACGAGGCTACCCCCAAAGCTTTAAAACATTTTGTGTGACCCAAAATGATTTTTAAAGACTTTTTTCTATTCAGTGAAAGTTTTGAGAAAAAAAATTATTTTCAAGTCAACCCAAAATGATTGTTCTCTTGAACTTTTGACAGAGAACTAAACAAATGTATTACTTGCAGAACTCTGCTTCTAAGCTCCCTCTTCAGCTAATGGATAGTTGCCACTGTGGTGTCTTCTTCCAACAGGAAGGAGAGGATGAAGCCATTAGAGGCCTATGCCATTCTCAAAGTGCTCCTCAGGTTAGGAAAGATCATGTAGCCCATCACCTTAGAAGCCTGTTTTAAGCAGATTAACTCAACCATGCACCTCAGAAACCTGGAATTTTATTTCTCAACTGAAAACTGATCCAAAGCTCATTGAAATCAATACAAAGACTTCAGAGGACTTTGGATCAAGCCCTTATTTCCAAGCAGGGAAGTCTCACAGATGCAGCACCCAGAATTGCTGGCAAAGCTAGTTCCCATTCTGTCTTATATTTTAGTGTGCTACCTTTAATTTCTCCCTTCTCCTCTTTCCTGCTTCTCCTCTTTTGCTTTAGAAAATTCTCTATTTAGTCATTAATGACTGCTGTTCTCCTTACTTGAATCTATCTTCTCTCTTTTTTCTGTCATAGCATAAGTCAGACTTTGTGCTGCACATACATGAGCTACATGTGAATTACAATCTCTTTCCTGATAGCGATATAAATGAGAGAGGCCAAACTTATTGAAAATGCAACTAAATTGACTGTCTTTGCATTTTGCGTAGCACTCTTATTTATAAAAATTGTTTAAATAACTGAGGAGAATACAATATATTTAGTGACTGCAAAAAAGGCTACCTCGCCCAAAGTGATTGTTCTTTTATCTTGTTCTAGTTAAAAACCTTATTAAAATTAATAGATTTTTGCAAAGCAGAGGGCATTTAAAGAGTTGTTTCACTGCGAGTTATTTGCAGCACATAAAAGTACATCCAGAGCAATCAATCAAGGGTTATACAGTCCATGAGGGACCACTTGTAATTGGAGCAGAGGGAAACATAATGGTTTTGCTTTTTAGCAATGTTACACAAATTATTCTGTACAGCCATAAACTTAATATATTTAACACACAACAGAAAAACGCCATAAAATCTAAGACAACTCAAGGTTGAAAACACTACTGATATTTAATAAGTAAAATACCTGCTATTTATTTATTCTAGTCATTTATATAAGACTAGCAAAAGACCAAGGAGGGAAAAAGCAAAGTCTATGAACCTCAAGAGTCTGGGTCTGATCACAGCTGATCAAGGAAATAGCAATCTTCAGCAATTTTGGCTACAAGAGATCATTACCTTTTTTGATCTGATCAGCTATTGTGTGATATGCAGGGCCAGCTGAAACAAATCTGGGACCTCTGCAAGGCCATTTGTTTGGAGGACCCCGTCCCCTGCAATCTTCAAGGCCCAAAGCTCGGTCTACAATCTTCTCTTTCTGTCTATCCTGGACACAAAATGTGAGGGTTAGTGGTTGGGAGGGAGCTGAAGTTGGAATAGGAAAAGTAATATGTCCAGGGCTAGCATATGCATTTGTGGAATTAGAGGAATAGCAGACTGAGGTTTTTTGCTATGTCAGGGTGATGAGGACCAAGTCATGAAAAGGGGGACAATGTTTGGATTCCCTATGGGGGAGCTCCAGTTACTTATACAGGGATATCAGCCAACATGAAGCTTCTCCTACTCAATACTATACTGCTCTGGAACGTGAACAGTAAACATTATACTGATAGATGGCTAGGATTTCCATGTACTTAGTGTCCCATGGGCTGCAGACTTAGACTTACTGTCTGAATCAGCCCACTGCATAACATTCTTCAACTCATAAGCATTATATGGGAAGATACACTTACGAATATTATCCGCTAAGCATTACCTGAATATTGCATTCATTCTTTACTCTTATGGCTTAGGCATTTGTGATCTCATTCACATCCGACTTCATTCCACGCCTCGTGTACCTGTATATGTACAGTGAAAATGGCACCATGCATGGCTTCGTGAACCATACGCTATCCTATTTTAATGTCAGCGATTTTCAAGAAGGAACAGCTCCAAATGACCAAATGGGACCTGACCACAAGGTTCAGATATGCAGGTACTCTCTTGACTAATAGCCATTTTAAATGATTTTCCCTGTCAAATGGAGGTGTACTAGCTTCTTCATGTGTTTGGTGGGACTCATAGCGACACGGTCACATACCGCCTGATTTAGGCACCATTGTATTCTATTGGCAGCTCAGTCCTCTGTATCCTATACAGAGAATAGTTACCATTGAAATAACTGCATGTAGATAAAGTTACCACAAGACTTGCAGCATATGCATAGCTTAGTTTGGGAAAATGAGGTTACCATGTACATTTTAAATACTTATCAGGGCATTTGCAAAGTAGTTACCAAATATTTGTGTTAGAGGAGGGAGCAAAAAAACTCACATTGTATGGAACTCCCCTATCTGATTTTGGGATCTAGTATGATTGGCCAGTTTAGGAATTTATCTCCTTCTCTTTTACAAAGTCATAACCACCACCACCATCCTTCCAGCTCAGGACTGGGCAACACCACTCCTTAATTACCCAATGCTGATGGCAGATCAGTCCAAGAGATTTTTCTCCTTTGCTTGACCAAAAAGCCTCTGCATCACTACAAAACTAGGGGGAGTTATTGATAATCAAAGTAGGGTCTTCTGAAACATGCTATTTCCAGGATAATGCCATTTTACTGAGATGATATTATATTTCCATTATGGTATTTGATATCATCTCATCGTAATGTTCTGCTTTGACATGATGTTTTGCTGCCATCACTTCAAAGTATACTCTTGGGAAACAAGATGTCACAATATTGCATCATGATTAGGCTTGGCAGGTATCAATTTAAATCGATAGATGTTGGTAAGCATCAATTTCAACTGGTGTACTAAAATAGATGGGGGGGAAATGCCCATCTATTACAAATGGTGCAAGTGTAGTGTCCCACCCTGCACCTTGTGTCTGCAAAGATCAGATATCTCTGCCCCTGTCGCAACACAGAAAACCATCTGCAGAGTGAGGGAGTAGGTCCATGACAGAGAAGCTGCAGAGGCTCTGTGTGTGGGTGGAGGGCTAATGATACTGGATCTCTGTAGCACTAAGTGCAAACAAGGCTACAATCCTGGTGGGACAGAGCAGAGACCCCAGCCAGGGCAGTCACGAGGCCCTGGGGAAACTGCTCTCTTTGCTCCCGCTCCTGTCGGCAGGCCTGCCTTTCTCCCATAGTTTCCCACAACTTTAAAAACACAAATGTATTATTATTATTTATTATTATTAGATATTAATCATTGAAATACCAAAAAAAAATTTCATTCCGCCAACCCAATGATGATATACTGATGCAATGACACCACTTCAAGATCTAACTGTCAGGACTACCCAGTTTAGCAAGTAGTTCAAGCTGGCAATAATGGCAACTCTGTTACAGCTATGGACCCAATTCTGCCATCCCTCCTCTTGTGGAATTTCCAATTGACTTCAGAACTGACAGAATTAAATCCTTGGCCTTAGGCCCATCTAGAACTAGTGTGATCAAAACAAATTTTACATATTATTTGTATTTTTGAAGAAATTTTTTTGCTGAATATTTCAGCTTGTCGAGAAATCTGGGTCAATACTGAAATGTATCCTTTGCCTAGGCTCACTTAGATATGCATGAGTTTTAAAATGTTCTCAAAGCCTGTTGTTGGGGATCAAGGCCAAGTGGAGAAATGAGAGTAATTCAAACAAGAAAGATAAAGAGAAAAATTGAGACTTTACAGAAAAAATAAGGGATTTTGGTCTTTTTCTATTGGAAAATTACAGAAATCAGCAAGAGAACAAAGGCATATATATCATCCAGTGTTTCTTAATTTACACTATTTACTACTGTTGAAATCAGAAGTTACTGTTAAGATGCCTTAAAATTAAAAATCATTTTTATTGTAACATAAAAATGAAAACCAGCTAGAATCAGCAAAGATATCTACTCCTGCCTACATTTCCTTTCTTCTGTGTCCATGAGGTGACCCCTCTCTTGAGAGAGGAAATACCAGTGTGTTTGGAATGTTTTCAATGTAGAATTATTGCTAGAAGGAAAGAATTAGCTTCATGATCCGATACCCAGCACTGTTTTTTCCTGACCTTTTTCCAAAAAGTCCCTTTTTAATTCTGGTTCCAGTTTTTCTCACTCTTTCTTCTGGTAAAATCCAGTTTCAGAATATGAAGAAATACTTCCTGCATAAATATATAACAGAATGATACTAATGTAACTTCCATTTTTTCATCAAATTACTTTATAAAGACAAAAGCAAATGGCTGTTAATTTAGCATGGATTCACAGAACATATAACCAGTGCTATGGTGAAATTCTCTTTTTATATGCACTCAGCAAGAGCTTGATTCCAATCTTCTGTTGTTCCTATGAATGGAAATCTAAATATTGTAGTTATAACACACCATACAGATCAATATTTTACTCTTAGAGCCAAACCTGAAACATAAAATACTCCCAAACTTAGAAATTGAGATTCTCTGAATTTTGAAGTTCAGCCCCTCTTTACTTTGACTTTATATTGTTCCAACTAATCAGAAAGCATAAAAATGTAAGTGTCATCTTCTTTTAATTCACATAATATTTCAAGGCAATGACCAGGCTCTTTGTTCTGTCTTGTTTGGCTGGATTTTTACACATCCTTTCTATGAAAGAGATTTGTATCATAAAGGTCCGAATTAATATGTAATGCACAGTCTGTGCTAAACTCTAATTGTGCTAACATTTCTAAACAACATCTTTGATTTACTATCTCTTGTTTTACAGATACAAAGATTACAGAGAACCCCCATGGTCTGAAAACAAATATGATATTTCAAAGGACTTCTGGGCTGTCCTAGCAGCAAGATTAGCATTTGTGATAGTTTTTCAGGTACTGTTAGATCTACATCTTTTCAGACTTTCATAATAAGGAAAGAGACGACAACACACACACACACACACACACACACACACACACACACACACACACCTATTATTTTGCTGAATAAAATGAGTACACTATCGTTTACCAGTCAGAGTTCCTCCCTATGGCTGCTAATTTCCCCAAACTTTGCATCATGCTTGAGAAAGCACAGAACAGCTACAGGCTGATTCCCGCACAGGGATACACAGCTCCCTACCCCCCATGAAGTTTACACAAACTAGTGACTTCAATTGCAGGAGTAAGGAAGGATTTAAGCACAGACCTGGAGTAACCAATGTGCACTCAGTACATTTGCACAGGGTCCCCGGCCTTGGGATTCCTGCTCACCAGATTTGGATGGGTGACATTGTGACCGGCCAAAGTTGAGTAGAAATTTGGTCTGGTTGCCTGTCCCATCTTACTGTGTGAGCATGGTGCAGGCAGTGAGAGTGAACAGAGTCACTGGACAGCCAGGATCAGGAGGGGCCTCACTAGTGTGGGACAGAAGCAGAGTGCTGAATTGATATAGGGAAGAATGAGGGAACCACTAATGAGATCTCAGGAAGATCCCAATTCTCCTCACTAGTGTATATGTTCTGCATCTGTTAGGGAGACCTATCCTGCTATTTTCCTCCAGCTCCACCTGAAAGTGACAGCAAAACTACATAGCAGATACTTGGAACTTTCCTCATGCTAGTCAGGCAGAGAAAGTCTGAACTACAACAAAAATCTAAAGATCTATGTATATTCTCGTTCCATTTTACTTTGCTAACATTTCCTTAACATCTATCTTTCAGAACCTAGTCATGTTTATGAGTGATTTTGTGGACTGGATTATCCCAGACATTCCCAAGGACATTAGTCAGCAGATTCACAAAGAGAAAGTTCTCATGGTAGAGGTCTTCATGAAAGAAGAACAAGGAAAGCTGCAGATGCTAGAAACCTGGAAAGAAAAGAGCATGAAAAAAGGTGAAAACTGTAACAACCACAGCCCCAAGCTCTCAAGGACTGGGAGCATGTCTTCCCGCCATTCATATAACATTGACGTATAGAAGAGGAGAGTAGTTTTGTTTTGTTGAGGCATTCCATTGATAAACAAGCCATTACTTAAAGGGCAAGACTTGATTTATGGACAACCGGGTGAATGTTTAAGTATGTCCAACTGTTTTGCTTCCAGCTCCATGAGAAGTTCTCTTCTTACAAACATGGAAGGACACATTCTGTTTCTGATATTTTTTTTAAGTAAAGCAGGGACTTTTTATATTTCATAGTTAGATAACACTGTGGATGTTAATGTGTGTTAACAAAACACAGGTACTTAGAAATATCTGAGAATCTGACTGTAGCTTATTAATTAAGAAACAACCAAAAGTACATTTTAAATCATAATAATAATTTAAAATATTTTGGCAGTCCGTTCCTGAAAGGCTTTGAGCAGCTTTACAAAATATATGCAAAGCCAGATTTACAATATGCTCTAGCATTTCCTTTCACAGGAGAAGAGAAACAATATCCACCTTCTAAGGTATTTTCAGTTTCAAAAGATGCAACTCAGCTCCCCTGGTGGATGTAATTTGGATTTGACCGTGCAGATTCTAGGCAAATAAAACTCCCATTAGAGTCACTAGGCTATATTCACTGAAGCTTGAGCAGGGTAAATCCCATTGGGAAATTTGCCCCATAGACAAGGATGGGGGAATAACTTTTTTTTTCAGCTGAGACTCCATAGGGACCCTGCTGGCAGAGTCTGCTGTGCACTAGAGTCTTCCATTGGGACACTTCCCCACTCAGGATAATGAGAAGATGAAATCAGTGTAGAACATGTTAACCTTTATCCCAACTCTGTACACACGGACAGCTGTTTGCTTACCCCAAAAGCATTTCAGGAGAATGATTCACGTGGGTTCAGGTGCTCCAGTGCCCTAGATTGTATCATGGACTTGTCACAGTCAACTAGGAATTCGTGGAATCATACAATCCCTCAGCCTTTCCTCATAAGTCATGTGCTCCAGTCCCCTAATCATTGCTGAACTCTTCCCAATGCATCTACATTCTTTCTGTAATGTGGGGGAGGGGCACAACTGAATGCAGTACTTCAGATGTGGCCTTGCCAGTGCCAAATAAAGGGGAATAATCACTTCCCTAGATCTGTTAGCAATGCCCCTATGCCATTAGCCTTTTTGGCTATAAGGACAAACTGTTACTCATATCCAGCTTTTCATCCACAGTAATCCCCAGGTCCTTTTCTACAGAGCTGCTACTTAGCCAGTCAGTCCCCAGCCTGTAACAATGCTTGGGATTATTCTGTCCAAAGTATAGGACTCTCCACTTGTTCTTGTTGAACTTCATTAGATTCCTTTTGGCCCAATCCTCCAATTTATCTAAGTCACTCTGGACTCTATCCCTACCTTCTAGCATCTCTCTCTCCCCGTAGCATAGTGTCATTTGCGAATTTGCTGAGGGTATGCATCATGCCATCATTCAGGTCATTATTAAAGATGTTGAACAAATCCGCCCCAGAACTGACTCTTGGGGCAGTCCACTTGATACCGACTGCCAACCAGACATTGTACCGTTGATCACTACCCATTGAGCCCAAAGATCTAGTCAGATTTCTATCCACCTTATAATCCATATATCCATACTTCCTTAACTTGCTGGCAAGAATACTGTGGGAGACAGTTTCAAAAGCCTTGCTAAAGTCCATGCATATCACGTATAGCACATCCACAGCCTTCCCCATATCCACAGAGCCAGTTCTGTCTCATCATAGAAAGCAATCAGGTTGATCAGGCATAACTTGCCTTTGGTGAATCCATGTTGACTATTCCTGATCACTTTCCTCTCTTCCAAGTGTTTCGAAATGGATTCCTTGAGGAGCCCCTCTATGATTTTTCCAGGGACTGAGGTAATTCAGATAATTACTTAGTGGTAACAGCATAGCAACAGCAGCAGCACGATTTCACAGGATTTTCCAGCAGCCAGAGCACTGTGGAGTATTTTCAAAAGTGTCCTGAATTAATGAGCACATGTAGAACTACAGTAACTTACTCTGCCCCACGTATTATCTAGATACGATCGCTGCTGAACGGATATACTGAATCCACCTTTCCCCATCAGCTCTTCTCTACAGCCCACTCTCTTTTGCAATGAACAGGATATCACAGACACTTTGCTTGGTTGCAATCTCCCAAACATGGCAGACTTTCTGATACTAGTAACATCTACCAGAGATTATGTCAGGAAGAGGGTAGGTTCTGGGTGAATATGATCTATTGTCCTTAATGGAAGTTTTGCCTACTCTGGAACTACAGGACCAGAATTTAAGTTACAGGCCTTTTTTTGTCTTAAAATATGTTTATATGACATTTCCTTAAAATAAATCTAAAATTCTTATCTGTGATGTATATCTAGACACCATCAGTGCAACTCTCTTCATGTACAGCACATTTTTAGTTTAAGGTTTGTCTAGTGATTAAAAGGCACTTCCTAAATAATACTGGTGCATTTAACCTGATTTCTTTTAATATCTTCTTTTGTCCATTGCACTTCCACTGAAAATAGCAAACTAAACAATAAATTAAATTAAACTAAACTAAACACAAACGTTTTTCAGCCTATCTACTGTATGGTTTGTTACAAAACCAAACATCAAAAGACATTCATGGGTGGAGGGGGTATTTTTTTTTCTTACCAAAGTAATTTAAAGATTTAAAATAGAACTTTAAAAATACCACTTTTTTTGTAATATTTATTGGTTTTACTATAAAGTACGTCATGACTTTCAGATTCTTTTCTGTACTCTGTCCAAAAAAATACCAGAAGAGAAATTATGTGGAAAGAAATGAATTATAACCAAATATTGTTAAAAACTAATTTAAGATATTGATCCAACCAAAGATGTTTATTAATAAAAGGGCTTATATTTTGTTAACACTTATTTCTTTAATATTTTGACTTGCAGGAATGTCATTATTTTTAATTATAATTTGAGATATTGTAATAATATAGGGCCAAATCCTGTCTGATTTATTCTCACACAGAGTAAACGTTATGCCTGGTAGTACCTGTATGCAAGATCAGGCTCACTGACTGAAACAGAACCACTAGCATGAATAAGACAAGTAGAGTTTTGCCCATACACCTTATAGAAAATATTCTCAATTTAATTGATTAATAACCTATACATTCTAAAGAAACCAACTGGTAGACACCTTTTATGAAGATAATTGTTATGGAACTTCCTTTGAAGGAATTTCTAACTGTAAATAATTTATCTAATATTCTTGGCTTAATACTGACATTCCTGTAAATAGTAAAGCTATATCCTAAAGTATATATTTGTCATAAATTTTATTATTTGCTGAAATCATAAGAATAACTGGTTATGCTTTTTTTTGTACAGCAAATTGTTTGAAATGAGATTTTGTACATAAATACTGTATTACTACTTAGATGACTATATAAAAATCCTTTCATGGAAACCATTTTTTAAGAAAAGTAAATGCTTTAATTTTTTTTGAACATTTATTCAGAATAAATTTAAATATGCAAGAGTTTTTACTGTGGGAAAGATTCCATTCTCCTGTCATCACCACAGCCTGTGTGAAAACATATGAGTATTGGTGGACTTACAAGACATGGAAAATGAGTTGAATGAATGCATTACAGTTTGCATAAATTTAGTACTACTGTTACATACAGTTTTCTTTACTCTGTGCTTTGTCTGTGTGGGCATTAGTGACAAGATCTGAGAGATCTCTCAGCCATTATACACGAACAAATCTCTTTATAGACACTGTTGTAAGCAGTGCCAGGGTAAGTATAAAAAAAAGCAACTGCTTTGGGCCTTGAGCAATTCAAAAGGAGGGGCCCTATTAATTATTAGTATGTGTTGGGGGGCAAAATACTACTCCTTAGGACCCCTTACAGAGTAGCAGTGCCACTGACTGTAAACACCTTGTGTGAGATGCTGATTGCCCGCAACTCCCACTCACACCAGTCAGAGCTGAAGCTATTCAGCATGTATGCGTCTTTGTTCTCTTCCAGCTCATCTGATGAAGTGAGTTTTGCCCACGAAAGCTCATGATACTATATATATTTTTGTTAGCCTCTAAGGTGCTACAGGACTATTTGTTTCATTCCAGCAGTTTAAATTGGACTCATGGCTACTATGCGTGTTTTGAATAGCAGATAAAAATTCTATTGTATGAAAGGACGAAACTAAAGCAGTAGCACTGTATCATTCTCTCAAATCTCTTTGCTTAACCTACCTCAGAATGTGGAAGAGTGGAGCAGATGAAAGGGGTGGGTTGCACAGATTATATTCTTATTGCATTTGTCTGATCTGTCAGGTAACAACATGGTTAGAATTAGCAGTTTAATTTTCATGTCCTCCAACCTTTGGATTGGAGTTTCTAGTAGAGCAAAGCAGAGCATTCTTTCACGCCAGTCCTCCCATTCAGCACCAAAAATCTGCAGTTCAACTAACTTTGATTGGTGCACCTAGAATTTAATTAGCAGGTAACATACAATGTTCTGGGATATAGGATATTGAAAAGTGTGGCTAGACTGCATATAGGCACATGCTTTAAATAGTTCATTTTTAGGAGCTTAATATATCCTATAAGGCCCTAGTTCAGAAAAGCATTAAAGTACGTGTTTAACTTGAAACATTAGTCAGGCCACTGAAGTCAACGTGTGGTATGTTTTTATTACTGAGCTTGGACTGGTGTGTTATCCAAACAAAGGCACAGCCTGAGTTTTGTGCTATATATGTTTTATCAAGTAGGCTAAGAACAAACCTTAACTTTGTCAAATGCACTACCCCCATTCATATTATTCGTATAATTTGGGGTATAGATTTGGATTGGGGATGGGAATCTTGTAAGAAGCTGATAAGACACTGTTTAACTGGTGGTTGGTTTGACTCTGTCATTAGTCTTTCAGAAGTGACTAAATAGGAGGTAGGTGTGCCACGGAGAAGAAAATTCAGTTAGCTATCTGAAGCTAATGAAAGCTCTCTCTATATTCTTATCGCAAGTGGAGGCAATTGTGTGTCTTCACTTTTTAGATAGCGGCTGGGGAATGATTTTGTTCATAAAAGAAAAAATGGAAAAAACAGTGTGCATTAATTCCAAACCAGAATGTTGGGAGTAAAGAAGAAATAATAGTACTAATTGCAAAGACCTGAATGTGATTCTGAGCTACAGTGTGGGCTAAAGTCCAGTTTGTGAGGATTGGTAGCACTTACATCTTTCTTAGCTGAGTACTGAATTAACATGAAGGAGCCTACATTCTGATATTCTTTCAATTCCCACTCTAATAAATGCAAGACCAGTTTTCACCATGGAGCAATATAAAAGAATAATAATAATAATTTGAATGCAAAACACGTAACAACAATTTGTGAAATAGAAAAGTCCATGTCCACTGTGCATTTAGCAAGTGAAGACTGAAGGGGAGGAAAGATTAGAGTAGGAAGTATCTAATTGTAGCATTTTAAAATATTGCTATGTATTTCATTAACAAAAATTGTGGGAAGGATACATAAATTCTGTCTGTATGTTTGAAGAGGAAATTATACACACCCTATTCTGTTGACATTACAAGACTAAACCTCCTGGATTTCCATGTCATTGTGTTTCTAAGATACTGCACTACAAATACTTTGCAGACTTAAATTGCTTGAGGGTTAATAAGTCTCAAATCAAAGCACAGATATGCTTTCATTTTTAACCCTTCAATAATGTGTGGGGCTGTAGCTGCTAATGGTCTTTTCTGGTTGTTGCATGATATTTTAGTAACAATAAACAATTTGAAAACAATGAGTAATCCTGTAGCACCTTAGAGACTAACTATATACATATATATATAAACATGAGATTTTTGGGGGCAAAACCTACTTCCTCAGATGAGCAGCTTACTTGTTGCTTTTAATGTTACAGACTAACACAGTTAACCCTCTGAGACTACTTCTTACTTGAGGGGGGTGAGGAAGCACTGACTTTTTGATAATTTGAAACCATTTTAATTTTCCTGTGACGTTGTCAGAAGTTGTCTCTTGTTTTTAACCTTATTTGTGTCTTAAAATTCACTATTATGCTGCTCATTTTACTCAATATCACATGTAAACTGCATTTTTTCCTGATTTCAACGTAATATGCCATTTTAATATAGTAATAAGTTAGAGTGGGGTTTTTTGTTTTGATTTTATACTTAGGGAAGGAGCGTTATTATTTAAATAGTTATATCATTTTTTAAAAGCCCTAAAGGACACCATAAAGATATTTCTTAATTTTTGACATTCTCTTTTAAGGCCTAATCCAAAACCCATTGTAGTAATGGGGAGGCCAAATTTAGGCTGCTAGGAAAGAGACTGAAATCCAGGACCTCTATGGTGGCATTCTCGGAAATGCTTCCAGTTCCACGCGCAGGGCCAGGTAGGCAGGCAGACCTTCAGAGTCTCAATGTGTGGATGAGACGATGGTGTAGGGAAGAGGGGTTTAGATTTATTAGGAACTGGGGACACTTTTGGGAGAGGGGGAGCCTATACAGGAAGGATGGGCTCCACCTAAACCAGGGTGGAACCAGACTGCTGGCACTAAACATTAATAAGGCCGTAGAGCAGTTTTTAAACTAAGAGATGGGGGGAAAGCCGATTGGTGCGGAGATGCACGTAAATCGGAGAGAGACTTCTCTTAGAGGAGAATCCGTTGATAGAGATTCTCTAAGCTGTAGTCGGAAAGAGAGGAGGGGAGAGGGCAAACCATTGGCCAGAGCTGACAAACAACCGCATACAAAGGAATCCAATGCATCAGGGAAGGGCAGACAAATAACCAGTGGCAAATTTTTAAAGTGCTTGTACACAAATGCTAGGAGTCTGACTAATAAGATGGGTGAACTAGAGTACCTCGTATTAAATGAGGAGATAGACATAATAGGCATCACTGAAACCTGGTGGAATGAGGAAAATCTGTGGGACACAATCATACCGGGATATAAAATATATAGAAAGGATAGAGCAGGCCGGGTGGGTGGCGGAGTGGCACTGTATGTGAAAGATAATGTAGAATCAAATGAAATAAAAATATTAAGTGAATCAACATGTTCCATAGAATCGCTATGGATAGAAATTCCATGCTCCAATAATAAGAAATTAGCAGTAGGGATATATTACCGACCACCTGGCCAGGATAGCGATACTGACATAGAAATGCTGAGGGAGATTAGAGAGGCTACCAAAATAGAGAACTCTATAATAATGGGGGATTTTAATTACCCCCATATTGACTGGATACATGTCACCTCAGGAAGAGAAGTGGAGATAAAATTTCTCAATGGCTTAAATGACTGCTTCTTGGAGCAGCTAGTGCAGGAACCCACAAGGGGAGAGGCAATTCTCAATTTAGTCCTGAGTGGAGTGCAGGATCAGGCCCAGGATATAACCGTTACAGGACCGCTTGGGAACAGTGACCATAATATAATAACATTCAACATTCCTGTGGTGGGAAGAACACCTCAGCAGTCCAGCACCCTGGCATTTAATTTCAAAAAGGGCCATTACACAAAAATGAGGAGGTTAGTTAAACAGAAATTAAAAGGCACAGTGACTAGAGCCAAATCCCTGAAAGCTGCATGGAAACTTTTGAAAGACACCATAATAGAGACCCAACTTAAATGTATACCCCAAATTAAAAAACATAGCAAGAGACCTAAAACAGTGTCACCGTGGCTTAACCGCCATGTAAAAGAAGGAGTGAGGGACAAAAAGGTATCTTTTAAGAATTGGAAGTCTAATCCTAGTGAGATAAATAGAAAGGAACATAAACACTGTCAAATCAAGTGTAAAAATGTAATAAGAAAAGCAAAAAAAGATTGAGGAACAGCTAGCCAAAAACTCAAAAAGAAATAACAATGTTTTTTAAGTACATTAGAAGCAGGAAGCCTGCTAAAAAACCTGTGGGTCCCCTATATGATCGAGCTATAAAAGGAGCAATCAATGACGATAAAGCCATTGCGGAGAAACTAAATGATTTCTTTGCTTCAGTCTTCACGGCTGAGGACGTTGGGGAGATTCCTGAATCTGCACCATCCTTTTTGGGTGATGAATCTGAGGAACTGTCCTGGATTGAAGTGTCATTAGAGGTGGTTTTGGAACAAATAGAAAAACTTAATGTTAACAAATCTCCGGGACCGGATGGCATTCATCCAAGGGTTCTAAAAGAACTCAAATGGGAAATTGCTGAGCTATTATCTGTGGTTTGTAACCTATCCTTTAAATCGGCTTCCGTACCTAATGACTGGAAGGTAGCCAACATGACACCAATATTTAAAAAGGGCTCTAGAGGCGATCCTGGCAATTACAGACCGGTAAGTCTAACTTCAGTACCGGGCAAATTAGTCGAAACAATAGTAAAGAATAAAATTGTGAAGCATGTAGAAGAACATAATTTGTTGGACAAAAGTCAACATGGTTTCTGTAAAGGGAAATCCTGTCTTACTAATCTATTAGGGCTCGTCTACATTGGCCCCTTTTCTGAAAGGGGCATGTTAATTTCAGAGATCGTAATAGGGAAATCCGCAGGGGATTTAAATATCTTTTTCCGGAGGATCGGGGCCAGTGTAGACGCTCTTTTCCGGCTTTTCTAAAAGCCGGAAAAAAGCGGCGGACATTTTTATTTAAATGCCGCGGGGGATATTTAAATCCCCCGCGGATTTCCCTATTACAATCTCTGAAATTAACATGCCCCTTTCGGAAAAGGGGCCAATGTAGACGTAGCCTTAGAGTTCTTTGAAGGGGTTAACAAACATGCGGACAAGGGGGATCCAGTAGATATAGTATACTTGGATTTTCAGAAAGCCTTTGACAAGGTCCCTCACCAAAGTGTGAAATATATGAACTCAGTTGAGGTACACTTAGGCATACTGGAGTGTATTTTATTTGTTATAGTTTTAATAAAAATGTATATATTTGATTGTACCCACTTCCCACTTCTTTCATGTGTCGCGTGTCTTCCTACATTGCACCATCAACCCATCCTGTATTGAAGGGTTTGTTTAAAGAATAGAAAAATAGAATATATTTCAGAGGTAGCTAAGGGTGGGGTTCTGCTTTCTTACTCATTATTTTTGAATTCCTGTGAGTAACTGGACTAGTCACATCCTGTGTCATTTATTGGCCACATTGAATTGTGCAAAATGTTCAAGGAAATGACTATCTGAAGAACACTGTTTAGGCAGGCAAGGCACCTCCCTTTCTAATCAGATTCCAAAAGAATGTTCACCTTCCAACTGACTCATACAGAGAGAGGGAAAGGGCTGTATGGTCATATTCTTTTTAATGAGAAAAGTAAAATGTACTTAGTCACACCTCTAATCAGTGATTATATTTAGAATAAACAATTCCAGGTGTCTACATTGGCACTTGTTCTTACAAAATAAATGTACCTTAGCTTGTGGTATTAACTTATGAGTCAGTGTCTGGGCTCACTACTGTGAATGCAATAAGTCTCATTCTGCTCCTACATACATCACTATCAATCAAGAGTAACTCTTCTGAAGTCAGTGGCAAAAACACCACTAACGTCAAACTAGCGTGAGGTGCCCTTCAGAATTACTTCCCATTTTCTTAGTGTGAAGCCAGCACCATCCACTCACTTTGTTAAATGGAAGCGTTAGTAGCCCATGGGGGAGAAGAACCAGATTTTATTTTCTAGTCCACAAGCAGGTTGAGAAATGGGTGCATAAGCAGACTATCTGGGTGCTGACAGGAAAAAACATATGTTTCTCAACAGCATCCCCTTCAGCCAAAGACAGGATATAACGCCAAATGGCTCCAATGCAAGCCCTGTTCAGCTGGAAGAGCTCTCTGTTTCAATATTCACACAGGGAAAAGCTTATCCTTAGCAGTCACAGAGAGTTCCCCAGCAGCAGATTTGCTGCTTTTCTGCTGAGCAAGGTTGGAGCAGGATTCCAGAGGCTGAATTCAATGGGCCTACTTAATTGTTTGGGCTCCCACAACTGAGTTATTAAAAAAGAGGTTTAAAGTGCATCACCATGAATTATTTTACTGTTAGTAGGTAAATTTTACACCAACTTAGGGCCCACTCTTAGGAACATTTTTTTATATTTCCAACATAGGAAGAGAGAGGAAAGTTACATAAACAGAGAGAGACATTAATAATTCAGCTCTGTTAAGTAGTTCCTTTCCCCTGTGTTTATTGGGTTGGGAACTGAGAGGAAAGTGACACGTAAGTAAGAGGAAAAAATACATACAACATTAGACACTACGTGATAGCATGTTAGCTTTGGGGACTACCAGTCAGGACTCCTGAAATATATTGCCATCTCTGCCACTGACTCACTATGTAATTATGAACAAGTCATTTAGTCTCTCTACACTTCAATTTCCCCATGTGTAAAACTTGATATGTGGCTTCATTAAAAATTGTGGTTTTGGTAGACTGCAATGTATCATAATAGTTACATATATAATGCTTATATAATGTCTTTTAATTATTGTAGGAGAAACATTGACAATAAATAGTTATGGAAAACATTCAAATGCAAGAAGGCCATCCCCTCCCCACTGTGTTCCTGGCCCAGAAACTCAGAACCACTCTCTAAGTCCTTAAGTTTGGGGTTTGGTCCCAAGAGTCCAGATTCTCCTTTGTTCAGGTTTCTCCCACTTTTTGCCCAGAGGGGTAGGGTGGGGGCTTACTTGTTCCTGCAGCTGCTGGGTGGGCAGCAGACCCGTCATTGAGAGGGCAAAGCACACAGAGGGTGCGGAGATCCAAAAGCACAAAGGCAGCATGTAGGGCTGAGGGTGGACCTGTTGTGGTCTGGGTGGCACCAAGAACTGGCTGCCCCAGCCCCACCCCTTCTGGGAGCACAAAGCTGCCCCACCCCACCACCAAACACACAAACACCTTGCCCAGAGGCCTGGAGAAACTATTGGCTCTCCTGGCAGGCAGACTCTGGTTCCTGCCTTCAGACCACCAAACCAAGTCTTGCTTCCTCACCAGTCAGTCCTAAACTAAGCCAGGCTCCTTCATTTTTTCCCCCTACCAGGTATGGCATTGGTTGCAGGCAAAATGGGGTGGGCTTTCTTTAACTGCTGGGGTTCTGGGCACTCCTTTCTCCCGTCTTTCATAGACCATAATGATTTTACATTTCAATCGTCCCTTTCATCTTGGACAACTCCCTTTTAGGATCCTTAAGCACTTTACAAACAGTGTAAAAACAACTTCCTCCTCAAAATGCAACCACCTGGAGAGTGGATGGCAATCACAACAATACACACACTTATAGAGAAGGGTAAGTTTTGGCCAAAAACACTAGGCAAACTATTTCTTTAATGGAAAGGACCATAGCACATTTAGTGTCCATGCAGAACATTCATTGTCTCACATACAAAAGACTCACAAGATAAAAGTACCTGGAAATACAGTAAATTTCATGGAACTCAGCTCATCTAACTTATATAAACAAAGAAATGAGATATTACCTAGTTAAATTACTTTTCTTGTTCTTTTACTTCCCTCTGGATTGTGACTGTTTCTCCTTAACTACAATATTCTTCAGCGTTTCTGTCTGAGATACCCCTAAGTTCCTTAGAAGAGAACGATATTAGATTGACTTTCAGCTAAATAGCTGATAGGTAACTTATCTCCCACGTTCAAACCTTTTTAAGTCTATTTAAATAGAAGATTTTCATCTGTAAATTCCAGCTGCTAATTGACTCTTGTTCAGCATTGACAATTGCCAGTTTCAATTATGTTTTCCTCTTTTTTTCTGGCCAGAGAATTAAGATTACTGTAAATTAGCTAATATAAACTGCGGGTTATACACATTTTGACAAACCCCCGCCTCCCCCCCCCCCACAAACACCCCCAGCGGGGTATACATGTCCGCGTCTTATACAAGTTGATTTTTACTCCTTGGAGTCCCCCCGGGAGCATCAGTTCCCCTAAGTGACTCTGCCTGCCCCCACCCCATTAGAACTGGGTCAGCTCTGCTGCAGGGAGAGCCTGACGAGCTTCCAGCGTGCCTGCGCTGCGCTCTCTGTTCCCCCCGCCTGGAGGAGGGTGGTTGGTGCCTGGCTGTGGCTGCGTAGGGCGGGCCTGGGCGCGAGTGTGGCTCCCTTCTGCAGGCCAGCCAGAGCACTGGCAGCAGGATGGCCGTCACCCTATGTCTGCTCTCTATGCTGAGCGGCTACCTCCTCATCTCGGTGCTGCTGCTCACGTGCCCAGGGCTGCTGCACTGGCCCAAGCAGCAGCGCTTCCGCTGCTGCCAGATCTCTCACCGCGGCATCAAAGACCATCTTTTATGAAGGCGGCAGAAGCCTCTGCGGGTTATATACATCCGCGAGTAATTAATATTTTTTTACACAGGATAGAAAAACCGCGGGTAATACACGAGTCCATGTTATACATGGATGCAGGTTATATTTGCTAATTTATGGTACTTTCTTTCACAGCCTCCTTCTGGCTGGGATGTGTTTTGGGAGATCCCTTGAGCTCCACAGGAAAAGGATACCAGCAAAGTCATTTGTCACTCCATCCTGGAACACAATAGATTTCAATATCACATCATTTTGGATGCCCCCTTTCTTCCTGTTTGCTAAGATTAAAACCACATGATCCTTGCCTATTTTCCCACTCCTATGATAATCAGCCAATCTCATAAAAGCCACTTATCCACCTGCAAAGCAGCAGCTAGAGGGAGACAAACTTTCCTCAAGTCCCAGCCAGTTTGAATCCAGCTTCTACCTCTGAAGCTGGCTGTTGGCTTTCTCCTCCACCTGCAGCTGGGACACTAGTTTGGATCAGGACAGTCAGGTCATAGAGCTGGTAGCAGCTCTCCTATAGTCTGTGTAATCTCAGTCATAAGGCACTATTGATCCAGTGATCACCATGTCCTCCCACCTCAGCTAGCCAGGTATATGAGGGAGCAGGGCACCATGCTAAAGTATTAAGTTGATTTAGACCACCATATCAAAGGCAAGCAAAATAAATATGAATTGACAGATGTATAGCTTAGAACTAACGCTAGAGATGAAATGTGTACAGTGAGACTGCAATATATATTATATACTTCATACTTTGTACCCCTGGTTCCCAGACCTGGGAAGTAAGAGCAGTCTTTCGTAGATGAGAGAGTGGTCTGGAAAAGAAGTCAGAGCCCTTATTTTAAAAGCCTGCTACAGGCATGTTGTCACTGAGGAGAGGGATGGAAGACACTGTTTGTATGAGGCTGTTTAGCCAGTTTATATAGATTCACTGACCTCAGCCTCAGGGGATGGTGTTTGAGAGTAATACAGAAAGCATTATAATTACAGCTGGATGCAGCAGCTCCAATATGATGGCAATGAGCACTGTTATCTACATTAGATTAGATTAGGCACACCGTAGCTCCCACAGCAGGCACTGTGTGAGTCTGTGATCTCAGCTATTAGAATACAGAAATAAGTACACAGAGTACCAGACTGTAGGTATTCCAGAAAGAGGCAAACTCTGCCAAATGGGCCAAAGCCAGGCTACACAAAGAAGCTTCCCGGAGTGCAATTATAGGGTTGCCAGGTGTCCGGTATTGGCTCGGACAGTCCGGTATTTGCGTCCTCTTTCCAGCAAAAAAAATCCAGAAAATACTAGACATGTAAAATGTTTTTCTCAGACAGAAGGCCGCTTGGGACATTCCTCCCCTGCCGCGTATGGTGAGCAAGGGGATTTTGTGTGTTTTTGGTCTCCCCGTTTTTTGCTTTTTTTTGCTCAATCAGTTTTTTTTTCCCCTGTCATGTTCGGTATTTGTCCTGAAAGTATCTGTCAACCCTATGCAAAACCCACCCACTTAGCAAAACCATTCTTGCTCAGGCGATTTCATAGTGCAATCTGTGTTACTTAACTACCATTTGTGTACAATGCACATAACTTGGTATACTACTTTTAAAGCACCAGTTAACAAATGATGTGGCTCTCAATAGACATCTAAGCTGTGCCATCTATACTATATTTACAAGCACAAAATAACAACAGCCAACTCATAGGACAGAGAGCAAAATCCTGTACAGAATAAATTTTGCATTCTTTAAATGTGTAGCAGATGCACCTTATAGAAGTTGATATAGTTGGTGCTTTTACTAATAGAGCCGATCCCCGACTTACGAACAAGTTACTTACCAAGCACTTGGTCGTAACTCGATTTGTTCGTAAGTCGGACCCCATTCATTTCAATGTGGCCATGTTGTTTGTAAGCACGGATCGTGTTTGTAACTCGCTTAATGGGAGTTGGTCGTAACTATGAACGATTGTAAATCGATGCGTTCGTAACTCAGGGACCGGCTGTACTGTTCTGGAAACACTGAAGCACAGATCTGTTTAAAGTTCTCTAAAGCTTTGAGCACCCTCTGTCGGATTTTGTAAGATATTGCCTATGAAACCTAGGCATTATTTGATTATCTCAAAGAGGGGTAGTCTGTAACTTTAAAAACAAGCGGTCCCAAGCTCAGCTCCTCTAATGAAGTGGGTTTTGCCCCAAAAGCTCATGATATTATATATATATATATTTGTTAGTCTCTAAGGTGCCACAGGATTACTTGTTATTATTTGATTATGTGACGGGATCACTCTCAGCTAAATATTTGGGAAGCTGCCACTGAAATCTGAGCTTTTCAAATAGTTTCTGTTAAACTTTATTCTATACATGGAAAAGGTTACAATTTGTTATACACAGGCAGACACCGCCTTCAACCCTGTGACTCTTGGCTTCAGAAGCAAAAGGCTATAGGAAAGCAAACTGCTTAGATTTTTCAACTGTGCACATGTCAGACTAAACTTAACAGATCACATTCAGGCCCAATAAAAATGGCAGCACCATCATTGTGCTAAATTTCAGTGACGCACCTCAGAGTATTAAACAATGTTGATTTGTATCTTTAAGCCCCTCAGTAGGGATACAAGTTTGGACTCCTGATACTTACAGACTAGGCTGCAATTACACACTTCTCATATCAATGCTGAATCTGGCCTGAATTTATGGATGTCTAAGTGAATGTAAATTTAAGGTGGGCTAATTTCCATGCTGAGGGAGCTACCAAAAAGTTGCAAATTATGGTAAGTTAGACTGCCTTTGCATATACTCAGCTTTGAATTTGATGCAATGATATCACCAAGCCTGAACTGAGCTGCCTCATTCTGTACAATCAGACTTTATATTGTTAGTTACTAGGCCCTAGGCCTGGTAATTCCTTACATGCTGAACCTGAGTATTTCAAATTGCTGTGGAGTTTTCCTGCGTGACCTCACTACACCATCCCACAGTAACTCTAGTGTCTCATGCCTTTGTTTAAACGAATCATCTGGATATGAGAAAGAAAATATTTATTTAGACCGACTCTATCCCTTAGAAAACTGGGAACATCAGTACCTAGTGTGTGAGTCCTATCATGTCCCACATTATGAGTGTTGATAATTCCCTCCAATTATTAGCATAACCTCTCCATATGTCCCCACTCCTGATAATTCTTCCTTCCTCTGGTGTGTGGCGCTCCTGCAGAAGCAGCCCTTTAAGCAGATCTGTTGCATATACATTAGACTGCTTATAACTCTTGCCTGACAGGAAGTTCACTCACTTCCTTCTATCAGGAGCACAAAGGAGAGAGGAGACTGGTGAAGGTACCAGTATTAATCCTGTTTTTTGGTGATTAGATGGAGATATGATCAAAGCAGGATTTACTTGAACCATCGAGAGATGGGAATATTTATTTTGGGCTGGTTTGTTTTTCTGGATTTTTTTTTTACTATTTTGCCAGACAGTTAAGTTATAGAAAATGGTTTTTGTCCTCCCTAAAACTGGAGTATGAAGCTGGAGATGGGAAAGACACTGACAATTTTTGTTGTGTGTTTCTGAGACTGAAAATGTATTAGGGTAGGATTGTACCTTCTGTGTGTGTACAATGCCTAGTAAATTGAAGGCTGTGAGAAAGGGACTAAGAGAGAACCCCCTCCCCAAAATACAAACACACACAACTTCTCTCTCTCTATTGGTTTACAAAGTAATGACAAAAGCCCAGGGGCACACAATCACAAGCTAAATGTCAGGGCACCTCAACTTACCTTTTAGTTTTCAGTAAAGCTCCCAGGCCTTCCCTGTATAAAAATAGGCTCAAAAGTATTGATTTGCTGGGTTTGAAAAATTTGTCTGATTTTCCTAACAATCAAAGAGTATCCATAATTCTGGGCTTCATTTTTTGTGATCAGTGAAATTCATAATAATAGCTCCTTAGAAAAACCTGATATCAATTTGTTGCTGTGGATGGCACTACACCTCAGGCAGCTGCTGCTCCCATTGATGGCCTGCAGCTGAGTTGACTGCTCCATTGAGCAGACATTTTGACTTCTGGCCAGGAAGGGAAGCAGCTTAATAGCATGAGGGACAAGGAATAAAAGACTCCTATGTTTTGATCCTGGCTGTGATACTGAATCTCTTTGTGGCCTTTGTAAACTCATTTCACCACTTAACTGCTGGGATTTGTTCTCCTCTTGTAAAAAAGAAAATAAGTCGTTCTATGTGCAGAGTGATAAATTAATGATTGCAAATGTTAAACTTGATCAGAATCTATTCCAGCAAATGGGGGGGGGGGGGGGGAGGAGGTAGTTATACCTATGTCCCCTTGACTTATTTAAACACTTGCCCTTTGCAAATGTTTTCAGATTGCAGGAAAATATGCACATGCAATCATCCTTTTTCCTGAAGCAGGAGGCATGTGATGAACTACGTGTATATCATATTGCATAAAATAACTGTTAACTTTATGCAGTCCTCACTGGAGCTAGTTCTCAAATAAGGTTTAACGTGGCCTCATGTATACTCAAAACTTGGTCACCTATTTTTCTTTGCTGTCAATACTGGAGCACTAATCTCTTCAGGAAGCTATATGGAATAGACACAATGTGCTTAGCAGCAAGCACTCTGACTTACTCCCTAATTGCCTACTCTAACTTACCTCTAACTTACCTAACCTAAAGTGTACACTTTAATATGCAAGTACACTTTCAGAGGTCTGGTTTAAATATGATGCCACTGTTCAATCTCAGTTTAGATGCTGAGAACTATACAGGGTGTGAAAATAGGCTTACAAGTCTACTATTTAGGATTTAATATTGGAATGCTTAAAAGAATATGCTAACATGATCTAAATCCACTGATTTAAAGGGAGTTACACCAGGCATAAACTAGTCCCACTCTTTTAGGGTACATCTACACAGCAACATTATTTCGAAATACTGTCAAAATACTGTCAAGTTGGAGGACTGCTTACTCTGACTCCTGTAACCCTCATTGTACGAGGAGTAAGGGAAGTGGGAGGAAGAGTTCTCTGTTTCAAATAAGAGCTGTGTAGACGCTCCCAATTTCGAAATAAGCTATTTTGAAATGGTTCAATTTGCATAGCTTATTTTGAATTAAACCCTGCTGTGTAGACACACTTAGAGTATGTCTACACTACAGCGTTATTTCGAAAATCTAATTTCAAAATAGTTATTTTGAAATATCTTATTTCAAAATAATGAGTCTACACACAAAATGCATTTTGAAATAGTGCGTCCACACTGATTGGACGGTAAAGCACATTTAAGGCCAGCCGGAACTGGTCTGGCAGGGCATCAGGTCAGAAATTACCTTGTGGCCAGGGCGGCCAGCAGGGCACCCTGGGAAGGGCTGGAGGCCCCCTATTTCAAAATAAGCATCTACATAGCGCTTATTTCGAAATAGCAATTTTGAAATTGGCACTATGCCTCATGGAATGAGGTTTACCAATTTCGAAATAAGCGCTCTGCTATTTCGAATTAATTTTTAAATAGCAGTTGGCTTGTGTAGATGCTAGGAAAGTTATTTTGAAATAACAGTTGTTATTTCAAAATAACTTTGCTGTGTAGACATACCCTCAGTGTGAAATAAGTCTTTATGCAGCTACCATAATAATTCAGAGTAAATCTTCTAACTACTTTTTATATTGTGGTTTGGGGGTGTTGTGGGGTTTTTTTGTATTTTTGAACATCAGTTTTTACTCTTGATGAATTTCACTCCTTCAGGGGAAGGATTTGTTAAGTATATACAGAATTCTTAACTGTGATGTTTTAATTAACATAGAATTGAATTGATTTGCTTTTTCATAATAACTTAGGACCATTTTGAACAGATCTTTTATTGATCTGTCTAAAGATTGTTATGTCTTTATTCAGTAGTACTAGTATTAAAGGTATGTGTGTCTATAGGTAGAGAATAGTGATAGAAATGTAGCTGTGTTAGTCTGGTGTAGCTGAAACAAAATACAGGACTATGTAGCACTTTAAAGACTAACAAGATGGTTTATTAGATGATGAGCTTTCGTGGGCCAGGTAGATAATAGTTAACTGTGTAGTATTGCCATCTACTGTTCACTGGAAAATAGAACAGTCCCTGAGGCAGAAATGCTTGCATCACTTGTTCATGTGATTTCCGGTGACTAGCAGATCTGTGTAAAGATAAAGTTCAGCACAGAGAAGTTTTTCTTCTTTGCAGCTAGGCTTTTGGGGCGAGGGCAGCATAGATTAAACCAGGAAGTAAGTAGCAACTCTTCTGAAATAAAACGTATCTTTACATATTATTCAAAACAACAATTTGGTTTTCAAGAGAAAGTACATTGAATTTTGTTCCAAACATTGGAAAGTGTAAGATTATAGATACTGTTAAGGACAGTGCATTGTGAAAGTGAAAGTACAAAATGTTTGTAGAAAATAGCTGTTAATCGCCATCCAGGGCAGTAATCATATCAAGGAGCTTTACTTTGATTTTTAAGAACTTGTCTCTTTAATGAAATAAAGTTCTATTTATTTTAAAAAGATGTTTCTTGGGTACATAGAAAGCAGACCATTTTTAAGACTTCCTGAATGCTTTTTTTTATACATTTTTTTTTCCTTGATATTCTTTCAAAGGTCTTACCAAAATGGATCCATTTTTGTCTCTGCTGCATTCGTTTTCCATGAACTTATCGGACACTGAGCTCTCTGCCCTTAAATTTCTGTGCCGGGACAAAATTGGCAAAAGGAAACTTGAGTCTGTCAAAACTGGCAATGATCTCTTCACCATTCTCCTGGATCAACGGGAGATTGCAAGAGAAAAGGTAGATTTTCTCCAGGTCATGATCAAATCCATTAAAAGAGAAGATCTGCTCATGCAATTAGAGGAGTTCATGGAAGGGGGACACGGTGATGCTGTCAACCATCTAGATGAGAAAGAAAAACGTAAGTGGAGGCATCTTATTTTGCTTTCGCAAACTAAATGCATAGCACACTGCTAAATGGTATTTTTTTAAAGCAGGGAACTCTTTAAATCTAATCTCAAACACTGTAGCACAGGAACACTTTGGAGCAGAGGTCCAAAAAAGAGACAGTGAATAATGTTTTAAATAGTTGGAAATAATTTTGTGATGAAATTCACCCCTCTTCAAAAGGACAATGCATTGTATGAGTCTCACTCACCCATAACGAAGAGTCCAGAACTGGTACTATCCCTGACTCTAGACTGCCACATGGAATTCCACATAGTACCCGCTGCCCTGGTCATAAAGAGGGGAGTGAGAGAATGCATGCTGCAACCATTTTTTTTTTTTTTTTTTTTTTTTTTTTTTAGAAGGGGTAACAGCAGCTCCCCTGGTACTCAGAGAACATTTGTCACTGTGTGATGCCAAGCCCCTGAAAACTCCACCAGGTCTGAGGTGTTTCTACACTATCCTCAACACACCCAGTGGCTTTACTGCCAACAATTGTGGTCCTTAATATGAATGTGGGCAAACCTCTACAGTAAGAGTTAATATAGAAATGTACATATTAAATGTCTCTGTATATCCCTCATCATAAACTGGATTTTGCCATTTTATTTTTCAGATCAGCAGAAAATAGCTTTTGAAGTTATATGTGACAACATTGGAAAGAACTGGAAAATGCTAATTCGAAAATTAGGAATTTCGGATACAAAAATTGACAGAATTCTAATAGCAAATCCTTATAACTTGCAAGAACAATTGATGCAGTCGCTCCGAGAGTGGCAGAAATGGAAAGGAAAGGAAGCTAAGGTTGCTGACTTAATAAAAGCCCTTCGGGATTGCAAAATGAACTTGGTAGCAGACATAATTGAAGACGAACTTTTACAACCGCGGAACTAAAACAAAATGAAATTCAGTACAATATATATTAAATGTAACATTAAAACCGAAAGCTTAAATGAAAACAGGAGGAATGCTGCCTAATTGTTAGACCAAAAGGCCATAGGGCATGTCTACACTAGAAAATTATTTCAAAATAACTAAAACTGATTTAATAATTCCTGAAAAAACAAAACCGAAATAACATGTCCACATGACTGGGAAGCCTCGAAATTAGTTTCAGGCAGGCTCTGTTATTGTGGACACCCTACCTTGACTTAGAGCGCCAGGAAGCACTGGGGAGTAATTATTTCAAATTACTCTGGGGAGTAGTTATTTTGAAATAATCAACCACATTAATGCTATTTTGAAATAAGCATTATTCCCAAGGAAAGCAGGAATACAGATTTCTAAATAACCAGCCCATTATTTCAAAATAACAGGATTGGTAGTGTAGATGCTCCATTTACTATTTCCAAGTTAAGGGAGAGTTATTTTGAAATAGCTCCCTCGTATAGGCCAGGGCAAAGAGTTAGCAATTAGAGACACAGTGCAAGATTTTTAAAAAATTATGAGTTTGGGTCCTTAATTTTGAGGTTTTCAATCTGAGACAATTTAAAGGGTTTTGATATTTCGGAAAAAAGTGAGTGCCTGACTTACGAAACTCCTTGTCTTTTATCAAGTTGGGCACCTAAAATCATTAGTATCTTATGAAAATTTTGACCTTAGCCTCTGATTTATAGATACTTAATTCTTGATGCCCACAGTCATATCTAAGCATTCAAGTGTGAAATTCTCTTTGCCTCTGTCATGTGCAAAATAGTAATACAGGCAGTCCCCGGGTTACGTACAAGATAGGGATCGTAGGTTTGTTCTTAAGTTGAATTTGTATGTAAGTCGGAACTGGCGTCCAGATTCAGCCGCTGTTGAAACTGACCAGCAGCGGCTGAATTGGACACGCCTGGGACAGAGCAGCTGGGGTGCTGCCAGGTAGGTCGCTGCACCTCAGCACTGTGGGGACCAACCCAGCAGCACCCCAGCTGCTCTGTCCCAGGCGTGTCCGATTCAGCCGCTGGTGAAACTGATCAGCGGCTGATTCCAGGAAGCCCGGGGCAGAGCAGCTCGCGTTCTCCGCAGCGAGAAAAGCTGCTCCGTGTCTCCCTGGTCTGCTGGGGGGAAGCACCCCCCATGCCGCCAGAGGCGGCGACGGGGGGAGGCACCCCGCACTAGCGGGGGCTCCCCCCCAGTTCGTAACTAGGGGTCCGACTTAAGTCGGACTGACGTAACCCGGGGACTGCCTGTATTCCTAGGTGTGTGCTATACCTTCCTTGAAGTACTGTGAAGCTTAGTCACGTCATGCTCATAATTGTTTGTAGTACTTTGATATGATTCTTCTTCATAGGGGCAAAATATTATTCTGAAATGCACAAAAATTAAGAAATTCAAAGTTTCAGTTCCTTCAGTAGCCATAACTTGGCCCACTACCCTCATATGGCATTCTGTATGACTGCAGATGCTTTTAAATTTTTATCTTGAAATAGGTATGCAAGATAAATTTTTATCTTGGGGACCAGAATCTCACATTTCCTGGCTTCTGTTCATTTCCAAATATTTGAGGTGATTGAATAATTTTGTTTATCATTTTAAAAAACAAACCAAGTACTAGTCACACGGTGCCCTTACTGCTAAATCTTTCGAGGTCAGGAATGGTGTTCCCTATAAGCTGGGCACTTATGCAGCTGCTCAGGAGAGATTCCAATGCTGCCCACCTGGTTAGCAGGGTGCTCAGAGCTAGGTTTTGTTTCTAGTAGTGGTGCATGTTGGCAGTGTACATAACATTTTCATTCCACACATGAAAGGATTAGAGGAAACATTGGTCAAGAATATGTTCTGTGTCATGCATTGTGTGCTCCTTTTATATTAAAGATGTTAAGCACCATATAGAATTTGGCCTCAAGATTGCAGCACAAGGGGCCTTTCCTCAACTCAGCCGTGCCTATTTTTCAGAATAAACTGCCTGAGACAAAAGGTTTATACTAAGTGTCTTTTCTGCCATAAAGAAAGGGATGCTGTCCTGATGTTGTAAAATATCCAGAAATGGCCTGTAGTTGTGTAAGGGGCCTTCCTTCTTTCTTCTAGAATATGAAAGGTTCTCTCCCATTGTTGTTGTCCTCTAATGACGTTGCTCACACTCACTCCCAGAATTCAGAGCACTGACTTAGGGATGTTAAATATTGGTTAACTGAATAGTCAATTAACCTCATAAATTCTTACTGGGTAGTTGACTATACTATTACATCCCTACACTGACCACATTTGGATGAGCCACACCGTTTTCAATGGGGAAAGCAGAATTCAATTGTCTGTGCTCTTGGCAATATTGCATGTAAAGATTAAGAGATACAGAGTGAATAAACAGAAGCGTTTCTTATGGAGAAACAACATCACTAAAGGAAATATAATCCTATCTCCTACAGTTTATCCAGCCTGCTGTGAGGATGAGGAACAGCTTTTTCACTCCATGGTGCTCTAGTTGAAGGTGGCTCCAGCAGTGTTCCTTGTAAGCTAAGCGTGTTAGCTGCAGCCCAGGAGAGATTCAAATGCCACCCAGCTGATTAGTAGAGCACCCATAGTCTCTTGCAGTGAACAGCAAGTGTTTCTATTGGTGGTGGACACCTGCACATGCCTCGGTGCATATAACAAAATTTATTCCACACATGGATGGGAAAAAATAGAGGAAATATTGGGTTCCAAGTCCAATGTTACTTCACTTGGAGAAAACTAAGTTTTTCTTCACCTCAGCTCTTTTATATCACTCCCTTTGAGGAGCCTATGAACAGCCCACAGTCAAAAAAGCATGGATGGACAAAATCAATTTAAAGTAACGTGGGGCCTCTTGCAAACTTAGTGCTTATACGAACTAACCCAAGAGACTGAAAACTGCACCTATTTTGTAACCTGCTTTCATGCTTCTGGTGTGTCTGATGCATAGTGTTAGCATCTTGCATGAGTTCCTCTGAAATCAATATTGATGTGACTTTGACTAGGACAACAGGTGGCCTCAGAAACATCCTACCAAGAATATAATATAAAATTCATATCTGAAGGGAGAAGCTTCACTTTGCTGCTGACCGTGTCTCGTTTTGTTTTGTGTAGCTGACAGCATGCTGCTCTTTGCAAGATAACTACATGGCAACTCAAGACATTCAGCACCGGTATGAAATTGACAAGAAGCCTGAAAAAGAATAGGAATGATGGTGTGCAAAAACAACACAAAGTTGTCCTGAGTGTCTCCAAATTTTCAATTCAGTTGAACTCTGAGCTTCAGATATTGACACGTTAACATTCGATTACAATTACTAGAAAGGTTGAAGTAATTTTTACCCAGTACCTTTATACAACATTGTCATATGGGCTTTTTTTTTTCAGAAGCTGAACAATGAAAGATTGGCACAAAGTTATATATGATCATAATAAGCCAAAGGCTTAAGTGTAAATGTCTACGTAGAAAGGAGTAAAGAGTGATGCAGTAACTTCCACATATCTGCCTTTGTGCATATACAGTTTTAAATTAATAAAACAATAGCTTACTTTGCCTGTGTCTCATGCAGATTTTAGAAGAGTTTAGTTCTTAAGAACTAATGAATTAATAAACCCAAATTCTGAATTCAGAAATGTAGAGCCCTACGCGGATACAAAATGTTGTAGCCGCATCTGTGTTTGCAAAAATGAGCTGTGGTTATCTACATTTGCAGATGTGGATATATTTGGCTCTAGACTTCAGAAAAGTTTAGTTCTTAAGAACTAAATAAACTCAAATTGTGAATTTGTTGCTGAATAAAATACTAATCTTGAGCTGAATAATTAATTCAACAAACTGTATTATGTTAAAATATCTATGGATTGGTTTTTTTTCCATTATTCTTCCTGCTGTAAAAACAACACTATCTGTTTCAAATACACATTCAGTTTTTTAAAATTATTTTGCTGGGTGAGCTATTATGTTTACAGAAAACACAATGTAATTTTGTAATGAAATAGCAAATGAAATAGCAAACCTGCTCTGCAACAGCTCAAAGTTCAATGTCCCCAAGCATTTTGTCCTTTTTACTTTCCCCTTTATTCCCAGAATAACACACTGTTTTTTGCATGACAGCAGAAATACATATATATTACAAAGATTACAAGTATATGTAATTAGCATATGTTGTTTTGAGAGCTAAACTGGAATAGTTTTTACCAGTCTGTGACAGGGCGCCTGCCCTGCACTGGCCCTTTAATACTCAGACTCCGTCCCGGAGCCGGGGCTAGCAGAGAGGAGGCCAGCGGGAGCTAATTAGGGCTAGAGAGGGCCCAGCTGGCAAAGATCCAGAACTGCACGAATGGCTGGTAGAAGCCAGCTGAACCTATTAGGGCAGGGGAGAACCCAGCTGGCAAAGATCCAGGAATGCATGCATGGCTGAGAGAAGCCAGCTGAACCCGTTAGGGCGAGCAGGAGCACAGCTGGCTTGTGTGTGTATATATAGAGAAGCCCAGGTTGCTCAGGGGAAGAGAGAGGCTAGTGAGGGACTGGCTGTGGAGGAAGCAGGAGCTCCCAGGAGAGAGACCTGCTGGGGTTAGCCGGCTAGAGCTGGGAGAAGGCCGGCTAAGGCTACCCCGATGGGGGCAGAAGGAAAGGCCCGGGCATGGAGACAGGTTGCAGCCTGGCTTAGGTAAGCGGGGCCACGGAGATAAGCCCAAATGCCTATGATGAGCAACCCATACAGACTGTATTCTGCCCTGAGATGGGCTATATGAAGACAGTCAGGGGGCACTGAGGCGCACGGGGGTGCGGACCCCCTGACACAGTCACTGAGTTTCATTGTTGAAGGGAACAGCTCCTGACCCAGACTATATTTAAAACTTAATCAGTTCAACAACTGGAACATAATACAGTATACAGTTTGTTGACCCATTTGTAAGGGAGGCGTTGGAAGATGCACCAGATAGACCATCTTTGAATTTCTATATGTATTGTTGAAATTGTAATGTAATATTTTATACGAGAGAATGTTGTATGCACAAATGTTAATTTTTAAAACAACTTTCTTTTCATAAAAAAAGAGGTTGGTTTTTGTTTCGCTTGGAGAGGAAAAATTAAAAATGTACAGTTGTCAATAATATATATTCCTCTTTTGACAAAACATACTTATAAGAAATGGGAAATTATTGGAACCTTCATTCAAAGTTTTTAATTTTTCTTGAGCTCCCAGTGTAGAAAAATTGTCATTAAACATCAAAAATTCATCTTCTTATACAGTAATTCCTCATTTAACACGTGCCCGCTTAACACATTTTTGCGATAGCACGATTTTTTTTTAGGGAACGTTTTTTGAATAACACGACCGTCCCCGGAATAACACGATTTCCCCAGCTGGCCTGTTGACGGCAGCTGTGTGGGGCTTCCCCCGCTTCCCTGCAAAGCGGTGGCGGGTTTACCGCTCACCACACTGTTCCCCAACAACTCCCCCTCACCGGACGCAGTGCGTGTCCCGGCAGACCTGCCACAGGGGCGTACTCCCAACGCAATCACCCTCCCCGCTGCTTCTCTTCCTTTCCCCAGAGCCAAAAACACCTCCCCTCCCTGTTGTAACCCAGTCCTCTTTCTCCCCCAACCTTATGTCCCGGTCCCAAGAGACACCACCGCTTAAAATACAACCCCCACTTTTTCCATTATTTTCAATGGGAAAATTGACCCTTCATAACATGTTTTCACTTAACACGATTATTTTCTGAAACATATCTATAGTGTTAAATGAGGAATTACTGTAGTTACATAAACTGTGAGGTACACTGTCTAGTGATTGGAAAAGTAACTGTAAGACCTCTCTTTTATTCCTCACTCTACGCCAGGGTAAGAAAAAAAAATCTCTTGGCCTGTATATGTCTCAATTTCCCCAGATATTAAGTGGAAGTAAAAAGAGTTCACCATAGTTGACAGGAACTCTGAGAGAAGCGGGCAAGTAATTATCATTAATGCTCCCTCACCCACTCACTGGCTGTGTCTAGACTGGCCAGTTTTTTCCAGAAAATCAGCTGCTTTTCCGGAAAAACTTGCCAGCTGTCTACATTGGCCGCTTGAATTTCCGCAAAAGCACTGACTTCCTAGTGTAAGAAATCAGTGCTTCTTGCAGAAATACTATCCTGCTCCCGTTCAGGCAAAAGTCCCTTTTGCGCAAAGCTTTTGCACAAAAGGGCCAGTGTAGACAGTTCAGATTTGTTTTCTGCAAAAAAGTTCCGATCGCGAAAATGGCTTTTCCGCAAAAAGTGCTTTTGTGGAAAAGTGTTCGTGCGAATCTAGACGCTCTGTTCCGAAAATGCTTTTAACGGAAAACTTTTCCGTTAACAGCATTTCCGGAAAATCATGCCAGTCTAGACGCAGCCACTGTGTACAGGAAAAGTTCAAATAAAAAAAGCCATGCAAAGCTAATCTCTAATTTAAATTCTGTAAATCCCTACATTGTGTGGCTTATAAATGAGGCCATATTACACCCTTTATCATGGGCAGTCGGTAAAGTTAAGGCTGGGGGGGGCAAGCCTTCAGCCCTGGCCCTTCCGCTGAGGCCCCGCCATCTTGGAAGCCAACTGCCTCCCTGCCCCCCACCATAGGGAGGCAGGGCAGTGGGCTGTGCCATGCGCCCCCCACCACCACAGGGAAGAGAGGAGGGTGAGTGGGCGCACATGTCCCAGCCTTCCCAGCTCGGAAGAGGTAGGAGGATGCACGGCTCCAGCCTCCACCATCCTGGAGGATGGGCAGGGAGGGTACTCGGGGGCAGCAACCCTCTGTCCCCAGAATGCCTACAGTAGGCGTTCTGGGGGCAGAGTATAGCTGGGGCCAGGCTGGCAGTTTGTGAAGACACTGCCTTCCCCCGCCTATGATATTGGATACCGGTGGCCTTTATAAAAAGCTACTATATATTTGAGAGAGTGTTTCCATCTGTCTGTTCAATAATGCCTCCTAACATGTAAGAGCTAGGATGACCAAATTTGGTATGCAGCTTCCTCTTATCCTAACTTAAAGCAAAGTAAAGGTTGGTTTGTGCCAGGAAAATGGGATGTGCCTGGAATAGGATTGCTTTTCAGAAAATCATACAGAAAAGAGACAGAATTACCAGGCAGGTGACAGGGGCTAGCTCAGAGTCCCTGTCTGAGATTGTTCCAGCCCCTAGCCATCCTCTCCACCAAGTCCATTCTAAGAATGGTGGGTGGGTGGATGGAACCCATTCCCCTCCCGATTCATATGGGAATTTTGCTGGCTCCTCTGCTTCAATAGGAAGTGAGGCGAAAGTGCTCAGTTTTCTGCATTCCTCACTCTGGCTGAAGAGCACAGGAAGGGAAGCAGACAAACCTGGACTGCCACAGCTGGGAGACATGTACCCCTCTTCCGTCTGTGCCTGCTGGAGCAGCAGCGTTCATGGAGAGGTGCTTCTCATCTGGCTCCAACCTGCTGAAGTGAAAGAGAGGTAGGGTAGTCCCTTCTCCCCAGGGCAGCCTGCTTGCTGGACACCTCAACCCTATTCCCACCCCAAAGCAATGATTTAAATGAAGCATGTTCATTTTCATTTTATTTTCCAAAAACCAAATACAGTAAAACTCCAATTGTCCGGCATCCAGTGGTCTGGCACTCCTGATAGTCCAGCACCAACTGGAACCCGGAAGTGCTCCGGCCAGCCGGACAATTGGAGCTGCTCTGCCACTGGCTTCCCCAAGTCAGCTGCTAGTCAGTTTCAGCAGTTCCCTGCCGTCCCCCTCTCTCCCCCACCTCCTCATAGCCCCCCCTTCCGGTACTCGGGCATATCTGATAATCCAGCACCCCCTTGGTCCTAAAGGTGCCATATTATTGGAAGTTTACAGTATTAATTGATTTAAGAAACCAAGCAATGCTAGGTAAATCTTCTAGTTTTATATATAGTGTAAAGGGAGAGCATGAAGTCAGATCCTTAAAACAATATAATGAAAATTCAAAAATTTTAGAAGAATTTCACCATTCTGTGTTTACTTTTTGTATAATAAAAATAAATTTGTCAGTTTGATATTTTATATGTATATTGCCAGTCAGTTTTGCTGTCTAGTTCTCATCTACAATGATGCAATGTTTAGATTACAAAAATGCATAAAGCGCAGCAAAAACCTGTTTTCAACTATATTTGTTAAACTGAGCTGACATTACATTAATACTAAACCTTCTTTTCAAAAAAAGGTTCAATACTAAAACCAACACTTGGAGGACCGGTTACTAGAATTCCTTTTTGTAGGATCAAACACTATAACATATAAGACTGTCCCTCTTGGGGTACAATTGTAACAGTATGGAGAAGTAAATGTACCCCCTCATTCTGGAGTAGGCCAGTGTAATCTGAGAAAGGTTCTGCCTCCTCTGCAGAATCTGAAACTAAATCCAACCAAAACCAAATCCCTGTACAAAATGTTGCAGGGGGAAGAAATGTCATGGAACAGAGCGTCTTAACAGTCTCTTTTTCTTTTTTAGATGTCCCCATGCAGTGTTGGGTAAAGACTCAGGAGGCTTATTTGGAAGGAGAAAAAGCACAACACTTTTAAAAACTATGCATGAAAACTCAGCTCTGTCTGAGTCTGTTCAGGATCTGGAAACATCTGGGCATGCTCAGAGATTAAACAGACATTAACATAGTCACTCCAATACTAACATTACATCATACCATTTAAAATATAGACAGATTTATATATTGCATGTGCTATTGTAACATGAGTGCCTTCTCATGCCCAGTCTACTTACTTCATACCTTATCCTTCTACTACCCTGGGAGGGACAAGTATTTAATGAGTATGACTAAAGCCTTGCCTACTTAGCTCCATGGTTGCATATGAGTTATTTTGGTTGTTTTTTTCTTGTTGTTGTTGAAAGATTAAAATGAGCTAAGGGTGCTGGAGTACTGCAAGCCTCTTTCATCAGGTTCCTGGTGAAGGGAGATAGTGGGGCTATCGTTTTCCCTGATCTCTACCCATCTGTCTTTGTGTTCTGACATATGAATCATATATAATGTGTTTAATTATAAAAAATGCATGTACCATTATTTTTTCAGAAATTCAAGACTTTAAGTATTTATACTGTAGGGTCATAATTAAAATTCCTTTTATGCAAAGAATTTAAGTGCAATGTTTGTTTTGCTTCCACATTCTCTGTCCCTGGAGCACATTTTATTGCATTCATTTCACTGCCCTGAAATACCAGCATGCTTCACATATGTCATCTGTTGTATATAGTCCCTTCATTAACACAAACAGCACATTGTGTGTTTACATGCTGAATCTTTGAGCTATATCTTTCACCTCTATATTCTTATTTCATACTTTTCATGTCATGAGTATTTTAAACTTCCATTTTTAAGTATGGTTCATATTATTCTTTTAGGTACTTCCCTTTTCCCTGCATACATCTTCTACCCCCTGAACGATGTTGATGTATTAGGAGACATTTTCTAAACTGCTCTTTGGTTTCTTACTTCCTGTTCCAGTGTTTTTACTGCACATTTTAAAAGTACAATGAAATGAATTCACTGCCTTTTCTGTATACCATAAGAAAGTGAGATTTTTTTTTTATTGGGGGGGATGGGGCTGCCTCCTTCAATGATGTTAAATTACAACTAGTAAAACTACCAGAACTTTAAAACTTTGTTGCTACTTTCAAAACCCCTTCATTGTTAGAGCAGTTACAGCTGCGTAAGTCTGTATGTTGCAGTGGATTCTGGGAACAGTAGGTGTAAAGAATCATAGAATACTAGGCCTGGAAGGGACCTCGAGAGGTCATCGAGTCCAATCCCCTGCCCTCATGGCAAGACCCAGTACTGTCTAGACCATTCCTGATAGATATTTATCTAACCTACTCTTAAATATCTCCAGAGATGGATATTCCACAACCTCCCTAGGCAATTTATTCCAGTGTTTAACCACCCTGACAGTTAGGAACTTTTTCCTAATGTTCCCAGAGTCCACTGCAACTTTTTACCTAAACCTCCCTTGCTGCAGTGAAAGCCCAGTGCTTCTTGGTCTATCCTCAGAGGCCAGGAAGAACAAGTTTTCTCCCTCCTCCTTTTGACACCCTTTTAGATACTTGAAAACCACTATCATGTCCCCTCTCAATCTTCTCTTTTCCAAACTAAACATGCCCAATTCTTTCAGTCTTCCTTCATAGGTCATGGTCTCTAGACCTTTAATCATTCTTGTTGCTTTTCTCTGGACCTTCTCCAATTTCTCCACATCTTTCTTGAAATGCGGCGCCCAGAACTGGACATAATAATCCAATTGAGGCCTAATCAGCGCAGAGTAGAGCGGAAGAATGACTTCTCATATTTTGCTCACAACACACCTGTTAATGCATCCTAGAATCATGTTTGCTTTTTTTGCAACAGCGTCACACTGTTGACTCATATTTAGCTTGTGGTCCACTATAAACCTTAGATCCCTTTCTTCCGTACTCCTTCCTAGACAGTCGCTTCCCATTCTGTATGTGTGAAACTGATTGTTCCTTCCTAAGTGGAGCACTTTGCATTTGTCCATATTAAACTTCATCCTGTTTACCTCAGACCATTTCTCCAAATTTGTCCAGATCATTTTGAATTACAACCCTATCCTCCAAAGAAGTTGCAACCCCTCTAAGCTTGATATCATCTGCAAACTTAATAAGCGTACGCTCTATGCCAATATCTAAATCGTTGATGAAGATATTGAACAAAACCGGTCCCAAAACAGACCCCTGCGGAACCCCTTGTTACTCCTTTCCAGCAGGATTGTGAACCGTTAAAAACTACTCTCTGGGAATGGTTATCCAGCCAATTATGCACCCACATTATAGTAGCCCCATCTAAGTTGTATTTGCCTAAGAAAGGAAATACATTATATTCTGCCAAGGTTCTCAGATTAATTTTACTTAATATGGAAACACATACAGACATCCATATAACATGAAGAACCCATACTCACTTTTATATAAGGGCTTATACAGACTTGCAGCCATCCTTTGGGCTATGAAGAGAGTGTACTGAAGTAGGTATAAGTTTCATCAGCAGAATTACTTCTCCTATACTGATTTCCTTTTGGGGGAGATTTTACTTCATCGGTAAAGTAAGCTATAGCTTCAAAAAAAACGTTTCTTTTCACAATGGCCATTGTAAGGCACCATTTTATTTTAATCTGTATTTTCAGTTATTAATGTTCACATTTCCAGTGACATTAATGACAGAGGCATACCAAGATTCTTTAACTGCAGAAATTTAAGTATCATTCAGAGTGTCCATTTCTCCCATGTTTCTGAATTCTAGCTGTTCAAAGAAAAGTACCTGTGAAGATAAGTTTCGTAACATTTTGTTTGTGGATGCCAACAACATTTTAGACAGCCCTTAGTTTAAAACAGCAGTTTAAATGGAGAGAGAAAATTTGGATCATTGCCATAGAGGTGTGTGAAACATTACATGGGCGTTTTCGCCATTCATTAAAAATTTTTAAGCATGTTTTCATATTCCTTTTGTACTAACAAACAACCACTGTAAGTGAAAATTTGGCAAAATTGTTTTGCATGCTTTTGTTGCTTTTTGAAAAATATTTTCCTCCTACTGAAGTCAGTAGAACTAGCCATATGAACAAAGTTTGCTAGCTCTAGTCTCAGTACCGATAGCAACAGGTACTTCATATGCTGAGCTATTTTTTCCACGGCTTTAGCCACTCTATGGGTGTAATTTTGCATGCACATATTTTGACACACAATTATTTGGGACAATATTTAATCTGTATAAAAAGTGACTTGTGACAAGGTGCTATCAGCAACACCCTGATCACTGACATTGGTACAACCTAGAGAAGGCTGCAGATGCAGCTGAGGGCAATTATACACTTCTGGTGAGGGATGGTTTTAGTACCTGGGTGACAATAATTGGGCTAATAAGGTTATTGGAGGGGATTATAAGGAAGGGAAACAGCATGGATATCTCTGGAGGAGCTCAGAAGGAAATGCAGGGGGGCCTAGAAAGTGACTGGTAAACGACATGAATGAACAAAAAACAACAAATAGTCTGGTAGCACTTTAAAGACTAACAAAACAGGAATATGGTATCATGAGCTTTTGTGGGCACAGCCCACTTCTTCAGATGACTGGACACCATATGAACTATTTAGGCAGTTTATGTGCAAGAGATGACCTTTGATACTTGTTACAAAATAGGTATTTGTATGTGCAAATTGATAGCTGATTTTATATGCAAATCAGTAACTGACATATCTACAGAAATTCAGTTTGGAAAGTTGGATCAAAAAATGGTGCATTCAAATACTTTGTCAAAAATATGGTCTCTGTGTAACGTCTTCAAATGATTTAGTTTTTTATTTTTGTGCTTCTGTGCTAAAGATGAAGATAGCTTTGAGTAAAATAATCACTCACTTCTATAGGGATCTAATAATTCCATTTAAGTAGGCACCTCAGTCTCCCATTTTAAGAAACAACTTTTCTTATCCTCTTCCATTGGTTTAGTCAAACACAGAGGCACCTATATCTAAGCAATAAACCCCAGTACTCCATTCGGTCTTGTCTGAACTGCAGACAAGATGTTTTGTGACATTGCTAAAATTAAGCAATATAGACTATCTGTACTATATATTGAGCACATAGCAGAAACTGAGAGCTCAGTCCCTTGTAAATTGGCCCACAGGCACTATAAGATCAGTCCTTCTCCCTTTACTTTATTTTAGTGGTACAAACTGGTCAGAATCAGGGTAGGGACTTGCTAGCAGTCAGACTCTGTTGGCTTAGCTAGCTCCTTAATTACTCCTGGCAGCCTCCTATGTAGATATATGGAGGGGTGCAGCTGGAGCATGCTGCTTTCTGCATTCCAGTTAGAAGAGTTCTCTGGGAGCTGTTACAAGTTGATAGAGTTTATAGCAGTCCTTTGGCTTCTCTACCCTAGCCAAAAAGAACAAAAATTCTAGGATCATGTATTTACAACTGGGCCCTGCTCCACCAGAGAAGGCACAGCAGAGTATTGAGACCCAAGAATTAAGAATCTGATTTTCAAATCTTCTAAAAATATTGTCAAAATATTTGAGGGCGCATCAGCATTTGCAGTCGTGTTCACACATGAAAACTGGGACGTGTGTGTCAAGCTGCATGTTTGTGCATGAAACTACTAATTCATATGCATACCGATTAAAACTACTTAGAGCTAAAAATCATGTAGTGTACAGTCTACCTATATTTGCAATGCTCTTTTATATCACTTAGCCAAGATTTTTGTATAATTTAGTACTCTATTTTCTAGTAAAATCATTTTTAGCATTAGAAAGCAAAGAGATTATATTTCTACTCTATATATACAATCATTTTTTTTAAAAGAAAACATGTCAAAATCCATTTAATTTACTCATTGTCCTGACAAACCAGAAATAGATAAGTAGTTACATATACTCAAAAGCATAGAAAACTCCCTGTGCCCTTGGATTTTTTTAAGTTTTCATAATATATGTAAAGCTAAAGCAAAGTTTTGGTGTAAAGCCTATAATATTGTACAAGCTATATAAGGAGAGTTATCAGAAATATGTTATAAAAATCTTAAGGAGAAAATATGTCAATGACTGAAGCTGATACATGTTATCTTAATTTTCAGTTTTGCTTTGATTGGACAAAAATTGGCCTTGTTCAAATTTGTGCAAAAGAAAGACTTCATAGCCACCAGTGGGCTTTAAATACTCATATGAATTAAGAACTCTTTGTTGTTAAAAATAATTACTGTTCGGCAAGATTATTTATGTATAAGCTATTTGCTTTTTGGAGAAAAACATTTCCTTTATTTTCTGGATCCGATTAAACATGATGGTTCCCAAAACTAGAAACATTTACCTGCCTGAGTAACCTGATGTTACAAGAGACTTCCTGAGTAAATTTTTGATGATACAGCCTATATTTTGTTTCAAAAAAACACAACATTAAACAAACAAGAATGTAAGTCCGTAATTATGTAATCTAGAGCTGGTCTACACTAGGGAGTTATTTTGAAATAAGAAGTGGAGTGTCCACACTACCAAGCCTGTTATTTCAAAATAATGGGCTGAGTATTTAGAAATAATAACTCCTGCTTTCCATGAAGAATGGAAATATGTTCTTGGCAATATATTAAGCAAAACTGGGACATGTAAATGATGTCATTGTACCTGACTATGACTGATAAAGATGATACTGCCACGCCTCCATCCACAAAGACTTACCAAAACTGCTCGTGATCTAATGCTGCATCATACAGAGCTTCAAATGCTTTGTGTGGGCTGAGCTTTGAGGCTAATCACTTGAGATCTTGGAGAAACAAGACATTTTGATCTAATACAGCTTTCCTGGCCTGGGGCACGTCACAGGTTAGCCCCTTATCGTCTTTAAAAAGAGAAAGAACACCTCTGAATTTCCTTCCACAAACACCTACCCTGTTTTGGACCCCAATATCCCTATAAGAGCTGAACAACCTTACATTCACCATACCACAGGATCATAGGGCAGTTCAAACACTGACATTGCAGTGAGGATAATAGCTTTGCAGAGGACTATGAACTTGCTTGAATAAGCCCTAATGTGTCAGATGCCAGACCTGTAGTTAAATCTAAAGTATTCAAATTAGGAAGATAACAGAGTTTGCTCACCAACCTAAAGTAGAACAGGGCTGCTACTAAAGTTTCTACAATACCTGTGTGCAGGACAGAGAACATCCTGTTTTGGAAATGTTACCATGCTACGCATTGCAACAACAGCAGTGTCTTTTTTTTTTCTGGTGGGTGGGCTGGGGAACATTTTCTACAGCTTGATCCTCAGAAATCTGAGACTCTGATCCGGCAACATTTGTGGTCTCGCAGGATCCGAGAGCCCTAGCACCTGGGAGGGCAAACCAGCCGGGAGCCCCAGCCAGGTGGGGTAGCAATAGGACAGACGAGCCCTGTCACCAGGCCAGGCAGGACAGCAGTGGAGCAACCAGCAAGATCCTTCCCCGGGGATTCCTGGGTGAGCAGGGAAGAAGTGGGGCCGTGGCAGCTGGGGAGCTCAGTTCCCAGAGAGCACCACTGGTCCAGAGCTCAAATCCAAGCCCTGCAGACTGGAGTCCAGTGGGGCTGGAGTGGAGCCAGCCACAGAGAGGGGAAATGTTCCAGGAGGCCAGTGGCAGGGAACTTCCCCTCCTCTGGCAAATTCCCTCATTCGGGATGGGTTAGGTCCCAAGGGTGCTGGACATGGGAGGTCCAACCTGTACTTTTGTGATACCAAAAAATGTTCCAGAAACAAAGAAACATTACTGATGGCTGATAAAGCAGAATCACAAATCATGCAACTTAAATGAACCACAGGAGCTGAAAAACCTTTTTCATGTTCTCTGTAGAAGTTGCTTCAACTATTAGTAAGTAATCATGGATACAGGCTTTTCTCTAGGATTCTGACTGTAAAAGATATACTGTGTATCTCTCGTCAGTTCAACTTCTGGGGTGAAGGACTTCTCTGCTGTAAGATGCCTACAACAAAGATGCTAACTATCTTACCCATTACAAAGATAGCTTCCCCAATTATCACCTCTAATATCATCCCATAGACATTAACCTTCCCCCTCCCCCATGCCCCTCTGTTCTAAAATCTGATTTGTCTATTTTATATGTGTTCACTTTTTTTGATTGTATCCCTTTGGTATATATGGTCATGCCAATTTTCTTCCACAATTTGATCTGAGGAGGTGGGTCTGGCCCACGAAAGCTCATCACCTAATAAACCATCTTGTTAGTCTTTAAAGTGCTGCACAGTCCTGTCTTTTGTATCAGCGAGACCAGACTAACACGGCTACATCTCTATGGGTATGTCTACACTAGCCCCCTAGTTCGAACTAGGGTGGCTAATGTAGGCATTCGAAGTTGCAAATCAAGCCTGGGATTTAAATATCCCATGCTTGATTTGCATCTTGCCGGCCGGTCGCCATTTTTGAAATTTACAAGTCCGGACTAACTGCCTGCGTCTACGCGTGGCAGGGACCCGGTAGTTTGAATTAAAGCCCTAGTTCGAACTACCTGCTATTCCTCCTGGAATGAGGTTTAACAGGTAGTTCGAACTAGGGCTTTAATTTGAACTACCGGGTCCCTGCCGCGTGTAGACGTGAGCAGTTAGTCCGGACTTGTAAATTTCAAAAAAAAAAAAAAATGGTGACCGGCCGGGAAAATGCAAATCAAGCACAGGATATTTAAATCCCGGGCTTGATTTTCGACTTTGAATGCCTACATTAGCCTCCCTAGTTCGAACTAGGGGGCTAGTGTAGACATACCCTATTACTATTCTACAACAATGCTGTAATGTTACTTGTCCTTGTCTTTCCAGAATGTGGCAAAGGATCCAAACTTTAATGTGGTGGCTGTAAACTTTTTCTGAGTCTCCTCCACCATGCTAGAAAAACTTCAGTCTCCCTGTAACATAACAGCTAGTTTTCTGCATATAAAATGTAGCACCAGAGTTTGGTGGTAGCAAGCAGTTACATGGGGCATTGTGAAGTTATGTTGCTCAGGCTTTGGCTTTCTGCCCTAAACCCCAATGAGTCCAACAGTGGTCCTGCTTGGCACACCCCCTGAAACCTGCTTGTGGCCATACGGGGGGGCCCAGGTGTCTGGTTGAGAACCACTGTTACATAGCACAGAAATGCTGCTTCATCCCACTTGGAACTATAAAGGAAAAATTTCAGAGAGTAGAAGAAAATTACGGACCAATCCAGCAAAATAACAAACATTAGTGTGAGGCACTCAAAAAAACCCACAACACCTTAAAAAAAGAGTGGTCCTATAGCACCTTAGAGACTAGTCAAAAAATATAGGTAGTATCTTGAGCTTTCTTGGGCCCAACCAACTCTCAGCGACCTCAACTCCTTCTGATTTCAGCAGGAAGAACTTAGCATCTCTCAGATTCAGACCTTCAGTTACTAGATATTAACATAAAACAAAATTAGTGAAGGGCCTGAAACAAGCCTCCAGCCTCATATACCTCTGATCACTGGAGTGATGTGGAATCTGAATTTGGACTTGGATGCAAATTTCACTGCTAATACCTCTCTATGTATTGAATCACCCTGGGATTAAGTACTCCATAATTTTGAGAGCTCTCATATCCAAATGAAGATTTGAATTTTATAGTTCATACCTATCTTGCAAAACTATTAAATGAATACCTTAAATTCTGGTAGGTGTGAAAATTGACTTTCATTTAGAGAACACTGATAATCCAACATGTCCTTTTTGAAACTGGATTATGTCCCCCACATCTACTAGCTACACTAAAAATCCCCTTGATTAGCCCAACGGTTAATTTGCTGTATTTAAGATTCCCTTTGATATGTGTTTAGTAAGGGCTGTATCCAAAAGCTGATTGCTGCAAAAACCATTAATGTTTGTACTTTGCTTGAAACATTATATATATTGGAATATTTGTTCTTCTTCGGGTAGTCCCCGTGGGTGCTCCACGTCTGGTGTCGGGCTGGTCCCGGCGCCGCAAATCAGAGCTTGCCAGAGCTGTGTGTGTGTCTGGCCGGACCGCGCGCATGCAAGCCGGTTTCGCGCCTTTCATCTGCCGCGCGGGGTCTGCGCCCGCCAGTTCTTCTCATCTGCCTTGGGTCGCAGACGGAGCTCCCCCTTTCTCCTCAAGCAGAGGTTCCCCTTTCCCTTCAGTAAGTTATCTGTGGGGAAAGTTAATAAGTTTTAAAAGGTAAAAAGAATAAAAATCGTTCCTTGTTTAGCCCGGGTTGCGGGCTCATTTTAAAAAAAAAGAGAGAAAAAAGAGGAAAAGAAACCTAAAAACCGAAAACGAGCAGTTCTACTTCTATGTAGTGATAGTGTTTTTTCTGTTAGACTGTTTTTACCTCCACTGACTCCTTGATAAAAAAAAAAAGAAAAGAAGAAGAAGAAGAAGAAGAAGAAGAAGAAGAAGAAGAAAAATAATACCTAGAGAAATCCGAACAAGCAAACCGCAGAGAGACGTGTCTCCTCATTCACTGCTCTCCCCATTATCATTACTGTTTAACTTAACTGTTTAAAAAAAAGAGAGAGAGGACAAAGCCATTGTAATAAAGAACTACAAGTGAAAAGAAAGCCGGGGACACACACACAAAAGCGGCGGCACTTAGGAGGCACGAACGCTCAGCCCTTTCAGAGTGCAAAAATGCTAGGCTCCCCCGGTTTTAAAAAGTGTGCTAGTTGCGCTGAGCCAATGCCGGTGTCGGACGGGCACTCGGCTTGTATCCGCTGCCTTGGGGAGGCACATATCCCCCAAAAGTGCACCCACTGTGCCAGCCTGACGACCAGAGCCCGCAAGGAGCGGGAATGTTGTTTAAAAGAGATCCTGTTCAATAAGGCTCTCATGCCTTCCACTGCCTCAGGATCCTCTGCCTCAGACCCCACGGCTGACAAGCGGAAGGCTCCTTCTGAGGCTATGCCTTCACTGAAAAGGAAGAGAGCCTCTCCCGCTCATTCCCTGCCAGCTGCTCCGCAATGGCGGGTGAGCGCAGGTGACAAGCCGGGTACCTCTCGCTCGAGGGTAACCCATGCTCCTTCAACAAAGAAGCCGGCCGGCATTTCCCAATCTCGACAGCCCTCGGCACTGGGGCTTCTTAAAGAGCCAGCTACAGCGGCACCGGTCTTATCAGTGCCGAGTGCTGAGATGCCTGCAATCACTGCTCCTCACAGGGAGCTGTCTTCCGCACCTGCAGGGGAACAGCATACTCCTGCCCAGATGCTTCCTTCTGAGCCTTTAACCCTTCAGTATCCAGGCTCTGGACAGCTTCCAGCAGCATCAAAATCAAATACCCAGGGAATCTCCCTGCGTACCTCACCGGGGTCGTATCGGGACCCATCTCCTCACCCTTGTGCTTCTACGCACCATACAAGAGATCACAGGGATTATTATCAGTGAAGTCTCTCATCTCATCACCATTATTACAGAGAGAGTAGCTGTTCACACCAGAGATGTTCTAGATCTCCTTCTCCTACAAGACGCTCACGCTCACCAACTCGTTCACCACGAAGCACCTATTATGTCAGGTACAGCAGTGCTAGATCTTCTAGACGTTTGTCACCTGCAGGGTCTGACCAACGTTATACGCATCATCATAGACCGGACTATGTTGAATCATCTCATCGCAGTCACTCTCGTTCTCATCGCAGGTCTCCATGTTCCTGTCGGTCAATTAGCCCACACTCCATGCATTCAGAGATTCTCAAACATTCTCCACTACGACGTACGATACCGTCTCGTTCTCCGATACACTGATCACAAATGTCAGACTTAGAGGAAGGGCAACTCTCGGAAGCTGACCCGGACATGTCTCCTAATACCTGTTCACCGGTGCCTTCTAAAGATGAACCGCTGTCTCTGGGCGAGACATCACCTCCGGATGATCTTAAAGAATTCCAAGACCTCTTTAAACGTGTCGCGCAATCCCAGGAGGTGCAACTTACTGAGTCCCAGGTTAAGCACCATAAGTTATTTAAGAATTTACACCCTAAACAACAACGAAAGATTGCCCTCCCGATAGATGACGCTATCATGGAGGTAGCACAGGACATCTGGCAGACGCCAACATCAATACCGCCTACCAATAAGAAAATGGATAAAAAGTATTTTGTCTCATCCAAAGGCTTGGATTTTCTTTTTAATCCCCCGCAGCCGAATTCCCTGATAGTGGATGCGGTTTGCCATAAGAGCAAGATGCCCCAATTTAAGAATTCCCTACCGGATAGGGATACAAAGAAATTGGACTATTTTGGTCGAAAAGTTTACTCCTCCTCAACCTTGCTACTGCGGGTTGCCAATTATGCTGCTCTTTTGTCAAACCATAACTTTGACAATTACTCCAAGCTCCCGGAACTTATGCAACATCTCCCTGACAATAAGAGGTCTCTCCTTAAAGCTGTTGTCCAGGAAGGGTTCACTGCATGTAGAACATCGCTTCAGATCACCACGGACGTTGCCGACACAGTCGCTTGAGCAATGGCAACAGGTATCGCGATGAGAAGAGCTTCCTGGTTATTGTCAGCGGGAGCCCCTAAGGAGTTGCAGTCCAAAGTGGAAGATTTACCCTTTGACTGTCAAAAGCTGTTTGCCTCTACTACCGATGAGGTTCTCCATTCTGGCAAGGCCTCTCATACTACCCTTCAATCTCTAGGGATGTACACGCCACCTTTCAAACGCAGGCGGTACTACCCCTTGCAGAGGAGATATGATTACTTCTCCTATAAGCAGCAACAGCAACGTGGATCTGACCAGCCTAGATTTAGACAGCGCCCTCAACGCAAACGTCAGCAGCAGAATCGCTCTTCAGCTCGGCCTTCTCAGAAGCAGCAGGTTTGACTCCTGTGCGGGGGACTCGAACACAGCTCCACTGGTCAACACACTAAAGCCTGACACCACCTTATTCCACCACCGCCTGAGGCCATTTCTTCATCAATGGGCCACCATTACCTCAGACCAATGGGTCCTAGAGGTCATATCATCAGGCCTAACGATCCCATTTGCCTCAGACCCCCCTACCACCCCTCCCACCCCCTCCCTTCTCAGGGACCCATCTCACGGGGCCGCTCTTCGAGAAGAAGTTTTTCACCTGCTCGAGATCGGAGCCATAGAGAGAGTACCCAATGAATTTCGGGGGAAGGAGTTTTATTCCAGGTATTTCCTAGTCCCCAGAAAATCTGGGGGGTGGAGACCCATCCTTGATCTGAGGGGCCTAAATCGTTTCATCCGAAAGCAGCGCTTCAAAATGACCACGCTGGCCAAGATCATGCCAGCACTAAACAAAGGAGACTGGTTCGCAGTCCTAGATTTGCAAGACGCATATTTCCATGTGACAATACACATAGCACACAGGCGTTTTCTGAGATGCGTAGTGGGCGACGACCATTTTCAATACCTTTCGGCCTCATTTCAGGTGTTCTCCAAAACACTGGCGGTAGTGGCTGCCCATCTACGCAGGATAGGAGTCTCTATCTTCCCCTACCTTGACGACTGCCTCATCAAGGGATGCACCCAGTCAGAGGTACATCACATGGTAGTCGCAACTCGGGATTTGTTTGATTCCCTCGGCCTTATTGTGAACATTCAAAAATCACATCCGCAACCAACACAAATTTTAAACTTCATAGGAGCACGTCTCGACTCCCAGTTAGAGAGAGTTCATCTGCCAGTCGAGCATTTTCAACTAATACAAGACCTGATAAAAAAACAGTCTTGCAAGCTCCAATGCTCCCAGTACGCGTATGCCTCCAGCTTCTGGGTCATATGGCTTCGACAACAATCATAGTGCGCCACGCAAGGCTACACCTCAGATGTCTGCAGCATTGGCTGAGCATGGTGTACAAGCCTACAAGGCACAGCATCCGCAAGACTGTGGTGCTTCCAGCACATGTCAAAGACTCCCTATTATGGTGGACCAATCACAACAACATGCTGTCAGGAGTCCCCTTCCACGCACTGCAACCGTCAGTGGAGATAACCACAGACGCTTCTCTCATCGGCTGGGGTGCCCACATGGGTGCAAAAACAGTTCAGGGTTGTTGGTCCACAACGGAGATGATGCTCCATATCAATCTTCTCAAGCTGCGAGCGGAGTTTCGTGCCTGCAAACACTTCAAGTTACACATAAGAGGCACTGTCACCAGAATTCTCACAGACAATGTAGTGGCGATGTATTATGTGAACAGACAGGGAGGTGCCCGATCCCGTTCACTTTGTGCAGAAGCGATCCACCTCTGGAATGGTGCATTCAAAACAACATTTCTATAGTCGCGTCATACTTACCGGGTGCGAACAATACCACGGCGGATGCGCTGAGCAGACATTTCCCTCAAGACCACAAGTGGGTTATCCACACGGATGTCCTCTCTTCCATCAGTGGGGCTTTCCGGTGATAGATCTCTTCGCTACACGTGCCAATGCGAAATGCAGAGCTTACTGTTCAAGAGCAGGAGTGGGCGGTCACTCTCTGGGAGATGCATTTCTCCTTCATTGGGGCACATCACTCTTGTATGCATTCCCCCCTGTTGTACTTATTCCCAGAGTACTCGAGAAGATCGTGATGGACAGGGCACGAGTGATACTCATAGCCCCAGCGTGGCGCAGACAGCCATGTACTCAACTCTTCTGCAGCTCTCCGTACAAGCACGCGCCGATTACCTTACCTACCGGACTTGCTGACACAACAGAAAGGCTCCCTTCTTCACCCGAAGCTGGATACTCTGCACCTCACTGCATGGCTGATACATGGTTCAGCGAGTCCGAGAATCTTTGTTCGGACCAGGTGAAGCGTGTTCTCTTGCACAGCAGGAGGGATTCCACCAGGAAAACTTACCAGTCCACGTGGCTTAGATTCGTGCGCTGGTGCGCTCCTAAGCTTCTAGACCCTTTGGTTTCACCACTGCATGTTTTACTGGTCTATGTCCTCCAGCTACAGTCAACTGGACTCTCCATTTCATCACTTAAAGTCCATGTAGCGGCGATAGCTGCTTTTCACTACCCCGTTGAAGGCAAGTCGGTGTTTTCCCATCCCATGATGACTAGATTTCTCAAAGGATTGGCTAACCTTAACCCACCACGTAGGCCTCCGCCACCTGCAAGGAGTCTTGACTTGGTGCTTGATGTCCTAACTCGACCACCGTTTGAACCGTTGGCCACGGTACCGGTGTCGATGCTTACAATGTAGGTACTCTTTCTTCTTGCCATAACATCAGCACGTAGGGTGAGCGAATTAGCCGCACTGATGTCAGCACCTCCCTATACAGTCTTTAACGCGGAATCAGTGATACTGAGGTCTCATCCAGCCTTTCTACCTAAAGTCTGCACAGATTTTCATATAAATGAACCAATCGTTCTGCCATGTTTCTATCCAAAACCTCATACCTCTCAGCATGACACTCTCCTGCATACGCTCGATGTTCGTAGAGCCTTGGCATTCTATATAGACAGAACCCGTACTCTACGTAAGACGGATCGCCTCTTCATTTCGACATCAGGGCCTTCTACGGGCAAGCCCTTATCGGCCCAGCGCATTTCTAAACTGGTTGTCTCTTGTATTACGACTTGCTCTACTATCTGTAAGAAGCCGCTCACGTCGCAGCCTAGGGCACACTCAACACGAGTAGTTGCTGCGTCTGCAGCTTTCGTGAAAGGAGTTCCTCTGCGGGACATCTGCCGGGTGGCAACTTGGTCTTCTACTTCCACCTTTTCAAGGCATTATGCAATTGTTCAGCACTTCGCCTCTGACTCAGCGGTAGCCTTGGCAGTACTGCCTGCCGCTCAGAATCCCGATTCCGAAGCCCATGTCTAACTGAGATCCAGACGTGGAGCAACCACGGGGACTACCCAAAGAAGAAGAGGAAGTTACTCACTTTGTGCAGTAACGATCGTTCTTCGAGTTGTGTCCCCGTGGGTGCTATACGACCCGCCCTCCTCCCTGCTTCGGAATCTTGTCTTTCTGTCTTTCAGATAGGCAGTGAGACGAACTGGCGGGCGCGGACCCCACGCAGCAGATGAAAGGCGCGAAACCAGCTTGCACGCGCGCAGTCCGGCCACACACACACACACACAGAGCTCTGACAAGCTCCGATTTGCGGCGCTGGGACCAGCCCAACACCAGATGTGGAGCACCCACGGGAACACACCTCGAAGAACAATCGTTACTGCACAAAGTGAGTAACTTCCTCTTACTTGTGCTAACAGAAAACAGCATAACTCACTGAGACGCCAGTGAGACAAGCCATGTGCCCCTTCCTGCCTTGATATATTCAAACACCTCTGAATAAAATTATTGTAAAATGATCTGAAAGAGGACAACTATTTTTTTAAGGATTATCAATTATGCCAAGTAAATTTTTATGACAAAAGTTTGCCAGTATCTCCATATGGGTCTATTTCCTTGTGGCAGCCTCCAGGAGGAGCTCTGCCTTTTAACACTATTGGCATTCTATTTTTAGATAAACCCCAAGTAGATTGAGACCATCAAATTAATCTTACACCAGTTAAATATTCCAAATCTGAAATATACACAAAAGGGTTCCATATATGAAGAAATATGAGCCATTAAAAAGTGTTACTGCTGTTCACATAATGGAACCTCATTTTGTTCCTTAAATAGTATATGGATTTGGAATGAGCTTTGAACTGTGGTTAGAATTAAAACAGGCTATATGCATTACACGAAGTAGGCAAAGGGGCAAGCATATTGCATCTCTGTGTACAAGAATTTAATGTGTTTTCCCTCTGTTTTGACAGCTTTACTTATGGCCCAACCTTGGAGTCTGTTCATAAGAAAATATTTATGCTGGCTCTTTTGAGAGTCATGTCGTCAGTAATGTGGCACAAGTAAAAAATGTCTCATGTGAGCAGAGGTGTTTTTGGAGAAACAAGAATTTTAGCTGGGAAATGTCTCCCTTGTTTATTACTACATCCCTAACTACATGCCAATTTCCATAATGATTCCTGACTCTTCCATCTTGGGCTTCTATTTCCTTCATTTTACTCTCTCTCACATGCTACCTCTCTCTCTGTTACTGTTCTTTTGCTATATCTTTATTTCAATCATCGCATTAGTAACCAGTAAGATTGGCTAATGATTAACTAGTTAATGTTTGTACAGTATTAATTAAGTGTTGAGTATAATTGTATAACAATAAGCAGTGCTGGGACAAGTCTCAGACCTTGCCTCACCCCCTCAAAACTGTAGATCTTCTTTTTAAAAGGCAGGAGAGGGGTCCAGAGACAGCTAGTCTTCTGATCTTACAGTCACCAGATGGATTCTCTGCGGCTTTTACATAAGGAAACAAATGTCATCAGCTTTTGATACAGCTCCACAAAAACTGTGAGATACCATCATAAAGATTTGTCCAATAAGCATAAACCATTTCTTTGAATAGGACATCCTCCAGTCTTTAGATGGCAAATCTGCCAACAGGAGACATGCCTGCATAAGGATGGCAAAATTGGGTCCAAAGTCTGACATAAAATATATAAATGCAGTTTTATGACATCCTCGAGTACACCCAACTAAACTGCACAGAAGATAAAACATAGGAAAAACTATGGCAGTAGAAAAGCAGACTACTAGTAGTCCAAAAAATGTGCAATTATTATCTAAAAATGGTTCATTTCACTCTGAATGCTAATGGCTACTTCCTAACTGACGATATCTTGGCAGGTGTGGGGAAGAAGCTATACTGAAAACAATGACTGAGGAAGGAATCAACTGGAGGCTTCAGAGATCTTTTACTTTGGGGATTATTTTCTCAGACATGTTACTGGCCTAGAATCAATTGAAAAAAAAAAGAAATTTAGTTAATTGACTGGCTTGAAATCCAATTGTATTAAAAGATAGGGTTTTTGGTTTGTGGGATGCTGGGGAGTTTTTCTGGAATAGAAAAATTCTTAAGTCAGATTAGTTAGGTCTGCACAGAAGGTGCATCTTCAGAATGTACCCCATAATGGTTGAGAGGATATATATTATCATATATCCCTACAGCTTGGCATAGTGAATAAAATCCACCCTTGTAGCAATGGTCTGCACAAAGCTATCCTCCATGTGAGAAAAAAAATTACTCAATCACAGAAATATAACTGTAGGTAGTTGGTGTGCTTTGAAGCAAAACCAACGTATGTAGTCTGTGTGAAAATTGTTTACCTACCATGTGTACAAGTAATGCCTAAGATGACTATAAAGGAGAATGATTAAAGAAATTAATCCTTTGTGTATTGTTGCTGGGCGCTGTTCAGCAGCTTTCACGCAGACACATTTTGGTGGTGTGCTTGTCTGCTTGGTGATTGTCTGCTAATTGGTGGACCGTTCCTACAAAGTCCCCCCAAAAGATCCATGTGGATGGAGCCTTATTTCATTACAGTCCTGCTGAAGTCAACAGAAGTCTGCACAGGCATAACATTTCATCTATGCAGGACCTTTTCTCTTTACTGTAACTAGCATGTGGTTAGTTACACATATAAGTATTATAATAATAACTTAAATTTCTAAACTCTTTTCTTGCAAAGGATTTGGCATTTTACAAACTTGGCCCTAATCCTTCAGTGAGCTCCATACAGGCCAACTCCTGTGCCCTCTTGGGACCTCATGATCTGAAGACTGAGTGGGCGCAGTCTTAACTTCTCATTCTATATAACATCAATATGAGTTTTGATTTGTCCCACATAGGCTCAGTTAGGCTATAAGAGAACATCATTGCATGTCTTTTATTTTACTCTTTTGGGCTCCCATTCTGCAAATACTTACACAGGTGCTTAACTTCAGTCCAATTAAAATAAAAAAATCAGTAATGATTGACTCTAAGACAATAAGCAGTGGTTGGCTTGATGACACTATTTGTCTTCTTTCACATTTATTTTGGTTTACTTCCCTTATTAACATGTTTTGCAATGCCTCACAATTATTTGCATATTTTGGAGCTGCTTCTGAAATTCTAACTCTAGCCATTTTTTGTTGCATTATTATTCTCAGCTACAAAATTGACCTGGCAATGCTTGGGTCCTTAACTCAATTAATTCTTGTTTTATTTCATTTCAATTAGTGCTCTGAAATGGGGCTAGAGATGATGAGTTCAGTTTGCAGGCTGCTCTGGGCAGAGAAGACTACCCCAGTCCTCTCTCACCATAGCAGCTTGAGGCCAGGTGTGAAACAGGCACAGCTGGGGGAGGGATACATGTCCCCCTGGCTGGGGCAGGTTCCAGGTTCACCTGCCCCCTGCACATGAATGAAGCAAACTGTGCACTTGCCCTTCACTCCCTGATGAAGGGGAACAGCCAACAATGCTCCCATACAAATGGAGAGGGGGAGCTTCAGTCCTCCTCTTCCCTCCCTAAAGGGTGTTGGGGGGAGGCGGGTGGAAGGCTCGGAGCTGGGGCAGTCCCAGACAAGGGGCACATCCCTAGCAAGCCAATTAACCTGCCTGATGATTTCTCTTTTCTGTATGGTTTTGTGTCCCTGAACAAATGTGGGGTGGGGGTAGGAGGGGAGGCATGGAAGCTCAGGGCTGCTGGAGCAGCCACGGGTGGGGGGAAAGCACCTCCAACCATCCCCTTTCACCTGCTTTGTCCCTGTCTCCATTCTGTATGGTCTTCTGAGAAGAAATCTCATTCCAGGCACATTCCACTTTCCTGGCACAATCAAACCTTTGCCTTGGTTTAAGTTATGATAAGAAGACGCTGCATACCAAATTTAGTGGTCCTAGACTTTACCATTTAGGAAGTTCTTGAAGAGACAGACAAACTCTTTAAAAAATATATAGTAGATTATCATTGTTGTCACATGCTTGTGCATGCATTTGGCCCTTACAAAATTTAAATTTCAATTACACGAAGGAAAAAAATGCATGTGGCAAAGTAAATAAGGAATGGATCTTTCTTATCTCCAGTGTACAATCTTACCTCCCCTAACTGTATAACTGTTTGAATTTTTAAATTGGTTATTCAAACTTCATGTTTTCAAAAACTATTTGAACACTTGAAAAAAAAAATAATTTCCTTGTTGATAGTCTATTGCATGTTACTGAATTTTGATGGATTCTTATTTTGAGTTAAGATTTTTAAAATAAATATTTGTATTTACCAGTTTGGAGATATTCCTCTCAATTATAAATCAAAGTAACAGAAAGTAAGTAATAAAACCCCAGTCCTAAACTGGGACTCATAAGCAAACCCTTAGGCATTGGGCCCGTATGAGTTCAGTAGGGCCACACTTGGGGCTGCCTATACTGTTCTCATTGCAGGAATGGGGATGACACATTTTGAAAATATTGCATGATTTTTAGCCATGTACTATTCCCCGTGGAATAAAGGCATTAAGCTCATCCAATGCATTAACATTTTAGCCACAATTTCTGTAGGGAAAACAATTGGAAAAATACTTTTAGTGCATAGTAAGAGCGCCAAAAAATCTGGTATTTTGTTCTAGCTAAATCAAATATAATGTTGTCTTTTTTGTTTGTTTTCTTTGGACTTGTGTAACATGCATCCAGCTCAAAAATGCAATTATTCTTTATTGGACACGATGTTGACATTATAAACTAGTGTATATATCAGGAGTAACTCCAGAAAAGTCAATGGAGTTATATCAGTGCAAAGCTGTTTGTAAATGAAAAGTCAGACCCTCATTTCTAGAAATCTTGACTTCCATAGCCAAAGGGCTAACATACATTTGAATGCACTTATCTTTATAAATGGACACTACCATTAATTATTTCTGTGGCTTCTTCCCCTCTTACTGCTTTTCCCTGGAGTGTGTTTGCTTTCTTTTGCCTACTGAGTCACATCTATTAACAAAAGAATAATCAGTGCTGATGGCAAAATACCCCCACAACCAAACCTATTCTCTCTACCCATTCAGTTCAGCAGGCAATGACTTTGACATGTGTACATTTTCCTGAAAAGTCAGTCATCTATACAAGACAAGGAGTAAATAGGGTACTTTAAACTCAACTGGGGTGAGGGGGGAGAAGCTGTGCATGCAAACTGTGGTTTTTCCAATGGAGATTTTATGTAAGAGGATGGCTTTGAGGAACAAACAAACAAAAATCTCAATACAAATGAACCACCGTGTATTTCGTGGGCAGCATTTGAATTTAAGGCATAGATATCATTATATGTTGCCATGAAAGAACTGCCCTTTTTGTTCAGATTATGACTGCACACCCTATATCACAGCTGACAGAGGTTGGGTTAAAACCTTACCTCTGGATTCTCATACTGAAACAGGTGCCTGTCCTCATTGTACAGTACAACTCAATGACCTTATTGTGTAAAACTAGGCAGGGCTATTAAGACAAGAGGATGGTGAGAGTTGCTCTTTTGCTAAGTTTCATAAGCGGAGATCTAATTTACCATGTGACCAAGAAAAGTATGTTTCCCTCCTCCCATTTTCCAAGTCCTTCTGTTTCAACTTGATTGTATGATTGTCTTGTGATGAAACAGCTGAACAAGACATTTAATGTGGGGTTTATTGTGCTGATTACTTATTTCCACCAACACAGAGAATGGCTCTATGTGGACATGGTTAAAAGTATAACATCGTAGTATTCATTGAGGCTACATCTAGACTACAAGCCTCTTTTGAAAGAGGCTTTTTCAAAAGATACTTTCGAAAAAGCCTCTTTCGAAAAAGAGCATCTAGACTACAACCAGTACTTTTGAAAAAGCAAGCCGCTTTTTCAAAAGAGAGCACCCAGGCAGTCTGGATGCTCTCTTTCGAAAAAATAGTTTGCATTACATAGCACCTTTTTTCAAAAGAGTACTTTCGAAAAAAGGCATTCTTCCTCTTAAAACAAGGTTTTCTGTGGTCGAAAAAAATGCTGCGTTCTTTTGATTTACTTTTGAAAGAACGTGGCAGCAGTCTAGATGCAGGGGAAGTTTTTTCGAAAAAAGGCCAATTTTTGAAAAAACCCTGTAGTCTAGACACCCTGAGAAACTAACAAGATGGCTTTCTGGTCTTGTACAAAGAGGTGTAAAACTCCTTTGATTATGGGAAAGCAATGTGCTAGGGCTCTCTTCTCATGCAATGCTGATTCTATATGCTCTGGTCAAGTTTTCTGGTAAGGAAAAAAGTATTTTCTTGGTATACTTCAGAGTGAGTATGAACACTACATAATCTGTAAAATGCACTTTGTAAAAACATAAAAATAACTAGGACTTTACCTATGTATATTGGATATAAAAATTGTCTAGTGTATAGTGTTACTTGATGCAGAGGTTTCTAATTTTGGACTTGATCCTGAAATCTGCTGCCTACGTGCAGTCCACCTTAGCTCAATGTACCCCTATATTCCATGCTAAACTATATGTGCATAGGTCTGATTCCAGGATCAGGGCATTGGGCTACAGTGCACCCCTAACTGATGTATTTAACTGCTGCTGATACAGAAATAATCATGGCATGTATATTTGTCTCTACTCAATATGTGAAAGGAAAACAAATGCAATAAATAAGGGCATATATAACTCAAATCTCAGAGGAAAAAGGAGCCAATTCTGCATATCCTCCTTTCTCAGAAGCCACACCAACAGTAAATATGGCTATGTCTACACTACACGTTTTTGCAGCAGAAAATATGCTAATGATAAAATTGGGGGTGCTGGTATTGAGGGGAAGCTGATGTGGACAAAATACTCTTCCAACATTGATCAACTGCTGAAGAGAGTTCACATTGCTATAAGAAAATTATTTACTACAGCTCTAGCCTCTTCAAACACGGAACTAATCAGAGGAAGAATCAGTTGCTTCATGGTTCATGAGGTGGAATAGGAAACCTTCTTGCATCATTTAATAACTAATAGAAGGAGGAAGTTAATAGTCATGAATATAAATCTGAAGCTATAAATTGATAAGGAAAGCAAAGGGACAAAAATGTGAAATCTATGGACCTGCAGCATTAAGGATAATAGGAAGGAGGGTTTTCAAGTATATTAGGAGGAAAACAATCCTAACAATGGTATTGAGACATTTACTAAAAGGGAATGGTAGAATTAGCAAAGAAAAGACAGAAGTATTGGGTAAATAGTTTTTCTGTATCTGGGGGGAAAAAAAGATGATGTTGTGTTATAATTTTTTTTTCCACTCAACTATCTTCTCAAGAGAATGTTAAACAGCAGCAGCTAAAGTTAGACTTGTTTAAATCAGAAGGTATGGATAGCTTACATCTAAAAGTTCTAAAAAGTTAGCTGAGGAGCTCACTGGACCATTAATGCTGATGTTCAAGAAGTCTTTGAACACTGCAGAAATTCCAGTCCTGGAAGAAAGTCAGTGTTGTAACAATATTTAAAAAGGGCAAACAGGATGACCTGGGTAATTATAGGCCTGTCAGTTTGATCTTGATCCCAAGCAAGATAATGGCGTGGCTGACACAGAACTCAATTAATAAAGAATCAAAGGAGGGTAATATAATTAATGCCTATCAAGATGGGTTTATGTAAAATAGATTAAGTCAAATTAACTTGATATTGATGCAATTACAAGGTTGGTTGATAAAGGGAATAGTGTTGATTATATATGGATTTCTGTAAGATGGTCGAATTAGTATTGCAAAACATTTTGATTTATTAGAATTATATAAAATCAAGATGCCACATACTAAAAGTGTAACTGCAAAATGGAACTAACTAAGCAGGTATCCTTCAGGAATCAGTTCTTGGCCCTGTGCTGTTTGATATTTTTATCAATGATATGAAAGAAAACATCAGATTATCACTGATTTTGTTTGCAGATGACACAAATTGGAGGAATGGTAAATAATGAAAGACAGCACTGATATTGGATAGCTTGGTAAGCTGCATACAAGCAAACAATACATGTTTTAATATGGTGTCATGCATAACCCTTAGAACAGAGAACAGCTGAACATGAGCTCTCAGAGTAATGCTGTGGTACAGAGGGCTAATGCAATCCTTGGGTGTGTAAACAGGGGAATCTCAAGTAGGACTAAGGAGGATACTTTACCTCTCTCTGGCACTAGGGCATGCACTCATGAAATGCTGTGTCTCTGGTTCTAGTCCTCACAATGCAAGAAGGATATTGATAAACTGGAGAGGATTCAGAGTTATGAGAATGAATAAAGGATTAGAAAACATGCCTTTCAGTGACAGACTCAAGAAACAAAGAAGAGAGAGTTAAGGGGTGACTTGATGACAGTCTATGGGGAACAAATATTTAATGAACTCTTCCGTTTGGCAGAGAAAGATGTAACAGGATCCAAAGGCTGGAGTTGAAAGCTAAGCAAATTTAAACACAAAATAAGGGTGTGGTTTTTTTAAACAGTGAGGGTAATTAACCATTGGAACAGGGGTTTTGATAGATTCTCCATCATTAGCAATTTTAAAATCAAGATTAGATTTTTTTGTCTACAAAATATGCCGTGGCACAAGTTCTTTGGCTTGTGTTAGACAGAAAATCAGACTAGAACAGTGTTCTGTAAGAATGTGGCACTCCCCCGCCTCCTCTATTTTGCAGGGGGTTTTTTGGGCGGGGGTTGCTCAACAAAAATTCTGGTGGGTCTTTTTTTTTTCTTGACAAAATTTTACCCTGGCAACCCTAGAGGTTCCTTGAAATTCTTTTAAGCTGAAAAGGGTTCCATGGCCAAATAAAACTGGGAAACACTGGACTAGAGGATCAATTTGATCCCGTCTGGCCTTCTAATTTATGGATCACTGCTGGTAGATGTTTGAACTCCAAATAAGGTTTCTAAATGCATAAACCCAACACCCTTGTCCTGTCCCTCACTTGCTCCATTTCTCGCCCCCCTCCCCTTGCTTGCTCTCCCCCACCTTCACTCAGTTGCTCATTTTTACCAGGTTGAGAAACAGGATTGAGGTCCAGAAGGGAATGAGGGATCTGGCTGGGTGTTGTGGGCTCTGGGGTTGGTCCAGTAATGAGGGGTTCAGAATGCAGGAAGGGGGTTGCAGGCTGAAGCAGGGGCTTCAGGTTCATGTTCTGGGATGAGGCTAGGATGAGAGGTTTGGGTACAGGAGAGTGATGTAGGCTGGGGGCGTAGAGCTGAGGGGATCCGAATATGTGTGGGGACTCCAGACTGAGGCAGGGGGTATGGGCTCTGGAATATGGCTGTGGGATTCAGATGGGGACAGAAATGAGAGGTTCAGAGTAGGGATGTTACAGTATAATTGAATAACTAATAAGCACCAGCTTATCGGTTAATGGTGTCAGCTACACTCAGCTGGCTCCTGGGGTGGAGACTTTGCTGTGGCAGAGCAGTGAAGCCACCTCCTTTGGAGCAGAGCCAGCAAGAGCGGCCTGACCTTCTCCCCGGGAGCTAGGCCAGCAGGGGCTGGTAGCCCCTTTCCCAGGGAGGCTTTGCTGTGGGCTCTGCACTATAAAGTTAAGCTTTATGCTGCAGACCCCACAACACGAGTAACCGTGTCACTGCTGAAAATCTCAGCAGTGACATGGTTGCCCTACTACATGATTAACATCCCTAGTTCTGGTTGCAGGTCAGGGCTCTGGATTGGGGCAAGGGGTGTCTGGGTGCACGAGGGAGCTCAACGCTGGGCACTGGGTTGGGGTCTGAGAGTTTGGGTGCGTAGGCGTCAGAGAGCTGGGGCAGAGATGCAGGAGAGGGTGTGGGGTGCAGGCTTTGAGAGGGAATTTGGATGCAGGATGAGATTCTGGGTTGGGCCAGAGGTGCTGGGGTGTGGGAAACAGGCTCTGGATGCTGCTTGCAATTTCCAAGGAGCCTCCCCACTGCTGATGTCACATGCCTTTCAGCTCAGCCTACAGGCACTGTCACCACAGCTCTCATAGGGTGCGGCCCCACACCAGTGGGGGCAGGGTGTGGAGCCCTCTGACCATCCCTTTGCATACGAGGCAGAGGGACATGCTGCTGCTGCTGGGAGCTGTACAGAGCCAGGTTGCAAGCCTGCCAACCGGACTTCTAGTTTCCTGGCTCAAGCTGGAGATCGAGCTCTTGGCCCCTCCCACCCCACTGGCTCCTAGACTGATTCTGAGCCAGAAAGTCTGCAAAGCAATGGAACAACCCTCGACCCTGAAGCCTGTGTGCCCAAGGCAGCTGGCTCGGCCCAGCCTTGGCAGGTGTCTGGTTGCTGTGCTTACATACCCTTTGCACCTCAGCCATATGAATGGGGCAGTTCATTCCACTCCGAACTGCTGTTCCAGGCTATCTGCAGAGCCACTTTAGTAGCTCTGTTCCTGAATCTGAGGGGTTCTGCACAACTGCAATGGACTTATGGTTGCCAGATGGTTTCAACAAAAATACCGGGCACACTTGACATTACACCACAATCTACATTACATCTTATTTCGAAAATACAGGGCATTTCCGTTTTTTCATTTATATTTTCTCAATTTGTTTCCCGAATAGGAAGCTCAAATACTGGACTGTCCGGTTCAAAACCGGACACCTGGCAACCCTAAATGGCTAGATTACAGCCTTAGGGGCTTGAGTACTGTCCCGCTAAACTGTTGTGGTACAGTCAAAGCTGTGCAGCCCTCTCCGCCCCCCCACCAGCAGGCAGGCACTCATGTTGGTAAGGGGAAGGGAATCATACTGACATAAATTACCTTTGAATACCAAGGTACAACTTCATTCCCATTAGGGCTTTAATTATATTGATTTTAACCCTACCCCCCCCCCCCCGAACGGATCCACAGTCCCATGGATAACACGTTTAAGTGTAGGTCGAGTCCCATGAAAACGAAGCGTGCGGAGAACGAGGAGTGGCTGGGGCTTGCGGCCGTCCCGCAGCGGCTCGAATGTCTGGCACAAGCAGGCCGGAGGGAAGAAATCCGCGTTTGCGATCGTATTGCACGAACGGGGTGGGGAGCAAGGGGGCACTTCCACAAGCCTCCCCCCAGCGCCGTTCGCCTTCGCTGCACAGCCGCGCCTGCAGTGACTGTGCCGCGTCCGCCGTGACTCTCGGGCTGCGCAACTCTCACCCCGCCCCATCCGCGCAGGGCAGCCGCGGGGTTGGTGCACGCAGCCGCGACACGTCAGTGCTGAGCGCCCGAGGCCGGCCCCCGCCGGGAGGGAGGCGGTCGAGGGGAGTCTCGAACCGGCGGCCTCCCAGCGTGGAGGAAAAAGGGGAAGAGGGACCGGGAGCCCCTCGGCGCCGCGCGGTGCATTCTGGGACCCGCACTGATTTGGGCCCGAGCCGCGGAGAGCGACGGGAAGAGCGGCCGGAGGCTGCGGGGACGCGAGGCAGCGGCAGCGGCGGGGCCCGGCCGGTTGCTCCGAGGGGAGCCCGCCCAGCCGCCCCCCTCCCGGCTCATCGCTGGGCCTAAGCCGCCGCCGGGGACTGCGCGGCACCTTCCCGGCCTCGGCCAGACCCGCACCGGCCACCGTGGAGGTGGCGGCGGCTGGGCCAGGAGCGATCCGCGCGTCGGGGCAAGCCCGGGAGAGAGAGCGGCGCCCGTGCCCCTCTGCCAGTCCCGACTCCTCGCTGAGGCTCCCGGGAGCCGAGACTAGTCCCGCCGCTTAGGGGAGCGAGGCCTCCGGGAGAGGGGCCCTTGCCTAGGCCGGCGCTCCCCTGGGGCCTCCTGTCTGCTCCGAGATCCATCCTCGCACGTCGGGGTTCCGGAGGGGCTGGGGCACGACCCCACAGCGCTGGACCTCGGCTGCAAAGCAGCGGTCCTTCTTCCCGCAGTCTCCCCTGCACACACACCTGGCCCCCCTCCCTCCGCTTCTGGGATACTCTTGGGAGAGGGCCAGTCGCTGGGCTGCAGCGGGACGTCTCGGCGCCGGAGCCTTTTCTGAGGAGTCATTGGGGGTGAGGGTAAGTGGAAGTGGAAGGAACAATAACCCCAAGTACAAATACCTCCAAAGCCCCGCCCGACTTTCAAAGCAGAATCCAGCAGCCTCCACCACTGGGATTATAAATGTGTGAGAGAAGACCCAGGAAACTGAGGGAAGGAAAAGATCCTACTGTTGTTAACAGAGGGGGGGAGAAGGAAAGCTCTTCCAAATACCCTACAAGAAAAGCCATCTCCCGTGTTCTTCCTATTTTTACTCTTTTGAATAATGCGATTGTGACCTTAGAGGGATTTCTGAACCTTGCCCTGCTGAAGCTTGTTGCACCAGCAGGGTAGAAGTGGCTTTGCCTTTGCACATGCTTCCCCCGCCGGGGCTGTTGCAGGAACTGTGGCCATCAGTAGAGAGGAGAGCTGAGACTGGTTTCATTCCAGCCACTCTTTTCTGCCTTGGGGACTTGGCTGATCTGTTGAAGCCATTGCTGCTCCTACTGGACCTATTCTTTACTCAGCAGGTTGATGTATCCTTTTGTCTCTGGGGTTCTTGAGTAAACATTGTACCCAAGGTGGATGGCAGCTCTACAGTTTTTCAGGTGTCTGAGGATCACACACAGCTGCTGAAAGAACAGAAGATAACTGGTGTTGCTGGAATTTTGGGGACTGTTTTCAAGCCATTTTGAACAAGGTAAATAAAATTTGTGATGTTTAAAATAAAAGGGTCTGTGGTTTAAAATGACTTTTAAAAAGTGACACTGTCTCTCTGAAATTCATTGTAAAATCTAAAGAGTAAGATCTTCAGATTTAATTCTGAAATGTAAGCAGTTTTGCAGAAGAATAAACTTCTACTGCTTTAGATGTTCAGATGAAGTCTGAAGCCTGATTTCATTTTTATAGTAATTGAAAATATGGAAGAAGTGTGTGATGAGATGCTTTTTCTACTCCTGTAATAAAACTGATTACTTCTCTGTTTGTATGCGTTTGCAAATGGATTCTTGTAAGCTTGCAAAGAAGGTTAAAGCGCACTCTGCCCCAAGAATTCTTGAAGGTCTTAGTGGTTCAGTATTGATGCTGAATAACAATGCTTTCTCATTTCCATTGCTTTTTAAATCTGAGGAACAGAAGTTTCTCCAAGCTCTGTTTTTAAGTTGTGATGGCTCAGCATTCAAAAGGGGCAGTAAGGTCCTGCTTAAATCAATGATCTTCCAAGTTTGAGCTCCTGTTGTGAAAAAAGTAACAAAGCTTTACCATTTATTAAGCATGATGGCACAAAAATATTCTCATTTTTATAAACTTCTGTGCCTCAGTCTATTTCTCTTTACAGGCATCTTTTACTATTGATATCTACAGTGATAGTGTAATTGACATATTCCTGCAGTACAAATGTTTTTGGTTTTATTTAAGTACTCTTATCTGAGAGTTTCAATGTCTTTTCACCTAAAACTTTGGTTTTTGTGTCCTCTGGTTTTCGTGTCCTCTGGATTAATCTAATCTGATTTTTCCAGTTGCTGCATCTAGAGGCAGAAATGTGCTACTGCTAACTTTTTTGCACCAAAGTGCTACAGTAAAGATTGTATGGACAGTATAACAAATTCAAAATGTGTGTCTCGGTTATGAATTAATCCATCTGTTTTGATGTCAGAATACAGTTTCATGAGTTTGAAGGATCATCTTTTGCTCTTTCCAAATAGTTGTGCAGTTCAGTAGATAATTGGGTTAACTGTGTCTTTTTTTGCTGACTGTGTGTGGTTTCAGTGCTTTTTGAAGGTTCTAGCAACAGATTTTTTTTAAGCATAAATCTCTCAAAATAAGGTAACAGGTAGTAAGTACCATAGAAACACAGCCTTGCAAGAAAATCACAAGGTCTTTAATGGGAAGTGGCACTAATATTTGGAAAATTTAGTTGTACACTGCATTACATCTGTTGTATAATATTACACAACATAGTTGTAAACACCTAAGTTATTTCAGCCTCCTTGGTGAGTATCATTGGTGGAGCTAAATTGATAATGTATTATGGTCCTAATTTTTCTTGGTATAGGAAAGGGACTTACACATTCTGATTTGCAGACTTTTTTTGGTAGATGTACTCTTTGTGTTTTTGGTTTCTACTAATAACTTTACATTGAATTTTTTATTTCAAGATGATGTGTGAGGTGATGCCAACCATCAGCGAGGCAGAGGTTCCTTCGGGGGGAAATGGAAGCCATGGTTCAGGCTCCCCTTTACAATCGGATACTGATTCCCATTTTGAGCAGTTGATGGTATCCATGTTGGAGGAAAGAGATCGACTTTTGGACACACTCAGAGAAACTCAAGAAACACTAGTATTGACCCAGGGCAAGCTACATGAAGTCAGTCATGAAAGAGATTCTTTGCAGAGACAGCTCAATACTGCACTTCCACAGGTACGGATGCTTTGAATGACAGACATCTTGTAATAATAATATTTGGGTTTTTTATACTTTTGGATTAGAATGTGTGTGAATAAAATGTTCCAGAGAGCACATAGACTGTTTGTTGGAAGGAAAATAGACTCTTTCTGGTGGCTTTTATTTGAGACCTAGAAGTATGGTACATAGAATCTTTTAAATTAAGTCTGGCAAAAAGTTTGAAAGATTAAGTTTGATATTTTGTTACTATGTTGCAGTGGCAGAGCAGAAGTCTCAGAAATGCTGCAGATGTATCTTAGGCGCATTATGGAGCTAGGTTTTTTGCCTTCCACTGAAGTATTAACTGTTGACCTCTATAGAAGACAAAATGCCAAAGAATACGAATAAATATATATCATGTGTTGTGATAAATAGGCACTGCAGTGTGTGGTCAGGAATACAAAGCAATATTGTGTTTTCCAGTTCCAGTTAAAGGGATAGAGTCAAAGTTGGCAATCTTACTTCTTCCCTTCCTCTCCCCCTTCATTAAAAATACCTGCTTTCAGAGAACAGCAACTTGTACTTTGTGTTAGATTTTTTTAAGAGCTGCAAACACCCATTTATTTGGAAGACTGCTCCTCTGTTTTAGATGCACCCCTACAATAACCAGTATGTAGCTTTCCTCCTTGATTTTGCACTTTTTCTAGTATGCCTATTTGCTCATTACCAGTGAATATATTGATGTGCATATAATTATTCCAAATAAACCAACCTTTTTGAACGGATTGGATTATGGCTTGCACTCTCTTAATACACTAGTTTTATATCTTTCCAGTAAAGCTACCTCATCGCAAATATAATCACTATATTGAAAATTACACTGGAACTCATCCAATAGAACAGTATAGATATATAGACACATATATCCCATTTGATTGGCTAGCTGGTAAACTAATTGTTTAACCAGTTAGCTGATTAAAGGGAATGAGCAGGGGAGGGGGCTGCTCCAGCCCGGCTGGAGCGATTTTCCTCCCTCTCCCAGCCAGTGGCCGGGGGGTGGGGGGGAAACACCACTCCCTGCTGCCGGGACTTCTCCAGAGCAGCCCCTGCCTCTGGCCCCCCGCCTACAGGCAGGGACTGCATCACCCAGGATGCTGGAGCAGCCCCTGCCTGCAGAAAGCTAGGGTGCCCCGCAGGCAGGGGCTGCTCTAGCATCCCGGATAAAGTGGCCTCTGCCTGCGGGTCGCCCTCCATTGATAGAGGCTGCTCTGTTCAGGACTCCGGAGCAGCCCCTGCATGTGGCAGTCCCCCCCATGGGCCTGGTGCAGCCCCCTGATCCATCCAGTTCACCGGTTAACCTTAACCAATAATGGGTGAGGTTTACTGATTAACTGGTTAACCTTCATGTTCCTAATTATATTGTATGTGTTGTAATGTTACAGCAGTATGATGAAATAATTAACTGAGGCTAAAATTTTCACAAATGACCAAATGTTGGGTGTCCAGCTTGAAACTGAATGCTTGACTTTCAGAAAAGCTTAGCATCTATCTTCAACTCCTATTGAATTCAGGAAGAGTTGCATGGGCTTAGCACCTTTTGGAAAATAATGTCCCAGATGTCTCAAGTGGGGCAGTCAAAGTTGGTTGGCACTTTGCTAGTTACAGGTGTGATGTTTTTCACAGAATAGTGGGTTGGAGAGTGTTAGAGAGAATGAGAGGGAATTGGGGGAAACACTTTTTAAAATGGGGCAAATCCAAACAAATTGACAAGCGTAGTATTTGAAACAACTTTAATTCAAAACTGACACTGTTTCAGGTAGGGATGTAAAATCCTGTTTAATTTGTTAACTGGTTAAACATAATGGTTAATCGGTTAACCGATTAATGGGGGAACAGGAGAAAGGGCTGCTTCAACCTGGCTGGGTTGGAGCACCCATCTCCCCAGCTGCAGCTGGGCTGAGCTGGGCTGCTCTGGCTAGCGGTAGTGCCACTTCCTGCCGCGCACCCAGGCCAGGCCCACCGCAGGCAAGGGCTGCTCTAGCTGGCTGGATCAGAGTGCCACTGCTCACAACAGGCCCCATGGGGCCCCCTGCATGCGGCAAGCTCTTTGGGGCTGAAGCAGCCCCTGCCAGTTAACCAAAACTTACAGTTAACCATTCACATTCTTAGCTTCAGACTGAACATTCCTTTAAACTTCCTTATCCCAATAGGCACACTGCTTGCTCATTGACTTCACGTGAGAATTGGGAAAGCAGGGCTATTGTAGATATGTCACTAGCATTTAGATGTTTTTGTGAAAAGAGCTAATTCAATCATACTCTTCTTCCAAATGTAAAAAAGGAATACAGCATATTAACTATATTTTATTAATGAAGTAAGTGTTTGATGAGAATTGATTCAGAAGTCAATTTTTAGTTATATGGTTACCAGAGTGTTAAGTAAGCAGTAGGGCATATCCTTCTGAGAGTGGTTTTTGAACTTGTCGCAACTTAATTTGTAGTTGCTACACTGTATTTTGTCCCAGCAAGTCTATTTTTTCAGTAGTTCCTATGTATACTTCCCCTTTCCAAATATTCAGGTAATATTTAGGCTTGTTCTGGAATGCAGTGGTGTTTAAACCATTTATGAAAACTCCAGGACTGTGATTGCGTGAGAGAAGAAATGCAAGATTAGGGATGTTAGTGTAATCGACTAACCATGTAACTGTTAAGCTTATGCTTATTGGTTAATGGTGTCAGGTACACTCAGCAAATCCCTGGAGAGGTGGCTTCGCTGCAGCAGGGCAACAAAGCCTTCTCCCGGAGGAGGCTTTGCTACAAGAGTTCATTGGGCAGCCTCTCCCTCCCGGTCTCGCTCTTTAAGCTTTATATTGCAAAGCCTGCAGCATGAAATTGTTAATGTGTGTACAGTTACCTGTTTAATTGACTTTAACATCCCTATGCAAGATATGCTGGGATAACTGTATTTGTAACAGTAATACTTTAGTAATCCGAGAACAAAATTTTTTTTTTAATCAAGGTCCTGAATCTGCAGTGGGCTCTGCATAGATTCCGAGGGGCCACCTGTATAGGTTCATTTGTATGATCACAGTTCAGTAACTATTTGTCAACTTATAAATGGTACCCTTTATCTATTCATAAAATTGTCTTGTAATTTGTACTCTGAATGTAGTATTGTAAAAGAAAAATCTACTTCTTGGTTGCATACCAGAGATATTAATGTTCTTCTAGTACAGAAACCCCAGTCAGTTACTGAAAGGCCTGTAAATAGTTGATTAAATGCTGTGACATACATAAGCTACTAAAGTAAAGGAAGAAAACTATTCCATATTGTCCGCGCTTTTTCTAAATTAAGTTTGGATAGAAGTGCTACTGATAGAACTTACTCTTACTGAAATAGAGTGACATGTACGTAGTCTTGATCAACTTTACTCTTTGTTGCCCAGAGCAATTCTTCCTTCATAGGAGAACTGAATTGCCCTTCCTTTTCACTTGACTGTAAACTAGGACCATTAAATGTGTTTTGAACTAGTAGGGTATACTTAATGTTTGAACTGTTTTAACTTTTGTAACTTCCCCTGCACTAACACTGGTTCAGGTTAGGGATGTAAGAGTATAGCCTTGTAAATGGGTTACCCAAGTGGTTACATGTGGCTCCCAGTCCATCTCTGGGAGAGCCAGCTGCCGCTCTGTGCTGCTATCTCTGTGCCAGAGGCGGCAGGCAGGAGCCTGTATGAGCGAGGAGCCCACTTAAAACCTTGGTCCTGGCATGCACCCATTCCTGGGGAGCTGACTGCTGCCCTGTGCTGCTGCCTCTGTATCAGCACAGGGCAGCAGACAGTGTGCAAACTGGCTGCCACTCTGTGTCTAATGCTGAGATTTTGAGCATTTACACAGGTATCTATTCACACATATTTTAACATCCCTAGTTCAGGTTAGTGCTTTATTAGACTTGAATTTAAATGAACACAAATATTTGCCACAAATAAAGCAAAATCATATAACTTATGCAGAAGCGACATAAGTGACAATCATCTGTTTTACTATAATTCTGAACATTGCTAATACAGACTTTATGCTAAAGGACATAAACAGATATTTCTGGATATTCAACTCTATTAAAAGATGTGTTAACACTTTTTTTTACTTACCATTTTACATGGTATAAAAACAAGTGTTTTATGGCTTGGAATTATTTATCTTCTGTATTCTTGATAGTCTTGTTCAAAATTTCTTTATTGAAAAAATTATGTAAGTCAGGAATAAGAACTGCATTGTGCTTACATGTCTTTGTGCTTCTAGTGGAATGCAAAGTCTGAATGAGGAGAAAAGCTGCTTATGGTTGTGGTTGGTTCTAAGTTTTATTATGGTAACCATATGTAGTATTTTATTTTAAGAAAGACCCTGATCCACAATCTTTGCTGTACCAAGTCCTGATATCCACATTTTATCACTTTTGAAGGTATAAATACATATCGAGTGGTTGCAAATTATATTCAAATGAGAGTTCAGGTGCAATTATGGCAGTAGTAACCATATAAACATTTTTCTCAGACTGTGTAGTGAAGGTAAAAAAAAATCTGTTTGGTTTAATCGGATACAATGGGAAAGCATGAGCAGATAAGTCAAAGGAGATGGTAACATTCTTGCAAAACCACATGGGACATTTAATCTTAAGACATTTTAAACACCATATTTACAGTGATACTTATGTTACAGTGGTCAGTTGTCTCATCTTCATAACTTATTGAAATTTTCAGCAACAGTTGATTTTCATCACTTTATCAAGGAGCACCCTGGATAAAAATAATCTAGAGTTTTATGGATTAGATCTGACATCTTTAATTGTAGTTGGATATGATGGACACAAATGTAAAGTACTCCCTGTGGGAAGTACCATTAGTTAAGAGACATTTCACAGCAGCTGAAGTTTCCTAAGGATCTTGAGTATGGCCTTATTTAGAGCTTGTTAAAACAATCAAGCACTGAGGTGGCCCAGTCTGTACTTATGACTGTAGCAAGATCTGCATTTGATAGCAGACCTTATGGCCAGATACAAATTTAAAAACAAACATACTTACACTTTTGGGCACAGCTGCAAGCTAGTTATTCGGAAGTAACAGGAATCTAGTAAGACTTCCCTATTGTGCAAAATGTGTGCCAAAACTGGCAGATTTCCCAAACCAAGATTGTAATAATAAATTGGTGATTATTCCAATTGCTCGCCTCAAAGTACAAATATTTTCTTTCATGAAGCCTCATTCAGGCCCCACCCAGTCTTTAAGGCACTGATTAGATTTTTTTTAACAGCTTCATTGATTGGGAATCACAGTATGCTGTCTGCATATTATGTTACTGATCATAATTCCTCACTAATTCTCCTAAAAGTTTTCACCTTTCATATAGAACAGATGGAGTGAGGGAATGGAGCCTTGCAGAATAATGCATCATAGTACTTTGGGCTACTTTTGGTTCTGCTGGAGAATGTTCAGGACATCTACATGTTACTTTTGTCTCGCATTTGATTTGACTGCTTAATTTCCGTAATTTAAATAATTGTGTAAAAATCCAAACAGGTTTATTTTAGTGGGTTTTTTCCCATTAAAAAGTGAAATCCATCTCTAAACAATAGATGAGCAGATGTTCATTGATTGTATATGACTGACTGTATTGTGTCCTTATTCAATTTCAAATTCTTATTAAATGGACTTTTTGGTTAAATTAAATTTTTTATTAAAGAATTGAGCATTTTGTGTGTATGAATTAACTTGAGTCATCCAGATGTTTTTAAAATCTTCAAATACACACAGATTTTTAAAAATAACCTGAAAGTGTCCTCAGGCTTTGCTTTTCAAGTTTTTAGAAGTTTGTAGGTGGGAAATTTTGGAGATAGCAATCCAAATGTTTAGTTTATCCAATGAGAGGCTTTTAGAAGAGGCTTAATTAGGTGCAGCCTTGGAAGGTGAATGAACCTTCCTCTTTATTTATTATTTCTTGTGAGATGGTGTTATATTGAGGTTCCTGTTGGGATAAAGGCCCCAGTGTGCTAGATCCTGGACAATTTCATAGGAAGATAACCTACATGCTAAGATCAGACGTAGTATGCTAAGAATGTCGTTGGGGAGAGGGCTATAATAAAGTATTCCGAATCTTTTAATATATATTTTTATAAATAAGAATAACTCGGGCCGGCCCTGGTCACTAGGCGGGTGCACATAAATGCCTTGGCATGCGCTATGGCACCCGCAGACACCACGTTTGGGACCACTGGATTAGCTAATCTAAATTTAACATCTCTAATTGGCACTAGGGATGTGAATGGGTAACTGGTTAACTGATATTCTGTGAACATCACTCTTTTTGGGACCCCTGTGAGTTGGGGGCTGATCCAGGTGGGTTGCAGCTGATCCTCTGATCCTGGCCCGGATCCTGCTTAGTTGGTTAACCAGTTAAAAATCCTTATTTTTAGGAGAACCCCATCAGAGGAGGCTTTTTAACACCAACTGGGCAGAGGAGGAATAGGACTTGTCCCTGCTCTGTAAACTGCTATGATGGTGGGAGGGGGAGGAGAAGACCAGACCAGACCCACCTCTGAGTACCTTTCCTTGTTGCAGGGTGCTCTCTGAGATTGAGCCCCAGACTGAGGTTTCTGCCAGCTAAGTGTAAAGCGGAGATGTGGAGTTTTCTGCAGCTGTGAAGAGAGAAAGCAAGTATTGTCCCTCACAAGCCATCCAGCACTAGCAACTAGGAATGTAACAGTGTAGTCGTTTAACTGATAAGCAAAAGCTTATAGGTTAATGCTATAGACTACATGCATCTCCCGCCACCCCCCACCTGCCAGTAAATTTTTTAGCAGGCTGGCCGGCAGCCCGTCTCAGTTTTGGCTTGCACTGGTCTGGGACTTACCCCTGCTGTGGCTCTGCATTTAAAGTGTATTAAGAACCAGGTGGGCACAGAGCCCAGCTCAGTTCTTGCTCACACTGAGTCTGGGAGCTCAGCCTTCCCACCCCAGACAGGGGCTACTGCCAACCTTAGCTGCTGCTTCTGTATTAGAGGCAGCAGTGCAGGGTGACAGGAGCCAGTCTGTGAGGAGAGCTAGTTTTTAAACTGGTTCCCCTTGCAGACCACCTCCCACCTGGCACCCCATACTGCTGTTGCTGTATTGGCAGGGGGCTTCTCTAGAGTGGGGCCAGAGTGCACTGGCTGCTGGCCCCACCCCTGACTCCCCTACAACAGGTTTACGAATACCCCACTGCTTTCCCATTCTCTTTTTAGGTCAGGACCCCCTGGTTATAACACCATTATATTTCAGGTTTAAACAGCTGAAAACATGAAATTTACCAATTTTCAAATCCTATGGCGATGAATTTGGTAGGGTTGGTCTCATGACAACGTAACTTGTGTTGCTTGGTATGGTGGCTAATTCACACCCTGAGTGACGTAACTTAAGATGACATAGGCTGGTGTGTGTGTGTATGTGTGTGTGTGTGTATATATATATATATATATATATATATATATATATAGCCAAAGTTTAGAGAGTACAGCTGTGTAACAGTGTTAATCAGAAAATGATATGTTTTGGAGTGTGTGGAAATCACTGATATAGGTGTTAATTAAAAAAAGCCCTTCATAAATGCAGCATAAAGGTTTTGCACTCAAGCAATGCAGGATGTGCATTGTATTTTGGTGGTGGTGTTTGGGGGTGGGGAGGATATAGGCATGTTAAATTTAGTTTAATCAGCTAGTCGATGGATTTTTTTTTCCATTGTCCCCGGGAGCTAACTCTACTGTGGCTCCACCTTTTAAATGTATTAAGAGCTGGTAGGCTCTTAATACATTTAAAAGACTGAAGCCTAGCAGGGGGGACCCAGCGTGAACCGGGCCAGGATACCCCTGCTCGCGCTGGATCCCCCTGCTGTGCATCAGTCTTAAACAGCTCTGAGGAAATAGGAAGGGGAGGCTAGAATGAGACCTAAGCAGATGGCTGAAAGTGAACTGGGAAGGGAAAGGCTCGTTGTGAAGGTGAAGGAGGGGCTTTTGGATAGAGCTTTGGGGACTGGCCCTGAATGGCGGGGAGAGGGCATGAGGCCAGGGTGGAGGGCTCCAGGAAATGCACAGAGCACAAACACGGCTCAACATGGCTTCAGCCTGTGTGCGGTGGTGTCATATAGCTGTAGCTAGTTGGGGAGAAGGGCATAAGTCAACTAGTTAAACATTAGGTTTACCCAGTTAACTGATTAACTAGGATCCCAGGTGGGGGACGGCTCCAACCTGTCCGGAGCGGCTCCCAGCCTGTGGGCTGCTGTCTCCATGGGGCTCTCAGCTCCTGACTGTTACCTCTGCTAGTTCCAGCCTACGCCATGATGGCCCCAGTGGGACTGGAGTAGCCCTCTGCCTGCACTGGTTAACCATTACCCAATAACCTTACCGGGTGATGCTTAACTGGTTACTTGTTCACATCCCTAAATGAAAGTTTCTGAAGGGTCACGTCCAGTGTTCCCTCTAAGATTTTCCAACCATGAGTGGAGTGAGTTTTGGCTTGTGCACTGATTTTATGGTCATATGTACTGGTTTGGATATGTGCCATTGTGGCACCCAATTTATTAACACACACCTGTTCCTGGCTGCCAAAGCAGAAACCCCTCCTCCTCCGCCATGCAACAAGTCCTGTTCCTAGCTGCTGGAGTAGATCCCAGTTTTTAAGCTGGCTCCCCCCAGCACTGGCTCCTCCTCTCCCTTCTTGCTGCTTCTGATATACTACTACTCTTTTACATCCTTAATCTACACTACAAATTGACTGCATTAGGTCAGTTCTATTTAATTTGACTTTTAGCCTCTGATTTAATAAATTTGATTTTTGCGTGTCCCCACTGGGTGGCTGTGATCGACAGAACATATGCTCACTGCAAGGGTTTGCATTGATTAGGATGATGCACTGTGGGTAGCTATATCCCACAGTTCCTGCTGCAGATTGGAATTCTGGGCTAGGGACCCAGTGCCACATGGGATGAAAACATTGTTGTGGGTTATGAGTGCATGTCATCAGCTTCCTGAGTCTGTGGCTCAGAATCAGAGTTGTCTTGTGGTAAACTAGTCTGAGCTCCTGTATTTTCACACAGCATTGCCATGTGTCCTTGGGATAGCCCTTAACCACCATGAGCTATGTATTTTTTGGGGGGGAGAATAGATATCAGTTTCTTTTGTTGGTTTGGAGTTCTACTTGCCCAGACTCTTTTCACCCCCACAGCAATCAGATCCAGTGTCTCCAGTATGCTTCATACTTGAGGTGTTTGTGACCCTGGGCATACATGCTCAATTGTGCTGGTGAGCTCTCTAAGCTCCTCTAACGGAATAAACATTCAAGTTTCTCCAGGCTTTTCCTACTCACCTGGCTGAAGAACGTTGGAGTTCAAAGTGTTCACCAGAGTGTTAATATGGGAACACTCTGGATAGTCACCTGAAATCCATTAACTCTGAATTACAATACACTGTGTTTACACTTAACTGGAGGTGTGAATATCACCATTGGCTTTATTCCACTCATTCAGGTGGAGTACAGGAGTTGATTTTACAAGTCCTTTAGGTGGACAAGATGGACTGGGCAGTGTAGACACGTTTTTTACGAATTCAACCTAATACTGACTGCATAGACCTAAATTTCTAGTGTAAACCAGTCCTCAGACGGGAATAGGTGTATTTACACAGGCGAATCAGGATTATGCTGCTGTAACTATCTCAGTATGTCTGCGGTGTCCAACCATTTCTGAAGCAGTAGCCACTTTTGTGGCTACTGCAATAGCCACGTTGTTTAAGCCAGCTAGCCACATACAGCTATATATACACATATAGCTGTTAACCCTAGAGTACACTTGTATTGTAGATCAATAAAATGACATATTTACTTTGCTCAGAATGAATGCCAAGTTTAAAAATTAAAACATTAAAATTTAGGAATCCATAATGTTAGTGTTCTCTCAAATGCTGGTAGATTTGTTACAGATATCTCTCCTTATTGAGCACAACCTGCTTGAACAAGCTTGGAATTATAAAACCAGGCTGTTCATAATTTGGCCAACAATTTTTTTATGTGAGAGTACTGAAGAGGATGGGGGGAATCTTGTTGATACTTGCCTACCCATGTGGTTTGGGTAGCCTCCCACAGATGTTCCTAAAATGAACACTGTTTAAAAAAACTTACTGTGCAGCTGGTAGCCATAGACCTAAATCTGCCATCCAGAGGCAAATATGAATGTGTACACGTCAGGGCAGTTTCTCAGCTGTTGCTCATAGCTTTTCAAACAGGAACATCATTCCATTGAAACTATTATACAGTATGGATTGTGACCAGCATCTCTTCTTGGAAAAAAACAACCACCTAGATATGGCATCAGTAAAATCTAGTTCTTCGAGATGGCGTCCCCGTGGGTGCTCCACTGTTGGTTCTGGGCTTGTCCCAGCACCGCAGATGGAGATCTTTCTAGAAGCAGTTTCTGGCCGGATTGGGCATGCGCCCTGGCATTGCGGTGTTCGCAGTCTTTTCTGTGGCGCGGTCCAGCCCCCGCCAGTTCCTCAAGGTGCCTCAGAGTCTACGAAACCTAAGCAGAGGAAAAAAACAGACTTCAAAGTGGGGAGGAGGGTGGATAGTGGAGCACCTGCAGGGACACCATCTCGAAGAACAGTTATCTCATCAAGGTGAGTAACTTCGCTTTCTTCTTCGAGGATGTCCCTGCGGGTGCTCCATGTTGGTGACTGAGTAGCAGTAATCTCCACAATGGAAGGAGGGAGAATGGAGTCCCTATTCGCTGTGGAGAGCACCGCCGTCGTCAGTGCCCCCTCAGATTGTCTAGTGCGAAGTAACGCATAGTGTTTCACGAAGGTAAGGTGTGAGGACCAAGTGGCCGCTCTACAAATATTGCTTAAGGAAACTCCCTTTAGAAAGGCAGTGGAAGATGCCATGGCCCTGGTAGAGTAACTTTGCTTTAGTAACTACTCATGTGGTGACATTGCCAGCAATTCAACATTTGTATTTAGACACCTCGTAACTCTGTAGAATGTATTGCATAACAATTCTAGCTAGACAAGAATTCTATAATTATTTATTGATTTTAAAAAAAACTGCTTGGTATTTTACAAGCTGAAAAACATAAGTTCCTTTGAGCAAACACCATATCAGTAATGCTTGATTTCAAAATATTTGGTCTTTTAGTGCCTGTTGCTTTTGATCAGTCCTGTAATATGAGGTTCCAGGATTAATGCTGAATTCTCATTAAATAGTTTCAAATGTAAACATACTATAATTAGTGCCAAGCTTGGAAATATGGTGACCGGAGCCACAATTAACCACCCATCCTCTGACCTCCACATAGACAGTGTCTCTCTTTCTCTGATCTGTGCTGAGGGAACACTCTTAAGAGGAATTCTTATAGATGTCACTGAAATTGAAGGATTTGCCTCCTACCTTGTCAAACTGGTGGCCTCAGAGTTTTCTTTAATTAAACTAAAAGTGTACTGTTTGCCGTAATTGGAGTGAGGGGTGGGGAAAAGTAAATGTGAGGTTTTTTTTCAATTACACGAACTCCATAGTTAGGTGTAGCTTTAGGCATCTCTGAGAAGTCATGCATTATCAGTTGCCAATCAAAACATGATAGCGGTATGAACATTCTTATTGTGAAATCCTGGAAAGGTTCTGTAGTCCTTAAGAGTACGTCTACACTACGGAGAAGATCATCCCTCTGGAGGTTGATCTTCTAGCATTTGATTTAGTGGGTCTAGTTTAGACCCCCGAATTGAATGCTGGGGGCAGCCCTTGCCAGCGTCCTATACTCCTCACAGAATGAGGAGTAAGGGACGCCAATGGGAGCGTATGCTCTTGTCAGCTTCCCGCAAGTGTAGATGCTGCAGTGGTTTGGCTTAATGTAAACCAAATCCAGCTATGCATTTTACATAATTGGCCTTAAATTGACCTGCCTTGCCTAGTGTAGACCTAGGCTAAGAGTTATAGAGTTCATTAACTTAGGGTGGACATAATAAGAAATACATCTGTGTTCATGAAAGGTTTAGACCCAATGGCACTGAAGAGTCAAAGGCAGGGCATTATGAGACTCTGTTCCTATGTTAACTACAAATATTCTTAGTTGGTACTTAATCTGCTGTATTTTTTAGGATATTTTTTTATTAGCTAGGGCAGGGGTGCACAACCTTTTTTGATCTGCGACCCCCATGGTGTGGGGGCCGTCAACTGCTAGACCCAGCCCCTGCTGGCCAGATCTAAGTGCCGCGTCCCCCTGGGAAGACATCCGCAACCTCTTTGGGGGTTGCGACCCACGGGTTGGGCACCACTGAGCTAAGGTACCTTCTAATGCTGTTTAACAGGTCACAGTTCAGTTAGAAGTCATACACTGTAAAAATCATGACTTGAGCAATTAAATGTAGTATTGTTTTAAGAAACTTTTTTGTTATTAGATTCAGCAGGCTGTGTGTTTCATAGGTCTTTGTGTGTATAGTAAGCACACTTTTATGCGATCTAGCCAAGAGCAGCTAAGTATGCGATCTAGCCAAGAGCAGCTAAGGTAAAATATATTGCATAATACAAGAAGTAACAATAGCAGCCACATGATGGAGGGATGATCTCTACCACTTGTTTATGAATAAATGTGCAGGTATTAATTCAAGTCGGGAAGAGTGCTCCTGTGTTTGGTATTTTTTTTTCTTTGCTAGATTTTGGCCGTACATTCACTATTAACTTTTGAGTCTGGGAATGTGTATTCCAAATGCCACAGTTGCTGCTAGAGTTTTAAAGTATTACTTTAACTACGGTATTAGTGATGGAGAACAATCTGAATAAGCCATTTTTCAGTTGAGCTTCAAATTTTCATTTGTTCATAAAGGATTATTACTGTTAAATATTTCTTATGTCAAAATATTGGACATAGTTTAATCTTTATCTTTTGGATAAATGAAACTTCTGTAGTACCATATTGTCTGTCCAGATGAATATGAGGTCTTTGACCCTTGAGTCTGTCATGCTAAATGATTTGAATGTGGTTATATTTTATACTGTAACATCGCAGTTGTAGTGACTTGAGTATAGTAGAAGACTAGTGTGTGTAGGATAGTTACATAAAAATATTTGTGATTTAGTTATATTTGACATTAGAGGAAGTGTTGAGAGATTGTTTTCAGTCCTTAGCAATATTTGCTTGCAGATGGAGCCTTGGCTTCTAATCAAAGCTCAGGATGCAAATAAGCTTGTATCCATCATATGAATATATGTACCAGTAAAGATATTTTAAGTATATTGGTGAGCCAGCATAATCTGTGGACTTTCCTAGTCACTTGAGGAAGGATCTAGTTCTTTGACTTTTTTACTTCACATTAGAAGGAAAATAATTGACTAATATCTGGCAGTTACCCTCCACTTCCCTCTTAAATCCCCTTTAACATGTGCCAAGAGAAGAGGATTGCAGTGAAGTGATTGTATTTATTCTATAATAGGGATGTGAACTACTAGTCGATCATCTGATAAGCAAATGCTTATGGGATAATCGACACACTAGTCAACTAGTCTCTCCCCCCTCCCCCCCCCACCTTGCTGCCTCTCTCAGAGGCAGCAAAGGGGGGTGAGAAAGGGTACCTTCAGAGTGGCAGCACTGCATGGAGCCTGGGGCTAGACCATGGGCTCCATGCAGCACTGCCGCTTTGAAACTCTGTGGTGAGCATGGAGCCAATGGGGGACTACTTGAGTCCCCCACTGGCCTCTTGCTCCCCTCAGTGCTTTTGTCTTTGAAGTGTAGCTTCACTCAGGAAAACTGGGTCAGGCACAGCTCGTGCCCTGCCCATCCCATTAGGCCGCAGGGAAAACTGGGCCCGGTGCGACTCGGGCCTGGCCCTTCCCGGTGGGCTGGGCTGAAAACTGGCGCTCCAGAAGATTATAAAGATAGTAAGAAAAAGTGATTAATTCTCTGTCTCCAAGTTATTAAGTGCCTTTGTGATAAATCTTACTCAAACACAAGTACTATTCTCAGTAATTAGATTAATTAATGAGGTCTGGGTTATATAGGACGTCCGATTATATGATCTAATAGTTCCTTATTGTCTCTCAAATCTATGCATCCAAAATAATTAGATATGAGGAAGGGCTAGGACAGGGCTACTCAACTTTGGAGGCCCTGGGGTTCACAACAATACTCACCTTACATGCTGAGGGCCGCAACTTAAGTGTGATTGCATATACATGCAAATTTAAATGCAAATATATGCAAATAGCTTCTTTCACATTGACGGGCATGCATACAAAGATTAAGCCTTAAACTGCAGCACCGGATCCAAATGTAGCCAGTCAGCAGCTCTCAGACTCTATCCACAAGGCTAAGCAGCCAGCACTTCCCACAATGCCCCGGTGCTTCTGGTACCTTCTTCCTTGGGGCTAGAAATGACTACATCCTAAACCTGCATGTGTCTTTCAATGCTCACCCCACCTGGGAGATGACTTACCATTGTGGAACATTTTCCCAGTGGAGGCCATGTACAAAGGATCCCACCCACGCGCCTGTTGAGCCCTGTGTAAACCCAAACTGCACTGTGGGCTGCAAACAAACGGGCCATGTGTTGAGTAGCCCTGGGCTAGGAGAACGTGCCATTGATTTTGTGGATTTCCACAGACTTTAATTCTAGCAATTATTTACATGTACACCAGCTGTGTTCACTGAGTTTAGAAAAGCTGAAAAATAATGCAAGGATTAGTTGGAGCAATGTGGAAGAGCTGTACCTGATAAGAAGAGAAGTGCCTGTGTATTTTGAGATTAAGTATACCTCATTCAGTGATTCATTTTGTAGGCTGTATCAGTAGACGTAAGGGTATCTTCTTGCCAATAAAGAATGTAAACTGTCTGCTAAACGTGAGAGTGGTCTCAGGGTTGTGTGAATGATAAGTGAAGGCAGTATCTCAGAAGGAATGCTCAGGGCATGAGTGCAGAGGAGATAATATTTTGCAAGATTATGGGTGATGCTGTATGGTATAGATGAAGTGTTTAAGTGTAGGTGTGGTGTAGGTAGATCCTGTTTGTCACACCAGGCTTAAACCCATGTTTGCCTTAACAAAGAGAAGGCTTTAAACTTTTTTTCATACAGATTATAAGTGATCTCTTCCCAAAAGTGTTCTTTAACATCTTTAAGGATAAAGTGTCAAGGATATATCTACCTAAAGAACTGAAAGTGATGCAGCTACGCTATAAGATCTTAGTGTAACCACTCTATGCTGAAGAGAACTCTCCCATTGACATAATTAATCCACACCAACATGTAATGGCAGCTATGTCGGTAGGAAAAGACTTCCCACTGACATAGTACCATCCACACCAGCACTTGTCTGTTTAACTTACATTGCTCTAGGGTGTTATTTCACATCCCTGAGTGAGATGAATTATGTTGACATAGCCTAATACTTGTGGTGGTGCTTTTTTTATTCTTCACATTTTGGGTATTATTATAGCCACACTGTATATTCTGGAGTGTCTCAATTAGAGATGTCAAAGGTTAACCTGCTAACCAGAAAGCATCTTGGGTAGTTTTTTCAAGTTCCTGTTAATGGGAAGGGCTGGAGCAGCTCCCCGTCCTACAGGGCCCACTGTAGTCAGGGGCTGCTCTGGCTGATTGGAGCAACTCTTGTCTTTGACAGGCCTGGCCCGCCCACCCTCCTCCTGAAGGTTACCTGCTGGCTTCTAGGAGGGAGTAGTCGACTAGTTGCATCTCCTCTTCCTCCGTATCAGATACAGAGGGCAACAAGGGTGGGGGAAGCAGGAGCTGCTGTTGGGGGGAGCCTGCTTAAAAGCTGGTTCCCTCCCAGCACCCTCTTCATGGTACTGGCTGCCCCTCCCTTCCTGCTGCCTCTGTCAGACAGTGAGGGATGGGGCAGGGACCACTGCCACAAAGCAGCTCCTGTCTGTGGGGAGTCCCCTTGGGGTGTTGGGACCCCCTGCAGAGAGGGGCTGCTGCCTCCACTGAAACTCCACCTGAGGGCAGGCTGTCCGGCACCTATTGCCTTTTAAATTGCAGAGTTGCAGCAGGATTTGTTCCCGCACCCAGCGCAAACTGGAACTGAGCTGGACTGCCTATTGGCTAATCAAGTAGTCGATAACAATTCTATAGACCACTCGATTAGGTAAATATCCACCTCTTAACATCCCTACTGGCTTACTGAGAGGGGCTGAAGAGCGTGCAGGAAGCCTATCCTTGAGCAGGGCTGGCAGCTCTTGCTGGCTCCACTCTGGAGAAGGCAGCTTCTCTGCCTCAGTGAAGCTGCCTCCCTGGACTTAGGCTGGCAAGGGCTGCTGGCTCTGCTGTCATGGAGGCTTTCCTATGGGTTCTGCAGTATAAAGCTTATTTAAGCTTCATACTGCAGAGCCCACAGCACGTGTAACTGCTAAGATTTTCAGTGGATACACGGCCATCTTTTTAACCAACTTTTTATATCCCTAGTCTGGATGGGTAGCCTTTTCTTTGTTAAAGTTTCGGGTAATTTCATTTTCCGATTTAAAAAAAAACAACAACTTAGCATCCAATGTACCAGAGTGCAGATCTCCCTCTCTGTTGCTTCTGGCTTCTTTGCAAAGATTACCCAGCCACAGAGTGCACTAGCCACTGTTAGTCCATTTGCATGATCTCCTTGTGTCCCATATCTCTGCCTATCCAGCACAGTCTGATTCTTGCGCCTCATTCATGCTTCCATATTATGGAATCACCACATTTCCCCTTATTGTTCTGAACCTGCTTCACTCTTCCAGTTTTTACAGCATAGTCTCCATCATGTCCATTATTTCTCTTGCTACCGTACCGTGTTAAACTACCCCATTTCCTCACCGCATCAAACCCCTCCCATACAGACACCAGCTCAACCTACCTCTGCCACTTTGTGCCTGGTAAGTCTGGAAGGGCCATGAGATAGTGAGTTGTGAGAATTGCATGTACTAGCTGGAAACAAGGAGAGTGGTAATGCAGACCTGAAATACATTTAGGGGATAGGTTGATATAGCTGTGTCTGTCAGGAGTGTAAAAATACACATCCTGAATGTCAGACATTCTGATTTAACCCTCAATGAAAGAATGCAGCCTTCGACATAGCTGCTGTTGGTTGGTGAGGTGGTGGCCATATCCTTGGTGTAGGGTAGTTGTACGCTCTACAGGGTTATATTGGTGTAGGCTGGTTGTACACTGGTCTCTCAACTATGCTAAAATAGTCTCCATAGCATAGATATTTCTGCAGAATCCCTGCCCTGTATTTGGGCCTGGTGTATGATGGTGATACTCTACACATCCATCAGCCTTAGGAGGCTGGTTGAGAACATCTTCGATCAGGAGTCAGCATCTTTTCTGAAGTGGCATGCCAAGGCCGTGCTGCTATCCTGGGGAGGGAGAAGGGATGCCTCCACCATGTGCCCTACTTGGTTTCCTGCCTTGGCCTCTGCTCTGGCTTTTCCTATGGGGACAGGAGGAGCAGCACACACTCTTTCCTGCACTTCGGTGCAGGATTTGGGTGGGAGGTGCGGTGCAGGAGCAGGATGGAAGTAAGGTGTCTGACTAGGAGAGAGGGCAGGAGCAGGGTGTGGGTGCAGGGTCTTAGCACAGAGCGGGGAGGCGGGGTGTGTGGAAGAGTCTGGCCAGCACTTAATTTCTTTTCCATTGTCTGTAACTAGGTTTATTTATTGTAACAGTCACTCCTATGTGGCAGCTCCACACACAAAATAAGTTAGTGGCCCATGGGCTGTGTGTGGAATGGAGGCTGTGCCTTGCCAGGAGTGCAGGGAGTCCAGCCGGTGGGTCCAGGCAGGCTGGCCAGGATCCAACCTTCCAGCACCTAGATGACAGACTCCAGTATCCCCGTAGGGCTCTCTGGCAGGTGCGAGTGCATGGCATGTGGGAGGTGGCAGCAGATTAGTACACGGAGCAGTGGGGGCATGGCCATGGCAGTAGCGGGTTCATCACGAGGAAGATGGCAGCTAGGTCGCTGCCCTTCACACCTCCCATGCTGCTCACAGGCTTTCTGTCCCAGGCATGGTTTCCTGCTGCTCCATTGGCCAGATTCTAGCCAATGGAGCAGTGGGAAAAGCCTGCAGGTAGTGCGCTGTTGTGCTGCTTTGTTCCTCCAGCTGGAGGAGGGGGAGCGCATGCATGCACAAAGCTGTTTATGGCTCTGGCTTTTTCCCCAATCGCACAGTGAGGCTCTGGGCTTCCTCCACTTCCCCCTCCCCCGTGTGCCTCTGAAAATGATCTTGTGTGCCACTTATGGCACGTGTGCTGAATGTTGCCAACCCCTGCCTTAGACAGCTGGACAGGGCATAAAATAATAGCACTAAGGTGCTCCATTCAGTTCAGTGGATGTTGTCCCAGATTGAGGTTTCATTAGAGCAGCTTTTGGAACAAATTGATAAACCAAACAGTAACAAGTCACCAGGACTAGATGACGTTTACGCAAGATTTCTGAAAGAAATCACATGTGAAATTGCAGAACTAACAACTCTGGTTTGTAAACTATCCTTCAAATCATCTTTAGTTCCTAATGACTGGAGGATAGCTAATATGATGCCAATTTTTAAAAAAGGGCTCTAGAGGTAATTCTATCTAGAGGTGGGTAACTTAAGTACAGGCAGTCCCCGGGTTACGTACAAGATAGGGACTGTAGGTTTGTTCTTAAGTTGAATCTGTATGTAAGTCGGAACTGGCATCCAGATTCAGCTGCTGCTGAAACTGATCAGTTTCAACAGCGGCTGAATCTGGAGACCAGTTCCGACTTAACATACAGATTCAACTTAAGAACCCCAGGCATCCCCAAGTCAGCTGCTGCTGAAACTGATCAACAGCTGATTCCAGGAAGCCCGGGGCAGAGCAACTCTGCCTCGGGCTTCCTGTAGTCAGCCGCTGGTCAGTTTCAGCAGCGGCTGACTTGGGGACGCCGGGGGAAGAGCAGCTGGGGTGCTGCCGGGTTGGTCCAGTAGCGCCAAGGAGCGGTGCTGCGGGACCAACCGGCAGCGCCCCACCTGCTCTACCACAGGCCCCGGGCTTTGCTCCACGTCTCCCTGGTCTGCTGGGGGGGAGGCACTAGCTGCGTCCCCCACCCAGCAGACCAGGGAGACGCGGAGCAAAGCAGCGGAGGACCCGGGCCGGACCGCGGTGCTTCCAGATCAGCTGGAAGCGCCGCGGGTCCGGCCCCGGGTCCTCCGCAGCTTGCTCAGCGTCTCCCTGGTCTGCTGGTTCCCCCAGCAGACCAGGGAGACGGGGAGCAGCTTTTCTCGCCCTCCGGGGCGAGCAGCAGTCCTCCGAGGCGAGAAAATCCCCGTTTGTAACTGCGCAACTCGGGGACTGCCTGTACTGAGTAAATTGGTTGAAACTATAATAAAGAACAGAATTGTCAGACACATAGATGAACATAATTTGTTGGGGGAAAAGTTAACATGGCTTCTGTAAATGGAAATCATGCCTTACTACTCTACTGGAATTCTTTGAGGGGGGGTCAACAACCATGTTGGCAAAGGGGATCCAGTGGATATAAAATGAGTAGTTCTGTGGCACCTTAGAGACTAACACACATAGAATCATGAGCTTTAGTGAGTAAAACCCACTTCATCAGATGAATTGGAGTGGAAATAACAAAGCAAGATGTATATAACAGCAGAAGTAGTACCTGTCAATTGTAGGACTCATGTTATCAGGTTAATTAAGTAGGCTGGATGTGTCCCATTTGTACCTTTTGACGTGAAAATGTGCATATTAAAGACAGGAGAAATTGGCTTTCTAATGTGCCAACCAGTGAATGTCTTTATTCAAGCCCAGAGTAACAGTGCCAAATTGAAGATGAGTTCCAGTTCTGCAGATTCTGTCTCTGTAACTCTGTGGTTCTCAAGTGGTCCATGGTGACTTTTTTGTTGGGCCACAGGAACATTTTCCAAAGTCACATGGCGTGATCAGGCACAGCTGTTAGGCTGTCTTATGCCGTGTTCACAAGCACACGGCGCGTCATCCATAGCGTCACCTAGGACGCAATTGCATTGTGTTGCCAGTAACTTCCGTCTGAGACTCTGAGCGTCAGTGTAGTTGCCACCATCGTGCTGAGCAGTTGCTGTGTCATTCGTCATGTGCTACATGTGCTGTTTTACAGGTGTGGTGTAGTTTGTTTATAATGGCAACAACAGGAAGAAATGTCAAGTGCAAGTATTAGGAGGACTACATCAAATTCGGCTTCACTTTTCAAGAAAAAGAAGGCGTGGATTTGCCGCAATGTGTTGTTTGTTTCAAAGTCTTGGGGAATGACTCAATAAAGCCAGCTAAGCTGAAACTCCATCTCGAAAAGTGTCACCCCAACTTGTTGCAAAAGGATGAAGATTATTTTGAGCGGTGGTTATCAGGTCTGAAATGGCAGCGCCTCGACTCAACAAGTGCATTCTACAATAAGACAAGCAATGCAGTGCGCGTTTCCTACATTGTTGCATACAAAGTTGCACAGGCCAAGAAGCCTGATACCATTGTAGAGCAACTTGTACTACCCTGTGCAAAAGAGATGGTGCGGCTTGTTCTTGGCGAGGAAGCAGCAAGGAAGCTGAATGATATATCTGTCTCTAACGACACAGTATTGAGACGGATAAATGATATCACAGAACATTAGTGAACAAGTTGTGGATGAAATAAAGAAGTCTCCATTGCTTGCCATACAATTGGATGAATCGACCGACGTCGCATTGTGCTCTTAGCTATTGGTGTTTACACGAGACATGGTTGAGAGAGACTTCAAAGACGAGTTTCTTTTCTGTAAGACTCTTGATACCCCCACAAAGGCTCAGGATGTGATGGAAATTAACAATTTCTTTGAAGTACATGGTTTGTATTGGGTAAATCTTGTGAATGTCACCACTGATGGCGTACCTGCCATGCTGGACTTAAGATTGGGCTTCCAAATCCTGGTGAAAAAGTGCGCTCAATGGTAACCGGAGTTCATTGCTTCATTCATAGGGAAGATTTGCTGTCAAAATCATTGCCTGATCAACTGAATGCTGTTTTCAAAGGGTTGGTGAAAGTGGTGAATCATATCAAATCATCGGCTCTGAACACCAGGCTGTTCAAAGATTTTGCCTGGACATGGGTTCTGACTTTTTTGTGTTGCTGTTCTACACATCTGGATGGTGGTTGTCAGCAGGGAATGTACTCAACAGAGTTTTTCAATTGAGAAAGGAGTTGGATTTATTTCTCCAGGCTCAAGGGATAGAGGAATTCTGAAATGTGAGGACGCAGCCAAATTTAGAATGTGAGTATCTTGTCGATATTTTTGGAATCTTGAACAAACTGAATCTTCAGCTGCAAGGGAAAGGTGCAAATCTGTTCTCTCACCAAAGCATCATCAAGGCTTTCTTGACAAATTGGAACTCTGGATCGTAAGAGTCGAAGGCAATAATTTGGTTCAATTTCCATATGTGGATGCCATGTCGGGGAAAAGGAAGTCATTCGGACGCGAATTCTCGATCATTTACGGAAGCTATGAGACGAATTCTAACAATACTTTCCAGAGGTGGACAGGACATGGGATGGATTATTTTTCATCAGGAATCCATTTACAACAGATGTTAATAGTGTTCCAGAGGATCTGCCTGAGGAATTCTTGGATCTGAAAAATGATTTTGCAGCTCAAGACGTGTACCAGCAGTCTACCATAGAGAAATTTTGGGGCAGCGTGACCACGAGTTACCCAAATCTGTCAACACACGCAGTCAGATTTCTTTTGCCATTTGCATCAACCTATATGTGAGAGACTGGATTGGCACGTTAAGTCCAAATAGAGGAATTGGCTTGCAGTGGAAAGCGATATTTGTTGTGCATTATCAGGTTCCACTCCAAACATTGAAAAGCTTGTCAGTGAGAAGAGAATTCAAAAATCTGTTAGTAAGAAATACATTTCAAACCAAAATGTTCGTTGTCTGCTCTTTTTTTATCATGACTCAAAAAGGAGGTGGTCCACGAAAATTTTTTGATTAGCCTGGTAGTCCGTGGACTGAAACGAGTTGAGAATCACTGCTGTAACTGTTTAGTGAAATTCCTCTGGAGAAGAATGGCTACTGATCGGGCAGGTTAAAATGTTCCTTTATAGGTTTGTGTGTGTTACCATGTTTGGGCTTTTAAGTTGGCTCTCCCCAAGCACCAGCTCCTGCCTGCCTCTGTGGGAGGCAGCAAGGAGGGGGCAGGCAGCTTCGTGGAGCCAGCACATGTTCAGAGCTGGCTTAAATGCTGGTTCCCTATGCATATCGGCTCCTGCCTGCCTGATAGAGAGGCGGCAGCAGAGGGTGGGAAGGAACAGGAAGGCAGGCAGCTTTGTGGGATCCAGTGCTCTTAGGAAGTTGGCTTAAAAGCTGACTCTCCCCAGGAACTGGATCCCCCTCCCTCCCGCCCCCTTGCTGTCTCTAACACAGAGGCAGCAAGTAAGGGGAGAGTGCGTGTAGTTAAGATTAACCGATAAGCCTAGACTAATCATGTAGTTGACTACATGTTGACATTCTACTGCTAGACAGTAGTGACTTCTCTGGTTCGGCACCAGTCAGGTTCTGAGGATGCCAGACTAGAGAGGTTCAACCTGTAGTTGTGTACTCCAAAAATTTGCTTAGTTTTTATTCACATTTTCCAAGTTTCATAGTATTCAACTTTGGACTGAGAAGTAAAACTTCAGAAGTTTTTATGAAAGAGAAATGATGAAGATGGGTATTACACAATTACAAAAGTTATTTTTCATTCTAATAGTCCTGTTGGTCCCAAAGGTTAGACAATTTTTCACACTATTTAAATACTTTCTGTTGTTAAGAACGTTGTTTGAAGCTTTAAGTGGGGTGTTGCAACCTCTTGGCTCATGTTATAGGTTTGACTAGTTTGTGACAGTAGTAATTTACTCCAACATACGTGCTGCATTGCTATATACTTAATTATTGACTAATTTATTTCCAGTATTGAGAGATCTCAAAACAGGTTTTTATTTTAAATGTTCAAGGGGGAGGAGGGAAGCTAGTTTGATTTCCGCATTCTGAACTCTTCTGTTCAGCTTCTTCAAAAAAATTCCTTTTTACTGTGCACATTTTTTTTAAAAACTTAAGATTAAGAAAAAAATGAACGGAAACCCATTTTGCTGATTTCTACTGTAGTAATGTTCTAAATGTAAAATGTTGGTATTTAAAAGCCTACTCAGCCTACCCAGATATTGCCTTCATCAAAAATTATCTACTTTAGGATGTATTCTACCCCTCAGAGTAATCGTGTGTAAGTTTCTATAAGTTCTTTTCTGACAGACACATTTTGCTCTAATCACAATAGAACCTCACAGGATGAAATTGAAGAAAAATACCATTTGTGTTGCCAGGTGTCCAGTTTTCACCTGGACAGTCCAGTACTTGTAGGCTCCGTCTGGTTAAAAAACAAACAAACCGGGAAATACCGGACATGTGCAATGTCTGGTATTTCCTGTTTTCCTGGGATGGAAGCCCGGTGGGGACAGTTTTCCCCTGCCATGTCTGGTGGGGGTAGGGAGTGAGGAGCGTGGCAGAGTCTAGCGAAGGAGGGGGGGCAGTTGCCCAGCCCCATGCTAGGGGGGCTCCCAGCTGGGGTGGGAGCGGAGTGCATGCTACTCTGGTCTACGTGACCAGCAGAGACTGGGAGCTGGCCGTGTGATGCCTCCCTCCCTCTACAATGCGAGCAGAGAAAGCTGGGCCGGACAACAGGAGCAGCCACTTTAAAAGTCAGATTGTTCCTTGGTGCCTGGCTCTGCGTGTGGGAGGGGGGAGATTTGATTGGAGCGGGGGCTCCCGACGCTGGGGATGCCTGTCTCAGGTGAAGGGGGGAGTGCACTGGGATGGGGGGATACTAGAGGGGCTGGCTCTGAGGCAGGGGTGAGTGCATTGGGATGGGGGGGCACTAGGGAGGCCTGGGTCTGAGGCAGGGGTGAGGTACATTCAGATGGGGGGGCAGTAAGGGGGCCTGGGTCTGAAGCAGGGGTGAGTACATTGGTGGTTAGTGTGTGGTCCCAAACTGGAGGGAGTGGTGCAACTTTTACTTAACAACTTTGTCGTCCCCCCCCCCCTTTTTTTTTTTGGCTTAACAACTTTGGTCTCCCTGGTTTTTTTTTCCTCAACAGATTTTTTTCCCGGGGCTGCTGCTACCTTTTTTTTTCCCCTGGGGAAGGGAGGGAAAGAGGTGTTTGGTATTTTTTGTTAAACCATCTGGAAACCCTAAATACCATAGTAAGAGATTTAGTAAATTACTCTCATCTGCAATAGTGGAGATACTGATTTCTTCCTCTTACACAACCAACAACCAGGTTATGTGGAGGGAGAGTTGTTTTGTACTGGCATTGGAAATTCTACTGGATAGTGCTAAGTAGAGATGTGGCTGTTACCTGAAAATTAACATGTATTTATGAAAATCCAATATAAACTGTGTTTTATTGCTTACCACTTTGTCAGGTGTGTTAGTTTAGTAGTGTATTTTATATGTTTGTAGTATTACCCATGTTTATTCAGACTATAATCCTAGGATACTCTTTAATGTACAAGGTGTAAAAATTAATAAACCAATATATGATGTTTGCATGTAGTTTAACAGGCAGAACCAGACTTGTCGGTCTGTCACTGATAGGCCAAGGTGTGGCTAACTACCCTGAATAATCTGCCAGTTTTTTATTCTGCCTTCATGACTGTGAGGTTTGCAGAGCAGTGGCTGCATAAAACACCAAAGTAACAGTTTTAGCTGTATTTCTAGATCTTTCTCAATAATGGGATTTAATGGCCTGCCTGCTGCTTAGACACTATTGGTGCATCCCCTTCTCTTTCACCTTTAGCTTTGTCTGCATCGCTAAGTTTAAAGTATAGCTCGGGCTATACTTTAAGTAAAAGTTGGTTGTTGGTTGCATACTTTAACGTGGCAGTGTGGTCACTTCACCAGCACTGGGAGAGAGCTCTTCCAGCACTCTAGGTAAACTAATTCCACAAGGGGAGTAGCTAACAGAACTGGTAGCCTGTTTACGCTGGTACTTTACAACACTATAATTTGCTGTACGTGGGGGCGGGAGGGTGGTTTCACATCCCTGAGCGAGAAAGTTATAGAGCAGTAAAGTGGTCATGTAGTCTGTAGGAATGTAATAGTGTAGTGAAAGCTTATCCATTAATGCTACAGATTACATCCATCTCCCCCCTCCAACTCGATGCTCTGCCAGTAAACTTTTTAGAGGGCTGGCCAGTAGCCTTGCTCAGTTCCGGCACATGCTGGTTCCCGGGAGCTATCCCTTTGCTGCAGCTGTTCAAGGAAAGTCATTTAGGAGCCGGCAAGCAGGCAGCCCGGCTCAGTCCCGGCTCGTACCAGGTTCCGGGAGCTACCCCCGCTGCGACTCTGCAATAATACTTTCCCTGCAGAGCCACAGCGAGGGTAGCTCCTGGATCCAGTACAAGTCGGGACTGAGCCAGGCTTCCCAGGCCCGCTAGCTCCTAAATTACTTCCTTTGTGGAGGTGCAAAGGTGTGCTTAGCTCTCAGACCCAGTGCGAACCAGTACTGAGCCAGGTTGTACGTAAATGACATTTCATGCAGAGCCACAGCGGGGTAGTTGCCAGATCCAGCACAAGCCAGGACTGAGTGCTTACCATGCTAACCCTTATCGATTGTGTAGTTGACAACATTTTTGTCAACTACATATTTAACAAATTACATGCTTGTTGACAAGACCTAAGGGGATCTTTACATGTGTTGTGATTGGGATACTTGTATTTCTGACCAGTACTAACCATGGCAGGGCATCTTCATGAAATTCCTCCCTTAAGTTAGGAGCAGCAAATCTGGATCCTGAGCATTAACCTGGAGTTGGTTTCAAATGCCTGTCAATTCATTAAATAGGAAAAGAAAAGATGCAAAAGGACTCCTTTGTGGAACATGACAAATCTTCCTAGATGGCAGTTTGCATTGGAGTTAACACCTTTCAGGTTCCCAAAAAGAGGACACTGCTGGGGGGGGGGGGGGGAGAGCTGATGGCTGGGTACAGTTAGAAGGTGCTGGAGAGAGGATTCTGGCCTCACTCTTGAGGTGAAAAGCAGCATAGCTTCTGGTCACAGTGTAGAGCTGCTGGCGAAGACTCAGGATGTAGTACCAACTATGTGGTGGTGTCTCCCTGTCTCTTCCCCTTCTCAGTAGTCCTTGGATTCTGGGATCCTTGAGCTTCCTGGCTGTCTGGCACCACGAAGTTTGGGGATCCAGAGAAATGCCTAGAAAAAGTTGATACAAAATGTTTGACTTTTGAAACAATTTTTTTCAAATATCCGTTCTTTGGAAAACTTCATTTAATTTTATCATTTTGTTTCAGACTCTCTTTGAAAACACAGAATTTCCTCTGGAACAAAAATTCCAGTTTCCAGCCAATTCTAATCGTTATAACTCAGTTATTTGAGAACTGCCTTTTCCCTCTCATATTGAGGGAAAAGTTGTGTGCTTTTTCTTTGGCATCAATGATGTTTTATTAATGAAGAACTTGTAAGGACATGTTTTGCTTTAGTAAGCTCTGCATATTGGCAGCATTAGAAGGTTTTAATTTATATAGAAAACTTGGAATGAACAACATTTAAAGTACATCTTTGTGATTGATTATGTGTATTCAGTATCAGGTTTTCATTACATGTATTAAACTGACCTAAAGAAGTTTTATCATCCTCCTGCTTGAAAAAGGCTAAAAGAATTTGTCATTTGAGCAAGAGTAAAGATGTTTTGCTTTTCCTGTTTTCTTAAAGGGGGGGGGGGGGGAGTCCCTATTTAATCAAACTGAGCAATCTTTTATGATTAATATAAGAGCCATTTGAATTGCATTCCCAGTAATGATCTGGATTGTTCTGATAAATCATGTTCATTGAGGGTTTTTTTAAGAGGAACAGGAGATGTCAGTCATGAATTGTATGTCATTGCTGCCAGTGATATCACTGTTCTTGTAGAGTCTTTCAACAATCTAATGCAGGGGTAGTTACTTTTTCTTTTGGTCTTAATTTCTTAGTCAAAGTATAGTCAAGACCCAGATTTCAGACAAATATTTTTCACACTGCAATAACAGTAATAAGTATATAAAAGATTTCATGGTCCATTCAAAAGCATCTGGTAGTCCGGACCTGGCCTGCATTTCACAAAGGGTACGTCTAGACTACATGCCTCTGGCGCCAGAGGCATGTAGATTAGGCTATCAGACATAGGAAAATGAAGCGGCGATTTAAATAATCGCCGCTTCATTTAAATTTACATGGCTGCTGTGCTGAGCCAACAAACAGTTGATTAGCTGTTTGTCGGCTCAGCGCGATAGTCTGGACGCGCGGGTGTCGACATCAAAGGTATTTGTCGACCACCCAGGTATGCCTCCTGGGATGAGGTTTACCTGGGTGGTCGACAAATACCTTTGATGTCACCACCCGCGCGTCCAGACTATCTCACTGAGCCGACCAAACAGCTGATCAGCTGTTTGTCAGCTCAGCGCGGCAGCCATGTACATTTAAATGAAGCGGCGATTATTTAAATCGCCGCTTCATTTTCCTATGTCTAGTAGCCTAATCTACATGCCTCTGGCAACAGAGGCATGTAGTCTATACGTACCCTTGCTGACTATCAAGAGTAGTCCCAAGAGCGTGCTATAGTGTTAAGTTACAGAAGTTGTGTGTGTTTTTTTTTTTTTTTTTTTTTCTCTAATCCCATATCTCTTTGCATACAGTTTACAGAACTAGCAGCTAGGAGTCTATTTTAGCTGCATGATAATATTGCAGTAATGATGTTATATGTAGAGCTGAGATGTCCTTTCAAAAGGCATTTGTTTTCAAGAATGTCTAGCTTAACTCAAAATAGCTTTGTCGTAAAGCTTTAGACTTAGTGTATATGTAGGCCTCAGTAAAAAGTATGTTTTGTGAGGCTTGACAAATTCTTTTTTAAGAAAAAAGGAAATCAAAACATAGATGATAGTGGAAGTGACTCAACTCGAGCCACAGAAAAGATTATTTGCATATTGAGGAAAATCCATGTGTGTGTTGACTTCCAGTCGTGAGCCCTGTTTCCTAGCAAACATCACCCCTCTTCTAGAACACCTCCCTACTCACTGGTATAAACTTTTTCCTTAGGTGAGTCGAATAAAAATAATTTGCTTACAATTTTACTCAACCTACTTATTGTGGCAATAATTCATATAATTGGGTTGCACATCATTACTGATGTATTGTTTTTGTTTGCTATATTCCAGGAGTTTGCAGCACTTACTAAAGAGCTTAATATATGCAGGGAACAGCTCCTTGAAAGAGAAGAAGAAATTGCTGAACTGAAAGCGGAAAGAAATAATACAAGGGTTAGTTATTTGTCTGATTTCTGTTGATGATTGCCATCTGTGGCTGGCTTACCACCTGGAGCCAATCTCTTCCTCTTTCTTGGCAGGCGGTTTACATTTCTTTGTCTAGCGCCACCTAGAATGCACGCAAAATTGTTTTAAAATGAAATGATCTCAAACATAAGTGTTTCTTGTATGGTGCTGTCTTCTAGCTTTCTAGGTCTCATCACCTCAGTACTTGTTCTCCTGGGTTGGGAGAGGTCTCAAGTAAACAGTTCTTCCCAGGTAATGACTCCTCTCACAGTGAGAACTAGGGATGTGAATGACTAGTCAATTAACTGATAAGCCTGGGCTTGTCAGTTAATCTAGTTGACTACTTGCATCCCCCTCCTCCTTGCTGCCTCTGTATCATAGCAGCAAGTGGGGGGGGGGGAGAGGAGGAGCTGGTGCTGTGGGAGCTAGCTTAAAAGCCGGTTCCTCCAGCAACGGCCAGTGCAATCTCCCGCCACACCCCCTCGGCGGTGCTGCCTCTACTAGAGGCAGCAGCAATGGGGGTGGGGAGGCTGCTGCAAAACAGCCTTTGTCCGCAGTGAGCCTGGGCCCGCCGCAGGCAGAGGCTGCTCTGGCAGCAGCCCCTGTTCATGGAGGAGTTTTTGTGTGTATGTGAGGGGGGGCGACAGGCAGTGGACAGCAGCCCCCTGCAAACAGGGGTCACTGCTGGAGCAGCCTCCCTGCCGGCAGCCTCTGTCTGCGGGGAGCCTGGATCCCTGTGGACAGGGACTGCTGCCACCCTGAGCTGCTGCCTCTTTATAGGGGCAGCAGCATGGGACGGCAGGCAGCTGGTCCATGAGGGGAGCTAGTTTCTCACGAACCGGCTTCTGCCTGGCATCCCCCTGTTGCTTCTGATACAGAGGCAGCAGTGTGAGGTGACAGAGGGCTCCCCAGGAGCGGGGCCAGATTGCACTAATTGCCAGCCCCGCCTCTGGAGACTACAGAATAGTTGACTAACCTCTAAGAATTCATGCTGTTAGTCAATTATTCAGTTAACCGATAGCTAACATCCCTAGTGAGAACAGTGAGCTTTCTGTGCTGTCCCCTACCTACCTGGGTTTTGTCTTGTTTAATTGGATGATTGATTAGGATGCTGGAAGCTACAAAGATTTACACTACAAAAATCTTGTCTTTAGGCCTTTAAACAGTCTCGCCAAGAAAATCTTCCTCTGAGACAGACCATTCTGCTCTCCCCATGTCTGCCCCACTTCTCCCCAGGATCTTTGTTTTCTTGAGACTCTTGGAATGGAGTAGCCTGGACTCCATCCCCCTCTGATTCCTCTTCTCCTTAAAGGGCCAGTAAACTCCGTTAAACCACGATCAAGGAAACTAGTTAAATGGTTATCTGAATTTAGTATTGAGATTCTCTTCAAATTTTATGTCATTCTCTTACACACCAAGCTGAGACTCAAAGATAAACGTTTGGAAGTTCTTCTTTGAGTATTCTCCGTGTGGATTCTCACGGCTGGCACAATTGTACCTTATGTAAGGAAGTGTATCTCTAGCAGTGGTCTGTTAGGGCTGTGCATTCACCCTGGAGTTTTCCACCCAGCAGCAGATAAAGGACTGCAGCTCTGATTATGAATTTGTGGAATAGAAGTGCAAATCATGGAGATCCACACAGCTCTCTCAGCCATGATTCAAGCAGTTGTTTCACAGAATTTCTTCACATATTGCCTGTGTACAGCCCGGTCCTAGTCATTAGAAAGCAGTTCCCAAACGTGAAATGGACAGGGATCTGAGAATTCTTAGCTGAACAAAGATTAAAATGAAGGTCTCCCAAAATCAGGGGAGCCAATCTCTGCATTCCCACTGGGTAAGGTGGGAGGAGCAGCTCCGTGCTCCTGAAAGGGGTGGGGCCTCAGGCAGAAGGGCCATGGCTGGTGGGAGCCAACCTTCAACACCTCCTGGCGCCCAATGCTGCCCTCCCCAGTCTCCAAAGCAGTGCTTGGTGCTCCTGTGGTCATTTAAAGGGCCTAGATCTCCTGTCATTGCTGCAGTAGAAGCAGCGGTGGCAGTTGGGGGTCCTGGGCCCTTTCGAATTGCTAGGCCCTGGGGCAATTGGCCCCTTTGCCCCAAACACCCTTCCTCCTCATTTATGGGTGTGTGCAAACCTGGCATCTTAGATAGAGATCATATCTGGGGAGAATGCTGGATAGAAGGCTGAACAGTGATCCATGTGACACTTCTTTCATTTTATTAGGTTTGTACAAAGAGTTCATTGAAATGTTCAAGGCAAACAAATCAATATATTTAAAATTGAACTTCAGTTCTAAATTCAAACCTGACATTGTAGAAAGTAAAGTCATTCTATTCTGATGTCCAAAACAGGAATAAACAAATTGTCACTCATTTACTTCTTTGTTTTTATTTCAGCTGCTATTAGAACATTTGGAATGTCTTGTCTCCAGACATGAGCGGTCCCTTAGAATGACTGTTGTAAAGAGACAGGCTCAGTCTCCAGCAGGGGTTTCTAGTGAAGTTGAAGTTCTCAAAGCACTAAAATCACTATTTGAACATCACAAAGCTCTTGATGAGAAGGTATGAAGTATGCCAACTAATCCTTTTTGGTCTCCACGGAAGTGTGAAACCCCAATATCTGCCAGAACTAAAGTTTTCAGAAGTTAATTTCTGTGACTGTGCCGCCATCTGCTTTAAGAAAATGCACACTAATGCAACTACAATGGTGCAGTTATGTCAGTACAAACTCCTAATGTAAATGTTCTGTATTAAGGAGAAGCCAGTGCAACTTAATAAAGCAACATAATGATGATGTAAGCTATATTAGTGTAAAAAAGCCTTGCTTTGTGCTCATGCAACGTAAGGGTTTTTCATGCTTGCTTGTATTACTGTAACACAAAGGAGGTTATTGATGACTAGGTACTATACACACAAAATAGAAGTGAATAGACAACAGGCAGTTACAACAAATAGACAGTGAAAGCACAGGGTAACATTGCTTACCGTTATGGTTAGAGAAGTAAGCAGCAGTTGCAGCATACCAGCTGTCTAACTATTGCCTAGAGTTTTGTGTTGTCATGGCATAGATGAGTTAAGGAGAATAGTGTAGTTACAGGTCGTCCCCAACTTATGAATGCGTTGACTTACAGCTGTTGGTATTTATGACCAGTCTCCCATTAAGCCAGTCCCCGAGTTATGAATGCGATCCACACTTACGAACAACGCAGTCACATTTAAATGAATGGGGTCTGACTTTACAAACAGATTGAATTATGACCAAGTGTTTGGAACGTAACTTGTTTGTAAGTTGGGGACGACCTGTATGTGGCATTTTCCAGGTTGCTATTCCCATGAAAAAGAAATGGCATGGGAGAAAACAAACATTTATACTGGAAAATTTGACATGGGCAGTCAAAGCTGACTTCACTGATTGAAGAGAAAATACAAATCAGTCTGATCTGATCTGAGGCCACATAAGTAGCATGTACTTAATGCTGTAGGAAAGGGAAGCCAGAGAAAGGATGCAAAATGGTGATGTGTTCAAAGCAATAAACCAGGAAGACCATGTTTGTGACATGAGGTTGAATGAATTTAAGGGGATGGGGACAGGTAAGCTGGCATTTGTCAGTGTTGGAGGAAGAATTACAGATGTGAGAACCAGGAGGAAGGGAGATGAGATGATTGTGGATGATAGTGACTTTTTAAAAAATGGCATTTGGGTATTAACCGGAGAGAAAAGGTGGAAGAGGGATTGCTGGGGGAGGGAGTGGAGTTAGGCAGAGGTGGGTGGCTGTTACCAGATGCAAACAGAAAGAAGGCAAAAGAAGCAGAGGTATGATTTCTGTGAGATGGTGAAATGGAACAGGAAGAACAGAAGAATGAGTAATATAAAGAGATGGGGGGTGGAGAGGAAGAGAAAAAGGGAGATAAATATGATGCAAAGAAATGGTAAAATTAGATTTGAGAACAAAAAAGTTAGTGGTATACGGATGTTACTTTTAATCAACTAATTGACTAGTCGATGGAATTTCCATTTACCAGTCGACTAATGGATAAGGGAGGAAGCAGCAGCAGGCTTGGTTATCGGTCCTAGGAGCTAACCCTGCTGCAGCTCTGCCTTTTAAAAGTATTAAGAGCAGGCAAGTTCTAAATATATTTAAAAGGTTTCATGTGCAGCTCTTGGGGACCTGGTGCAAGCCGGGACAGCTGATATCCAGCTTGCACCGAGTCCCCCCCACTGCAGCATCTGAGACTGGGCTCATGCCGGTCCCCACAACTCCTCTACCTCCCCTGCTCCCTGCAGAGATGGTGCTGGGGGGAACTGGCTTTTAAGCCAGCTCCCCCCAGCACTGGCACCTGCTCCTCCCCACTTGCTGCCTCTGATAGAGGCAGCAAGCAAGCAAGGGGGGGGGGGGGGCAGAAGCCACTAGTCAAGCAACTTACATCTCTAGAATGGTACCAATAAACAGTGTAGTATGGTTATAAAGGAGTCTACTGATTTTGTACTGTGTCTGTTACTAAGTTGAAAAAGTAGCTGACAGTCCAGTATTAGGATGCCCCTGGAATGATGGGGTTGATAAATTGGCATCGTGTGAGGCTGTACCTGACCCATGAGGCATTGCAAACCCTTCCCAAAGCACTCTGCAGCTAGTTGCCCAGTGCATTGCTGTGTGTGTTGATCAAAGAGCTGGTAGCGTGAATGCACTCTACCAGCAAAAGAAGTTAGTGTGGATATGCAACAGCAGTTTTAATTAAAGCAGCATTACCGTATTTTCCGGCGTATAGGGCGACTGGGTGTATAAGACGACCCCCTATCTTTTTAATTAAAAGATAGGGTTTCATCTTATACCCCAGCGCCCCTCCGCCTCCTTTGCTCCCGGTGTCCCTGGTCTGCTGGAGATGGTCCCCAGCAGACCAGAGGCACCGGGAGCAAAGCCGCCAGGAGCGCCTGGGCTGCCCCCCCCCGCCGGAGCCCCTCCGCGGCTTTGAAAGCCTCGGGGGAAGCCGGCGGCGGGGCATCCCAGGCGCGCCTGGGCTGCCCCCCCGCCGGAGCCCCTCCGCGGCTTTGAAAGCCTCGGGGGAAGCCGGCCGGGGGGCATCCCAGGCGCGCATGGGCTGCCCCCCCGCCGGAGCCCCTCCGCGCCGCCGCGGAGGGGCTCCGGCGGGGGGGCAGCCCATGCGCGCCTGGGATGCCCCCCCGCCGGCTTCCCCCGAGGCTTTCAAAGCCGCGGAGGGGCTCCGGCGGGGGGGCAGCCCATGCGCGCCTGGGATGCCCCCCCGCCGGCTTCCCCCGAGGCTTTCAAAGCCGCGGAGGGGCTCCGGCGGGGGGGGCAGCCCATGTGCGCCTGGGATGCCCCCCCGCCGGCTTCCCCCGAGGCTTTCAATGCCGCGGAGGGGCTCCGGCGGGGGGGCAGCCCATGTGCGCCTGGGATGCCCCGCCGCCGGCTTCCCCCGAGGCTTTCAAAGCCGTGGAGGGGCTCCGGCGGCGGGGCATCCGGTGTACAAGACGACCCCCGATTTTTGGGGGATGTTTTTTAACATCAGAGGTCGTCTTGTACGCCGGAATATACGGTACTTTTTCTGACAAATCTCTGTAGGATAGACAAGGCCTTAGAGATGAAAAACTCTTTGAGGAGCTTGTTTGCACTGGTGTTGTATTTGTGTACATTTTCTTAATGTTGAACATTAATTTGTTCTACCCCTTTATCTGCACATGCTCTTCATTTATCATTGCTTCTCTTTTGAACTTTCACCCCATGCTTTCATTCTTTGTTCCTCATATCCTTTCCTTTACATTGACTGCATGTATGTATAAAAGAAGAAAAGGAAAAAGACGGGAAAATGGTTAAGTAGTGATAGAAAGAGAGGAACAGAGGAAAAAGTCCTTTACTCCTGCCACTTGGGATTTGTTACACTGGAAGAACCTGCTTAAAGGGGAATCCTGGAGCCTCTCAAATTACCTGTGTGTTGGGCCTGCTAACATAAGGCTCAGCTGTGCAATGGGCGCTGCTTAAGGGTAAACCTTACTACCAATTAAGCAGTTTGATTTCTAACTGTAATGTCTAATAAAATGCTTATTTCTTATAAACTTACGAATTCTATACATTGAAATCATTAACTTCTCCAAACATTACAGGTGTTTGAGCATTCCTTAAAGGTGAGGTATATTTTAAATTCACAGAATTCAGTCTAGTTTTAAAAGGCAGCAGCAAATGGAGTTCATGTCCCCAATGAAGAAGTTCTGTCTCTTTAGGTAAAGTGTCAGTCAATGGTTCAATTTTCTAGAAGATCCTTTCTGAGATGCAAGTTAAGACTTCAGAATTTGATGCATATAAGTCACTGATGGAGAAGTTACGCATACTGAAATGGGAAGATCTACCTTTATGGACTAAAATTTCAGTCTTTTCTTCACAGTTAAGTGCTAAGATAGCTATAAGATTATGTTACTGATGACTTTATTTTTCAGGTAAGGGAAAGATTACGAGTAGCACTTGAAAGGTGTAGTTTATTGGAAGAAGAACTAGGTACCACGCATAAAGAGGTAGGTCCCTATAGCAAAATAAAATTTTGGGGGTATCTGTGTGGAAGAATTTAATCCATATCATAAAATCAATATTCTTCCAAATATTAGTGTATGTACAGATGATTCTTATTAGGGATGTTAACTGGTAACTAGGTGATGCTTACATGTTAAGCATCCCTAATTCTTATTTCACATCCCTAATTCTTATTTTCTTGTAGATTTTTGTTTTTAGTTGTCCACAATTGGATGAATTTGATTTCACCGTAGTTCTTGTTGATAGAAATCTGTATAGGAAACTACATGTGAGCTGATAATTCTTCTGTCTCTCAACATTTTTGTTTTTCTTGTTTAAGACCAATGTCATTAGCATAGCAGGCTTGGAATAGGTTTTTTGCTTTCTGTACTACATCCTGCCCATCCATACATACATCAGTCTCTTATATAAAGCATTAATAATTTTCTAAATATTAAATCAGTAAAATTAATACCTATAACCTTACTCATTTGCTTCAAAGCAAAGGTCATTGCATTGTTAGCTATTTATGTGAAAAGTGAAATACAAAGTGAAATGTACTACAATTTTTTTACTTTTTGTTTTTAGTTAATGATTCTGAAAGAGCAAAACAATCAGAAAAGAACACTACCCGATGGGGGACTAGATATAAATCATGATCAGGAAAACACACCGAGCACAAATGGGAAGGTAAGGTTGTTGTTTAACACTGAAGAGCGGTTTTTTTTGTGATGTAAGAGTTGATATTTGTCCAGTTTTAAGAATATAATTAAAGCAAAAGGTTATTTATTACAATTTTTTTATGGGCTAGACTACACAAACTAACTTTAACTAGCTTTGTTATATTGAAGCAATATATTATATTTCAAAGCTCTGTAGTGTGGAATCATAAGGTGGCTGTTGTTTTTGTTTTTTTTAATGTAATAGAGATCTTCTGATGGGTCTTCAAGCCATGATGAAGATCTTGCTAAAGTTATAGAACTCCAAGAAATTATAGACAAGCAGACCAACGAGCAAGGCCAAATGAAGGAACGTCTCACTGCTCTTTCTAGCAGAGTAACAGAGTTGGAAGAAGATCTTGACACAGCTAGAAAAGATTTAATAAAATCAGAAGAAATGAATACAAAGTTGCAAAGAGATGTACGAGAGGTGAGGAATGAACTCTGTCAGTTCCCAGATATAGACTTATCTATGCTTGTAATGATTCTGAGGTAAATAAGCATTCTGTAATTCACTATTTGACTCTATGCTAGTCCTTTTTCATGTTAAAGTAAGTTTGTAATTTGATAATACAGTACTACTTATGTGTAAATATTTTAATATTTACACTTACTCAATTTGCTATATGTAAGAAAAAATATTTGGTACTGCTTTATCCTATATTATTAAATAAATAATTCATATATTTTAATAAGCAAATGTGTAACCTCTTTTATTCTGACAAATGTTTCTCATAACACAGGCCATGGCCCAAAAGGAAGATATGGAAGAGAGAATTACAACTCTTGAAAAACGCTACCTCGCTGCACAGCGTGAAGCTACATCTGTGCATGACCTCAATGATAAACTTGAAAATGAAATTGCTAATAAAGACTCCATGCATCGACAGGTAATAATTTTAACTATCAAAATAAAATATAAATACATTTCTGTTGAATATATTGCTGATAAAGATGGTAATATTTAAACTATACTAATACCCTATGTGAGCTAATGTATTTACTTTTGATTTGTGGAAAATTATGGTATCTTACCAGCAGTCATTCTTTAAAAATAGATCTAATGTGTTATGAAAGTTACCCATGAAAGTCTCAGGTGAAAGTTAAAGCTGTATTTTAGATTGTTTCTTTGAAGAATTAAAATTCCAGGTTTATGCTAAAAATGCAAAGAGAATTTGTTGTGGAGGTGAGTAAATCTGGGTATGATTGTCAGTAGGGATGTGAGCATGTAGTCGAATACAATAGGCTTCCGATAATCTGGCACCTTTGGGACACGGGATGCCGGATTATGGGACATGCCAGAGTATCAGGAGGTACTGTGGGCTGTGACAGGTCTGGGGTGGGGGTGGGGGGTCGTCGGGGAGTGGCGTGGCATGGCATGGGATGAACCCTCCACTGTTTTGCAGGGAGGTGGTGGAAGCCCTGCGCAGCTGCTGGCGACAGGCCAGCTGGGGCTGCAAGCGGCCGTGGCAGACCTGGGGAAGCGGTGGGGCAAAGCAGCTGGGGAGCTGCCAGATTGGTTCCGCAGCGCCACCTCTCACCTGAGTGGCACTGCGGGACCAACCCAGCAGCACCCCATCTGCTCTGCCCCCTGGCTTCCCCAAGTTTGCTGCTGCTGAAACTGATGAGCAGCGGACTTGGGGAAGCGACAGGCAGAGCAGCTGGGGAGCTGCCGGGTTGGTCCCGCAGTGCCACTCAGGTGAGAGGTGGCGCTGCGGAACCAATCTGGCAGCTCCCCAGCTGCTCTGCCCCACCGCTTCCCCAAGTCTGCCATGGCCGCTTGCAGCCCCAGCTGGCCTGTTTAACAGGATATCAGAGTGGGGTAGAGGTAGAAGGGGAGATCCTCCCCCCTTTTTACCCGTTCCATCTCAGCATTACTCTTCAACCCCCCTTGGCTGGTCTCTCCTTTCTCCACACAATGATTAGTCTACATCCCTTGTTTCTGGTGTAGTCTCTATTAATCATTCATTCTTGCTGCCTGTATGCATGCATGCCTCTAACCCGGTGGTCCCCAAACTTTTCACACTGCCCCCTTACTCTTGTCCGTGCCTCCCTGTCCCCCGGGAACTGGGACTGCAGCATGAGGGCAGGAACACAGATAGGGAAAAGGAGGCTGGGGCTGGGAGCAGGGCTGGGTTCTGATGTAGTTGGTGAGGCTGATGCCAGACCAAGAGCCAGGGGCCATGGCCATAACTGGTGATAGAGCAGGGCCACCATAATAGTTCAAATGCTTTGGATGTATTTAGCGACGTATTTATGAAGGAATTCAATTTCTAATGTAGCGAAAAAGCACTTTTATGTGACAAACTTAATTTTAAAAGTTAGTTTAGGAAGCTGCTTTTCTCCTTCTTGTATTTGGAATGTAAAATCAATGCTGGAAAATTGTTTTCTATAAGTCTAATAAAGGTAGCTGTCTGTCTCTATTCCAATATTTGATAAAGAAATGAATAGCTACATTTTAGATGCAAATGGTGACTTTTGCAGTCTCAATCTTTAGAGTGAAGATAAGAACCGACAGTTACAAGAGCGACTGGAACTGGCTGAGCAAAAGTTGCAGCAGACTTTGAGAAAAGCTGAGACTTTGCCTGAGGTGGAGGCTGAACTGGCACAGAGAGTTGCAGCACTTTCAAAGGTGGGATTTGTATCGTATTGTGAGTCTTTGTTGTGGAAATTTCAACTATTGTAAATCTTTTCTCAGATGATGTTCCCTTTTTTTCCCCTACAGAATCAGTAAAATGTTCTCTTTTTTTTTCCTGTGCTTTCTGTTTAGTCATTCTCTTAATTATCTAGTGCAGCATACCTTCAAAATATTTAAATTGTAATGACTTCCTCTTTCTGGATTTCTGTTATTGTGAGGCTCTTGTATCAGTTTTGTGTGGGGCATGCTGAAAAGTTCCTTTCCTTTCCCTAATCTGTGTGTGTGTGTGTGTGTGTGTGTGTGTGTGTGTGTGTGTGTGTGTGTGTGTAAAAATGTAGAGCCCTCAGTATCTGCACAAATGAACCACTAATATTTACATCTGTGCTGTGGATTTGCAAGGCTCCATATATATGCTTTAGGAGGTAGTCCACAAAGAAAGCGCAGTGAATCATTTTAATACAAACAGCAGTTTGTCTTGGCAGGGATGAAGTCAGTTTCTTCCTTTTTATTTTAAACAAAGGCCATGTGTACACTAGGGATGTAAGAGTTTAACCAGTTAACTGATAACCAGTAGCTTATCATTCACGTTACTGGTTAAATTCCTGATCATCCCTGGGGGCCCATAGAGGTCTCTGACAGGGTCATTGGTTGGTCGCTGGCAGCTTGCAGGAGCCGCTGGCCCTATTAAAGTGTTTAAATGATTAAATTTCAGGTTTTAAAAATTTTTTACATCCCTAGTCTACACTGCTAGTACTACAGTGCTGCTGCCATCCTGCTGTAGTGCCATCGTGCAGACCAGGGGTGAGCAATAATTTTTGATTGGGGGGTGGGAGCGTCACACCAAGAATTTAGTAAGTAGTCAAGGGCTGCACTCTTCCTTGATATTAAGGGAGATGTGAGGTCTAGGATGGAGGTTGGGTGCAGAAGGGAAATAGAGGTAGGTGATTGAGGTGCAGGAGGGAACCTGGGCACTAGGAGGGAGTTTAGGTAAAGGAGGGGATTGGGATCTGGGGCAAGGGATTGACATGCAGGAGGGGAAAGTGAGTGTTTGGGTGCAGTAGAGGATTCTCACCTGAAGAAGGGATGTGTAGGAGAGGTGGTGCAGGATCTGGAAGGGGGTTGTGACTTGGGCAGAGGTACAGAGGTTTGGGTTGTGATCTAGGGCAGGAGCAGGGATAAAGAAGATTTGGGTTGTGACCTGGGGCTTGGGTGCGGGGGGTGGAGAGGATCGGGACAAGAATGAGGGTGGGATGAAAGGTGCAGACTCTGGCCAGGAGGCACTTATCTAGGCAGCTTCTGGACAGCAGCCCAGTGAGGTGCTCAGGCTGGGTCCATGCCTGCCATCCCCTGATATGCAGCTCAAAGCAGCTTGCTGCAGGGGTCATGTGCTCTATGCGCTCCAGGTGCTCTTTGTGGAGGAGCTTCCACATGCTGTACATTCCACAGATGTGGCCAAGGCAGCTCCCATTGGCAAAATTCCAGGTAGTGGCAGCTGAGAGATTGTGTTGGGAGTGGAGGGCAGTATACAAAGTTTCCCCCACAAGGATGCTCAGAGAGCACGTGGTCTCCACAGCTGGCTGCTTTGAGCAGCATGCTGGAGGTGTGGCAGGCAAGGAGCCTTCCTGAAGTTCAAGCTGGCTGTGGCCTTAATTTTGGGGTGAGGCGGGGGAGGAGAGAGGGACCCACCAATTCATGAAATTCACATTCCTTCCCCAAGACCCCCCCCCCAATCTCCTTTCTGTGAGGCCTCATCCACTCTGTTCCCCTTCTCTCCATCACTTGCTATACCCAGCCCTTATACTTGTCTCAACCTAGTGAGAGTGAGGTGTGGGGTGGGAATGAGGGATTTGGGTGTGGGAAGGGGTGAGAAGTACAAGCTCTGGGAGGGAATTTGGATGCAGGAGAAAGGGCTGTTGACTCAGGGAGGGAGCTCTAGGCTGGGGAGTGTTGGGTTCAGGTGGAAGGTTGGGGTGCTGAGCAAGCCAGGGCTTGTGGATGTGAGGATGCAGGAGTTTGGGCTAGATATGTGAGGGACTCAGGGCAAGAAGTTTGAGAGTATGATGGGCTCAGGACACAGATTTGTGATGTGTGGATGGTGGAGGAATGTTATGGCAGAAGACTGAGGATGTGGGGATGCAGGAGTGTGGGGATGTAAGAGGCTCAGGACGGGGGTTCCAGTGTATGATAGGCTCAGATTTGGGGTCAGGTGGTGCAGGAGTGTTATGATGCTGCAGTGAAATGGGGGTTTGGTCCCAATTGGGGGCATGTTGGCCAGGCTTCATTTTTAAATAAAATATTATGTCAAACTCAAAAGGTTTTAGCATTGTCTTTATATATATGAGAGGGGTGAGGAACCTGTTTTGAGTCAAAGGTCACTGACCCACAGAAAAGTCAGCTGGGGACACACAAGTGAGATGCAAAAAAAAGCTCCTCCAAAAACCTCCAAGCCCCACTAATGTGGTCCCAAATGTGCTGGTGGGGGTAGGGGACAGAGTGCTAGTGGGTGCTGGGGCTGGGGAGAGGGTGCTGATGGGTGGAAGGATGCTGGCTCAGGTGGAAGGATGCTGGCTCAGGTGGCAGGGTGCCGGGGCAAGGTGCTGGGGACAGGCAGGTGGCAGGGTGCTGGGGTCAGGGACATGGACCTGCTGAGCAGTAGGGTGACTGGCAGGGTGCTGGAACAGGGTGCTGCTGGGTGCTAGCATGGATGGCAGGGGGCTGGAGCCAGGGCCAGGGTGGTGCTGAGTCCTGGAGTGTGGGGCAAGGTGCTGGGGCCAGGGCGGTGCTAGGGTGGATGGCAGGGCTGCCAAGGAGCAGGATAGGGATGGGGTGCAGGATCTGGGAGGGAGCTGGGGAGCGGAAGGGGACAAGGTCTGGGTAGGGTGCAGACCAGATAGGTAGGGTGCAGAAGCAGGCTGGATGTAGGGTGTCTGGCTACGAGGGAGGGTGCGAGGAGGGGACTTGGGTAGGAGTTGGACCTCCCTGATCTGGCACCCTCTAGACCTGACTGGTCCCAGATGAGGAATTTTTGGACCAGGGGAGGTCATTTCAGGGCTCCTGGTCCCCCCTCCCCCCCACTAGGCTTCTCTGCACCTCTATCCCCTGCAACCGAACTAAGCTGCCCACCCCTGCTGGTTCCCTGCACCTCCCTCAAAACCATCCCTCAGAATCCAAGGGAGTGCAGCACCAGTTCCCTGCAGCCCCTCACAGCCCAGCTGAGCTGCCTGTCTGTTCTGTATGCCCTCCCCCATCCACCTCAGCCCAGCTGAGCCCTGCACTGGTTCCCTGCATGCCTCCCCCACAGCACAGCTGAGCCCTGTTTCCCTGCACCTCCTCCAAGCCACAAAATTGCTGAGCCAAGAGCCTGTCCCTGTCCCTTCCTCCCCTTGAGTCTAGCCCCGGTTCCTGGCACCTCCCTCCTCCTGCAGTCAAACTGAGCTCTGAGCTCCACACACACACACCCCACCCCACCCCACAGCCCAGCCCAGCTCCCCAGACCTCCCCACTCTGCAACCCAGCTGAGCTCAATTTCCCTGCACCTTCCCCCAAACCATGTAGACATGCTGAGCCAGTGCTGATTCCCTGCCCCTGCCTGATTCCCTGCCCCTGCCTTCCTCCCTCCCTTTGGCTGTGTCTACACTGGCACGATCTTGCGCCAAAGCGGCCGCTCTTGCGCAAAAATTTGCTGCCTGTCTACACTGGCCATGTATTCTTGTGCAAGTACACTAACGTTCTCATGTATGAAATCAGGGCTTCTTGCGCAAGAACTACGATGCTCCCACTCAGGAATAAGCCCTTTTGAGCAACTATTCTTGCGGAAGAGGCCAGTGTAGATAGGCATCATGAATTTCTTGAGCAAGAAAGCCCTATGGCTAAAATGGCCATCGGCACTTTCTTGGACAAGAGTGTCCACATTGCCATAGATGCTCTTGTGCAAAAGCACAGTTCGCACATGGAAGAGTGGATGTGTTCTTGCACAAGAAACAACCAGTGTAGACATAGCCTAAGAGTTTCCTCACATGAGCAAAATGAATTTTGTGTTGTGCACCTGTACTGAGTTCATGTGGCTTGTTTGGATGTGCCACCCAAGTTGTTGTTAAATATTTTTAAACCTCTACCTTTTCCCTCTGCTGCCATGTCAGCTCCCCTGGTGCCTGCTGCCCCCCAACTCCTCACTCTCCGCTGCTGTCCTGACTCCTGCTCTTCTCACTGTCCTCAGCCCTCCTGCAACCTGCCCCCCTCCACCAGCCCTTTTCTCCTCCCTGTGCCCACTTCTCCAGTAGCCCCACTCTGATCATGTGAGCTACCCCTCCTCATCCCCTCTTCTAACACCTCCCTCTACAAATCTGCCCTGCATCTCTCCTCTGATGGTGGTCCCTCCAGAATCCCCTGGCACCTGCACCTTCTCTTACCCCTGCACCCTCCTGGTGCCTCCCCCTTCCCTCACTTCTCCTGCCCCCTTTGCTCCATTTTTCCCTGATGCCCACACCTCACCACCCTCTGCCCCCATTCCCCTCATGCCCCTGTGCCCTCACATGACTTGCTCCATCCCAGCCTTCCTCATGCCCACCCCTTCTTTCAAGCCTTCTCCCAGCACCTCCCCTCTCCCCTCCCAGCATCACCCTGTCCCCCTCCCACTAACACCTCTCCTCCTGCCCTTTTCCTCATTGTCTGCGCTTGGCCCCCTGCCATTTGTCTCTCCTCCACCCCTGTCCCTTTCGCCCGCCGGCTGCCAGAGGGCGGGGACACTTGTGTGCCCTGGGGGCAGGGCCCGGGGTGCCCCCCCCAAGCGCCGGACGCCTGGGGCCGGCGCCCCCCCCCCCAAAGTGCCACATGCCCGGGGCCGGCGCCCCCTACAAGTGTCGCGTGTTCCCTTCCCTTCCCTCCTCCTCCCCCTCCCGTACCTTCTGCCTTCCTCTGTGTGGGGCCTGAGTCTGTGCTCTGTCCCCGGACTCCAAACCCGCAACTCAGCCATGCGCTCATCACAGTGCCCAGCAAGCTTAAAATCCCGGGCTGTGACGTTATGTCACGTCTGGGCGTTTCTCCACCTGCTGGTTTGAGTGTGCTACTCAGGGCGGCAGCAGCAGCCAGCCAGGGGGAGCTCAGGGAAGGTCGCGCATGGCAGGGACGGGCTCTCTCTCTCTCTCGCTCTCTCTCTCTTTTTCAGAGGGGGCGGGGGAGCGCTGGCTCCTTGCAGAACCCCTCGTTGTGCTCCGCGGAAGCCCAGGGTTCCGCGGAGCGCCAATTGGGAAACACTGCTGTAGGTAGTCTACCTCTCTCTGCAGCAGTAGATAGATAAGGGAAGAATCCTTTTCTGCATGGACACAGAAAGTTAGGTGAGCATTGTTGGGGAGCTCAAAGGTGTGAACTAGTTACACCGTGGAGCATTGTAGTTGTTGAGTCAATTTTTAGGTATAGGCCAGGCCCAAGCAAGGTTTGAGTTGAAGCTTTTAAGTATTAGACAATCAAATTTCAGCTTACATTTTATGTCCTTAAAAAGCTGCTGTTCTGCTTGCAACCAACAATGTGAACTAATAGTATGTTTAATAACTATAAATGGACTTCTCAAGCGTCTTTAAAGTCTTATTTTTATTTTTTCTGTTATCTTTCCTATCCCTCTTATGGCTTTGTAGTCTGACCCTTTGTCTTCTGGGAACTCTGCTGCTAAAGAGGCTAAACTGTTGGAACTTGTCTCCAAGCTTAGGAAGGTAGAATGTGTACATTGGACCTTGTTTCTGATTGCTGCTTTCGCTTTTCATGATTACTAACACAGGCAAATGGGTATGAGAGTAGAGAGGAAATCCTTTTACAGGATTTATTAAATTTTTACATTCCTTATTTCCAACAATGCAATATTTTCCTGGTGAGAAGTAAGTTGTTAGCAATGGTTGAACCATGAAATTCTGGTCTGGGAGGATTAATTGATCATCAATTAATGTAAGAATTGGTTCAGGTAGTAAGCTGTTTTGCACTGCATATGGACAAAAATGACAGTTGGCACACCAAAGCATGTTACGCTTGTTGCTATTACATTATTTTTCAGTATATTTGTAAAAACTTAAATACTAGTTTAGTTTGTTTTCATATTGACAGGCTGAGGAGAGGCATGGCAACATTGAAGAACGGTTAAGGCAGATGGAAGCACAATTGGAGGAAAAGAATCAGGAATTGCAAAGGGTATTGAAATATTTTTTTAATATAGAAACCAATCTGAAAAGTAAAGCTAAGATCCCTCACATGGTTGTGGTAGAGTGGGATTGCCCTTCTACTAAGTCCCACCTCTGATGTTATGCTAAAAGTTGAGGTTGAAGGGTTTGCTTGTTGTTGCTCTTAATTAAACTTAGTGAATTTAATTTTGAGCTTTGAGTTTTCAGCTGAAACTTGAAACAGAATTCATAAGCCCCTTTGTTTATAAGATGACTTCCTCCCCCCCAAATTATAGAGAAGAAATGATAAAAGGTCACTGACCCATTTATAAGCCAAATCCAGATTACAGAAGTCCAGTCCCAGCTCCTCAGGGTCAGCATCAGCATGGAGGCTCTCAGCTGAGCTTTTGACACTTCCTGAGCCAGCCATGGGAAGGGACTGGGGCTGAAGGTTTTGCTGGTTGTCAGGAAGTGTTGAAAGCTAATTGTGTTAAGTGTTATCGGTTAGAAGTCTGTCAGGTGAGAGACTCCATGTTAGTAGCTAGCAAGTCCTTCAGCACCTGTTGCTTGGTCCTGCTCTAGAAGAACCTGTTCATAAGCCGACCCTGCTCTTCATAGCGGGATTTCTTTCCAAAAAAAAAGTCAGCTTATGAACGAGTATACATGGTACATATCTACCACACTTTATTCTAATTAGCTCCCCTCCCCCCTCTCAAAAAAAATCTGTACCTACTAAGTAAGTTGACCTTGGAAGAGTTGGCTCTGCAGGCTTTGAAATCTACTGTCACTAGATTGTAAATGTTCACTTGGAAGTTTGCAAATCTGGTACTTCTGATTATCTGAAGGTTTCAGGTATCTGTGAAAGCCTTTGGATGATCAAGGGATCTGGAGTAATTGTGACGCATCGAGGACAGTGACAGTTTTCACAACCTGGTGATCTTTCTAAATGACATTGTTCAAATGTTATGTGGGACAGAAAATGTCAACAGCTAATCATACTTTTAATGCTTCCTAAATAACTTAGGCTAGACAGAGAGAAAAGATGAATGAAGAACATAATAAGCGTTTATCAGATACTGTTGATAAACTTCTGTCTGAATCCAATGAAAGACTCCAACTTCATCTCAAGGAAAGGATGGCTGCTCTGGAAGATAAGGTAGAAAATCATTTAATGTAATGACAAAAGTTGCTTAATTAATGAAATGTTTAGTAATATGCTTGTTACACATTTTACAATATATACATAATTTATTCTTGTAACTCTAGCAGTTATTTAACTTTTACCTGTAAATAACTTCCATTTAGAGACACTACTAGCATGCCTTTTTGAAAACAGCCAATTCTTTAAAAAACGATGCTAGTTCATCAAGAGTGCTTTTTATGTCCTAAATTTCATTCTTTAGGGGATTTTTTTTTTAAAAGGATTCTTGTGCGTGCTTACTGATGTTTGGTGTTGACCATATACATGTTTGCTTTGGGTCATATAAGAAGTCTGTTGCAAAATCAGGAACAGAACTTGCATGTTGAGTCCCCTCTCCTTTATATCTTTTACCCTCCTCCCCTTTCTTTCGTGTCAAGTTGAGTGATTCCTGGATGATGATGGTGATCTTGTCAGAGGAAAAATCATTTTTCCCTCCCAGAAGAATATCTACTTGAATATAAAAATGGTGCAAGAAGTGTTTTTTGTGATCAATTACTGCACATTTCAGATCTTCAAGTTTTATTTTTTTGTCCTCTTAATTCAGTATGTTTGGACTTTCACTTCTTACTGGTTCACTTCCATCTGTATTGACGACACAATTAGCAAAATACCCATTCCTTAACATCCTAACGGGAATCACTGGTGGCACTGAATTTTTCTTTCTTTAAGGATGAAAAAAATCCTTAAAGGAAAACAAAAATTCCTTCTGTGGTAATATTTTCTCCTTTTGATCATTGCTCCTTTGGATTCGTCTTCCCTATGGAAGATGTAGATTTGAGGCCTTTGGAATATGGGTGCTCACCTGGAAAAAAATTTCAGTAAAAGTTAAATGGCCCTTTCTTTGTTTAAAGTTTCAACATTTTATGATCCACCTGAACTTTCAGAAGCACTTTTTTTTTGCTGTGATAGTGGTGTGTCAGCAGCACCCCTGCTGAGTTTGACAATACCATTCCAGAGGTTCTTGAGCAGGGGTTGGCAACCTACAGCACACATGCCATAAGTGGCACGCAAGCCAATTTTCAATGGCACATGGCATTGGCAGAGGTCAGCCCTGCCTGTCCTCCCCCCTGCAGCTGCTGGAGCCCTCCCTCTTCCTTGCAGCTGGTTAGGTTGTGGTGGGAGGAGGCAGCTCTGGGGCTCCTCAGTGGCACCTCCAGGGCTGGCCCAGGACCACATGGCTACTGCAGCAGTGCCTCCAGCCTCCTACTGCCCTGTAGGCACTGCAGCCATGCGTTCCCATGCCGGCCCTGGAAGTGCCACTGCAGCAGCCCGGCCGGGGAGCAGATGCCTACCATTGGCACCTCCCTGAACTGGAGCGTGTCTCCACCATGTCACTGAAGCGGATATAGAAAGTGAGTGTGGATGTGCCCGGCCCTACTTGGGGGAGCTGGGGCTGGAGTGTGCCACGGGGAGACAGGGCAGAGCCAAGTTCTTATGGGGAGTGATGTGGAGGGGAGTGAAGGGAGGGTTCAGTTGGGGGAATGAGCTGTGTGGGAGGGGAGCTGTGGTGGGGAGAGTCACTGGTAGGGGAAGGGGCTGCAAGGTAGAGGGCTAGTGAGGGACGATCTATTGTAGGAGAAGGGTGTGAGGGAAGATGAGAACTGCAGGCAAAGGGCTGCATGAGAGGGACGCTGGGAGGAAAGGGAGGGAAGGGAAGCTGATGGCAGGGGAGAGGAAGGATTTCAGGGGAAGAGATGCTGTATGGGCAGTGAGAACTTTGTGATGCCTATGTGAAAGGGTAGCAGTGGGTGTTAAATCTTGGCTGTAGTTCTGCTCCTCAGAGTAATGGGGCTCTCATATCTTTGCTTATAACAGTGGGGATATTGATGGTTTATTATTGTTTCTGGGAGACCGTTCTTTGTTCCTCTTCCCCCATGGAAATGGAATATCAGTCTGTGGGTTGGAGGAGGATTGTCTGTAGCACCCTATAGTAATGGTGCTTTGCACAAGGTTAAACTTTATCCAAACTCTTATGCAGCTCCAAATACTAATCTTCACAAGGCCCAAGTGAAGTGGGCCATCTCTGAATCTCAGTCCTCTCCGTCCCTTCCCCCTCACCTGGTGAGGCTGGAGTGTCAGAAGAGTGAGGTTTCTCAGTTGGGAGCCACATCAGTGCGGGTTGGGGGTTTTGGGGGAGGTTGTGGGGTTTGTGGTTTTTTTTTTTTTTTTTTGGTTGCTTCTCGCTTGTCTGATCCCCAGCTGGATTTTTCTGTGGGTCAGTGGCCCCAATTCCAAAAAGTTTCTCTACCCCTGCCATAAAAAAGAGAACATTGCAATCTTTTCTGTTGGAAATAATATTTTACTTAGTTTATCAAACTTCATTTTAAATAGACTAGAGAGTTAAAACATTTAATCCTTTCCCCCCAGCGCACAGATATGTGAATAAATTAAATCTTGGCACGCCACTTCTGAAAGGTTGCCAATCCCTCTTCTAGAGGCAGATGTTGTCTTAGCTAGAATCCCAGAAGAGCTTTCCTCTCAACCGGTAACTGAGGAAAATCAGGCATGACTGAATAAAATTCTACTGTAGCCCAGTTGGCCCTTGTTCTAGGATCTAATGAATGAAGCGCTGAAAGTGCATTACGTCTGAAATATTTGGGCTGTGAGCTTAGCACAGTGGGGACGCAAGATTGAAAGCACTGTCCTACTCCCAGCACCCATGAATATATTTTAGGTGTTCTGTTAATGCCAATCTGTCTTGTCTAACCATGGTACCAAATCTTTTTCTGGAATAAGACTGACTGCACTCTAAGTTTGAGATACTGTTAATGAAGTAAAAGGAAATTAAGTAAACAGAAAGAAAGAAACCAACAAAAATGTATAATTTAATACAATCTCATTTTTCTTTATCCAGTTCGTTAAACCTTTCCTCCCAGATTGTTCTAGATTGTGGCTTACAGTGTTTCAAAACTGAATTAAGATGCAAAGAATAAAAAAACTTTTGAAGAGAACTGCGTGTGACAGGGTTGGGTGTGGGGAGGAGAAAATGAGTCAAAAGGTTATGGACTTCCTAAAAAAACTTCCTCTTTGCAGTGAAAATCTCATTTTCATTATTATTATTTACTATAGTCAGATACATTATTGGAGATCTTGTGCTTCATCTTAAGGAAGCCAAATGCTTTCGTGTTGGTTACTTTGTAGCCGACAAACAACCTTAGTAGCCTGTGTAAGGGAGTCTTTTTGAGCGTTTTGAGCAAAACCACATGCTCTTGCTAAAGAGAACTATGAGTGTAAAGGAGTTTACAATTTTGGACCGCTGACAAATTACCGTATGGTGATTATGCAAATCAGACAAATATAACCAGGATTAGGGAACTCTAATGACCAGGAAAGATTATAGATCATTAACTGTACAATAATGCTGTTTTGTTTGAGATGCATCTTTTTTTAATTAAAATTATCTTTCTGCTACTTAGAATAACTTTTTCAAAAGAAAGCTAGAAAACTGATACAACTACTGATGATTAATAGAGCCCTGCACAGATACAAAATTTTCATCTGCATATAATCTGCAATCCACAAAAATGGTTTGTGGATTTCAGGGCTCTAATGATTTGTAGTAGTTGTTGTAACTTTTATCACTAGTGATTTAATCACATAGAGGAGCTGTCCTAGGATTCTGAATCTGTTTTAATTATATTTAAAAATAAAAAGAGGTAAGAACAACAAATAGTTTTGTTTAGTAAATTAAGTAGCTCTGAGGCAAAAGAGTAATTACTCCTTATGTAATGGACCTTTGTAATAGCTTGTCTTATCTTATTCAGTCTTTAAAAAGTGAAAAATCATCAATGATTGAGTAACATAACTTGTGTAATACCTTTTATTTTAGAACTCTCTTCTTCGAGAAGTTGAAAATATAAAGAAACAAGTAGAGGATCTTCAACATGAAAAGGTATTATACAGATTTTTTTCAAATTCAACTGCTCCATTGGGACATAGGTTTATATCATATTCCAGCTATCCTGCTATAATAACTAGAAAGTTATGTAGTAAATATTGTGTAAAAGGATTTACACTTCCTAGATTTCTTGCCTCACTCTTGGTAATATGTTGTGGAACAATTAGTACTGTCATTGTTAATTAGAAAAGGTTGGTTTCCCTCCTTCATTGCAGAAGCTTATAGTTGCAGCTACTACAGGTGACAGTTTTTCAGTAGACTACCCTATTTAACCTATATAAGTTAAGTATAAACTAGGTGAAAATGAGGGAGCTGTATTGATGACTAAAAGATTTACCCTGAGTTGCTCGGGTCCTTAACTCAAATAAGCTTTGTTTTTCTTCATTTAAATAATCGTTCTGGGGTAGGGCTGGGAATGCGGGATTCAGTATGTAGGCTACCCTGGGAGAAGAGAACAATCCCAGCTTCCCTCACTGCAGCAGCTTGGGCCAGGTGAGAAATTCCAATGTCTATGGCCACTACAACAGGCACAGGGGAGGGATACATGTCCTCTAGCTGGAGGACAGACCACAGACAAACTCTGTGAAATATATAGTAGATAGCTGTCCCTTTCTCCACCCCTGCTAGCCTTGTGGGGTAATAGCTCTCCCAGTCCTAATCTCTGACCCCTTGCTTGCCCCCCTGTGGTCATTCTACAGTAAAACTGCCTCTCCTACTAGATTCTTCCCTTTCCATTTTATGATAAACTGTTGAATTCCAGGCATATCCCATTGTCCTGGCCTAACCAAACCTGTACCATGCTTTAAGTTATGACAAGTTGAAGCTATATACCAAATTTGGTGGTCCTAGCTTACCTTTTGGAGGAATTCTTGAACAAACAGATTCACGGACAGACTGACTGATGCACATTTCTAAAGTCTACAGCAAGATTTGCCAGAATTGTGAAGGCCCTATCTAACTCCCATTTTTTGTACAACTTGTGTGTTGTAAAACTACAAATAAAACTTTTCAGTGATAAGTGCGTCTTAATGTATAATTTTATAACTGAAGCATCCAGTTACGTTATGAGAAGCCTGTAACTGAACAATAATGTAAAATCTGTACACCTCTGTTTTTAAAACCACTTTAAAAATTTATAGATTGAAACAGGAGAAGCACCTATCATTCTTGGCTGCTGTGATGAGCTCTTGTCAGGGGAAGATTAAGCAGAACAGAGCCCTTGCACTAAAGCTTTTGGGGATGTTGTAAAGAAGAGGAGTAGTCTATATTTAGACTTTTTCACTTTCTGGTCATGGAATCTGAGGGTAAAAATTACTTTGTCTGGCCATACCACTTCTTTCTTGATAATATGCACCCAGCCTTTCATTGACTGCTTATCAAAATTGGGGTGGTTCACATTGTGACGTCACAATACTTGTATGGTTTATTCAGCAATACTTGTATGGTTTATTCAGCAAAATGTTTCCCAAAATATTTCGCTGTGAAGTTAGTTTTAAGTTTGGCCAAGTTGCACAGTCTTTACTTAAAGAAACCAGCGGCTACAGGTTTGTGTTAGGTTTCAGAGGGGTAGCTGTGTTAGCCTGTTTCAGCAAAAACAATGAGTCAGATGGCACTTTAAAGATTAAGAAATGTACTAGGGCACTAGGGCATAAGCTTTGTCACCAGTCTCAAGGTTGTATTAGTGTTTTGTGGGATGGGCTTTGAATATCTTTGGCATGGGACAGTAGTTCTCAACCTGGGAACTGCCACTTGCCATCAGCTATTTAGGTTGCTAATTGCACTCTCCTCAGTCTTCTTTTGAAGAGACTTGTCCATTTAATCACTACATACCTATAAGATTTTGCCGAGCAAGAGGAGATTCTAGTTGCAAGTAGTTGGATTTAAGGTTCCATTTCGCATAGAGCTTCAACTATCCTCAGCCTGTCTGTTAGATAATCATTCACACTTAGATACATCTCTTATTCAGTGGTTTCAATATGAAAACAATCGGCATTTATCTGACATAATTGCACTGGGCTATCTGAATTACCACTACTTCGTAGGGAAGTTACACTTCAATTAATTGATTAATCGAATAGTTGATGCAATTTGCATTGATAATTCTATTAGTTGATAGGGTGCCTCCACCTTTGAAGTGTAGCAGTCGCCTTAGGGCTGTTGCTACACTTCAAAGGCAAAAGTGCTGCAAGGATCACAGGGCCAGCAGAGCAGTCCCCTGCTGGCTCCATGCTTGCCATGATGTTTCAAAGCGGCAGCACCCTATGGAGGGAGTCAGCTGGGGGAGTCCCCTGCTGACCCCAGGCTCCGGGCGGCACTGACACTTTGAAACACCGCGAGGAACCCAGCCTCAGGCTGCACATGGTGTTTCAAAGCGGCGGCGCTGCATGGAGCCTGAGTCAGTTGAGGACTCCCCCGCTGACTCCAGGCTCCACATGGCACTGCCACTTTGAAACACTCCTTTCTCTCCCCGCCCCTCTTGCTGCCTCTTTCTGATAGAGGCAGCAACGGATGGGGAAGCAACTGGCCTGTCGACTATCCAATAAGCAAATGCACACTTAGATACATCTAAGTACTTCACATCCCTAGTACTTCCAGTTCTTCATTCTGGTGTTTGGTAGATCAACAGTGTTGATTACCATTCTGAATATAGTAGAAGTCTTTTGAAATTCTACTACACCGATGAGTAGTTTTGAAGGGATTAGATATTCTGTGCAATCGTGGAAATGAGCTCTATGGGCCTAGAAGATATATGCATTTTTTTAAAAGTGCATATAATGGCAGAGCTCTTATGTCTCTTTCCTGATTTTTTTTTTTGTTTGTTCTATTCTTTGTAGGATCAACTGATACTCGATATTGAAGCAATAAGGGTTGAAAATGACCAAATGAGGATCAGGGCTGCTTCTCTTCATAATAGGTACAAGCATTTAATTAGAATACTGTTTTGCTAGAGGTTACAATCATCTGCTAAATGTAATTGTTTTTTGTATAATTTGATACATAATAAGAGGGAATATTTCTGTGCCAAAGTTAAAATACTACTTTCAGTCTAAAAATAAAAAGTAGAGGAGTCTTTTCCGTACTCCTAAAGTTTGACTTTCTGTGCACATTTTAGCCGACCACATTTGGGTAGTGTACCGGATTTCAGATACCCAATGACACCATTATCTGTGCCTGACAGTCATACGGATCCCTATAGCACCTCATCAGTGTTACGACGGCCCCAGAAAGGGCGTTTGGCAGCTCTACGAGATGAACCTTCAAAGGTAATGGAACATTATTACTTTGATAGCAAAGTATGCTTATATTCAATTGATATAATAAACAATTCCAGGTTTGTAGGATAGGAATACATAGTGTGTGACTGCTGCATAGTGTGGCCTTGTTAAATAATGACACTAGAATTTTCCACTTTTACAGTATGTATTGTTTATCAGAGTTTTATCCATAAAGTAGGTTACTCAGAAGTTTTAAAATCTCTTCTCTCTCTTCTTTGTTTTTTTTTTTTATTTTTTTAAGGGATTGATGTTTTTCTATTGTACACTAAAGTGTAGGTTTTTGCTAGATTCTGCTTTCTGGATTAACTGGATTTCGTGATTCACTAAATACATAATTGCCAGTATTTTAAATGTACTTTTTAATTGTTATTTAGTAACTAAAAAAGTAGGGATTTTGGTATTATTTTCCTTGTTAAAAAGCATGATAGAAAGTAGTTTGCAACTGAAAAATATCATCTGAAACAACCCAAATTCAGATCTTAATTGGTGTGCACTTTCAAAGATGTTGCAATTTCAATTTAATAATCTAGCATGCTATCCATTGTTCAGCAAGCAATACTTCTGTCCCTTTAAATATTTCAGCTTCAACAGGGCTCAGTTCCTAAATATTGAGTTGACTCAAATGTATGATGGAATTTGGATTAATGTTGGCAAACCTTTGCAATACAGGCAGTCCCCGGGTTACGTACAAGATAGGGACTGTAGGTTTGTTCATAAGTTGAATTTGTATGTAAGTCAGAACTGGTATATATTGTAGGGGAAACTCTAGCCAAACATTTCTCCAGAGCTGTTTTATTCTCCCACACCTCACTTCCCTCAGTCCTTTATTCTCAAGCTGAGGTGTCTGCTGAGAAAAGCCGCTCCGCGTCTCCCTGGTCTGCTCGGGGGGAGCGCTAGCTTCGCATTTCCCTGGTCTGCTGGGGGGAAGCAGCTAGTGCGGGGTTGCCTCACCCCGTTTGTAAGTAGGGATCCGATGTAAGTCGGATCCATGTAACCCGGGGACTGCCTGTATTGCATTAGAGTTGGGTGGGGTGTGTGTAAGATTTCTGATTTGAACCATTATTGTAAGTCTGCTATTTTCTAAATAATTGATTTTGTTTTTACTGTGTTTTCTAAATACTGCTTTCTTGATGGATACCTACAGCATGTAAGTGAGCATCTGTTGGCTTTGTTTTTATATCTTTTTAGTTTCTTGAAAGTAATTAAATAGTAAAAGTTGTATATATTTTTAAGTTAGATTTGGCTTTCTAGTTTGTCTTTTTTTTAAACAGGTTCAAACCCTTAATGAACAGGACTGGGAACGTGCACAACAAGCAAGTGTATTGGCAAATGTAGCACAAGCATTTGAGAGTGATGATGTCTCAGATGGTGAAGATGATAGAGAGACTATATTCAGTTCAGTCGATCTCTTGTCACCTAGTGGCCAGGCTGATGCTCAGACTTTAGCCATGATGCTTCAGGAGCAATTAGATGCAATTAACAAAGAGATTAGGTATGGTTTATCTGTGAATTACAATTATGATAAAATAAGCTTCTTTCATAGCAGAAATAAAAGATATCTCTGATTTGTGTGTGTTTATGGGTAAGCCACATACCCTCTGTGTTTGTTTTATTTATTTATTTATTTATTTATTTATTTATTTATTTATTTATTTATTTATTTATTTATCTTATTTTAAATGGTTAGGCTGGAAATGCTTTTGATACTGTGTATATGGATAAATTCACTATATAAATGGTGGTGGAATCAATAGCTGTTGCTATCCATAGCAGTTGAGTGCAAATTCTTAATCATCATTTAAACTACAATGTGACAAGTTGTTCGCCATTCTCTCCTAAATTTATCTGTTAACTACTGCTATCGTAATACTCTAACAATGGATGTGTGAGTAGATGACCTTTTGCACTGTACAAGAGGTAGAATACCTAGGCACGATGGAGTACAGAAAGGCTGTAACTTCTTTGAATATCCTTGTTTCTCTGGCTTTAAAAATGAAAACCGAAGGCACTATTTATCAGTAATGTACTTACTACATAGTTTGGATATAATGTTTTCATATGAGATTCTTGAAACACTTTAAAGTAAGCTTCATGCAATTCTTGTAAAGTAGAGAAGTGGTTGACCTTTTTACGGACGCTAAAAAGAAGATAAAGTGGTGTGATGATTTGCCTTGGGTCGCAGAGGCAGTCTAGTACTTTCACCTCAAGGCTAGCCTTCCTCTTGGACAATCTTTTGGTTTCTTGGTCCAAATTATATTTTTACAGAATTACAGTATATTAAAACTTGTCCTCTTTCTGTGCAATTGCCTGTGAGTAGATCCTTCTCATTAATCCATTTTATTGTGCTTAAACACTCTTCTAAAGTTCGTCCTTTAAAATAAATGCTTCCAATCCACATTACTCTACATTGTGAAGTGTTACTAATTTTACAGAACATAAAACTCAAGAAATGTGATGCTAACACTATTCAATCACGCTAGTTTTTGTTGCATTATATTTCATATTCCTTTTTGGGGGGGGGGGGAGGTATTGTCTTATCTTTCCTATCTGTAGAAGTCTAGTTTTCTGGAGTCATATAAATAATCACACAGAATTTAAAACCATTATTTGGCCCCACCCATCACTTATCTCATTGTAATTACTGGAGTTTTGCATTGCTTTTGCAAATGTTTATTTTACAGTGAATTAATCAACTTCAAAAGAAAACATATCACCCAGGCCTTAAACTTTTTTTAGATTGATACAAGAAGAAAAGGAAAATACAGAGCAGCGGGCAGAGGAAATTGAAAACAGAGTTGGTAGCGGGAGTCTAGATAACAATGGACGATTTCGGTCAATGAACTCCATTCCCCTTCCTTTTATCGGTGGTTCCCTTGCCGGTTCCTCTCCTCCTGGCAGTGGCCATTCCACACCAAGGCGGATCCCACGTAGTCCAGCTCGGGAAGTGGACAGACTAGGTATCATGACACTAGTAAGTATCACATTTTTTTCTTTACAATAAAAAAAAAAATCTGCATCCTGAATAATAAGCCAAGTATACTTTGTCCCTTTTCACTTGTTTCCTTTCCCCTCCTACATCAGGTTCAAAACTGCTGGTCTTAACTTTCAGAAAGTCTCAAAAATATTGGTATCTCTGTGTTTTGCCTATATTTCTTACCTACATGCTGTCATCTTCTCCAGGTCTTACTCTGTGTTGCCTCTTGTCCCTGAGAGAACTTACTCCTTTTCCTCCAAATCTTGGTGCAACAACTATTTACATTCTTCTTTCTTAAGTTTATTCAAACTCTACATATTTTATTGCTACCTGTTGGTCATAATCCACATTTCTACTTAATATTTCACAAACTTGTATGAAATTTGTATTTGTTAAAGCCATAATCTTGAAAATTAATGATTAAGTGCATAGACATTTTAAATCTAGAGCTATGAAATTAACTGAAATATATCTATTTGAACTAGCAATTTATAGAGGAAATGTTTCAAACAAGTCCTATTTGAAATATTTTCTTTGCAAAAATTGACTCAAAAATGAGTTTCACAGCTGGTACTTACTGCCAAGGCTTTCTCTCCCAATGCAGCGTGACTTTTTAAAATCTAGTTTTAGTGAGCAAAAATAAGCTGCAAATCCTACAGCATCTAAAAGTCTTCATGAAATTTAGTGTTCAATAGCAACTGAAACTATTGATTTCACTTAAGTTACAACTCCCAATATTTAAAGGAATTGATCAAGTAAGGTGTGGTAGTATTTATCTGAGCTATTGGTTTATGCAATAACTGAATATTTTTTTAAAAGTGTAGTAAATCTAAAGATCTTAAACATCCATCAGAATTACGCAAGCAAGATACGGGATTTTTATTAATTTCTGTTGTGAATAATGGGATTTTTTAAAAAAATTAGTTTCCTAATAAAAATCCACTTGCTCATGAACATTAGTGAACATTAAACCTGTTAGCTTGAATTAAGCTCATGTCATTGTATCAAATTATATTATAGAGATAAAAGTGCTGCCTTGTTTTACTGACATTACTTGTCTTTTTTTTTTCAGACTTATGAAATACAAGCTTTTTTAATCACGATTCATAAATTCAGTGTTGGAACTGTTTTAAGTGTAAACTGGTGAACTAAAAGCTTGTAGATTTCTTTAACAAAAACTGTCTGACAGTCTATATTTTTTACCACTGTTGTTCATTTTTTGCAAGGGTGTCCTTTTTTTAAAAAAAATTTATTTTATCCATCCCAACCAGAGATGTTAAAACATGTGTAACTGCTGTATTTTTCAGCAGTTACACGTTTACATGCGAGGGGAGGGGGAGCTGAAGCCAATGCTCCTGGGGAGCCAGCTTTTAAGCCAGCTCCTCATGAGCACTGCCTCCTCCTCCCTTGCATGGGAGGCAGTAATGTGGGGGATGAGGGGAAATCAGCTCGGCGGGAGCCTGTATATGCAGGGAGTCAGCTTGAAAACAGGCTCCCCATGTGTATCAGCTCCTTCCTGCTCCTCTCCCCCACCCCCACACTGCTACCTCTGTGGGAGGCAGTGCGGTGGGGGCAGGCAGCTCTCTGCGCACACTGGTTTATGCCCTTCTCTGCCACACTGTTGCCTCCCACGAGGGGCTGTGTGTAGCTGAGAGGGTTAACCAATTAGCACAGTCTCATTGGTTAACTGTGTACTCGGGTCTAGATTAATCTGTGTTTGTATTCATTTTTCTCCTCTGTTTCACCTCTAAAATAATTATAAGATTAAGATTTTCTTTATAGGGCATGGATGATCTCCTTGGGTAGTATTTAAATAGCACAGTTAGACCATGAACCCATGTATATTTTATATTTGATACCTCTTTCAGGGTTATCTAATACATAGTGGGAAGTCTCAAAGAGTAAATTGAGTTTTCACTACTATTTGATTAGCTTGTTTTGCTATACAATAGAATAACATTGATAATTGAAACAGAAATATTTTAATATAAGATTGAGTAAATCTTTATGCATTTACCATGCTTAGCTAGCATATTTTTAATTCTAATCAACTTGGCAAGTCATTTGACCAGTAATGTAATACCAATCACCCCACATTGTATTTGACCATAGCCAGTATTGTTAGATATATCCTCAATGAGAATACCTTGATGTTGCTTGGTAGCTTACCATTTTTATTGCATCATGGTGTCATTCTGTATTTTTAGTATTCAAATTGTTTTGCATTTTTCTGAATTAAAATAATTCAAGTAATTTGCTTTTTTGTAATTGGGTGTAAGTATCTACCTAATGCCTCGTGGAGCCCATAAAGTTGTACTCTTCTTTTTATCTCCTGATACTTTTCTAGTATTAATTCTCTAAAGTATTTGACTATTTTTGAATTACTTTTTAATATCTGACCCCTTACTTGGCAAGTTCATTTTGAACCAATTGCCCAAATCTGCCATATCTTTATAAGCTATAAAACAAATTCCTTCTTGCAGCCAGTGACGGTGCTTGTAACCAGCTAGTCTCAGTGTTATCTGTTGCACTTAACTTGTTGAACTATGTTTTCCCAGTAAATAGTTTCTATTGTTAACCAGCTTACTCTTCTAAGTAGTTAGTGTAGGTCCCATAGGCTATATCTAGACTACAGGGTTTTTTTTGAAAAAAGTGGCCTTAAAAAAACAAAAACAAAAAAACCTTCACCTATATCTAGACTGCTGCCGCGTTCTTTCGAAATTAAATCAAAAGAACACAGTGGTTTTTTCGACAGTGGTAAACCTCATTTTATGAGGAAGAATGCCTTATTTCAAAAGAGCTCATTCAAAAAAAGATGTTCTTGACCGCAAACAGGGCTTTTTTCGAAAGAGAGCATCCAGATTGCCTCGGTGCTCTCTTTCGAAAAAGCGGATCACTTTTTCGAAAGTCGTGGCTGTCTAAACAATCTCTTTCAAAAGAAACTTTTTTGAAAAAGCTTCTTTCGAAAGAAGCGTATAGTCTCGACATACCCATAGGGACTTAACCTTGAGTTAGGGCATGTCCTGTTCCCTGGACTTCAAGTTGTGCTGCAATTGTAAACGGCCTATGCCAGTGAGTGATTCACACACCGACTATATTTGCATGGTTAGGAGAGGCTCATAGAAGTGATAGGTGCCACTTTTGCTAGTCCTTCAAGCCTCTCATCGAGAAGGAGGGACATTCATTTAAGGCTCTCTTAACAGAATCTGCCTCATTGCCAGTGTGTGAGCACTCGGATTTGGGATCGAGCAATAGCATTTCTTGTCGATGCTAGTCCCACCTACCCTGGTAGTTGTGGGACTGTGCCATAAAGGAAAGCTGTCCATGGCACTGCTCCATTCTCCAACGGAATGTCAAAGGCCCCACCACTTCATGGTGAAAGCTTCAGAGCTCATGTCCCAGGCAAAGAAGACAGCAAGCAGGACTTCCCAGGACTTCAATGCAAATCTCCTGAAGCACGCCCGGTATGGACAGTACACTTGTGACTGGTATTCTCCACAACCCAAGCATCGTTCAAGGGACAGATCCACAGCGCAGCACCGTTTACCATGCTGGCACTGTCCCAGGCCTTGTGTTTCCTGCAGCATGTCCATGAGGAGCACAGGGGTTGGTGGCTCCACTCCGCTTTGCAGCACCTCTTTGTCTGACCAGTACTGATCTTGAGCCCACTACAAGTCAGCTGGCCACCATCGTCCACACTGCAGATCCCCTAGTGGATGAGGCTCCTTGGAGGATTGTTCTTGTCATTGCTCTGCATTTAGGGTATGGGTGTGGGTGTCCGTGACTAGCACGTAGCACCATGTCGATATCCCAGCCTGGGTTCCTGGTCCCCCCGCTCCACATACTCTGTCAGCCTGGCCTTGGACCAGGCCTCTAGTGTAAGCATCTTTTTCTTCACCTCTGGTACTGCAGACAGGCCCACAGACTGCCAGGTGATCACAGGCCTGGCCATTTCAGTGGTACCCCTGGAACCCAAGGAGATTCCCTGTGCCGTCCCAGGTTTCATGCTTGGTAGCTGGTATGTCAATGGTACAGTCCACCTACTCAGCCTCTGCTAAATGCCCTCTGGCACTCAAGGCTTCCAAAGCGCTCTCACTGCAGGTGGAGCAGGCAATGGAGACTCAGACTGTCTCCCCTGAGAAAGTTTCCACGGTGCATGCCTCTACCTCCTCCTTGCCTGACGAGGCAATCATGGGTCCCCCTCCAATAATACCATTAGACGATGCTCAAGCTGACCAGGAGTTCCTCAAGAAGTCAGCTACCAACTTAAACCTCCGGGCAGAGGAATTTGAGCAGCCTGAGAATACTCTTTAGGATGTTGGGAAAAGCTGTTTTGTCCAGGGTTGCCTTACATTTTTATGATGGAGAGGCCAAGATCATCATGTTTCTATGGTAAACACCCGCCTCCATTCCCCCGATAACTAAGTGGGTGGTACGCAAGTACTTTGTCCCAGCTAAGGGGCACGAGTAACTCTACTTCCACCTAGCACCCATTTCCGTGGTGGTGGAAGCATAGGTACTTCCACCTGTTCCACTCAACCCAACTCCTCCTGCTCTAAGGTCTCACTCCAAGCAGTCTCTTTGAGGGTATAATCAAGGATGACGTATCTCTCAGGTCACCAGATCCTTCTCCTGTGACATTTTCACACTGCCCGTGCTCTTTCCTCCAGGCCTGTCTCTCTATAACTATGGGCTGGTGGGTCTTCAGTATTGTACAGAAGAGCTATATACTTCAGCTCTCATCCGCACACCCTCATACCACCTTCCCTCTCTGCCCCTCTTCAGGAACCCTTCTCATGAGACACTCCTGCAGGAAGTTGAGAGATTGCTCAGACTGGGGGCAGTGGAAGAGGTTCCACATTGCTATTAGAAACAAGGGTTTTATTTCTGCTACTTTTTTATCTCAAAGGCGAAAGGGGGTCCTGCCCCATTCTGGACCTGCGTGGGTTCAACTATTACCTGGTGAGGCTTAAGTTTCTTATGATGTCCCTGGCCTCTACCATTCCCTGTTTAGATCCACGAGTTTAGTACACTGCCTTTGATCCCAGGGACACTTACTTCCAAATTGCCATATTCGAGTGACACAGATGCTTCCTGTGGTTCACGGTGAGGGCGACCCACTACCAGTTCACAGTTCTCCTTGCCATGGCCCCTTGGGTTTTTATCAAATGTATGTCGGTGATGGCCACCCACCTGAGGCAATGAGGGGAGCAGATGTATTCTTGCCTGGAAAATTGGCTCAGCAAAAGCTCCAAGATTTGCATGCATGTGACTCTTCTACTGTGTCACTGCCTCGACCTCTTGATAAGCACAGAAAAGTCACAGTTAGTGCTGATTCAATTTATAGAGTTTTTAGGAATGGTGCTAGATTTGACCCTGGCAAGGGTCTTTCTCCGTCTGGACAGGCTGAGTGCTTCACCGGCTGCTACAGCAGGGTATGTCTTCAGCTTTTCAGGCACATGGCAGTCTCCTCTTATGCGGTTAAGTACACCAGACTCCAGATGTATCCCCTTAAGCCATGGCTGGCATGAGTCTATACTCTCTCCAGACTCCCCCTGGACAGGGTAAGCCAGTCCTCGCCCTCTGCTCTCTTGCCTGGTGGACAGATCCTGAAAACCTTCTGAAGGGAGTACTGTTCTGAGCCCCTTTTCAGTCCCTCAAACTTGCATTGGATGTGTCGGACCTGGGCTGAGGCACCCATCTCCGGGATGCCCACACCCAGGGTTTGTGGACCCACAGGAAACTCTCCTCTACATAAGTGTCAAGGAGCTGCGGGCAGTTTGCATGGCATGCGAGGTCTTTCTCCCTCACCTGGTGGGCAGGGCGGAAACCTTCTAGCCAATCAGCTGGGCAGCGAGTTCGCCTCTCGCCACAACTGCGCTCTTTCCTCAAATCACTGCTATGCTCTTCCAGAAGTGGGGTACTCCCTAGGCGCATCTCTTTGCCACAGTGCACAATACAAAGCTTCTGCCCCAGTCGCTGAGTGGACAGTGGGTCCCTGGGAGATCCCTTCACCATCCTGTGATTGGGTGTCCTGTTCTGTGCATTTCCACTGATCCCTCTGATCCCACTCATCACCAACATCCTGGGCAAAAGTCAATCTGGACAAGATCAAGATGATTCTTGTTGTGCCAGCGTGGCCCCACCAGCCCTGATGTGTCACTTTGCTGAGCCTCACGGAATCCTTCCTCCCCCCCCCCCCCCCCCCCCCGGTAACTCCTGCTGCTTTGCTTGGACCTGCTCTCTCAGGACCAACGCTACTTTCTTCACCCAGACATACCATCGCTTCCCCTCGCAGCGTGGCTACTCTGTGGTTGACAGTGGAGGAGTGTTCCTGCTCTCGTTTGGTTTAGCAGGTCCTGCTGGTAAGCCATAAGCAGTCGATGAAGCAGACTTATGGAGTCAAATGGACCAGGTTTTCAGTGTGTTTTCAAACCAATGGCTCCCTTCTGTCCTGGATCTCTGAGTTGTAGGCCTTGATTTCAGAGCCCCTGTACATAGTCCTGTATAAAAACAAGGTGCAGCTGTGACCCCACCCTGACTTCCTACCTAAAGCGTTCTCCACTTTTCGTATGGGTCAGGACATTTTCCTCCCTGTCTTCTCCCCAAAGCCTCATTAGACCACTGAGGTGAGATGGCTGCGTGCCCTGAATGTTCAGAGGGCCCTCGTGTTCTGCATTGACACAACAAAACTGTCTGCAGATTGCTCCAACTCTTTGTATAGTGGAAGAAGGGCCTCCCGGTATCCACACAAAGGATCTCTAATAGTATAACCTAGCATTAGGATAGTCTCTCTGTTGGCGGGTGCTCAGATGCCTCCACTTATCAGGACCCACTAGACCAGAGCATAAGCTTCCTTAGCGGCCTTCGTCACCAATGCTGGCACAACTACTGCCATTATTTTGGACTTTTCAGGATTACTGCTGCAATGCATCTGCTTATATAAGGTGGAGACAAGGGAACAAAAATCAAAACTCTCAGAATTAAGAATTTTAAAAATTCATAGGCTCTAACTTGGACAGCATAAAAACTTACTTCAGTCCCTTCCTTGAACGTCTTCCATTATGTGGTTAATGGAGAGTCTTTGCTCAAGTATTCTCATTATTTAAAAAAAAAAAAAAAAAGAAGCAAAACTTAATTTACTAGTTTTCCTGCTGAGAATGTTTTTTCTGTTTCCTCCTTTAATTTTGCCTTGTATGGATGAAATATTATCTGCTAAAATGACTAGTTAGGTACCTACAGTGTTTCTGTTAAAAACCTTGATTTCCAGTGGTATGGTAATAAAATATTTTGCAGCTGGAGAGCATCTCTGCTTCCTTCCACATATGTTCTTTTATATTATCTTCTCCCTAATATGTTTGCATCTGTGCTAACGTTTTGAGTTTGTGCTACAGAGTTTGCAATAAATCTGTTTTCTCTTGATTTCTTTTCTTTGCATGCATCTGTCAGCCTAGTGATTTAAGGAAACACCGTAGAAAGGTAAACGCTTTAGCCATATGGTGAAGTTCTTTTGTTATGTCATAGCCATAATGTGTTGATGTAAATGAGATCCCTTGCAATAATTTCATATATTTGAATAGTTGCAAATTATTTCATGTTCACATTTAATCTTTGCTATTAAATGTCATTAAATTAATAATTTTAATGATGTTGGGAGTAAGGAAATTAAGAGCAAGATGACCTTCTATAGAGGAAACAGTAATTTAGCTTGAGAGACTTTTACCCCAAGTTAAAGGTGCAGTATGTTACCCATTTGCAGTAGCTATTCCTCTATCTTTGTTCACTGAATTTTTGAAGATTACCGTCATAGAAAGGCAGCAAGTGGGGGGAGGGGGAGAGCAGGAGCTAGTGCTGGGATGACCCAGTAAAACAGTTTTCCCCCTCAGCACCGTCTCTGACGGGGGGCAGGGGAGGCAGAAGCACAACGGAAAATGGTGCAAGCAGGGTTTGAAGCCCCTACGGGGCTCTTGTACATTTCAAAAGCAGAAGTGCCTCAGGGAGCATGGGGCAAGCAAGGACTCAATTAGTCCCCACTTGCACTGTGTACTCTGCGGCTCCCCCCTTGCTGCCTCTGAGACAAAAGCTGGTTCACTCCAGCACCATCTCCAGGATGCTGCCTGCTTCCTCCCCTCCCGCCCCCCGGTCCAGCTGCCTGTATCAGAGATAGTAGGGGGGTGATATAGGGGACGTTGCTGTGAAGCAGCCCCATCCACAGAGGTCCCAGTGGGGAGCTGCCCTCCCCCACATTGACAAGGGCTGTTGCCGTTAAGCAACCCTATTCCTGGCAGCCGGGTCTGCTCTGGCGCTAGCCCCTATTTGCAGTGAATAGGGGCTGCTGGACTCAGTGCGAGCTGGAACCGAGCAGTCCTGGGCTAGGGATGTAAGCAACTAATCAACTAGTTGACTATCTGATAAGCAAAATCTTATCGGATAGTCAATTAGTCGCTCCCACCCCTGCTTACTGTTTCTATCAGAAAGACGGGTGGGGAGAAGAGAAGGAGATGCTGAGGGGAGCCAGCTTAAGAGTCCCCCACTGGCCCCAGACTCCACACAACATTTCAATCTTTGAAATACACAAGAGGTCGTGCTGGGGCTCCTGTACATTTCAAAGGCGGAATGCTGCAGGCACTTCCACCTTTGAAATGTAGCAACAGCTGAGCGGACTCTTGCTACATTTCAAAGCGGATGCACAGTGTCCCGGCTAAAGTCAGGTCCTCTGGAGCTGCCCATGCTGTTACTCTGTGGAAGCACTTATCGACTAATCGTATAGTAGATACAAATTATATCGACTGTACTATTAGCCAGATAATTACATTTTAACATCCTTAAGTAAGAGTAGAAATGATGACTCCAGAATAAAAGAACTTGGAGCAATCTTATCATTATCAAGTGAAAAAGTAATCAAATACATTTTCTTTTAATTCTTCATATAGTATTAATGTAGGTCTCATGCTAGAAATTAATTTTTCATTCTTTCTCCCTTAGTCTCCAGTTTCTGGGGAAGAAGTACGTGATGACAAGACCACAATAAAATGTGAGACATCTCCACCATCTTCACCTCGATCCCTGCATTTAGATAGAATTCATAAAGGAGCTTTGCATACAGTGAGCCATGAAGACATCAGAGACATAAGAAAGTAAGTAAACCAGATAGCAGAAAATATTAGGTTAAAAGTGGGGTAATATAGCTAAGGCTCAGATTCTTCTTGTAGTGATTGCTCTTTTTGGTTCCTAGTAGGTGTATGCGTGCCAAGTGCACAGTCTTTGGAAGGTTTTTCCCATAGAAGTACCCATCAGGTCAGCTGGAGTGACGCCATTATGGTGCTGTATACAGGCCACTGCCAACCCCGCCACCTGCTCAGTTCCTTCTTACTGCCAGTGACAGTGGTTGGAGTTTCCTTCTCTTGCCTTGGCAAGCGGTTGCCTAGTACTCTTGTATCTACTCTTTGTATAAAGTTGTTTTTCAATAAGTGTTAATTTGTTAAAGTTATAGGGGTTAGATTAGTTACATAAAGCTTTTTTTCTTCTTAGTTTTGCCCTCTCCCGGGGACTGGCGCAGGTTCTGGTCCCAGAGCTTCAAACCCTGTGTTTCTTGTCAGAAACCTATGCCAACAGGAGACTATCACGAATCTTGCCATAAGTGCTTGGGAGGGGCACACCTAACAGACAAATGCCAGAGCTGTAGGAGTTTCTGTCCTCCCACTAAAAAAGAAAGGACTTCAGGCTATAACTCCTTCTTATGGAGTCAGCACTTTACCTTCAGCCAGTGCAGTTGAACACAGCAATTAAACCAGCCTCCATGTGCAGCACACTGTTCTCCATGCAGGACAGTTCAACTCCTCCTTTGGTGCCCAAGACTTTAGGCATCGCCACTCTCCATCGGTGACTGGCACAACACCATCTCAGCACCGTTCTCCAGTGTCTCATAAAAGGCAAAAGTGAGTCGCTTACTACCAGAGGTGATAAGACTAATGGAGTGCATCATGCATCAGGATTCTCCATGATGCCCCAGGAGTAGCCTCGCTGTTGACTCTAGCACCATTTGAGTCCAGTCCATGTCAGCTCCTCGGCAAGGGAGAGCCACATGGGGGACTTAAATATGCCTTCCCCCTAACACGTTCAAGGCAATGTGAGGCCTCATTGAGTTGACAGCCCTAGAGTCTCTATGTAGAACTTTGTATCAAATGAATCTGGGCCATTCTAGGGCACTGGCACAATCAAGAGGTAAGCCTACCATGCCGTACCAATGGTCTCCCTTACCTCACTGATTTCCTTGGGACTGCTCTCCGGACCACTGGAACTGCATCACCTTGCTCATCATGGTCAGGCTTAACCTCAGACTTGGAGCTAGACTCCTATGTATCGAGGTGAGACCTGCAGCATTCAAGATGCTCTCACAGGGAGCAACCTCTCCAGGCACTGATGATACCCTAGGCACCTCATTGGCAATCCCCAGTGCAACGGCTTTTCTGGATGCCCTGCACATACTACCAAGCCCATGGTCTCAGTTCCTGGTCTGTTTTCTTGGCCTTGGCAGGAAAGCACCACCACCCGCTTCTCTAGCAAGAGAACCCCGAAGAGGATCAGAGGATGATGTCCCAGTAGGCTTACACAGTGCTTTATCAGCTGGCCTGATGATTGTCATCCAGCCCAGCTCTGCAACTGGCATTGCAGCAAGCACTCAGCCTGTCACCACAGTCTACCTGGCCCCACAACAGGCACATGGCCAGCCACCCAACCCAGCACTGCAGTTGGAGCACAGCACCACGATAGGCACCCAACCTGGCACTGCAATCAGACACAGGCCATCAGCTGGCTACAAGGGTCACTAGCAGATTGGTCCTGCCTCCCATACCACTGGCCTCCTGGGAGATGAAAGGTCAAGAGAACCTGGGATTGGTGGGTGCTTCATCATTGTCCTCCCCGGATGAGGCAGTAGCAGGTTCAGCCATGGATAATGGGGCCCACTAAGAGTTACTCAGGGTGGTAGTTCAAAACTTGGACCTTCAAGCCAAGGAGGTGGCAGAAAAAATCAATCCCATGGTCGATATCCTCACCCAGAAGGGCCTTCTAGGATGGCATTGCTACTGATCAAAACAATTTTCAACTTCAAAAAGACCTTATGTGCCTTCATTCCTCCCACAGCAAGAAGGGTTAGTACTACTTTGTGCCCTCAAAAGGTTATGAGTGTTTATTCCTCCACAATCATGCACTCTGGTTGTAGATGCAGCTAACCTCAAGGAGAGAGATGAGCAGCAGAATGCCCCCCTCTCCCTCCCAACCCCAAAATCAAGAGAGACAAAAAAAGATGGACCTCTCTGGCCACATGATCTATTGGGGCAGAGGGAGGGGAGGGATTATCCATCTTTAGAATTTCGACCCAACAAGTGGAGCTGAACCAATAGTTGTAATTTTGGGGCCAACTTGGACAAATTTAAAGAGCTCCTCCCTGCAGACTTTCCCTCTGAGTTCACAACCATCTTGGAGGAGAGAGAGATCATTGTCAGACCTCTAATGCCAGGCTGCATTAGATTCTGGGGTCTCTATAGCCTGCTTCATGTCCACGGGTGTTGTGCAGGAGCTCATGGCTGCAAGTCTCTGGCCTGCCTCCAGAACTACATCATACGATACAGGACTTGCCCTTTGATGGCACAGAACTTTTGCTGAGTAAACCAGTTCCAGGCTCCAGATCCTGAAGGACACAAGGACAACCTTAAAAATCTCTGGGCCTCCATACACCAGCCTCATAAAGCAAGGGTTTTAAGCCACAGTCTCTGCCTCATTACTATCCTTCCCCAGCACAGGCATGACTATAGTAGGATGGGTGGCCAAAAAAATAGAAGACGGCCAAGCTCTTCCAGCAATCAGGGCCAGGGCTCAGCAAGACAGTCTTCAGTCCCCTTAAAGAGTCTTTGAAAGTGTCATAAGAGCAGCCATACTGGGTGAGACCATAGGTCCATCTAGCCCTGTATCCTGTCTGCTGACAGTGGCCAGTACCAGATGCCCCAGAGGCAGTGAACAGAAACAGATAATCAAGTGATCCCTTTCCTTCCATCCATTTCCAGCCCCTGACAAACAGAGACGAGGGACACAATTCCTACCCATCCTGTTAATAAAGTATCGATGGACCTAAACTCTGTCTGGGAATGATGCACAGATCCTTATATGTCAGATTCTTATGTTTGGAAACTTCATCTGATTTCTACTGGGCTTGGATCCAGATCACCTCAGATATCTGGGCTATAAGCACAATGTAACTTGGATATTCCATGAATTCTCCTCCCATTCACCCTCTCCATTTCTCTTCAGGACCCTTCTCATGAGCAGGAAGTGCCAGCAGTTTTGCTTCTTCCTCAATCACAACCAGGATTCACTGGTAGATATTTTCCTTACTCCATGAAGGGTTTGCTTACACATTCCCACCATTTCCTATCATCCATAAAGTCCTCCTCAAGATCAGTCAGGACAAAGCATTGGTAATTCTCATACCCTTGGCTTGGCCCTGGAAGCATTGGTTCACCACATTGCTAGACCTCTTAGTGGCCACACCCATACATCTGCCCCTGGTTCTGGATCTTATCACTCAGGAAGACTGTCAGCTTCCAATACCCCAACCCAGAGTCCGTTCGCCTCATGGCCTGGAATCTCCATGGCTAAATCCCTTGGAGCTAGTGTATTTGGGCATGGTCAGAGAAGTCCTCCTAGGTAGCAGGAAGCCTTCTACCTGTGCCACTTACCTGCCATCTGGCCTCTACAAAAGGCCAAAGGAGACCTCCATTACAGTTATCCTGGACTTTCTACTTCATCTAAAGCAGCAGGGCCTAGCAGCAGCTTTGCTAAAGGTGCACTTTTCAGCTATTTCAGCATTCCACTCCAGCTCAGAAGGGTAACTCAGTGGTAGGCTGCTTCTTAAACTGTCTGGACAGACTCTGCCCTCATGTGAGGCAGCTGATTCCCCTGTGAGCTCTTAACCTTATGCTAAGTTAATGGGGCCTCCCTTTGAGTTGTTAGCAGCCTGCTCCTTCCTCTGTCTTTGTTGGAAGGTAGTTTTCCTGATTGCTATCATGTCAGCCAGAAGGGTATCAGACCTTAAGGTCTTGGCATCGGTCACCTTAAACAATATTTATAAGGATACAGGGTTCAGCTTTGATTATGCCATGCCTTCCTGACTAAGGTGGTTGCATCATTTATGCTAATCAGGATGTTTTTCAACAGATTTCTTACCCAAAGCCACATGCAACCAACAAGGAGTGGTCACTCCCTTCCCTGGATGTTAGATATGCTCTTGCTTTCTATATAGAACACACTAAACCCTTTAGAAAAATCTACTCAGCTGTTCATCACTGTCACAGACAGAATTAAGGGCCTTCCTCTTTTCTCCCAGAAGATTTCTTCTCTGATAATGGCATGCATTAGAACCTGCTAGGACCTGGCCAATGTCCCAGCTCCTCCCTTAATCACACATTCTGCATGAGCACAAGAATTGTCTACTGCATTGCTGGCTCATGTTCCCATCCAGGGTGTGGTGTAGTCAGTACCTTGCTAGTTGCTGTGCTTGAGCTGTGGGCTGTGGATGACCCCTACTGGCCTCGGTCTATAAGCACTGCCCAGCGGGTGGGGAGGGGGGAGGGGCAGGGGGCGTCTTGTGGGCCCCCATGACAGTGACTGAACCAGTTCTACTGGTTAAGGGAAGGAATGGAACAAAAGAAGTGAGTGTTGGGGGAAGGGTCAGTTCTCTGGCTGGAATCATGAAAGAGAGAGACTACGGAGGGGAGCTGGGAGTCTAAGGGCCGAGGCACCCATCTCAAGGGGTCTGAGCCATCCTGTCCCAGACTCCTGTAGCCATGTCATGTCTAGGCTGCACTGTACCCTGGAAAAGCAATAAACCCTCTCTATTCTCCTGGCTGGCAGGGTCTGTTCTTGCTGCTACAGGGCTGCATGATCAGAGGGACCCCCAACTTGCCGTCACACAGGGTATCTGCCAGGCAGCAAACAAAAAACAGCAGGTTCTCCGTTCTCACATTTATATCTCACTATGCCATTATTCAGCAAGCCATAGTGGTGTCACTCCAGGGGTCTCAATGGCCAACCCAACAGGTGCTGCTAGGGGAAAAAACCTTGTGATAACTGGGCACATAATGGGCACACACCTACCTGGAATGGACATGAGCAATACATCTTGAAGAACAAGTTACAAGAGGTAGGTAACTTTATTATTCACCAACTTTTTAAAAAAAAGTTGTGATTCAGATCATGTGAGTTTTAAGAAGTTATTTTAAAAACTTCTGAAAAGTCAAACTAATTGGAAAAGTCAGAATATGTCAGTTGATTTGCTAAAGGTATTTATTTTAGCAGTCCCCTTGGCACATTCATTACTGGCAGTGGGTTTTATATCAGAGTTTTCAGGTACAGGTTACACCTCCCAAATCTGGGATTCTCTCATCCAACAACTTCCATGGCTCGGCAGGAGCAAGGATGTTCCTGGATGAGAGAGCCCAGGGCAGGAGGACCAGCAGCCGGGAGCCTGGTGCAACTCTGCCAGTTCGCTAGCAGCAGGGTCACAGCAGCTTGGGAGGAGAGTGTTTGGGGGCTGTATGCCGCCCAGCAGCGGAACCCAGACCACAGTAGCCCAAGAAGGGGAGTCTGGCTAGGTTGCATCAGCCTGGGATGTGGCGGGGTGTAGCAGTGTGATTGGAACTGCCTGCTGCCCTGCATTGGGGCCAGGTGCAATCTGGCAGAATCAGCGCAGCTATTCACCAGTGGGGCTGGAGCTACCCAGCCAGCTGGCAGACACCGCAGCCACGCTAACGGAGCTGGCACTGGAGAGGGGTAATGGGATGAAGGGTTGGTATCGGGGACCTCCCCTTGTCCATCAAATTCCATCATCTGAGACCAGTCAGGCCCCGAGGATGCTGGACAAGAGGGTCTAACCTGTAATACTATTTTCCTTTTTTTTTAAATCATTTTACGTAAAATGTATATTATAGAGAAGAAAAGTGGATGAAAGGAAGCTGGAATTCCAGTTTATTATGCCACTCATTTCTAAATCTGTGCTTAAATTAATCTATGATCATCTGAACTTGGTAGGAAAACTGACATCTAGTGGATTGTAATATACATAACAATAAAAGAGTTGAAGTTGTTTTCCATTGGTTAGTCACCCTAATAAGATTCCTTAATATGAAAAGGAGTAGACTGTTGCATTTTTTTAAAATTTATGCTCCATTTAACCTTTTGATATGTCTTCTGGTAATGCTTTTCACATCTTTTGTGATGAAAAATGTTTAAAAACTGGAAATTAATTTGATGTAATTTGACAATTTTCATTAGCTTCCACCAAAACGTCAAATTGCCATAAAAATGTAGTGTGCTGACAGTAGTGATTATGCATTCTTTTACAGACTAAAAGAAGCTTGTTTTTCTCTAAAGTTCTACAGGTTCTCAAGATGGGCAAGTAAGCAATCCCAGTAGTAGTAATAGCAGCCAGGATTCCCTTCACAAAGCTCCTAAAAAGAAGGGGATCAAATCCTCTATAGGTCGCTTGTTTGGTAAGAAAGAAAAGGGTCGACCTGGACAGACCAGCAAAGAGTCTTTGGGACAAGGTTGGTTTGTTATCTTCTAGCTAGTGTATTATGAGTAGTATAAATGGAAGGAAAGACTGTCTCATTTTGAACATTTTTAATGTGTTTTTCTAGGTAATGTATATTTTAGATGTCTAGGTGCATGACTCATGGTGAGAGAATAAAGATATTCTGAAGTGCTTGTTCATGTCTCATATTCAAATACCACATGCTTTAGGTATCTCTGGAAAAAAGAGCTACTTTTTAATTTTTTCTCCTTATCACATTTCATTAATAAAATGAGTTACCAATAGAAACATAATTGGACAATTACAGCTCACCAGTAATATTACTAAGTACTAATTACTTTGTTGTACAGAAATAGTATAATTATGCTGGTTTATAACAATACATTCAAGGTAAAATAAAGAAAAAGTCACTAAGTGCCTTTTTTAAAAATTCCTTGTAGTTGGTTCAACAGAGACAGACAATTCATCTCAGGATGCCTTAGGACTCAGCAAACTTGGGGGACAGGTGGAAAAGAATAGAAAACTACAGAAAAAGTAAGTTATTAAATATGTAATTTAGGGGAAATTAAATAATTTACTTGCTTAAAGGAAAAATTCCAAATACTATGCCCAAAACAGTATCAAGCCTTATTAGGTCTTGCAGACTTCTTTTTCACATACATCTCCAATCTAATGTGTTTAAAAATGGGGTGTAGTCCTGCCACACCTGAGCTGATGGCACATAGCACTAAAATCACTATTGTAAAATGAACTTTGGAAAAATAAAAATGGGCTTAGTAATAGAGATGTTAAATTTAGATTAATTGGCTAATCGAATAGTCGATGCAATTTGCATCAACTATTCCATTAGTCAATAAGAGCACCTTTTAAGCTGGCTACCCCCAGCACCGGCTCCTGCTCTCCCCCCTCCCCCTTTGCTGTCTCTGATACAGAGGCAGCAAGGGGGAGGGCAGAGTCTAGTTGAATAGTGACTTGACTACCTGATAAGCCTAAAGGTTTACATCCCTAGTGTGAGGGGCAGAGGAGCTCCAGGAGGCCTGGAAGGGGTGTGGCCTTGGATGGAAGCGTGGAGTTAAGGGCAACCAGCCCTCATCACCTTTCCCAGCCCGCCAATGGTGATTTAAAGAGCTCAGGGCTCTGGTTGGAACAGCCCCCTCCACCTGCCACAGCTGGGCTGGAGTGACCTGTGTTGTGGGCGAGGGCTACTCCAGCCCAGCTGCTTCCAACCCCATGCTGGGCTGCCAGATCGCAGCCTGCACACGGCGTAGTGATGGTGGCTGGGAGTCAGCAGCCTAGTGCAGGGAGGTATTTCTTACTGTTGCCTTCTCCGCTGCTGCTTCCTCACTCCCTACCCTGTCGCCGACTCCTAGCCCACAAGCCTATGTAGGCTGGGAATTGGCAGCCCAGCAGCCCTATGTGGCCAGAGCAGCCCTCTGACTGTGACAGGCTGTGGGCGGAAGGCTGCTCCAAGGTAATCAATTAACTGGTTTCCTGATCACATCCCTACTGCGCGTAAACTTAATTCTCCCTTGCAAGCAGTATGTGGAAATATTTATAAATAAGCATGGAAGGGAATTTGGGGAATACATCAGATATTTTATAGGAAACCTAGTGAAACTTTTAAAATTAGTCTTTACAAATGGTTCCTATGACAAAGTAACATGTTGTAATAGTTGTAAAGCATTTTAATTCACTGAAATAGCAAATTTGCTACATTAGCAGTAAATAATTTCTGTTTTAACCAGTCTCTCATCAGCATACATTTATGATTCTCAACCATTTCTACCAGATCTCTTTGAAATCCAACTCCAAATTACATGAGGTCTCCCTCTCATTTAGCAAGGACAGGGTGAATACAGCCAGTTGAAGCATGTTTAGAAACTCCGGCATAAAACATGTTTTAGTTCCAAAAAAGTAAGACAGCATTTCTGCAAGACTGAAATTCATGCTCATCATGCCAGTGTGCATTTGGTATGGTCTTGTCCTCTTTTCAGATACCTTACAGTGTCTGTAAGATTGCTAAAAAAGGAAAGGTGGACAAAGGAAACAAAATACCAGTGTTAAATAAATGAAACCTAGAGCTAAATTACTTTTTCAATCATACTTTCTCTTAATTTAATGACTTTCTATAATTTTAGACATGAATTGCTTGAGGAAGCTAGAAGGCAAGGTCTGCCTTTTGCACAATGGGATGGCCCTACTGTAGTGGTGTGGCTAGAGGTAAGTGATCCCATTTTAAAGCATAAGGTACCTATAGAGGAGACTCTTGTCGTGTTTTTAATAACTTGAAGATTTGAAGAAACATGTGTATTTACAAATGCTACTGACATATTGTTTTCTATTTGCCAGTTATGGGTAGGAATGCCTGCGTGGTACGTGGCTGCTTGCCGAGCCAATGTGAAAAGTGGTGCCATCATGTCTGCCTTGTCTGATACGGAAATACAGCGTGAAATTGGAATCAGTAATCCTCTACACAGGTTGAAATTGAGGCTTGCCATTCAAGAGATCATGTCACTAACAAGTCCATCTGCCCCTCCTACATCAAGAACGGTAAGAAAAAAATTGGAAGTAACATATTCTGGTGGGAGAGAAATCCCTGTTAAAACAGTGTCAAACAGAAGTTTCTTCAGAAGGTTCCAGAATTCTAATGAAAGAATTTTGAGGGTGGAAATTTTGAGTTTTTAAGAGAAACTTTTCAAAATTACCTTATATTGAAAATGACCACATAACCATTTTAAAATGGTTGTTTACCAAAAAAACTCTAATGTGGAATAATTATCATACAAGTTTTTAACACATTTTTACTGCTAAAAATATTGGTAATTTAAAGCAGATATGATATACTATTGTAGAAATTGAGTGAAGAAGTTACTGGTTTTTTGTATAGGAGAAGGTCGGTTATTTTTCATCTCAACATGACAATATGTTTAAATAAGGGATTATTAAGAATAGTCCTATGTTTATTAAGAATAAGTGTAATTTGCCAGGAATATTACATTTTTATTAGCTAAAGGAATAGAACGTACATATAAGTAACTATGTTGTAAATTGAAGATGCTTTAATTTTATAATTTTTAAAGATTGAGTGAGTTGCAATCAGAGAGAAACTCAGCTGAATGAGTGATAGGAATTCTGGGCAATGGCAGCATCTCAGTGTAATTGATTATAAATTGTGACTATTGCCACGAGAAACCCTCTGACTTTTATTGGCTCTATGTGGTTGTAATGGTCCATCTACAAGTACCCAGGGATGGGATTAGTGCTTATAATTGGCATATTGCGTATATGCTCTAAATCATGCAAAGCAAATTATTTTAAACAGTGGCAATTGTACAGCAAAATTCAAAGTGTTTTTATAATTGGATGAGATATTCCAGTAAAAGCAGAGAATTGAATTATTAAATGTTGCTCTGCCTTGTGCTATTACTTGGAAGCACTGATGCCTCTCGGAAAATACTGGAAAAAATCCTGACTAAAGGATATTCTGATGATGATTTATTCTCCTTCCCCTTTTTATGTTGCTTGAGACACTGTAAAAACAAAAACCTTGATGCTGCTGACAACTTTATATTTAATTTAAAGTCAAAGAATTTTGACAGATTGGCTACGTCTAGACTGGCCCCTTCTTCGGAAGAGGCATGCTAATTTCTAACTTTGGAATAGGGAAATCCGCGGGGGATTTAAATATCCCCCGCGGGATTTAAATAAACATGGCCGCCGCTTTTTTCCGGATTGGGGAAAAGCTGGAAAAGAGCGTCAAGCATGGCGCGATCCTCTGGAATAAAGCCCTTTTCCGGAGGATCTCTTATTCCTACTTGCAAGTCTGGACGCTCTTTTCCGGCTTTTCCCCAAGCCGGGAAAAAAGCGGCGGCCGTGTTTATTTAAATCCCGCGGGGGATATTTAAATCCCCCGCGGATTTCCCTATTCCAAAGTTAGAAATTAGCATGCCTCTTCCGAAGAAGGGGCCAGTCTAGACGTAGCCATTATGTCATAATGGGATGAATTAAGAAAGGAATGAGCAACAGGAAAAAATATATAATCCATGCAAATGTTAGTAATTTAGGAAAAAGTGGAAAAATTTCTAAACAATATAATCCGTATAGTTGGCTTTAATACTATGTCTTTTAAAATGTTTATTCATAGCTTTTCCAGAAGGTAGTAATGTTTCTTAAAGTAGAATGTCTTTTATATTAGGTAATGGGTTCTTTTGGCTCGCACTTAGTAGGTTTATGCAGATGTGGAAAAATTGTTCTAATAAAAAGAGCCGTATTTGTTTACATAACTGAAGTCTGATTTTGGTATGTTAAACCTTGCATTGATCTCACTCTCTGCATTCATATTGCACAATGTGGTATATTTACTTGAATGGGAGTTACCATATATTCTGGCGTATAAGATGACTTTTTATGCTAAAAAACATCCCCCAAAAATCGCGGGTCGTCTTATACGCCGGGTATACAGGCAGTTCCCGACTTGCAGGTACGAATGGGGCTTTTCTCGCCCCGGAGGACACGGACTGCGGGACCTCGCGGTCCCGCCGCCCCTGTACTCCGGGGCAAGAAAAGCTGCTCCGCGTCTCCCTGGTCTGCAGACCAGGAAGACGCGGAGCAAAGCCGCGGAGGGGCTCCGGCAGCGGGGCAGCCCAGGCGCGCTGTGGCTGTCCCACTGCCGGCGTCCTCAGAGGCTTTGCTCCCGGTGCCCCTGGTCTGCTGGGGACCATCTCCAGCAGACCAGGGACACTGGGAGCAAAGCCGCAGCCGTGGCGGGGTCCCGCGCCTCTGAGGCTTTGCCGGAGCAAAGCCTCAGAAGCACGGCACCCTGCCGCCGCTTCGGCTTTGCTCCCGGTGCCCCTGGTCTGCTGGGCACCGTCTCCAGCAGACCAGGGACACCGGGAGTAAAGCTGGGGAGGCGGAGGGGCGCTAGGGTGCTGCCGGTTGGCCTCTTAAGGGGGGGTAGTCTTATACGGCGAGTATAAGACGAAAACCTATCTTTTAACTAATAAATTAGGGGGTCGTCTTATACGCCCAGTTGCCTTATACGCCGGAAAATACGGTATGCGGATCTTGCCCCGCATGGTTATTCTGACTACCATATTTCTGGATATATTTCGGGCTTGAACAGAGAACAAATGATTATTGCAGGAGCTTCTTATTAATACTGGTAGTAATTTCAGCAAAATGAATGACATTTAATAGATTAATATTACTACCCACTGAAAATTGTGACAGAAAAAAAATTCAAAAATGCTTTTAAAAGTGTAGAATTACAAAAATGTTTAATAAAAAACGAAGATTGCAATTTTGTTAGATTTATTGTCCAGACATACATGTACCATACCAAAGGAAAAAATGTAGTTAAAGAGAACTAATATAAGAGAGACATTATTAAAATGAATATTTAGAATTTTGTTCAACATTATGGTTCTTGTCATAGTTGATTTATTAATCACATCAGTGTAAACTATTTAACACACTTTGTGATTGTTAAATAATCTTTGAAGGAAGATGTCCCATGTCAGTGTACCTTTAGTCTACATAATCATTTTAAGTAAATTTGTACTTCAACTTTAGAAACCATTGCTTTTGCCCATGCCTGCTCCTTATATGTACCTATTGCTTATATATTCTGCAACCTTTCCTCTTTGTTACTGCTTTCCTTTCACTGGATGTGATTGGTTCACTGTGGGGTCATATTAGACCACGGGAAATGTCTGGGTAACACATGAAGAAATGGAAAATCTTACAGCCACGCCACAAACGGTTAGTTACAGCACTGCAACTTCTGTTCTTTATGGTGCTTTTCCCACTTTTTGATTGCTTGAATCATGTGCCTTTTAGCCTTCCAAAAGAATGAAAGTATTAAAAAGCTTAAGTATTTTGGATTATGGCTTCCTTTAGATACTAACCCTATATGACTCTCTAATTCACACTTTACTCTTTTCCCTTGGGGACAAAATCAAAAACAAAATCAACATTGATTCTTATTGCAGGCAGACTGACTGTGTGTGTACAGCCAAGTTAATTTATTTGCACATGAATTTCTTCTTTTCAGAAAACCCAGTCAGTACAAGCATTTTCCTACTTGCAGTGAATGTTGTATTTGTTTTTAAATGCATGCTGCTTGGGTTCTTTAGATTTTTTTGCATGCCATAAAGATATTGTATATGCACTAAATTTTAACTTTTCTCATAGTACTAAACTTATAAATACTAATATTTGTGTGTTCTTTTGCTTTTCTAACCACATAACATCAGGAAGATGAGGAGGGAAGCTGGGCTCAGGTTGGAGATTTTATGTAACTTCTTATACAGTATATGTAAAGCAAGACAGTACAATTAGAGTATGAATGATCATTTTTGTTTTCCTCTGAGAATGTTTTGATAATCTAAATTGGTAGATGATATTACTAACCTTACAAATTGGCAGTGTGGTTCTCTGACTATTTTGTAGTTCATTCAATTTAAAATTTGCTGACACATGAACAAATTCAAAGAACATTTTGTTTAGAAGATGTTCAGACTTTGATGGTGGCCATCACAGCAGAGTCTATAAATGTATACTGTTTATCTTTCCTCTTAATTTCCAAGGCTATTTCATATAACAGGAATATTGAATATTCCTTTCCTTTTTATTGTTTATCACTTAAAGTACTTGCCCTTGTGTGACATCCTAATAAGTTAATGGGAAAACTATTTTCTTTCAAAGTAGTGGTCTGTGACTTTGTGGACTAAATAGCAGAACAGATCAGATGGTTAGAGAACTGGTTTAACACACAGTAATTCCTTATTGCGTCTAAAACTGAAGTTCTATCTTGATCCTGGCTCTGTCAGGACAATGGCTCAAGGAAAGTACTTAACTGTTATGGAAGACCCTAACACAATCTTACCACTAACATGATCATTGATTAAGTTCTGTCATCACAGAGATGCTAAATAGTCTATATATAAATATAGGGCTCGCCAAGCGGCACGGAGCCCTGCTCGCCAGCTGCGTGGTTCTATGAGTTGCGCATGCACAGATCGCGCTGTGCCGGCTTGTAATCTACTCACCACGGGCGAATAGATTACATGATTTGTTGAGGGGTGTGTGTGTGTGTGTGTGTGTGTGTGTGTGTGTGTGTGTGTATGCACACACACACACACACACACACACACACACACACACACACACACACACACACACACAGGCAGTCCCCGAGTTACGCAGATCCGACTTATGTTACGAACATAAGTTACGAACGGGGCCCTCTCCCTGGTCTCCAGCAGACCAGGGAGAGGAAGCAAAGTGGCGGGACACGCGGGCAGCGGGCAGCCCAGACGCGTCTGGGCTGTCCGCAGCCCACGTGCTCCGCGGCTTTGTTCTGCTTTGCTCCCCGTCTCCCTGGTCTGCAGACCAGGGGGACGGGGAGCAAAGCGGCGGGACACGCGGGCAGACCAGGGAGACGGGGAGCAAAGCAGAGCAAAGCCGCGGAGCCCAAGGGCAGCAGGACAGCCACGGCGTGTCTGGGCTGTCCCGCTGCCCCCGTGCTCCACGGCTTTGCTCCGGACGCCTGTGGTACAGCAGCTAGGGCGCTGCCGGTTGGTCCCATAGCACCGCTCTGGGCGCTACTGGACCAACCCAACAACACCCTAGCTGCTCTGCCCCAGGCATCCCCAAGTCAGCCGCTGCTGAAACTGACCAGTGGCTGACTACAGGAAGCCCCTGCCCCGGGCTTCCTGGAATCAGCCGCTGATCAGTTTCAGCAGCAGCTGATTTGGGGATGCCTGGGGTTCTTAAGTTGAATCTGTATGCAAGTCAGAACTGGCGTCCAGATTTAGCCACTGTTGAAACTGATCGGTTTCAGCAGCGGCTGAATCTGGACGCCAGTTCTGACTTACATACAGATTCAACTTAGGGACTGTAGGTTTGTTCTTATCTTGTACGTAACCCGGGGACTGCCTGTATATATAAAAAAAAATCTTTAACCCAGTATCTTTGGACTTCTTTTTTTACTCAGTCCTCTAGCACAGTCTTGTTGTGAAAAGTATTTTTTCTTTGAGTGCTTGCTCATGTCAGTTCAGTCCTAGATGTGTGCGTACACCATGTGTACAGTTGCTGGAGATTTTTTTTCCCCTTATAGGTATCCATAGGGTTGACCCTCGTGCCCCTGGGAAACTCAAGCATATGCTCTGGTATAAGGGGCCCTTCCAGACGGTTACTTGGAATGCTCTTCTTGCTTTTGCAAGGCTTCCCAAAAAGAGAAGCATATCATGCAGAACGTTTTTCTGCCTGTTTTCTTTCTGAAGGCTCACAGCACCACTGAGTAATGGCAACTACATGTATTAGTTATTAGATGGGTGATTGCCTTCTATATAATAAAGAATAAACCTGTAAGACTAAGCAGCTTTTTGTAGTTGTGGAGCACAGGATGAAAGGACTACCAGTGTCATCCCAGATAATCTTGTCTTGGATAACTGCCTCCATCCATGCTTGCCATGATCAGGCAAAAGTTCTGCTTCCAGCTATCACGATGGCTCATTCCACAAGAGCCCAAGCTTCATCAGTAGCATTCCTTGTGACCAATCCAGGACATCTGCAGGGCCATGACGTGGTCATCAGTTCATACTTTCATATCCCACTTTATGTCATATGCCATCGCCAGCAGGCCTGTGACGATGCTAGTTTCAGGAGAGCAGTGTTGCAGACAGCATGTCTGTGAACTCTCAAACCCACCTCTAAAGTTGCTGCTTGTGTGTCACCTCACATGGAATTGATATAAATAAACACTTCAAGAAAAATCAGTACTAACTTTTAGTAACAATTGTTCTCTGAGATGTGTTGCTCATATCCATTCCATGACCTCCTCTCCTTATCCTTCCGAGTTACTTAGTAAGTGACAACCTTTATACCAGTGCATGTGCTCAAGACTCCGGGGGGCGCTAGGACCAGCCCTATGGCTACCACTAAGGTAAAAAACTCCAACTAGCACAGGATTGACACAAGCAACACATCTTGAAAAATAACAATCACAGAAGGTTATTAACCATTTTATTAAAACCTTTTTTTAAACTAATTTTACATCTAGTTCATCAGCAGAGTAACTGTCATTCAAGTTCAAAGCTTACTGGGGTCAGACACATAACTGTGCTTTAAAAATCTCCACCAGAGCTCGTCAGTCAAAGACAAAGTCATGAGAATAGGAAACAGCAGTTAGAGTAATTAGCCCAGAAAGATGTTTTATTTTTGGATGTTTATTCACCAGTATAATTTCCCCAAAACTCTTGTTAGTATTGAAAAGTCTACCGTGAATTTGGCTGTCAAAATGAGATGGAAGGTAGAGGAGGAAACTAAAATGCATTATACTACTTCAGAAAAAAAGTCAATCCACCTCCCCCCCGAGAAATGGTGTGTTCAACATCCAGTCAAAGTAAGTTATATTGTTAGGGTGTGAAACTGATGATGTTGAAGTTTGAATTTAAGGAATAAGCCAAAAATCATCAAAATATGATACAAAAGTTAAGTTGGAAATTTTACTTACTCTGAATGGTTTTTATATCCCCTTTTTGGTATGAGCATTGTTTTCCAGTGAAAAGATTAAATGTAAAGTGGCAAACTTCAACTCAACACTTTCATTAGCATATTTTTCCCAACTAAAAAGTACCAGTTAGAAATTGCTCTGCTTTCCATTTTTAAACATACTAAATACTAATGTGAAGTGCAGGGAAAGGCATTGTTTAGTGTTTCTTTACCTTTTGGTATGAGTAAATCACATTTAATAATTCTTATTTTTTAAAAACAGACCCTAGCATATGGCGATATGAACCATGAGTGGATTGGCAATGAGTGGCTCCCCAGTTTGGGGCTCCCTCAATATCGCAGTTACTTCATGGAATGTCTTGTTGATGCTAGAATGCTAGATCATTTGACTAAGAAAGATCTCCGGGGACAACTTAAGATGGTAGACAGTTTTCACAGGTAAATACACTCAAGGCAATCTTCATAATATTCTTTTTAAAGTATTCTAGCTTGTTATCCCTAAATATGTTTTTCTTTTTAAACAGAAACAGTTTCCAGTGTGGTATAATGTGTTTACGAAAATTAAATTATGACCGAAAAGAACTTGAAAGAAGAAGAGAAGAAAGCCAGAATGAAATAAAAGGTTAACTATTTCTGCTTGGCTTCACTTTAGATTTTAAAATCTTCACAGTAAGATGCCTCAAAATTGCATTACTTTAAAGTGAAAGGTTTATTTCATGGTGTCACAGAAGTGCCATATGCAAGAGACCTGTTAGTAGGGCCCTGTATAGTCGTCAAATCCCTGGCTACAGGATATGTCATAGAACCCACTGTAGAACAATTGTGCTGTGTAATAAGCTTTTATTTAATTTTTTTCTAGCCCTTAGTTCTGAAGAAAATTTTCCAAGTATGAATGAAATAGTTTGTTTTATTTAAGAAGACATCTCTGAGTAGACAGCTGTCTCAATTTTTTCAGTACCTCTAAAGACTATAGTTATCTGATAGTTTGTGAATATTAACCATTTTGTTAGTATTTTTTTGTGTGTGAAAAAGTCAAGTTAATTTGTGTTTAATATGTGGATACTGAATAGGGAATGGAGATAGTGGAGAAGCAAGAGTAGGAATTCAGGCCGTCATCTTTCTGCCTGTATTCCCAAGGGAAAAGAAAGATCAAGTGTAAGTAGTGAGCTATGGGGAACATTTTTAAAGATTTGAAATAACCCATCAATATATGGAATTGCCCCTGCTCTCCAAGAATAGGAATGACCAGCCATTAAAGGAGTTTATGGGATGAAAAGTTCTCTGCCCATGCAAGTGCCAGGCTAAAAGTAAAGTCAATGCAGTCTGAGGATTACACCGACTACTCCATCCATATTTCCTCAGAGGCAGGGAAGAGGCTGGGCTGTATCCCCCACTTCTTCACATTCATCCATAAAGCAGGACAGGGTGCTATACCACTGAGCACCGTCTCTCTTTGCTCTGTGGAGCACAAGTAATTTCGTGCTGTCAGTACAAAACATCTATTGTATATTGAAAATAAAATAAATATAAAATTAAATAACCTTAAATATTTGATACATATTTAAAGCAGATTTATTGGTTCCATATCACCAGCTGCTTTGGCCTATGCCTAAACCCCTAAATGATACAGCTGAGCCCCGTGCCAACATAATATAGAAGAGCAAGAACAACATAAGAACGGCCATACTTCGTCAGACCAAAAGTCCATCTAGCCCAGTAATCTGTCTGCCAACAGTGGCCAATACCAGATGCCCCAGAGGTAGGGAACACAACAGGTAATCCTCACGTGATCCCTCACCTGTCACCCACCTCCAGAGAAACAGAGGTTAGGGACACCATTCTTACCCATCCTGGCTAATAGCCATTGATGGACCTAATCTCCTTGAATCTATCTAGCTCTTTTTTGAACCCTGTTAAAATTCTAGCCTCCACCGCATCCTCTGTCTGGCAAGGAGTTCCACAGTTTTGACTGTGCTGAAATCTGTAGTTATTTGAATAGATATTTTGTTATGAAGTTTTATATAGCATATTTGTTTTTTTTTCTCTTTTAGATGTTCTTGTCTGGAGCAATGACAGAATGATCCGCTGGGTACTGTCAGTTGGTCTTAAAGAATATGCAAATAACCTTATAGAAAGTGGAGTTCATGGTGCACTTGTGGCCTTAGAAGAAACTTTTGATTTCAGTGCTTTAGCTCTATTATTACAAATACCTACTCAAAACACGCAGGTAATAACTATAATAACTGCATGTCTAATGATTTTTCTTAGCCATTTTAATAAACTCATAGTATCTAATTTTTGGTAACCATGTAGTTGTCATAGTCAATTGTAAAAATTTTAAAAATTAAGTTATCTATAGTGTGTTTTCTATCATAGACTTGAAAACATACCACAAAAAACCTCATCTTTTCCATAAGTTCTAACGCGTTCTAATTAATTTATTTGTCTTTTAGTTTGTTTTCTCACAGCCCATTTTCTCCCTGAATTGGCCTATCCTTTATTTGTCTCTGGTAATACCCAGAGTGCTCTGTAAATACGAAGAAAAATCACCGTTTTCACTGTGAAGTCATTAACTTTGAGTTTTACATCATTAATTTACATAACTCATGTAAGGTTATAACTGGATTGAAATCCCCTTTTAAATGTGTTATTGCAACTTAGCAAGTACTAAATCAATGCTATATTATGTGTTACCATATAGTCATTTTAGAATGTGTACATAGGAAATAGTTTTTTAAATTTACTATCAAATCTTGTGGTTTGTTAGCCTTTTTGAGACTCTTTGATGCCTCTTTTTATTTTAGGCTCGTGCTGTTTTGGAGAGGGAATTTAATAACCTTCTTGTTATGGGCACTGACAGGAGATTTGATGAAGTGAGTTTTGATTTGTTTCGCTTTGCATTAAGTAGAATCTGTGTTCAACCTATTAAAATACAAGAATTTGGATTGGATAAGTCTCTTTAAACAATTACTATACAGAGAATAGTTTTTAAAGTGAAATCTTAACTTGTGTTTTCTTATCTTTGTGAGTTACTGTATGTGTTTTTTGGGTATTTAGACAGTATTATTCTGATCCTTAACTTGTGAGGTACTCAGCAAATTTGGGTTTCCTAGAACATGTAACCAGAGTTAGTGCTAGAAAATGCCTTTTTGTCTGAATCATCTGTCTTCCTAAAATGTAAAGAAGTGAGGAACTCTACTGACATACACTTAACAAGGTATAATTTACATAGGTGTTGTGTAAGCTTTCACCACGTAGCTCTGCCAGTGTACCTTAGCCCTAATCTGCAGCACTCCTATTCTAATTCTGGACTTCTCTTGAGTAGGTAGTTGGCTTTATAAGTTGTAAAATGTAATTTTAAGATAAAATCTCCAAATTCTCATATACTTTTGTATTCTTGTCCAATGTATGAATTGAATGCCATTTTTAAAGGACATCCTAAGATAGATAGGATGTTCTTAAGTAATAGAGGTGAAAATGGTGTGTTTCAATGCTGCTCATTACTCAAATGTTTTAAATAAGTCTTGCTGTATCATGCTAATGTAGTTATTTGTATTAAGAAGTGATGCTTTGCATAACACTTGTATTTTCAGGTGCTTATAAAACATGGACCTAGAGTAGAATGCCACAGTTGTTAAATGAAAAGTTAAAAGTAATATTATGGAAGCGGAAATAAAACTAAAACTAGTAGCAATAATAGGCAGGCATGAAGCTGGAGATTAAAGACAAATTTAAGGTGGTTGGTTTTTTTTTTCCCCCCAAGTGGCATCACTGGGCTATTAAATATTGAAGAGTATGTGTTGATTTGAACATCTCTATTGCTGATGTGCTATGATGTATAGTGCAAAGTGCATTCTGTAGGCAAGAGAGCAGACAAGAATGTAGATTTGTTGATGTACTGTGGTGAAGAAAGAACACGTGTACTTTTTATTATGGAACTTCTTATACCGTAACTGAACTTATGAAGTGGTTTTATGAACATTTAAAACCTCTCGTAAATAATTTCCTCAGTTCACATGTAACAATATTTAGCTAACACTCTTATCAAAAGAAATAGGATGATGATCTGATGACTTTCAGTGAAGAAATGCATGACTTTAGAGTTAGGAAGAAAAAGTTACTTCAAGAAGAGAGCTAGTCACAGAGAAACGACATTTTATTGCTCACTGTGGCTTTTAGTATTCTTTTTTCTAGTCCTATTTTTAGCAAGTGGGATCCATTTAATTTTTATCTAAATAGTTCAGCATCGCCAATCTGTAAATTGCTTTTTTTCTAGTACCCAGCACTTTAGAGTAACTTATGACTTGCCTTTTTTTATTTTACTAGAGTGGTAATGGGTGAAACTGGAACTTTCTGATGCCTTTATAAAGAACAATTTAAAGGAAACTTTCTTCTTTTTAAGGCTGTGCCCCATGCCATTCCTTTTTCCGAAGTCCAGTGTGTGTGTGTGTGTGTGTGTGTGTGTGTGCGCACGCGCGCGCATGCGCCCCTCCTTTTAATCCCAGATATCCAATCTATATACTGTTGTAAGGCTGTTGCCTTTTTAGTTATCAAGTGCACCCCATACTGTTAGGCAGTGCTTGTCAGATCTTGTAAGTAGGATAATATCTGTTTTATACTTTGGATACGACCTTAATGGAAAGCCTCAAGTGTTACAGTAGCGGTAAAGGCATTTCAGTAAGTGACACTGTTTCAGTATTTAACTGATGACTCCTCACAGTGTTAGGGACACTGGCGATGAAGGTGTTAACTTTCTTTTGGAAAATGAAGACCTAGAATCTTTCCACTTGCAGTTAATAGAGAGATGGCACTTTTTGAAAGTAGTGCAGTTGAATCCCAATTTCCTGTCCAAATTCAAACTTGTATAATAGCCTCTCCCTATACATATAAAAAAAAATTTCCTGCAGGATGACAGAGTGACTTCATCACATCACAGCGTTCACAGGCTGGGGGGTAGGCATAGGTGGGTAAAGCCCAGTTCCCAGCCCTGCCCTTGGAGCCCACTACCAGCCCTGCCCTCTTTGGCAGCCACGTAGAAAGCCAGGGCTGGTGTGCCAAAGCCTCGGCCTTCCCTGGCCGCCAGGGCAGAACCAGGGCTGGTGCACCTCAGCCTGGCCCTCCCCAGGTGTAAGGGGCGGAGCTGGGGCCTGTACATCTCAGGCCAGGGAGAGGGAGAGCCAGTGCTGGCAGCACTTCCAGTGAAGGAGAGGGAGATCAGGGGCCGGGGCTGGTGTGGTTTTCCCCGGTGGCTGGGAGGAGACCTGGGGTTGCCTACCCCCAGAGAGAGGGGGGTTTGTGAGCAGGTGGCACAGCCCCCAGCATATTGTATAATCATGCAGAATGTCCTGCCAGAAATGGCTACATGTAACCAGTAGGCTAGTCATACTTTTTTAATCTTTCTGGCAAGCTGGCATAATTCATAGTGAAAGGATCATGTAAAAATTTATTTCTTCCTCCTGTTACTTAGACATATTTAAAGTACGTTCCAAAAGACACATTAATAAATTCTTTTAATTAATTAAATTGAAGAATTCATTTTTTGAGATTTTTGTGGTACACTTCTAAGGCTTAGTCTATACTTTATGCCTCCAGTGGCAGTGTGCAGTATACATGTAGTTTCATACCACAGCCAAAAACAGGCTGAGACCATGCTTTGATATATAGCCACATGTCCATAAAAGGCTCTGGCAATGAGGCTTTCCCACCTTGCCTCTCCCCTACAAGAACCTTTACCTTTGATGTGGAAATATGGGGAGCTGCTGGAATCTTTTCTGTGGCAAAGAAAGACTTGGTAGGGAGAGGCAGGAAAAGGGGGAGCTGTTCCCAGTTTCTTCCTCTTGTCAGAGCCTTCTCCTGGCTCAGGGCATCTCTTCCTGCAGAGGTCAAAAGCTCCTGCAGGAGGACGCTACATTATTAAAAATAGCAGTGTAGATGAGGTGTGGCTTGGGTGAGCATAAAGCATTTAGAGTATGTACTTGCATACATGCCCACACTATAAAAGTACATCTTTATTCTGGTTGCTTTAGCTAAGCCATACCAGCTATTCTCTCCTAGGAGGACTGTGCAGGTATATATTCTACATGCCATCTAAAGAAATCTGTAAAATACTTGCGAGGAGAAAGGGAACATATAGTAGTCATAAGAAAGCTTTGTGCTGTCTTATCTAGTGCAGCTTCGGGGCCTCTACCATAATTTAGACAACACCTGCGGGGGGGGGGGGGTGAGGTGGTGTCTGTCTAACTTGCTTCTGCAAGCTGTACTGTAGGCTGCTGCACTGCCTAGTTGGAATCTCTGCCATGCTCTGTGATGAGGCCCCACCCTAACATGCCCCTCCTAGCCTTAATTTACCCAGTAAGCTACAGCTTGAGAGGAGTCACAGGAAAGCACCTTTACTGTCTTCCATGGTAACTACCACAAAATCTTCCCACATTATAAAAAGAGCATTTATAACACTTTTATGCCACTCTGGCCTTTTTTTCTGCAGCAGCACCTGGGACAGAGCATGTGGGGATCTTGCCTTAGGGATTGACATTTGCATCCATGTAACTATAAATCCAAAAGAAATTGAGTTAAATATTTTTAGATAAAAATTAACATTTAACCAGATTAGTTATAGAGGGGTGTGATAATATAAACAAAATACACTATTTTTCCTACTGAATATTGTATTTCACAGCCAAGGCTCCAGCTGTCATGTTAGTATGTCCAGTGTTACTCTTGTGAATTAAAAAACATAATTTCTTAAACTAGGGACTGGAAGGGAAAGGGAAATAGTTCAATTTGTGGATGTGCTCTGATCCCCATATCCCTGTGCAAAGGTTCTAAATCACTTAAAAATTAAACACAATACAGAGGTTAGAGAGGTACTGTAGTACTATTAAGGTTTTATATTCATTTCATTCATTAGTCAGTCCTTTCCTCTAATATTAGTGTCCTTGTGCTATATTTCAATATAGATATTCCAGCAAAAGAAGAATTTAAGAGGCCAAAGGGGTTATTTAAAGTTAATTTATAATTGATGGTTAATGTTCCCAAAACAGATGTGTTCTTGTTTTCTCTTACAGTGAGAAGTAAATGGAAGAGGTATTAGATAATATGGCATTTGTGAATTATCTTAAATCCTAAATTGCAAATATACACTAACGTGCATTTTAATTAAAGATAGGAAGCCACATCAGTTTTTCCCGAGAAATACTAAGCACCTTGACATAACGTCGACAGAACTCAGCAGTTTTGTCGACGCTGGTATACCTCATTTTACGAGGCATAACACCTTATGTCGACCGAACTCTGTTGACAGAAGGTATTATTGCCTGTAACATTGCGTCCAGACTACGGAGTTCTGTCGACAAAGCAGCTTGCTTTGTCGACAGAACTCAATGTGTCTGGACGCTCTTTGTCGACGAAAGTTTTGTCGACAGTATCTGTAGACAAAACTTCCGTCGACAAAACGCGGTAGTCTAGACATACCCTTGGAGTTGTGGGGGAAGATATTGACACTACCAGGGGTGAAAGTAACTTACAGTTCTTACAGGTACTATCCTATCACAACCACCGCCCTCCCCTTTGGTGGGGCTAGCGGCGGGGAGATGTGGCCATATAGCAGTATCTGTAAGAAATGTAGGTGTGGGGTGGAGTGCAAGGTGCTCAGAGCAGAGGGTTTGGATGTGTTGTGGGATACAGGCATTAGGGCTGGGTACGTGATATGCAGGAGTCAAAGCTGAGGTATATGAGAGACTCGGGTAGGGATATATCAGGAGGGGAACAGGGCAGAGGGTTGTGGTGTGGGGGAGTGCAGAAGTCAAGGTTGGGATATATGAGGAGGGAGCTCGGGGCAGGGGGTACGAAGAGAGGGACAGGACAGGGACTGGGTGAGTGCAGTGGGTAAGGTTCCCATTTCAGAGATGGGGGGAGGAGGAGCTGCAGCCCCATTTATCCATCACTGAGTGGCTTTTTTTTCTTCTTTTTGATGACTAGGAAGTGAGGCAAAGTACACAGCCTGTGTCTTCCTTCTGCCCTCCCCTGGACAGCCAGGAGTGGGAGTAGGCTGTGAACTTTTCCTCGTTCCCTAGTCAGCAGAAAGGAAAAAAAAACCACTCAGCCACTGGGGTAAGTGTGGCTGCAGCTCCCCCCACCCCCTAAAACTGTGGCAGGAGGCTCCAGACTGGAGCAGTTCCAGACAGCCCCCTACCAGCCCCTCTAATCTGCCAGGCTGCCTGCTTCTAGCATGGCAGCCTGCAGGAAGCCAGGAGTTGGGCTGGGAGTGTCCCGCCCATCCTCTTGCAGCTAAGTAACCTAGTCAGCTAGTTTCTTGCTGGAGCACCTCACCAGGGTGCACCAGCTTACGTTCACCCTGGACTGCTCTAAATTTAATTTATGGCAAGTAATCCTGTTTTTAGAATTACTAATGATGCTGATCAATCTGACAGGATGATGATAAAAGCTTTAGACGAGCACCTTCGTGGAGAAAGAAGTTTAGACCAAAGGACATAAGAGGCTTAGCTGCTGGATCTGCAGAGACTCTTCCTGCAAACTTCAGAGTTACCGCCTCAATGTCTTCACCTTCTATGCAGCCAAAGAAGATGCAAATTGATGGTACGCAAACTTATGTTGCAGTTTTATAAGCATGAACTTTTTTACTTGAGCTTATAGCTAAATTAAGTACCTACAGTTTGAACTTGTCTAGCCCAGCACCCTGGGGACCTGACAGGTGCCAAACCAGAGAATTAACCAAACCAAGGGAGGTTCGGCCAATTCTCAGCATTACCAACATTTCAGCTGCTAATGGGCTCTTAGCTCTAATTAATCCCTAAATGTATTCTAAATAACAGCACAGAATACTGAGATAGGATTGGTGGTTGTAAAACTTTATGGGACCACAGGAAACTTGGCCAAACCCAAGATAAGTGGACATTTGGCTAACTAAAATCATACTGGACCATGGATGTTGCCGGACTAGAGGTTCAACCTGTAGAATCTTTTTCTCTTAATCTGCATAAAAGCATCTGCCTTGTGCATGTTACTTTTGAAATACAAAATTTTATACACATAGGTTTATTTTTGTCATAACTTGTGTGTGAGCTTTCTACCAGACATGTAGTTCATTTTCAGTTTTATTGTTCTCTGGGAAAAGATTAAATCTTTGTATTAGGAAATACTTTGTTTCTGTATTTGTGACTATGGAAATAAGATGGCATTCCACTAAAACTTAGTGATATTTTCTTATATTGTAAAAAGGGGGCAATAGCTGTATATTTCTAATTTAGTATTAATAAGAGCACAAGTAAAGCCTAAATGTAAGGCAGTGCAGTAATGTGCATTGATAAGCTTTACTGGAAAACAAAAATAAAAGTAGGAAATTTCATCTAAAAAAATCCTTGAGGCTTTTTATACATCATAATGTAGTAGTAAAAGTCACTACGTTTTTTTTGGTTTGGGTTTGTTTTTTTGCTTTATCAATCACTTAATGTATCTTACAAATGCATTCAGTACTTAAGTTACAATACAGTTTTCCCGCTGGTGTGGACTTTAGAAAGAACCATGTGTATATGCTTGAGAGCAGAATTTGGCCAGATAATAAAAAAAAAATTAAAAATATGATTTTTGTCAGTATGGTAAGCTTTCTGTTTGATTTTGGTTTTATAATGCCCAGATAAAAACCAGTGCTTGCCAAATGGAAATTTTCATTTGTGATGGAATTTACTAGACAATTAATTTGAGAAATTCCTTTGTTCCAATTTGGACCAACTTGGTGGTGTACCTATTCATTTTAAACATTTTAACTAAATAAATGAAGTTTGAGAAACATGTCTATATTACACATAAATATTAAGAATGTTAATGGGATAATTAAAATTGTAAATATTACTCTGTGTAAAATATCCAGTCCAGAAATTCTCTGCACCATAAAATGTTTAATTTGATTTAAATACAAAATATTACACGTACACATTCTAAAAATTCAAGTTTTCTTCTCCATGTGCAAAAGCTGAGAGAAATCTTATAAAGAAGAATGTTAATAGTCAGCGTTTGACAAACCCCTGCGAGAGCTACTCACCAGCCATGCACCACGCATGCACCAGACCGTCACTGCACGTGCGCGCAGTGCCAGTGAACGGGGCGCATGGAGCGACCGACTGAAATCTACTCACCCCAGACGAGTAGATTCAGCGGTTTGTCCAGCCCTGTTAATAGTTGTACTTCTAGAAACAATGATTCACTTCTGTCTTTTACAGTTCTCTAGCTTGAATGAGTATTGTTTTATTAGGAACTTTTTGATAAACTAAGCACTGAAATTGGAACTAGGAAATAGATGAATTTAAGGAGATTTTAAATTCTGCCTTCCTAATTTGTTGTACCTTTAGTCGAGCATGTACAATAGCTGTAATCATATTGCTGTGTGACTTTTTTTTTTGAAGACTAACTGCATGCTGTGTTCTGCATGTCTTCCTTCTATGATTGTTGAAACAGGCAATGTATCAGGAACACAAAGACTGGATTCCAGTACAGTAAGGACTTACTCCTGTTAAAGGCGTCTGTTGGTGAGTAAGAAAAGATAGGTATAGCAGGAAAACAGGCCACTTTGTAGAATATACATTTTAAAATTTATACCAAATCCAAAAAATTAATATCTAAATGTAAAAAAGAGAAAGCCAATCAGTTTAAAATAGAAATATTGCATTGAGAATGTTAAGGTGGTTTCTTATCGCTAACACTATCAACTTTTACATAATATTATCCTAATTTTAAAGTTAGTTTGCATTTGCAAAGGAAAATAATTGGTAAATTGGATATTTTATTGTCTTTATGCTAGAAATTCAGGCCTTATCTACTTTGGTATTCTTTGAGGACATTGCAGGGTCAGCTGCTTTTATCTGTTCTTAGGTGGAATCCCACAATTCTCCCACTCTTAAGACAGCCTAGTGCTATAGCATGCTTGTACCAACCACAGTTCCTTGACAGGTCTGACTAGGTTTGGCTACCTGTGGTGGTTCTTAAGGAGTAATCCTGTTGGTGCTTCACCTTAGGCAGTTGTGCACTCCTGTGCTTATAACTGGAAATTTGTAGTAGCAGTGTCTGTTTAGGTGGCACATACACTTTCCCTTTGTTGTGCTGCTTCACTGTGCAACCAATCCTTCCCACACCAGCTCCTCCTCTACTGCCCTCTGACAGAGAATATTTAGCAGTGCTTCTATTCTTTTAGAATAGTTACTTTAGTTATTTAGGGTAGTGATGGGTCTGTTACCCTCTGTGAGAGAGGGAAAATTCCTTTTTTTTTTTATGCAAAGACTGTTCTAGCAGATTGGGCGGAGGATGATTCTAAGGACATGAAGGTGATTCATCAACAATGCTGTGGGAAACAGAAAAAATGACAAAGCACTGGAAGATGTCTTGGTCACCCATTGCAGCTAAGGAAATACCTAGTCATAATTCTTTGTCCTGCTGGAATCTGGCTTCCATCCCCAAGACATTGGGTCTGCCTATGTCCAATGGCTTTCTCACTTAAAAAAACTTGTCGCACAGATTTTCTTACAACTCTCATCCCATTAACATCTTATCAGATCTCACCATCATTAACATTATATCATTAATCCAAATCCTGCAGCAATGGGGATGTGGTGAAGAGTGGAGATGACCACTGACAGTTGTAGCCATAATCAGTGTTCCCTCTAAGCTGCAGGGCAGCACAACTTTACAGGTGCTTTATCAGCCCTGCCCAGGCAGTCAGCTCTTGCATGGTGCCCTGAACTGGGCGGGTCTGATTGCATCAGCACAGCTTCATGGGTGATTACAGTTTAGATGGAACACTGGCCATAATCCTGCAGAGAACCATCTTTTGGACTAGTGGCCATTCAGCTCCATCCCTGGGGCAGTAGAGAAGTTTTGCAGCATTGTAGGTAACTGTGTATTTTGTTGTTAGGATAACCCTTCTCACCCTATTTTGTTGTTAGGATAACCCTTCTATTCCTTTTCACCAAAGGAAAAGGAATAGAAAAGGTACCCTAAACACTGTCGGCTTCATAGCATTTGACCAGACTACCATAGCTGGCAGATTATCCTACAGCACTGAAAAAACAATAAAGAGGAGAAGACTCATTTCAGGAGCCTGGAATGTCTACACAATTATGGTTCAAGGTGATACACAAAGGCCTGAGAGAAGAACAGCTCTTGTTTCTGTAGAACTTGCTGCAATGTCAGAATTACCAAACCCATGTGTGGTGCAGAATGCTGGGCGGGCCACAGATTGGTATTAGCAGTGCTTAAACTGCATATAGTCCTTTCACAGGCCCCAAACTTAATAGAACAGACTTCAACAGAGGAATGCGCAAGAACAGTAACTGTCAAGTGCAGTTGCAGCAGCCACTTGATAAGCTTTTCCATGCTTACTAATCACTGGCAACCCAACAGAAAAATGGAACCAGTACAAACATGTAATTGACGCAACTAAATCAGTGCTGGAGTCTAGAGTGTACACCAGGATTGATTTGATGAGAACAAGGATATTTCCAAATTCCTAAATGACAAGCATAAAGCATTTGTTGAATGGCAGAATGAATCCGTTCCAGCTCAAAGAAAGATACATTTATGTACCCGTAGAGCAAGGCCCAGTCTGAACTAAGGAGAATGCAGGATGAGTGATGGGAGAGGAAAGCTGTAGAAGTTCAGCATTCTACAGATATAAACAACACAAAGATGTTCTCTCAAGACCGTCTATGGACAATCTATGACAGCTCCCTTGAAGTCAGCAGATTGGACAAACGAGGGAATCATACAGAGATAGAATCATAGGACTGGAAGGGACCTCCAGAGGTCATCGAGTCTAGCCCCCCGCCCTCAAGGCAGGATCAAGCTCCGTCTAAACCATCCCTGACAGATGTCTATCTAACCTGTTTTTAAATATCTCCAGAGAGGGAGATTCCACCACCTCCCTTGGCAATTTATTCCAATATTTGACCACCCTGACAGTTAAGAATTTTTTCCTAATGTCCAATCTAAACCTCCCCTGCTGCACTTTAAGCCCATTACTCCTTGTCCTGTCCTCAGAAACCAAGAGGAACAAATTTTCGCCTTCCTTCTTGTGACACCCTTTTAGATATTTGAAAACCGCTATCATGTCCCCCCTTAATCTTCTTTTTTCCAAACTAAACAAGCCCAGTTCATGAAGCCTGGCTTCATAGGTCATGTTCTCTAAACCTTTAATCATTCTTGTCGCTCTTCTCTGTACCCTTTCCAATTTCTCCACATCTTTCTTGAAATGTGGTGCCCAGAACTGGACACAGTACTCCAGCTGAGGCCTAACTAGTGCAGAGTAGAGCGGCAGAATGACTTCACAAGTTTTGCTTACAACACACCTGTTGATACAACCTAGAATCATATTTGCTTTTTTTGCAACAGCATCACACTGTTGACTCATATTCAACTTGTGGTCCACTATGACCTCTAGATCCCTTTCCGCCATGCTCCTTCCTAGACAGTCGCTTCCCATCTTGTATGTATGGAACTGATTGTTCCTTCCTAAGTGGAGCACTTTGCATTTCTCTTTATTAAACCTCATCCTGTTTACCTCTGACCATTTCTCTAACTTGCTAAGGTCATTTTGAATTATGTCCCTATCCTCCAAAGAAGTTGCAACCCCACCCAGTTTGGTATCATCTGCAAACTTAATAAGCAAGCGTACTCTCTATCCCAATATCTACATCATTGATGAAGATATTGAACAGTACGGGTCCCAAAACAGACCCTTGAGGAACTCCACTTGTTATCCCTTTCCAGCAGGATTTAGAACCGTTAACAACAACTCTCTGACTACGGTTATCCAGCCAATTATGCACCCACCTTATCGTGGCCCTATCTAAGTTATATTTGCCTAGTTTATCAATAAGAATATCATGCGAGACCGTATCAAATGCCTTACTAAAGTCTAGGTATATGACATCCACCGCTTCTCCCTTATCCACAAGGCTCGTTATCTTATCAAAGAAAGCTATCAGATTAGTTTGGCATGACTTGTTCTTCACAAACCCATGCTGGCTATTCCCTATCACTTTATTACCTTCCAAGTGTTTGCATATGATTTCCTTAATTACCTGCTCCATTATCTTCCCTGGGACAGACGTTAAACTGACCAGTCTGTAGTTTCCTGGGTTGTTCTTACTCCCCTTTTTATAGATGGGCACAATATTTGCCCTTTTCCAGTCTTCTGGAATCTCCCCTGTCTGCCATGATTTTTCAAAGATCATAGCTAAAGGCTCAGATACCTCCTCTATCAGCTCCTTGGCTGAACACTTCAGTAGTCTACTCAATAGACCATCCATGGTCATTCAGCATGCCCTTGGTCATTTACCCAACAAACCCATCAAAAAGGATCTTGCCCTCCTCCCTTTATTGGTTGAGGAAGTTATGAAAGCCATCAAACATCTTAACTTTGGCAAAGCCTTTATGATAGTATTCCATCAGAACTGTGTCAAGTAGCAGACCCCAGGGCCATTCAGGTGTTTCATGACATCTTGAGTAGCATTTGGGAGGAAGAAGAAATGCCACAAGCGATGCTATTTATTGTATCACTATTCAAAAACAAAGGCAGCAAAGCTGACTTCAAGAACTATAGAGCCATTGCTCTCCTTTATACAGCAGGAAAAATATTAGCGCTCATTCTTTTGAACAGACTTCTGAACGTATTGAGGAGAATGTGTCTGAAGTACTGTGTGGTTTCAGGCCAGGTCATAGTAGTATTGACATGATCTTTGCCATAAGGGAAGTCCAGGAAAATTGTTTCTAGAAGATGAGAATTATGTATGCTGTGTTCATCAGTTTAGCCAATACTTTTAATATGGTCAACGTAGAAGGTCTGTGGGCTATTCAGCATGAACTAGGCTGCCCAAGAAGGTTCATTCAAATCACCTGCCTGTTTCTCAAAACTGGCGACTTTTCTGATGGCTTTGAGATTTCAAATGTAATGAAGCAGAGCTGCAAACTTGTTCCAGTGCTGTTAACTTATTGGTTTGTCATCAGCCATGCCACAAGGGACTTGGCACAGGGGATATATGTTCAGTGCTGACTTGATGGCTCCCTCTTAGATCTTTGAAGACTAAGGGAACTGTGCCATGATGGCTCATAGACTGTCATAGACTCTCAAGATTTTTCTGAAGCTTCCCAGCTTTTTGGCCTCGCGATCACTCATGGGAAAATGGAGATCTTGTTCTAGCCAGCACCTTGTTCCAATGTCTCTGTGCCTGACCTCTTCATTGAAGGCACATATCTGAAAAATGTAGATAACTCCAAGTATTTGGGCAGCAGCATCTCAAGTGACAGTTCCTTAATAATGAAATTTCCTCCAGAATTAGTAAAGCTAGTTTCCAGTCCCACCCCCTCAACAGCAAATAGTTCATTCACACCCTTTTTTCTCTTGCTGGTTATCTGCACAGACACCATAGCATGGATCTCCCTCATAGATCTTGTTCATCATCAAGCCTTTATAATGCTGATGTTAACCTTGGTGCACTAAATGATGGAGTATGTCGAGAGCATATCCAGGGTTCGTCAGAATGAGGACTAATGTCAGGAGACCATGAATATGCTGTCCTGCGAAGCACTTGAGTTGATTGAATTGCAAATGCTGCCAGGATTTGATCCTCTGGACACAGTGAAATGCCAATTCTGGTGCTGAGACAAGCTCATACTGGTGGGACCTCATTGTGATGCAGGTATGGGACAATTAGCAGTGGCTGCAAAACTTTGGCATGCATAAAGCCACTTTCATGGAACTTTGTGAATTGCTTTCACTCACACTGAAATGCAAGAATACCAGAATGAGATTCATTCTGACAGTGGAGAAGTGAATGGCAGTAGCTCTGTGGAAGCTTGCCAGACAGCTATGGTCTGTTAAGAATCAATTCAGAGTGGGGGAATCTTCAATGGGCACTGCTGTGCTATAAGTAGCCCAGGTGGTTGATACCCTTCTGACTCGAGGAAACCTGGAGGGCTTTGCAGAACTGGGGTTTTCTAACTGCGGTGAGGTGATAGATGGAATCCACATCCCCATCTTGGTGCCTGACCACCTTGCAAAGGAGTACATAAACCGCAAGAGATACCTCTTGATGGTACTGCAGGGACTGTTGGATCACAAGGGCTGGGACCATTTCACCAACATCAGTGTGGGATGGTTTGGAAAGGTGCATGATGCGTGCGTCTGTAGGAACTCCTGCTTGTTTGACAAGCTACAATCTGAATTGTAGCAGCAAGGCAGGGCAGGGGCTGAAGCCTTGCATCATTGGAAATGAACAAATGGAGGTTTACAGCAGAGGCATCACCAAATAGTTTCCCCTGCTTCATCCAGGTTTCCATGCAAGATATCAGTCTTCTCCAAATCACACAGAGTGATAGGAAACAGATGCTGACTGAATGTGGCCAGAAACCTGGAGCTTGTGCTGCAATGACACCAGATCATGTATGCTGCTGGCTTGGCATTAAAAGGTATCCTACCATGGAGGATGGAATCAGGCAGGCCTTCCCAGAAACCTTGTGAGAAGGATTAAAGCAGGGGTAGGCAATAATTTTTGAAGGGGGCCACTTCACAAATTTTGGAAGTGGTCACGGGCTGCCCCAGAAGGTGCAGGGCCAGCAGACTTCACATGCTCCCTCTCCCACAGACCCTAATGGACTTGGGGGTCAGGGAGCACATGAAGTCTTTGTGGCCCTGCCCTGCTAGGAGCACACAATGCCTAGAGAGAAATGCCAGCTGTTTTGAACAGCTGGTGGTTGCCTGTAGTTGCTGTGCGCCCCTGGTGGCGGGAGAGTTTGAGCACTCTCTCTGCTCCCCAGCAAGTCAGGGCTTGGGGGTAGAGAAACGCATGAAGTCCCTTGCCCCCTGCCAGTGGCATGCAGTGCCTTAAGGGAACCACCAGCTGTTTGTAACAGCTGGCAGTTCCCTCTGGTGTCATGGGCTCTTGGCAGTGGGAGGAGACTTTGTGTGCTCTCCCATCCCCAGGTCTCGAATGGCCTAGGAGCAGGGGAGCAGCAAGGCAGCTGCGGGCCAGATCAGTTGGCTGGGCGGGCTAGATCCAGCCCATGGAAGCTGTCTTGCCCACTCTGTCTCCAGACATGTTAACAAGTTGATCAGGGGATATCCTCCCCCCTCCCCCCACTATATAGGCACAATGGCCGGCACAGATCACACCCGATTGCCTTAACCCACTTTTAGCGAAATAAAAAATGTAAACTCACCAGAAGTGCCCTCCCCAGGATCAGTGCCCAACTGTGAGATGTCTTGGGAGGAAGGGATTGTCTCCAAAGTTATAAATAGTTCTTGGCTCTCAGTGACCTCAGTTGCCCCACTTGCCCACTGACCATTCTCCTCCTTTTCCAACATGCTGTCCTTCATACCACTGTCTGAGGCTGCCTGAGTGTCTTGGGAGGAATCCATGGACTTCCTAGAGAACCTGCTCGGTACTCCCTGCTCCCTGGATCGTATGCAGTTAGTTGTGGAAGCTGCGTGTTCATGGCAACGCTCCACACCATCTGTTTGCATCGTTGTCTTTTATTATGACTGCCTCAGCTCCTTTATTTTCATGTGGTACTTCTGAGTGTCTCCCTTCTCCTCCATGCCCTCTTGCGATCTTGGCATAGATATTTGTTTCTTTTGCTGGGTTGTAGTTCTTCAAGAACAGATTCCTACTCCCCTGTGGCAATGCTCCATGCTGGTGCTCGTCTGCAACCCTGAGAACTCACGGAGCTCAAGGAACTAGAACTCCTGATCAGGTGTGCTGCCCAAGTGTGCTGTCTACACTGGCTGCACAGGAAATGAAATTCAGCTTTTCCTGGGGCTTTTCCTGTTCACTTGGAGAGCAGTAGAGTTGAAAGTCATGGCCAGACTGGTTATCACGGGGCATTGTGGACACTTCTTGGAGGCCATGATCCTCAACTTTCACAGTGCTGCATCTGCAATACTGGAAAATCGACCATACAAGATTGAATTTAGCGGTTACTCCTCGTGAAACTAGGACTTCAGAAATTTACTTTAATGGCCCATTAAATCGATGGAATGGGCTTGGTAGTGTGGACTCATTGTTTAGAAACTTGACCCTAATGCAGTTTGATCTGAATTCCTAGTGTAGACCAGGCCTGAGAGCATGATTTAGGTGGAGCAGACGTCCTCAGTTTGGAAGACCAGTCTCTCAAAATAGATCTTGCATAGAGAGCTGAGTCAGGGAAAAAGAAAGAAGGATCATCCTTGTAAGCCCTGTAAGAGAGAATCTGAAGAGCAGTCTCCAATGGGCTGGCATCAGTCCCAAAGAATTTGAGTAAATGTTTCAGGAAGGACTCACTGGTGGTCCTTGTTAAATTCAACATGTAACATGTTTGAGCAGGATTGACAAATTCATCCCCAGGTTTCACATGGAAAGCATCATAGACCTGCATCATCAAATATAAATACAGACTTCCCATGCCTTTGTTGCAGATGGTTCCTGTTCATCAGGCTTTGGAGTCACATGCGTAGCCTTAGATGAGAACTGCAACAATATTGTTGTCATCGTCGCCAGCGGAATACCAGCATTTGTTAATCAGTTGTATAGTTAGTTCTCCTTCACTGTTCTTTTTTTAAAGGCAAAAGCAAACCCCAAACTTTTTTCTCTTATGTTCGGAAATTAAATTTCAGTTATTACCATCTTTTAGCGAATATACCCCTGCACCCAAATATCCCTCCCCCCCCCCCCCCCCCCCCGGTTTTTGCTTTTTGAGTTAAAAAAAACTTTGTATATCCTGCGCACCGGTATAACCCACAGGGTATACAAGGCTGTTCAGGGGGTATATGTATGGTGCGGGGGGGGGGGGGAGGCAGAGGAGGAAATTCCTCCACAGCCAGAGGAGGCTAATCGGGCGGTGAGCACTCACCGCCCGGAGGCTGGAGGATGCACAGGAACCAGGCGGGGGAATGCTCACCGCCTGGTTCCTGCACAGCAGGATGAGCGTTCCCCCTGCCCCTTCCTATGGCTGCGGAGGAACCAGGTGGTGAGTTGGTGTGTAAAAAAAATGTTTGTATACCCGCACCCGAGTATACCCCTGGGGAGTGGGGGTGCAGGGTTTGTAAAAACGAATATAACCCGTGGGTTATATTCGCTAAAATACTATAGATGCCCTTTAGAATAGTTTACTCCCCTTTTTTTCCAAGTACTGGAAACACCCACTACCTCCCATCTATTCAGAGACCATTTGATCTCATTCCACCCAGCCTGGCAGACCATCACATCAGAGACATGGGTGTTAAAAATCATTGAGACTGGCTATTCCATCCAGTTTACCTTCATTCCCTATAACCACTCTCCCTCCTCCTCATCTCTCTTCAGGGACCCCTCTCATGAACATGTACTCTGACAGGAGGTAATCCAGGTCATATGCCTAGCCACAGAGCCACTAGCAACACAACAATGGGAAGGGATTCTACTCACATTATTTTTTCTAACCCAGAAAAGAAGACCCAATAAACTCATGAAGACCCAACAGTTTAGGACACTCATGTTAGCAACCATAATTCCAGCACTGGCAAGAGAGGTTTGATTCTCAGCCCTCAATCTCCAGAACATATGTTTTCATATAACAATAATCTGACAAAGTAGGACACTCAGGTGGTTCTTGTTCACATTGATTCCAATTAAGTGTACACTGCATGCATGGACATTGGAAGCTTTTTCCCTTAGCAGTGCCCATCGGGTCAGGTGTGGAGCCCCCGGGAGTGGTGCCAGTATGGTAATCTATATATGACCCTGCCCACGCGACTGCCCCTAGATTCCTTCTTTCCATCTGTGATGGAACGCCGCTCACTTGTTCGCAAGTGCTCCCTAGCATTATTGTTTCACAGTGAGGTAAGAGAATTATTACTTTTACTGTTAGTTGTTGTTAGTGATAAGTTAATAGTTATCTTGGATGGCTGGGCTTGCCTGCTCTACTACTCACTGTGGGGTATGCAGCAAGCCCTGGGGTTAAAGGCTTGCAGTTCATGCCAAAAGCCTATGCCAAGTAGAGATCCCACACTATTCCTATGTATGCTGTCTGAGAGAAATGCATCAAGCAGAACACTGCAAGATCTACAAGGTTTTCAAGCCTCGCACAAGAAAGAAAGGCTTCGGACTTAAGCAGCTTCTGATGGAAGCCGCACTTAGACCTGCAGCTCCTGAATTCCTGGATGCAAGTTCATTGGTTCAGAGCACCTTGGCCTTGGTTCACAATATGGTGCAAAGAGCTCTGTGAAGGAGCCCTGTCTCCACAAGTTTCCAGCATCACATCATGGAACAGAGCCACAGCACCGCTCGATCTCACTGGTCCCCCCGCAAGTGCCATAAAAAGAGAGACAGGGGTCATTCCCTTCATAGGTCTGTCAGACTTCCTACTGGCCAGCGAACTACCAGGCAGGATTTCTCCTGTCAAGTGTCAGGAGGCAATGCCGTTGACTACAGCGGCCCAGATGCCATTGAGTCTGGCACCAGTCATCTCCGCTCCACTGATTGACACCCAATGGAGACTGTAGAGCCTTCAGTGCCCAACACATTTGAGCAATTCAGAGACCTGATTGAGCTCAAGGTTCCCCCACCTCAGGCAGATGAGTCCAGGCCTCCAGCACTGTCCACATAGGTGCTGTCTTGCAGCAAGCTTGCCTTGATGCAGGGTGCCCTGTCTGTGACTGTCACAGTCTGATACAGTTCCAGGTCCTTGGCCTTCTGGCACTGTTCACCAGTGCCCATGACATCTCAGACAAGCCCAGCACCAAGACAGAAGTCGTCACACTCCCTGGTACAAACAGCTGACCGTGCACCTCGTCTGGCTTTGAGAGGCAGCACTGCTCTCTGGTACCAAACTCTAAGACCACTACACTCCTCCCAGCACCAGTCCTGCTTTTCTTCCACATGGCACCAACTCCCTACCCAGGGCTCATTAGTATCTCATTGTTCCTTTCCTTCACTGTCTCTTGTCAGAAGCCGAGCTGATCCCATCCAGAAGCGCCAGGCATATGTCAAGCAGACACAAGGGAGAGCCCCACGTGTTCTGGAAGCCCTAATAGCCTCCACTTCCTCAGTGGCCATTGTGGACTTCTTGGGTGTACCATCAGGCCCAGGGTACCCCTTTGCTGGCCTTCCACTTGGCAACCTTAGCAGGCTGCCATCCCAGGTTACCAGGGATGACACCCACTCTCCATCCACCATAGGAGATAGTCACCAAGCGGTGTGGACACGACTGGAATTCCTCAACTTCCATCTGCAGCTGAGGCCCTGTCAGTGCAGAACTCACCTGAAGGTCACCATGAGGGTAGGTAGGAGTCAGGCCCCTCAGACATCCAGGAGGACCCTGTTCCCCCACTGCTGCCTCATTTTCATCCACCTATTGACCATAAGGTCCAGCAAGACTTACACTGGCATATTGCCCGTAATATGGGCCTGCAGGATGAGGAGGTGGCAGAGATAGAAGACCCTATAGTGGACAGTCTATCCCCAAGGGTCCATCAAGGGTCACATTCCCTCTCATTACAGCAATAAAAAAAGAAAACCCCCAAAATCTCTTATCTGGTAGACCCTGGCCTCAGTCCCTCCCACTGCCTGCCACAGGGGTGGAAATGTGCCCTCAGAGGTATGAATTCCTCTTCACATCCTTTTTTGTGCTCATTAGTAGTCTCGGTTGTGAACGAGGTGTGCCAAAGCCAGCAGATACCTGCTCCCAAGGCCAAAGAAACCAATGATTAGACCAGTTTGGCAGAAAGATCTCTACACTGCCAGAGGTTTGCCGCTGAGGATAGCAAACCAACAAGCTATCCGCAGCAAGTACAATTTAAACACGTGAGACACCGTAACAAAGTTGAAAGAGCTCCTTCCAGAAGGATCCCTGCTGGAAAGCTTGCTGGCCTGATGGACAAGGGTAAACAGAGGCTGGGACAGCTCTTCAGATGCCCTCATGATATCAGCTGGAGTGGTCATGCACCATTCGACATGGCTTCAGGCATTGGGCCTTCTTCCAGACCTTCAGCACATCTTGCAAAGCCTCTCATTTGAGGACTTGAGCCTCTCCCTCCCACCCCCATTCCAAGCAAACAGACTCTAGGCTTCATAGCCCAAAGCACACTCATGTTATAGTGCAATCTCTGGTATGCATACCCATCCATGCAGAGAAAGTCCTTTAAGCCACATCAGAAGCAACATCATCAGCAATGCTCATTCCTTTCATTGAGTAGGAAGGGCTCTTCTCCCCCACAGGGGACAAAAGATGCAAGAGGTCCCCCGAGTAAGTGACTTAAGGCTAAGCACCAGTGATGCCTCAGTCTGTGTATCACTTCATGTCCCAGATCCTTCCCCTTGTTTCTGCACTGCCGTAAGGGCAGTGGAGGTGGTTTCTCAGAAGATAAGGGGCAAAGAGTTCTTCCAAATCCCAAAAGAAAAGGGGGGGGCCTCAGGCCCATTTTGGACCTATGTTGTTTCAACAAGTTCATGGATGGTAAAGGTGAGGTTCCACATGGTCTCCCTAAGCACAATTATCCATTCTTTGGATCCAAACAGTGTATGTTCCAAATAGAGATGGCATAAACACACATCTTTGTACGTTGGCGGACACAACCAAATAATATCTGTGCTGAACTCTCCAACAATAATCACTTCCTTAATATGTTGGCCAGCACACTTTCACAGACATACCAGCCAAAACTGCTGATGTTGTTGGAATCCGTTCTACATATAAACCTACTGGAGTTTTGGGAAGTTCACAATGCATATTTCCATTTCCTGCCTATAATCAAGGACAGAACTATAAAGATTTTCACATATAACGTTGCTTGTCTGTTTTATATTAAATTGATGGGGGAATGGTCATAATATAGCATGAATGTTACTATGGAACAACATCATCATCTTAGCCTCCTACCTACCAATATGCCAAAACTTCACTGTAGAACCATTATGCAGAAAATCTTCTGAGGTCCATGAATGGGAAATGTAGCATGGATTACTTCAGAATAAATGAGGGGTCCCAACTATGAGCTTTATTGTGATGACCCAAGCATCAAGATGTCAGACTTCTGCTCGAAAGTAAGATTGGAACCCTGTTCCCTGGGTGGTGCTTTTTTCATCAAATGCATTTTCCTTTCCACCAGACTTGTTCTATCCTGGGTCATATGTAAGATCAGAACACTGGAGTCCTCTTGAAAGCCTCCATGTGGTCCAGATAAATGTGGTTTCCTTAGCTCCCAAAGATAGCCATGTGTCGTCCACATGTTCTTCCTCTTCTGCCTCTTCTCCTCTCCCAAGAAAGAAGCCAGGTCCACCACACAAACCTGGCAAGTTTCCACCACAAGGCATGGCCACTCCATGAGTCTTGATAAATCAAAATGATCTCTTCAGAGGAAGTAACGGACATTCTTTTAAACAGTTGTAGACCAGCTATCCAACATACACACCTGCACAGATGGAGATGATGTAATACCTGGTGCCAAAATTGATAAATCATGGTGGTTTTCTCTCTTACCACTGATTCTGGACTATATATTGGAACTTTAGAAGTGGAGCCTCTCCATGATCGGAGTACATCTCTTAGCTGTCAGAGCATTCCACCACAAGGTGCATGAGTTCTCAATCTTCACTCTCTCAACCACCAAGCATTTTCTCAGAGGCCTTCATAACATTTGCTTAGAAATATGAGCTCCTATTCCATCATGGGACCTCAATCTAGTGTTACAGAGCGTTACTGGATCGTGTGTGCGCGTGCGCGCGCACACACACACACACACACACTTATTTTGAAGCATTAGCAATCTGTTCTCTACACCTTTTAATGAAAGGGGCCTTCCTTATCACCCTCACATCTGCGAGATGGATAAGGGAATTGGGAGCCGTTGTGGCACACCTTCCATACACATTTTTAAAAAATAACATTCACTTAAGACCAAATCCCTCATTCGCACTTAAGATTGCTTCTTCATTCTATCTGAATTAGCCATTCATCTCTCGTTCTTTCCAAAACCCTATAAGAATAAATGAGAAGCAGCATTCCAAACCGTGGATGTCCAAAGCATAGCAGCTTTTTACATAGAGCAAAGACATTCAGAAAATCATCACAATTATTTTTCTATCAGGGAAAAAATCTAAAGGCTCTGTCAAGTCTAAAAGGAGGCTATCTAAATCGATCTCTGGATGCATCATCTTCTGTTGTCCGCAACAGCTACAATCCACACTGGGAGACTCATACATGCTCCGCCAGAGCACTGTCTGTTTTGGTAGTCTTCCTAAACAATGTCCCCAGTTGTGGACCTCTGCAAAGCAACAACCTGGGTGTCAGCCAATACTTTCACACTACATTATGCCATAAAACAGTATTCATCATCACATGCTTTCTTCAGTTCAGCTTCATCTACAGTGCAGGCTTCTTCAGCAAGAACGGCCGTTCTTGTGCAAAAACTTGCGGAGTGTTTACACTGCACATCTGTTTTTGCGCAAGCAAATTTACAGTAAAACATTGGAACAGAGGGCTTCTTCTGTAACAGTTATTCCTTTCCCCACAAGGAATAAGCCCTCTTGTGCAAGAAGGCAGTGTGGACGGGCAACAGGGGTTTCTTGCGTCAAGAAACCCTCATGGCTAAAATGGCCATCAGAGCTTTCTTGTGCAAAAGAGCGTCCACACTGCCATGGACGCTCTTGCACAAAAGCGCATCTCTTGCGCAAAAGCACTTGGCAGTGTGGATGCGCTCTTGTGCAAGACTTTTTGCACAAGAATTCTTGCACAAAACAGTTCTTGCGCAAGAAGCCTGCAGTGTAGACGTAGCCTTATGGTTTATCATCCACCATGACTACAGTGCCAAAGTTCCTCCCTTCCATGGAGGGGCACTGCTCTACAGCCACCTAACATGGAGTACCCACAGTGAAACTCCTGATAGAAGAAATTACCCTGTGCAGTATCTGAGTTTCCTTGAGAGAGTTATTCCTGTGGCTGTTCCACTATTCTCTCTCCTCTCCTCTACTTCAGTTTTTATACTAGAGATTCTGTGGTACAGAATGAACTGAGGAAGAGTTGGTCACATGACCTTATGTAACCACCTAAAGCTGCACAAGACTGGGACAGCACATATGCAACTCAGCCAGGTATTGCTATTACAAATGCAGGGGCACATAATCACCTAACATGGATCACCACAGGGACAGCTATCTGTAAGAACCTCAGTTACTGCACAGGATGAGTGACCTTCTCATATTTACTTTGGCAGACTATTGAATCCATCACTGTCATTAAAGCAAAAGATGCCTTTCATTGTCCTTAAGTAATACATGGATGGGACTGCTTGAAGCTATTGTGTCCTTTCCTGCATATATGCAGGTAACCACATATAATCCTATGTCAAACACAATAAGAAATAGATGTCATATATAATCATAAAGTATTACAGATGGCTCTGACTGCTTCACATGATGATGGGGGTGTGACATGAGGGAAACTGAAAATGAACCAAATCAGAATATTGAGGGTGGTGTAGTTGGTGAAGCATGGGGGGAGAATTTATGTAATAAACATTTATGTAAATGATTTATATTAATGTAATATGCAAAATAGGATACTGCATCATTTTTCATAAACTCTAGCTTTCTAAATTCACAGCTTTAATGGGTATGCAAAAAATGCTCTTTATCAAAGTGAGAAGGAGCCTCTACATTAGGTTACATTATGTACATCTCAAATCAAACTCTGTCACTTCTTAAAGAACAGGCAGAAATTCAGAAGCTGTGATTTGTCAGTAATTTGCAAGTGAAAATTACAGTTTTCATAGAATCATAGAATACTAGGACTGGAACGGACCTCGAGAGGTCATAGAGTCCAGTCCCCAGCCCCTATGGCAGGACCAAATACTGTCTAGACCATCCCTGATAGACATTTATCTAACCTACTCTTAAATATCTCCAGAGATGGGGATTCCACAACCTCCCTGGGCAATTTATTCCAGTGTTTGACTACCCTGACAGGAACTTTTTCCTAATGTCCAACCTAAACCTCCCTTGCTGCACTTTAAGCCCATTGCTTCTTGTTCTATCCTCACAGGCCAAGATGAAGAAGTTTTCTCCCTCCTCCTTATGGCACCCTTTTAGATACCTGAAAACGGCTATCATGTCTCCTCTCAGTCTTGTCTTTTCTCAACTAAATAAACCCAATTATTTCAGCCTTTCTTAAAGGTGTAGAGAACATGACCTAAGAATCATTCTTGTTGCTCTTCTCTGGACCCTTTCCAATTTCTCCACATCTTTCTTGAAATGCGGTGCCCAGAACTGGACACACTACTCCAACTGAGGCCTAACCAGTGCAGAGTAGAGCGGAAGAATGACTTCTCGTGTCTTGCTCACAACACACCTGTTAATGCATCCCAGAATCATGTTTGCTTTTTTTGCGACTGCATCACACTGCTGACTCCTATTCAGCTTGTGGTCCACTATAACTCCTAGATCCCTTTCTGCCATACTGCTTCCTAGACAGTCGCTTCCTATTCTGTATGTGTGAAACTGATTGTTCCTTCCTAAGTGAGCACTTTACATTTGTCTTTATTAAACTTCATCATGTTTACCTCAGACCATTTCTCCAATTTGTCCAGATCATTTTGAATTATGATCCTATCCTCCAGAGCAGTCACAACTCCCCCCAGCTTGGTATCATCTGCAAATGTAAT